>NC_092339.1:308130500-309352000 GCF_046630445.1 Rutidosis leptorrhynchoides | reverse complement strand
TCTTTAAACAAAGCTTAACGCTATATTAGTTTACTTTTATAAAAATACAAATATATATATATAAGTAATATTATTATTATAAAGGGGGGTTTTTACCGTTTAATGACCGGTTTGTCGATTTTAAAACTTTAGTCGCAGTTAAAACCAAATGTAAAATATTAAAAATGAATACAAGACTTAAATTAAAGCATAAAGTAAATAACGATAATGAAATTGCGAATAATAAAAGTGCGATAAAATAAACTTGCGATAATTAAAAAGTACGATAATTAAAAGTGCAATTAAATACAATAATAATAAAAATGCGATATTTAGAAGTGCAATTAAATATAAAATAAAGAAAATTAAATATGAAATAAAAGAATTATGCTTATTTAAACTTCCGTAATCATGATGTTTGACGTGTTGATTTTTGTTTTATGCCCATGGGTTAATTGTCCTTTGTCCTAAATTATTTAATATGTCCGTCTGGTTTTTGTCCATAACAGTCCATCAGTCATAAATATAAAATGCGAGTGTCCTCGTCAAATTATCCTTATACCCGAAGTCAAATATTCCAACTAATTGGGGACTTAAACTGTAACAAGATTTTAATACTTTGTTTAATAATTACACCAGGATGTCGACTGAGTGTAACCCAAGGTTTTAATATTTTGTTATCAATTATACCAAGTGTCCTTGTACATAATTTCACCCCTGTTTTAATTATTCTAGTGGCTATTAATCCATTCCCGTGTCCGGTTAAATGAACGATTATTCGTTGGTATAAATACCCCGCCCATCGTGTCCGATCGAGTGTATATGGTAATTTATAGGGATGCCCAATTGTAAATCTTTATATTAACATTAACAAACTATCATTTAGTTAAACAAATATAAAGCCCATTAATAGCCCATAGTCTAATTTCCACAAGTGTCGTTCTTTTGTTCAAACCCCAATTATGGTACAAAGCCCAATTACCCAATTTTAGTAATTAGCCCAACATCATGATTACTTCGTTTTAAATAAGCATAATAATAACTTAGCTACGAGACATTAATGTAAAAAGGTTGAACATAACTTACAATGATTAAAAATAGCGTAGCGTTACACGGACAGAATTTCGACTTACACCCTTACAATATTCGCTAACATACCCTTATTATTAGAATTATAATTAAAATTAAAATATAAATTATAAATATATATATATATATTTTACGTATGAGAAGAAGAAGAAAAAGATGATGAAAATGATCAGATTTCGGTTTGCTTTATAGGGAGTTTCAAAACTGGGGGCTCCGCGACTCGTGGCCATTTTGGCCTTCAAACTCCGCGAGTCGCGGAGTTTGAAATTACAGCTCACAACTTTGGAGTCTTTCTCTGCCGACGGTTTTTATTTATAAATATAATATATATATAATTAATATAATTAATTATATATTATATTATATTTATATACATAGTTAACTTGTAATTTTTAGTCCGTTGCGTCGAGCGTTAAGAGTTGACTCTGGTCCCGGTTCCGGATTTTCGAACGTCCTTGCGTACAATTTAATATCTTGTACTTTACGTTTTGAATCTTGTACTCTTGTAATTTCGAGACGTTTCTTATCAATAATTGGAACCTTTTTGATTGTCTTTTGTACTTTTGAGCTTTTTGGTCGTTTGCGTCTTCAATTTGTCGAATATGTCTTTTGTCTTCACCTTTTATTATTTAAACGAATATCACTTGTAAATAGAACAATTGCAACTAAAAGCTTGTCTTTCTTGAGGAATAATGCTATGAAATATATGTTCGTTTTTAGCATTATCAAATATTCCCACACTTGAGCGTTGCTTGTCCTCAAGCAATATCGTCTTGAAATACTAGAATCACTTCTTTATTCTTCACACTTTGTACATCAGTGATTTCTATACGGTGGTATGAACAATGGTAGTAACGATATGGTTTACAGTCCCACATGACTATAAAAATTTAGATCCATTAAGGAAATTGGATCTTTATGAAAACATTTGATCTTTTGAAAATTAAATCTAGTTTTTACCCTAGATAAGTTTTCCGGGATAACCCTTTACCGGTGTTTGCAAAATATTTTTGTGGGTTTGGTGGGTTTCAGATTTGAAAATTTTAGCTCAAAACTTATGGTTTTGTGTCACCCACTTGCTAACCTTGTATTTGGAAAGCAACACGTCCAGTTTACTTGTTCCGTATATTACCTTTCGGTAAACTACCGTCCGGTTGTAAAGGAAAGCGTTGAACAAGCAACTGTTAAGGCAATGTCCCCTGACATGCTTTTAATTATGGTCTATAACGTGTCGGACGCAATTACTATCCTTGGTAGGAGTAATAGTAAAGCTCACCCTTATAATTTTTCGGTATGACACAAGGTCCTGTCTTTGACCATGCTATGCAACCACCGTTCTTACGGTTGACACCCGATTTGGTTCTGGTGACCTAATGAATTCCAGGTGAATTCCTAGGATTTTACGTTCAATGGTAATGAACGCATTGAAAATAGGGTTTTCAGAAAATAAATCGGTTTGTAATTTTGATCAAAATATTTTCTCGTTCAAGCTCGAGTTTAGATATCATTGAATTCCATGAGTTTGTAATTCTCAATCTTTAAGGTCAATCTCTAGGATTGAGTAATATCAGTCTTAAAAGCTGATTTTTAATCTTTAAGGAGATTATCCTTTCTGGGGATCTGATTCATTAGTCTTGTCCAGCTAATTTGCATGGTGCCCCCCCTTGTACGAGATAAATCCTTCTCATGGTTAGGATAAATCTGACCACTTGGCGACCCTGTTTAATGCTGAGGTTCGTGGATTTCCTGCTGATTTTAGTGATGACTTTTCTAGATTTTTCGTCAACCTACAGCTGGTCTGGACGACAACTTCATGACCTAAATCAAGAAGCGCGTGTCTTTTTCGGAAGACTTTACTTCCTTTTAATGATGGAATTGATTCATCGTGTAGATCCGTCTCTTCTTTTCTTTTATCGGGTAAAACAGTTTAGTTTAGTCCAAAGCAAAAGTATTTTCAGTTATTTGTTACAGATATATGTGACATATGTTTAAGATAACTTGGTAAATTTTCCCACACTTGGCTTTTATTTTCCTTTTTATCGTCCTCTATTCCATTTTAAATGAATTTTAACATTTTGGTTTGTTTCTCAATTTATGTCCTTTTTGAGGTAACAATAATTTCGGTGTTAAAACCTAGTTTTATCGTTCATAAATATGTATAAACATGATTTTTAGTTCATTTAATTGAAAATTTTGAAAAATTTTACTAGAATTGGGTAGTCAGTATATAAGACCAGGACTGTTCTTTATTATCAGAGAGCACTAGATTCTAATACAACTACTGCTTTACTAGTATTTTTAATGGTAACCAAGTGTATAAAGTAAAAATTTTTAAAATCCGAAAGAATTTAACCCCTTCCCACACTTAAGATCTTGCAATGCCCTCATTTGCAAGAAATCAGTAACAATTTAAATTATTGAGGGTGATTTGTGTGAAAATGATTAAATTTTACCAAAGTTTCCAAATATATTGGCGTTTGTTTGCTGAATGATAAATGGTGCACATCATTTGTTCATTCCGTCTTGTTGTTATTTCACATATATTTTGCATCTTGTCGTCAAAATTAGTTGCTTTTGCTGAACTTAATGCCAGTCTTTGAAAATGTGTTGTTTTACCCTGTTGTGTACATAAGATAAACTGCAAACATATATACATATTTTTGAAGTTTGGTATATTACCCCACATTCAAAAATTATTAAAATCTAAGAATAAAAGTTAGATAATTATAAAAATAATTACAATATTAACAAAAGTATTAAACGTATCAATAATTACAAATTACAAAATAAATAAAACTAAGTATGCTAGGGATGATACTGATACCAATAGGGGTTCCAGGCATAACCATAGGTGCTATAGAATGCTTCGGCAGGGTTATACGTAGGATATGGTGGCTGCATCTCTATAGACCAGGGAGGGAAGATGGGTTTCGGTGTAGGAATATAGTTTCTACCTATATGTTGGCAATGAGCTATGATTTGGTTCTGATGAACTTGCCAATCTTCAAATGCTCTCTGTCTAGCATTTTCGTATTCCTGAGAAGCTATAAACCTTTGCATTTCTTGCATCTCATTCCCCCCTCCTACATTACCTTTCTTTTGGTTTCTCTCCACCTGTGGATGTCTACCATGGTATCGTACTGCGGCGTTATTTCGCCTCTTCAAAACTTTCGCACCATGGTATACATTTAAACCTATAGTATCGCGGGGTTCTGGTTCTTCTACTAATAATCCCCCCCGACTTATATCCACACCGAGATATTCACCAATCAAAGTAATAAAAATACCACCTCCTATTATGCTATGCGGTCGCATCCCCCGAACCATAGCTGATAAATAATAACCCACACAATATGGTATACTTACAGCGCTTTGTGGGTCTCGAATACACATATGGTAAAACAAATCCTGTTCATTTACTTTTTCCTTGTTTTTACCCCTTTGTGTAATCGAATTAGCTAAAAACCTATGAATCACTCTTAATTCGGCTCTATCTATATCCAAATAAGAGTAATTTCCCCCTTTGAAACGGTGATGGCTTGTCATTTGACTCCACACACCGTGTGTATCAAAATTTTCATCTATCTTTCTACCGTTTAGTATCAACCCTCTACAATCGGCAGATGCTAACTCCTCAGGCGTATATATACGTAAAGCCTGAGCCATGTCCAGTAAAGACATGTGGCGCATCGAACCGCCTAACAAAAATCTAATAAAAGAACGATCGGTTAAACTAGCTACCCGATCATTCAACTCTATACTACATAACAATTCTTCACACCATACTTTATATACAGGTCTACGCATGGTGAATAAACATACCCAGTCATTAAAAGAAGAATTACCATACCTCTGTACAAGTAATTCCCTAATTGGCCCGGCCAATTCTACAGCTTCTAAGGGTCCCCATTCTATGACCCTCGGTACCTCAACAACCTTAGAATGAAGAGTATGCAAACCCCTTTGGTATTTTGGATAATCTATCCAAAGTCTGTCAAATCTCAGGTTCGGGTGCAACTCTTTCAAGTGCATATCGGAAAAGGTCATGACTGGATGAGGTATATCCTGCTTGTAGTAGTTATCCACCTCCTGTTGTTCCGCATTCTCAGCAGGAGCATTGCGGGCTTGGGATGAAGATTCACCCCTTTCAGTCTGCAAAACACATCAAACACAAATTTTGTGCATACAAATATGCATTAGTGTCAGCAAAATCATCAATCAAAATAATTACAATGACATTATCAATTTATATCAAACTTAAGCTTATTTTCATATTTTCATCAAATCTACACTTTTTCAAATAAGCATATACGAAAATGTTCGCCAAGTTCATAATCATTCAACTCAAATAACATGTCAAAATAATCATTACTAGCAATTAAACAAGTCTCAAATGGCATTATCTTTCAAAAATCAAGTTCATGAATTTTAGACTTGAAAAAGTCCACTTTAATTCTCAAAATCATGTTTAGGCTCAAAGTTTGGATCATTTAACTACCTAGACATGTTACACTACTCAATTTAGCAACAATTCATGACAAAAATCGGCCATAACCTGTTTATATCAAAAAGCCCCAAATTTGCTCAAGAACACAAACCCTAGATTACTCAAAATTTGAAGTTTAAGGCTTCTAATCATGTTAAACAGCATCAATCTAGTTATACAAGCATAATACATAAACAATTTAAGCATAATTACACTAAAAAGCATCAAAATCAAATTGGGGAAAAAAAATGGCTCAAGAACACTAATTTCGGATTAAATGGTGTTTAGGTGTAGAAATTTACCGTTTTTCTTGAGTAATTCCTAGATAGCATCCTTCTCAACATGATTTTAGTAAAAGATTTGGTGATTAACGGTTAAAAATTGTGATTTTGGGGTGTATTTTTCGGGTTTTTCGTGGGTTATTTCGCAGTTATTTTGTTGTTGTGGGGAGTGAACTGATCAGTTTCAGCTCTTTATTTTTTTTTTCTGATTTCCGGTCCTCCCGCGACTCGCGGTGAATAACCCTTCAAACTCCGCGAGTCACGGAGTTTGATATATTTTTTTTTTTTATAAACTTTAACTTATTAAAACAATTAAGTAATTAATTTTAAAATTTTGTTTCCCTTGTTATTTAGGACGAGGTCGTTTCGGATCGATGTCCTAGTCCGTCCCTCGACAAAATTTTAAAATTTGTCTTTTTGTAGCGATTGTTTTAAAAGCTAAGATTTTTGGTTTTTTAATGTTTTTGGCATACTTTAATTCAATAAGATTAAAAATAATGATAATAAAAGTTCTCGTCCCTCCCTCGGGTAAAGCAATTTCGGTTCAAAGACCTAGTCTTCAACTTACGACGAATTTTAAAAATCATATTTTTAACTTAATGAGATAAAGTAAATTTTTGTTTTTAAATTCACACAACTTAAATATGAAATTCAAAATTAATATTAAAAATTCACACTAAACTTAAAATTTGAAATGCATAAAATTAAAAATTCATACTTTAAAAATTCACACCAAACTTAATTTAAAAATTCAAATATTTACAATTTTAAATATATTGTTTTTACAAAGTTTACAATATTAATTTAAGATTTAAATATTAATTTTAAAAACATGGTAAAAATAAAATTTAAAATCTTTTTGTCTTTTTATCCCACTTTAATCAATCAAATATTATCACAAATATGCGCCCCTCTTTTCGGTAAAGTAATTTCAGTTCCAAAACCTAATTTAACTCATGACGAATTTTTGAAATATTTTGGGTTGATTGATTAAAGATATTTATACCTTAAGAATAAACGTTAAATTTCGCAGTGATGTAATAAATTTTTGAATGATATCAATAATTTCGGTCGCCAAACCTAATTTTATTCAATACCAATTTAATACTTTTTAGCGAACAAATTAGCGTTTATTATCAAAAGGTTAAAAATAAAAATAAAAATAAAAACTGTACAGACATACCTGTGAGATAGATTTCTTAGTTATATGATCTATCCCATTCATAAGATAGTCGGTTTAATTGGTTTTCCATGGCTACATAGGCGTAACCTCGAGCATTCAGTGTCTTTTCTTCTAAACATATGAACGGTCCGTCTCTGCATAAAGTAACAAATTCGGTATTTGAATAGGTTTGATTATTTGAACATTTACCTCCATGTGACCATTTTCCGCATTTGTGACATCTTTCTAGGTGTCGTGCTCTTCTTTTCGCTGCGGATTTTGATTTTCCTTTACCAAATTGTAACTTATTATCTTCGCATTTGGATTCTTTTCTAACTCCGTCCATTCTTTCTCTGATTACTGATACTATTTCACTTGGTAGTATGTCATTATTACGTTTAGTGATCAAAGCGTGTAGCATTAGACCATGGTTTAGTTCACAAGCAGTCTTCATTTTGTAAAAACCTAAAAAAATAAAAATTCAGAATGGGGGGAGAAGACTAGTTCTTTAGGGTCTGCTAGGGAAAGACCATTCGGGTTCCATTTTCGAGAACTACACGAAAACAGACAATCTAACTCTAACAGAAATACATATTATCCTTTAAAGACTTGATTCTCCCCACACTTAGTTAGCTGTGGTGTCGAAATTGTGATTAACTTCGTTGTCGACTTCCATCGGACCATGTATGTAATGTTTAACTCTGTGACCATTAACTTTAAATTCAATCCCATTTGAATTTATCAATTCTATCGTTCCGTATGGGAAAACTCTTTTGACTATGAATGGTCCAGACCATCTTGATTTCAATTTTCCAGGAAATAGCTTGAATCGTGAATTGAAAAGAAGAACTCTGTCTCCTTCTTTAAATTCTTTTGAACTTCTGATTCTTTTATCATGCCATTTCTTCGTTCTTTCTTTATAGATTAACGAATTTTCGTATGCTTCATGTCTTAATTCTTCTAATTCGTTTAGTTGACTTAATCGTAGACGTCCAGCTTCATGTAAATCAAGATTACATGTCTTCAAAGCCCAAAATGCTTTGTGTTCAATTTCTACTGGAAGATGACATGCTTTTCCATAAACAAGTCTAAAAGGTGTGGTTCCAATTGGAGTTTTGTAGGCTGTTCTAAAAGCCCAGAGTGCATCCTCCAATTTAATGGACCATTCCTTCGGATTTGATCCTACGGTTTTCTCTAGAATACGTTTTAAAGCTCGGTTGGTATTTTCAACTTGTCCACTTGTTTGTGGATGATATGCGGTGGAGATTTTATGAGTTACTCCATATCTTTTAAGAACTTTCTCAAGTTGATTATTACAGAAATGAGTACCCCGATCACTTATTAAAGCTTTCGGTGTTCCAAACCTTGCAAAAAGACGTTTTAAAAAGTTGACTACAACTCGTGCATCGTTAGTTGGGAGAGCTTGTGCTTCCGCCCATTTAGATACATAATCAATGGCAACGAGAATGTAGAGATTATTATGAGATTTTGGAAATGGACCCATAAAGTCAATACCCCAAATGTCAAATACTTCACATACTTGGATGACATTTTGTGGCATTTCATCACGTTGACTTATTTTTCCGGCCCTTTGACAAGCATCACAGGATTTGCAAAGAAGGTGTGCGTCTTTGTAAATTGTAGGCCAATAGAATCCAGCATCATAAACTTTTCTTGCTGTTAGTTGAGGCCCATAATGCCCTCCTGTTGGTCCTGTGTGACAATGGTTTAATATTTTACTAGCTTCATCTCCAAATACACATCGGCGTATTATTCCATCGGGACAACTTTTAAACAGATGTGGATCTTCCCAAAAATAGTGTTTTATATCACTGAAGAATTTCTTTCGTCTTTGGTACGATAATCCTTTTTCAAGGAATCCACAAACTAAGTAGTTTGCATAGTCTGCAAACCATGGGATTTCTTTATAATCTATTTTCAATAGATATTCATCAGGAAAGTTGTCTTGTATGGCTGATTCATTTAGAACTTCTAATTCGGGATTTTCAAGACGAGAAAGATGATCAGCGGCGAGATTTTCTGCTCCTCTTTTATCTCGGATTTCAATATCAAACTCTTGTAAGAGTAAGATCCAACGGATTAATCTTGGTTTAGCATCTTGTTTTGAAAATAGGTATCTAAGAGCAGAATGATCGGTATAGACCACCGTTTTTGCTAGAACGAGATATGATCGAAATTTGTCAAAAGCAAAGACAATAGCAAGGAGTTCTTTTTCAGTAGTTGTATAGTTCGTTTGTGCTCCTTGTAATGTCTTACTAGCATAATATATAGGTTGAAATCGTTTTTCAATCCTTTGTCCTAAAACGGCTCCCATTGCAAAATCACTTGCATCGCACATTAGTTCAAATGGTAGATTCCAATTTGGTGTTATCATGATCGGCGCATTAGTTAGTTTTTCTTTAAGAATATTAAAAGATTTGATACACTCATCTAAGAAGATGAATGGAGCATCTTTTTCTAGGAGTTTATTCATAGGAGTGGCAATTTTAGAAAAATCTTTTATGAAACGTCGGTAAAAACCGGCATGCCCTAGAAAACTCCTAACTCCTCTAACATTGGTGGGATGTGGAAGTTTAGCAATTACATCTACTTTAGCTCTATCCACTTCAATTCCTTCTTTTGAAATTTTATGTCCAAGAACGATGCCTTCTTTAACCATGAAATGGCATTTCTCCCAATTAAGTACTAGATTTGATTTTTCGCATCTAATTAGCATTCATTCCAGATTAACTAGACATGATTTAAATGTATCACCGAAGACTGAAAAGTCATCCATGAATACTTCCATGCATTCTTCTATCATGTCGTGAAAAATCGCCATCATACACCTTTGAAAGGTTGCAGGGGCGTTGCAAAGTCCAAATGGCATGCGTTTGTAAGCAAAAGTACCATAAGGGCACATGAATGTGGTTTTCTCTTGGTCCTCGGGTGCTATTGGAATTTGAAAATATCAAGAAAATCCATCTAGAAAACAATAGTAACTATTTTCGGCTAATCTTTCCAACATTTGATCTATGAAAGGTAAGGGAAAGTGATCTTTTCTGGTGGCGTCATTTAATTTTCTATAATCAATACACACACGCCATCCTGTTACAGTCCTAGTAGGAATAAGCTCATTTTTCTCATTTGTAATGACAGTCATGCCACCCTTCTTAGGTACGCATTGAACTGGGCTTACCCATGGACTATCAGAAATTGGATATATCAAACCTGCATCTAGCAGTTTAATAATCTCTTTCTTAACTACATCTTGCATATTAGGATTTAGTCTTCGTTGGCGTTGCACATACGTTTTATGACCTTCTTCCATAAAGATTTTATGTGTGCAATACGAAGGACTTATTCCTTTAATATCATGAATCTTCCATGCAATGGCTGGTTTATGAGCTTTCAACACAGAAATGAGTTGTGATTTCTCATTTTCAGTAAGAGAAGACGATATTATTACAGGTAATTCAGATTCACCATGTAAATAAGCGTATTCCAAATGGTTTGGAAGTGGTTTTAACTCTAATTTCGGAGGTTCTTCTATCGATGATTTGTATCGATATCTGTCTTCTTCTTTTAGCATTTGAATTTCTTCTGTTGTTGGTTCATATCCATTAGCTATAAGTGTAGCTAACATTTCAGCTTCATCAATTTGTTCTGTTCCTTCTCCTAAAGAACATTCTCCTGTTCCTTGTAATTCTGGAAATTCTTCTAATAATTCTGCATGTGCATCTATAGTTTGAATATAATAACATGTATCATCTGCAGATTGCGGTTGTTGCATTGCTCTATCAACTGAAAAGGTAACACTCTCATCCTCTATACTTAGGGTCAATTTCTTACCGAACACGTCTATCATTGCTTTAGCCGTGTTTAAGAATGGTCTTCCTAATATGAGAGGAACTTGAGAATCTTCTTCCATGTCCAAAACAACAAAATCTACTGGAAATACTAAAGTACCAACTTTAACTAGCATGTTCTCCATTATCCCTCTAGGATATTTTATTGATCTATAGGCTAGTTGTATGCTTATTCTGGTTGGTTTCAATTCTCCAAGGTCTAGTTTAGTGTATAGTGAATACAGCATTAGATTTATACTAGCACCTAAGTCTGCCAATGCTTCTATTGAACTAAGACTACCCAGAAAACATGGAATTGTGAAACTTCCTGGATCAGATAATTTTTCTGGTATCTTATTCAACAGCACTGCTGAACAATTAGCATTCATAGTAACAGCCGAGAGTTCTTCCATTTTCTTCCTATTTGAAATTAGATCTTTCAAGAATTTAGCATATCTAGGCATTCCTGAAATCACATCAATGAAAGGAAGATTTACATTTATCTGTTTAAACATATCCAAGAATTTGGATTGCTCGACTTCAAGTTTCTCTTTCTTCATTTTACTCGGGTAAGGAAGTGGTGGTTGGTATGGTTTAACATAAGGTTTATCCTTAACTGTGTTATCTTCATTAACATTTTCAACTACCGGTTCTTTTTCCTTATCTTGATCAGGTTGTGGTTCTTGTAGAGTAGGAATGGCTTCATCAGAAGTTACAGGTATTTCAGGTGGTTTAAGTGTTGTACCACTTCTTGTGGTAATGGCTTTAGCTGTTTCATTTCGGGGATTAGCATTTGTATCACTAGGTAGACTTCCCGGTTTTCTTTCACCTATTAACCTTGCTAGGTTACTCACTTCTTGTTCTAGATTTTGAATAGAAGCTTGTTGATTTCTAAATGCTTGAGCATTTTGTTCATTTGTTTGTTTCTGAGATGTGAAAAACTGCGTTTGAGTTTCAACTAGCTTCGTCATCGGTTTGTTGTGGTGGTTTGTTTTGAAAATTAGGTCTTTGCTGATTATAAGTATTATTGGATACTTGTTGATTGCTAGGACCTTGTTGGTTGTTGTATGGAATATTTCTGTTATAATTCTGGTTTTGATTGTAAATCGGTCTTGGCGGTTGATAATTATTCTGATAATTATTTCCAGGCCTTTAGTTTATGTATGAAATATTCTCTCTTTGTTCCATTGTTAATTCAATACTGAGACAATCTTTTGTCAAATGTGGTCCTCCACACTGCTCACAACTAATTCGTATTGAGTGAATATCTTTAGTCATCTTTTCCATTCGTCTCTTCACAGCATCTATCTTTGCGGAAATGGAATCTAAGTCATGGCAAGAATCGGCTCTAGCTGCTTTAGATGATCTAACGATGTCTTTTTCTTGGTGCCACTCATGTGAGTGGGAAGCAGTGTTATCAATAATTTTGTAAGCATCAGTTTCGGTTTTCTTCATAATAGAACCACCAGCTGCTATATCTATGTCTTTTCTTGTAGTGATGTCGCATCCTTGGTAGAATATTTGTACTATTTGACAGGTGTCTAAACCATGTTGCGGACATCCTCTTAACAACTTTTCATATCTAGTCCACGCCTCATATAGAGTTTCATTTAGTTTCTGTGTGAACGTAACAATTTCTGCTTGAAGTCTTACGGCTTTAGATGCAGGAAAGAATTGTTTAAGAAATTTTTCAACTAAAACGTCCCATGTATCAATCGCCCCTTCAGGTAACGATTCTAACCAATCTTTGGCTTCTCCCTTTAAAGTCCAGGGAAATAACATGAGATATATCTGTTCATCCTCCACTTCTCGGATTTTAAATAGTGTGCAGATCCTATTAAAGGTACGTAGATGTTCATTTGGATCTTCCTTCGGCGCACCACTAAATTGACATTGATTAGTCACCATGTGTAGTATTTGTCCTTTGATTTCATAATCTGGCGCATTAATGTCTGGATGAGTAATTGCGTGACCTTGGCCAGTGCGTTTAGCTCTCATTCGGTCTTCCATACTTAAAGGTTCCAGATTCTCCATAATTGAATTTATTGAATCGGTATCACTAGATGATTCTGATTTAATGGTTCGTTCCTCAACAATCTCTGTTTGAATGATTGGTGGTTCCGGAGGAATTGTTAGTGGTTCAGGATCTACGAACCGTTCCTGAATATTTTCCGGATTCTCAATTGTGAGGTCGGGTTCAAAAAATGGATTATCGGAAATTTGAACTGAAGTACTTGGTCTACTGGATGACGATTCTAAAGAAAAATCAACGGCGGTTATATTTGCTAAATGTCTTGATCTAGTTACAGGTGGTGAACGTACAAAAGGTGGTGAACGTCTTGCTCGGTGCA
The DNA here is from genome assembly GCF_046630445.1 of Rutidosis leptorrhynchoides. Taxonomy (NCBI): domain Eukaryota; kingdom Viridiplantae; phylum Streptophyta; class Magnoliopsida; order Asterales; family Asteraceae; genus Rutidosis; species Rutidosis leptorrhynchoides. The sequence continues at coordinate 309,338,804 of NC_092339.1, read as the reverse complement.
TTCACTGAATATCCTATTAGTTTTTAAAAGGAAAGAAAAATTATAATAAGTTATACAATCAATAGACTTTCCTGATTTTGCCCACGTTTCGAATAGCCAAAAGATGCAGCAGAGGGGCAGGATTCGTTTGGTCTCAATATAATTGAGTACTGTTTGGCTCCAATAACCCGGTCCACGTACAAATCCAACTATTACTACGAACCAGAAAATTTTGATGTCTATTAATTTAACCACTCAAAATAAATTTTCGTAATTTTAAGAAATTTAGATAAGAAGTAGAATAAAAATCTATGTCCTAAAACTAGAATAGCGAGAAATAAGAAAGAAAAAGAGTTCGTCGAAAAAGGTCGAAAAAGAAAAATGGTTGAAAAATAAAAGGTGACGAAAAAATAAAAGAAACTTATAAAACTTAAAAATACTTGACTAACCTAACCTTATTACTACAACTAACTTAAAATTATAATCGCAAATTGATATTACTAATTGGAATGATAATTGATACATAGGTAAAAGTCGTCTAAAAATATTAAAGCTTACAAGAAAAACTAAATCCCAAATGGAAATAACTTAAAAAGAAACTAAAACTTAAAAAGACGTCGCAAAATTCTAAAGTACCTAAATCTTAGTCTAAAGAAAAAGCACTTAAGGAATTCTACGGCAAAGCCTAAAAATCTAGGAGTAAAAATGACTATAGCAAAAACTAAGTTTAAAATTAAATATGAGCGAAAAATACAAATATTACGTTAAAACGATTAAAAAGGGACAAAATATAAAAATATACAAAAAGTTGTAAAAAGTACAATTTTTATAAAAATATTATTTTTATATTATTTATTTAATAAAACTACTAATTTTACAATTTAATTAAACTAATTTAACTAAAATATAAATTAAATAAAACTTAAATTAAAAATAAACTTAATTATAATAATAATAATAATTAGGGTTAATAATAATAATAATAATTAATAATAATCCGTAATAAATGCAGGATTAGGGCTTCCTGTTCGTGTGTCAGGTCCCCTCCGCGACTTGCGGTATTCAAAGCTTCAAACCCCGCGACTCGCGGGGTTCAGAAATTCAGATGACAGGTTTAATCTTCGACGCGTTTTTCTTTATTTATTTATTTATTTTTTTTTTCTGTTTTTATATAAATAAAAGATATTTAAATAAAACTTATATTTTTATAAACTAAAATAAAAATAAAGAAACTTATAAAACTTAAATATTTAACAAAATCTTAAAAATACTTATATTTTTATTTTTCTTTTTATATTTTCGAATATTTAAAACGTATTTTTACAAAAGTGACTTTTAATAGAAGTAAACTAAAAATCTTTTTTTTTTTATATTAGCGTTGCGCTTCCGGCGTTTAGAAAGTTCCCCGGCAGCGGCGCCAAAAATACTTGATGTTTCGCGAGGTGTATACGAAAATAGCTTATTAATTTTAGCAGAAAATACTATTAAATACGATACAATTTTACACAAGATATTTATTTATTTAGAGAATGGATATACTTAAACCTTGCTACAACACTTATAGGCAGTGTACCTAATCGTACAGTAGTGTAGTTTTTAGTAAGTCCGGTTCGTTCCACAGGGAAAATCTTTAAACAAAGCTTAACGCTATATTAGTTTACTTTTATAAAAATACAAATATATATATATATATAAGTAATATTATTATTATAAAGGGGGGGTTTTACCGTTTAATGACCGGTTTGTCGATTTTAAAACTTTAGTCGCAGTTAAAACCAAATGTAAAATATTAAAAATGAATACAAGACTTAAATTAAAGCATAAAGTAAATAACGATAATGAAATTGCGAATAATAAAAGTGCGATAAAATAAACTTGCGATAATTAAAAAGTACGATAATTAAAAGTGCAATTAAATACAATAATAATAAAAATGCGATATTTAGAAGTGCAATTAAATATAAAATAAAGGAAATTAAATATGAAATAAAAGAATTATGCTTATTTAAACTTCCGTAATCATGATGTTTGACGTGTTGATTTTTATTTTATGCCCATGGGTTAATTGTCCTTTGTCCTAAATAATTTAATATGTCCGTCTGGTTTTTGTCCATAACAGTCCATCAGTCATAAATATAAAATGCGAGTGTCCTCGTCAAATTATCCTTATACCCGAAGTTAAATATTCCAACTAATTGGGGACTTAAACTGTAACAAGATTTTAATACTTTATTTAATAATTACACCAGGATGTCGACTGAGTGTAACCCAAGGTTTTAATATTTTGTTATCAATTATACCAAGTGTCCTTGTACATAATTTCACCCCTGTTTTAATTATTCTAGTGGCTATTAATCCATTCCCATGTCCGGTTAAATGAACGATTATTCGTTGGTATAAATACCCCGCCCATCGTGTCCGATCGAGTGTATATGGTAATTTATAGGGACGCCCAATTGTAAATCTTTATATTAACATTAACAAACTATCATTTAGTTAAACAAATATAAAGCCCATTAATAGCCCATAGTCTAATTTCCACAAGTGTCGTTCTTTTGTTCAAACCCCAATTATGGTACAAAGCCCAATTACCCAATTTTAGTAATTAGCCCAACATCATGATTACTTCGTTTTAAATAAGCATAATAATAACTTAGCTACGAGACATTAATGTAAAAAGGTTGAACATAACTTACAATGATTAAAAATAGCGTAGCGTTACACGGACAGAATTTCGACTTACACCCTTACAATATTCGCTAACATACCCTTATTATTAGAATTATAATTAAAATATAAATATAAATTATAAATATATATATATATTTTACGTATGAGAAGAAGAAGAAAAAGATGATGAAAATGATCAGATTTCGGTTTGCTTTATAGGGAGTTTCAAAACTGGGGGCTCCGCGACTCGCGGCCATTTTGGCCTTCAAACTCCGCGAGTCGCGGAGTTTGAAATTACAGCTCACAACTTTGGAGTCTTTCTCTGCCGACGGTTTTTATTTATAAATATAATATATATATAATTAATATAATTAATTATATATTATATTATATTTATATACATAGTTAACTTGTAATTTTTAGTCCGTTGCATCGAGCGTTAAGAGTTGACTCTGGTCCCGGTTCCGGATTTTCGAACGTCCTTGCGTACAATTTAATATCTTGTACTTTGTACTTTGCGTTTTGAATCTTGTACTCTTGTAATTTCGAGACGTTTCTTATCAATAATTGGAACCTTTTTGATTTTCTTTTGTACTTTTGAGCTTTTTGGTCGTTTGCGTCTTCAATTTGTCGAATCTGTCTTTTGTCTTCACCTTTTATTATTTAAACGAATATCACTTGTAAATTGAACAATTGCAACTAAAAGCTTGTCTTTCTTGAGGAATAATGCTATGAAATATATGTTCGTTTTTAGCATTATCAGTAGCGCGAAAAACGGCGTCGCAAAATTCTAAAGCACATAAATCTTAGTCTAAGGAATAAGCACTTAAGGGATTTTACGGCAAACCTAAAAATTCTAGAAATAAAAATAACTATGGCAAAACTAAACTTAATACTAAAAATTATAACTAGAGTCTAAAAATCTAATGGTAATAAAAAAAAACTTTTTTTTTTAATTTTTTTTTATATTTCGTTTTTTAAGGATTTTAAAATTTTTTTTTAAAATTTTTTTTTTTATATATATATTTTTTTTAAAACTTTTTAAAAAAAAAAATTTTCTTTAAAAAAACGATTTTTTTACAATTTTTTTTTTAAAACGAAATTTTTTTCTTTAAAAAAAACGATTTTTTTTACACAATTTTTTTTTATTAAAATTTTTTTTAAAACTTTTTTTTTTAATTTTATATTGTTTTTCTAAAATGATATATAAATATATTTATACAAAAATAAATTAAAAATATAGCGTTTTGCCGAATCCCCGGCAGCGGCGCCAAAAACTTGATGTTGTGTCGTGAGGGTACGAAATATACTATTATTTTTAATACAAAAAACGTTACAAATTACACAAGTTATTTATTTATTTATAGAGTGGGATATACCTAAACCTTGCTACAATACTATAGGCAGTGTACCTAATCGTAGAGTAGTGTAGTTTTTAGTAAGTCCGGTTCGTTCCACAGGGAGCTGGTGATACTTACTATATTTTTAACAACTATATTTATACAAAATATATATAATTATATAAGTAGTAATATTATTATAAAAGGGGGGTTTTACCGTTTAATGACCGGTTTGTCGATTCTATATTTTAAGCGCAAAGATAAATGACGATAATTAAAGTGCGTAAAATAATGACAATAAATAAAATGACAGTAAATAAAATTGCGAGTAATAAAATGACAGTAAATAAAGATACGATGAGAAATACAATAAAAGAATTATGCTTATTTAAACTTTCGTAATCATGATGTTTGACGTGTTGATTTTAATTTATTACCATGGGTTAATTGTCCTTTGTCCTGATTTATTTGATACGTCTATCTGGTTTTTGTCCATAATAGTCCATCGGTCATAAATATAAAGTGCGAGTATCCTCGTCAAATTACCCTTATACCCGAAGTCAAATATTCCAACTGATTAAGGATTTAAACTGTGACGCAGTTATCACTTCTGTCAACAATTACACCAGTTATCACTGTATGTAATCCACCCCTGTTTTAATTAGTTTATGAATATGAATATTAATTCATCCACTTGATCAGAATGAATAATCAATTACCCAACCCAATTGATTAATTAAATGATTATAACAGATTCCATATGAACGTCACTAAATAGGACAACCATAATCATTATTAATTATTAGGTTAATTAATTTGAAGATAGGTTCGACAGACTCCAATGAGTTGTCACTCAATTAGACAATACCCCCCATCTATTAATAGTCAATAGTCCAATTTCCACAAGTGTCGGTGTTTTGCCCAAACCTTAATTATGGCCCAAAGTTCAATGACCCCATCTTAATATTTTAGCCTAACATCACGATTACTTCGGCTCAAATAAGCATAATAATAACTTAGTTACGAGACATTAAATTAAAAAGGAAGAACATAGCTTACAGTGGTGATTAATCGCGTAGCGTTGCACGGACAGAATTTCGACTTAAAACCCGTAAAACATTTCTTACAATAACCCAACTAAACCATAACTTTATTATTAAAATTAACTTATATTAAAATTATAATATAAATATATATTACATATTATAGAAGAGAGAAAGAAATATGAAGAAAGGTGTTCTTTTCATTACACCGTGAATTTCATTTTATAGACAATTGGTGATTTGAAATTTTCACTTATGACCCCTTAACTATGTTCAATTAACAACTTTTTATTATTTATTATTATTCTTATTATGAATTATTTAAATATTATATTATATTCTTGAGCATAGTTAACTTGTAATTTTAGCTCCGTTGCGTCGAGCGTTGAAAGTTGGTTCATGTCTCGGTTCCGAATTTTCGAACGTCCTTGCGTACAATTTAATATCTTGTACTTTGCGTTTTGTAACTTGTACTCTTGTCATTTTTAGACGTTTCTCATCAATAATTTGAACCACTTAGATTGTATCTTGTACATTTGAGCTTTTTGGACGTTTGCGTCTTCAAATCTTCGTTTTCGCCTTTTGTCTTCGCACTTATTTATTTAAACAATTACAATGAAAATATAATACAATTACATATGAAAACCTATTATTTATGAGGGATATTGCTATGAAATATATGTTCCTTTTTAGCCTTATCACAGTCCCACATGACTATAAAATTTAGATCCATTAAGGAAATTGGATCTTTATGAAAACATTTAATCTTTTAAAAATTAAATCTAGTTTTTACCCTAGATAAGTTTTTCGGAATAACCCTTCACCGGTGTTTGCAAAATATTTTTGTGGGCTTGGTGAGTTTCAGATTTGAAAATTTTAGCTCAAAACTTGTGGTTTTGTGTCACCCACTTGCTAACCTTGTATTAGGAAAGCAACACATCCAGTATACTTGCTCCGTATATTACCTTTCGGTAAACTACCGTCCGGTTTGTAAAGGAAAGCGTTGAACAAGCAACTGTTAAGGCAATGTCCCCTGACATGCTTTTAATTATGGTATATAACGTGTCGGACGCAATTACTATCCTTTGTAGGAGCGATAGTAAAGCTCACCCTTATAATTTGTCGGTCTGGCACAAGGTCCTGTCTTTAACCATGCTATGCAACCACCGTTCTTACGGTTGATACCCGATTTGGTTCAGATGACCTAATGAATTCCAGGTGAATTCCTAGAATTTTACGTTCAATGGTAATAAACGCATTGAAAATGGGTTTTCAGAAAACAAATCGGTTTATAATTTGATCAAAATATTTTCTCGTTCAAGCTCGAGTTTAGATATCATTGAATTCCATGAGTTTGAATTCTCAATCTTTAAGGTTAATCTCTAGGATTGAGTAATATCAGGCTTAAAAGCTGATTTTTAATCTTTAAGGAGATTATCCTTTCTGGGGATCTGATTCATTAGTCTTATCCAGCTAATTTGCACGGTGCCCCCCCCCCCATTTTACGAGATAAATCCTTCTCATGGTTAGGATAAATCTGACCACTTGGCAACCCTGTTTAATGCTGAGGTCCGTGGATTTCCTGCTGATTTTAGTGATGACTTTTCTAGGTTTTTCGTCAACCTACAGCTGGTCTGGACGACAACCTCATGACCTAAATCAAGAAGCGCGTTTCTTTTTTCGGAAGACTTTACTTCCTCTGAAATGTCATCCATGAAAACTTCCATGCATTCTTCTATCATGTCGTGAAAAATTGCCATCATGCACCTTTGAAAGGTTGCAGGGGCGTTGCAAAGTCCAAATGGCATGCGTTTGTAAGCAAAAGTACCATAAGGGCACGTGAACGTGGTTTTCTCTTGGTCCTCGGGTGCTATTGGAATTTGAAAATATCCGAAAAATCCATCAAGAAAGCAATAGTAACTATTTCTGGCTAATCTTTCCAACATTTGATCAATGAAAGGTAAGGGAAAGTGATCTTTTCTGGTGGCGTCATTTAATTTTATATAAAAATACAGACACGCCATCCTGTTACAGTCCTAGTAGGAATAAACTCATTTTTCTCATTTGTAATGACAGTCATGCCACCCTTCTTAGGCACGCATTGAACTGAGCTTACCCATGGACTATTAGAAATTGGATAAATTAGACATGCGTCTAGCAGTTTAATAATTTCTTTTTTAACTACATCTTGCATATTAGGATTTAGTCTTCGTTGGCGTTGCACATACGTTTTATGACCTTCTTCCATAAGGATTTTATGTGTGCAATACGAATGACTTATTCCTTTAATATCATGAATCTTCCATGCAATGGCTGGTTTATGAGCTTTCAACACAGAAATGAGTTGTGATTTCTCATTTTCAGTAAGAGAAGACGATATTATTACAGGTAATTCAGATTCACCATGTAAATAAGCGTATTCCAAATGGTTTGGAAGTGGCTTTAACTCTAATTTCGGAGGTTCTTCTATCGCTGATTTGTATCGATATCTGTCTTCTTCTTTTAGCATTTGAATTTCTTCTGTTGTTGGTTCATATCCATTAGCTATAAGTGTAGCTAACATTTCAGCTTCATCAATTGGTTCATTACCTTCTCCTAAAGAACATTCTCCTGTTCCTTGTAATTCTGGAAATTCTTCTAACAATTCTGCATGTGAATCTATAGTTTGAATATAATAACATGTATCATCTGCAGGTTGTGGTTGTTGCATTGCTCTATCAACTGAAAAGGTAACACTCTCGTCCTCTATACTTAGGGTCAATTTTTTACCAAACACGTCTATCATTGCTTTAGCTTTGTTTAAGAATGGTCTTCCTAATATGAGAGGAACTTGAGAATCTTCTTCCATGTCCAGAACAACAAAATCTACTGGAAATACTAAAGTACCAACTTTAACTAGCATGTTCTCCATTATCCCTCTAGGATATTTTATTGATCGATCGGCTAGTTGTATGCTTATTCTTGTTGGTTTCAATTCTCCAAGGTCTAGTTTAGTGTATAGTGAAAACGGCATTAAATTTATACTAGCACCTAAGTCTGCCAATGCTTCTATTGAACTAAGACTACCCAGAAAACATGGAATTGTGAAACTTCCTGGATCAGATAGTTTTTCTGGTATCTTATTCAACAGCACTGCTGAACAATTAGCGTTCATAGTAACAGCCGAGAGTTCTTCCATTTTCTTTCTATTCGTGATCAGATCTTTCAAGAATTTAGCATATCTAGGCATTCCTGAAATCACATCAATGAAAGGAAGATTTACATTTATTTGTTTAAACATATCCAAGAATTTGGATTGCTCCGCTTCAAGTTTCTCTTTCTTCATTTTACTTGGGTAAGGAAGTGGTGGTTGGTATGGTTTAACATAAGGTTTATCCTTAACTGTGTTATCTTCATTAACCTTCTCAACTACCGGTTCTTTTTCCTTATCTCGATCAGGTTGTGGTTCTTGTGGAGTAGGAATAGCTTCGTCAGAAGTTACAGGTATTTCAAGTGGTTTAAGTGTTGTACCACTTCTTGTGGTAATGGCTTTAGCTGTTTCATTCCGGGGGTTAGCATTTGTATCACTAGGTAGACTTCCCGGTTTTCTTTCACCTATTAATCTTGCTAGGTTACTTACTTCTTGTTCCAGATTTTGAATAGAAGCTTGTTGATTTCTAAATGCTTGAGCATTTTGTTCATTAGTTTGTTTCTGAGATGTGAAAAACTGCGTTTGAGTTTCAACTAGCTTCGTCATCATATCTTCTAAATTCGGCTTTTTATCATCGGTTTGTTGTGGTGGTTTGTTTTGAAAATTAGGACTTTGCTGGTTGTAAGTATTGTTAGATACTTGTTGATTGCTAGGACCTTGTTGGTTGTTGTATGGAATATTTCGATTATAATTCTGGTTTTGATTGTAGATCGGTCTTGGCGGTTGATAATTATTCTGATAATTATTTCCAGGCCTTTGGTTTATGTATGAAATATTCTCTCTTTGTTCCATTGTTAATTCAATACTGAGACAATCTTTTGTCAAATGTGGTCCTCCACACTGCTCACAACTAATTCGTATTGAGTGAATATCCTTAGTCATCTTTTCCATTCGTCTCTCGACAGCATCTATCTTTGCGGAAATGGAATCTAAGTCATGGCTAGAATCGGCTCTAGCTGCTTTAGATGATCTAACGATATCTTTTTCTTGGTGCCACTCATGTGAGTGGGAAGCAGTGTTATCAATAATTTTATAAGCATCAGTTTCTGTTTTCTTCATAATAGAACCACCAGCTGCTATATCTATGTCTTTTCTTGTAGTGATGTCGCATCCTTGATAGAATATTTGTACTATTTGACAGGTGTCTAAACCATGTTGCGGACATCCTCTTAATAACTTTCCAAATCTTGTCCACGCCTCATATAGAGTTTCATTCGGTTTCTGTGTAAACGTAACAATTTCTCCTTGAAGTCTTACGGCTTTAGATGCAGGAAAGAATTGTTTAAGAAATTTTTCAACTAAAACGTCCCATGTATCAATCGCCCCTTCAGGTAACGATTCCAACTAATCTTTGGCTTCTCCCTTTAAAGTTCAGGGAAATAACATGAGATATATCTGTTCATCCTCCACTTCTCGGATTTTAAATAGTGTGCAAATCCTATTAAAGGTACGAAGATGTTCATTTGGATCTTCCTTTGGCGCACCACTAAATTGGCATTGATTAGTCACCATGTGTAGAATTTGTCCTTTGATTTCATAATCTGGCGCATTAATGTCTGGATGAGTAATTGCGTGACCTTGGCCAGTGCGTTTAGCTCTCATTCGGTCTTCCATACTTAAAGGTTCTAGATTCTCCATAATTGAATTTGTTGAATCGGAATCACTAGAGGATTCTGATTTAATGGTTCGTTCCTCAACAATCTCTGTTTGAATAATTGGTGGTTCCGGAGGAAAATTTAATGGTTCAAGATCTATGAATCGTCCCTGAATATTCTCCGGATTCTCAATTGTGAGGTTGGGTTCAAAAAATGGATTATCGGAAATTTGAATTGGAGTACTTGGTCGACTGGATGAAGATTCTAAAGAAAAATCAACGGCGGTAATATTTGCTAAATGTCTTGATCTAGTTACAGGTGATGAACGTACAAAAGGTGGTGAACGTCTTGCTCGGTGCATTCACTGAATATCCTATTAGTTTTTAAAAAGGAAAGAAAAATTATATAAGTTATCCAATCAATAGACTTTTCTGATTTTGCCCACATTTCGAATAGCCAAAAGATGCAGCAGAGGGGCAGAATTCGTTTGGTCTCAATATAATTGAGGACTGTTTGGCTCCAATAACCCGGTCCACGTACAAATTCAACTATTACTACGAACCAGAAAATTTTGATGACTATCAATTTAACCACTTAAAATAAATTTTCGTAATTTTAAGAAATTTAGATAAGAAGTAGAATAAAAATCTATGTCCTAAAAACTAGAATAGCGAGAAATAAGAAAGAAAAAGAGTGCGTCGGAAAAAGGTCGAAAAAGAAAAGGGTTGAAAAATAAAAGGCGTCGGAAAATAAGAAATAAAAAGAAATGACTTATAGAACTTAAAAACACTCGACTAACCCAGCCTTATTACTACCACTAACTTAAAATTATAATCACAAATTGAGATTACTAATTGGAATGATAATTGATACATAGGTAAAAGGCGTCGAGAAATAAGAAAATAGCGCGTCTAAACTTAAAAAGGAACTAAAAATTTAAAACTAAAAGTTGCGTCTTAAAGCTTACAAGTAAAACTATATCCCAAATGGAAATAACTTAAAAACGTACTAAAACTTAAAAAGGCGTCGCAAAATTCTAAAGCACCTAAATCTTAGTCTAAAGAAAAAGCACTTAAGGGATTTTACGGGAAGGCCTAAAAATCTAGAAATAAAAATAACTATGGCAAAAACTAGGAATTAAAAATAAATACGAGCGAAAAATACAATTATTACGCTAAAACTATTAAAAGGGGACAAAATATAAAAATATATAAAAAGTTGTAAAAATTACAATTTTTATAAAAATATTATTTTTATATTATTTATTAAAACTATTAATTTTACAATTTAAATAAACTAATTAAACTAAAAATACAAATTAAATAAATAACACTAAATTAAATTATATAATATATAACCCTAATTAGGGTTTAAATATAATAATAATAATTATTATCCGTAATTAATGCAGGCTGCAGTCAACTGTGGCGTGTCAGACGGGCTCATGCGATCGCATGAGTCCTAAGCTACCCGTCCATGCGATCGCATGGGCTAGGGTTTCGGGCCACAGAGTGGGCTGCTACAGTACCGGACTCGAGTTTTAATATATTTTTTTTTTTTTGCTGTTTTAATAAAATTATGTAATATATTTATATAAATTAAATAAAACTTATATTTTTATAAAATAAAGATAAAGAAACTTTTATATAACTTACAAACTCTTAAAAATATTTATATTTTTGTTTTTCTTTTTATATTTTCTAATATTTAAAACGTATTTTTACAAAAGCGTACTAAAAATAAAAATCTTTTTTTTTTTTTTTGTGTGTGGCGTTTCGCTTCGGCGTTCCCCGGCAGCGGCGCCAAAAATACTTGATATTTTGCGAGGTGTATATAAAATAGCTTATATTTTACAAGGAAATACTATTAAATACGATACAATTTTACACAAGATATTTATTTATTTATAGAATGGATATACTTAAACCTTGCTACAACACTTATAGGCAGTGTACCTAATCGTACAGTAGTATAGTTTTTAGTAAGTCCGGTTCGTTCCATAGGGAAAATCTTTAAACAAAGCTTAACGCTATATTAGTTTACTTTTATAAAAATACAAATATATATATATAAGTAATATTATTATTATAAAGGGGGTTTTTACCGTTTAATGACCGGTTTGTCGATTTTAAAAACTTTAGTCGCAGTTAAAACCAAATGTAAAATAATAAATAAATACAAGACTTAATTTAAAGCGTAAAGTAAATAACGATAATGAAATTGCGATAAATGAAAGTGCGATAAAATAAACTTGCGATAATTAAAAAGTACGATAATTAAAAGTGCAATTAAATACAATAACAATAAATAAAAATGCAATAATTAGAAGTGCAATTAAATATAAAATAAAGGAAATTAAATATGAAATAAAAGAATTATGCTTATTTAAACTTCCGTAATCATGATGTTTGACGTGTTGATTTTAGTTTTATGCCCATGGGTTAATTGTCCTTTGTCCTGGATTATTTAATATGTCCGTCTGGTTTTTGTCCATAACAGTCCATCAGTCATAAATATAAAGTGCGAGTGTCCTCGTCAAATTATCCTTATACCCGAAGTCAAATATTCCAACTAATTGGGGACTTAACTGTAACAAGGTTTTATTACTTTGTTTAATAATTACACCAGGATGTCGACTGAGTGTAACCCAAAGTTTTAATACTTTGTTATCAATTATGCCAAGTGTCCTTGTACATAATTTCACCCATGTTTTAATAATTCTAGTGGCTATTAATCCATTCCCGTGTCCGGTTAAATGAACGATTATTCGTACATATAAATACCCCGCCCATCGTGTCCGATTGAGTGTATATGGTTATTTATAGGTACGTCCAATTGTAAATCTTTATATTAAAATTAACAAACTATCATTTAGTTAAACAAATATAAAGCCCATTAATAGCCCATAGTCTAATTTCCACAAGTGTCGTTCTTTTGTCCAAACCCCAATTATGGTACAAAGCCCAATTACCCAATTTTAATATTTTTAGCCCAACATCATGATTACTTCGTTTTAAATAAGCATAATAATAACTTAGCTACGTGACATTAATGTAAAAAGGTTGAACATAACTTACAATGATTAAAAATAGCGTAGCGTTACACGGACAGAATTTCGACTTACACCCTTACAACATTCGCTAACACACCCTTATTATTAGAAATTAAAATTAAAATTAAAATTAAAATATATATATATATATATACTTTACGTATGATGAAGAGAAGAAAGATGTGTTTATTTTGGCCAAAACGCGTTGAATTTATAGGACCTGGGCTGGATTTCAGAGCCCCATGCGATCGCATGGCTTTTGTGCCTCCAGGCCATGCGATCGCATGGCCAGCTGGGAGAAGTCACATATCTTTGTTTTCTTTCTTGCCGACGTTTATAAATAATAATATAATATATAAATAATTATAAGAATTATTTAAATATTATATTTTATTTATGTGCATAGTTAACTTGTAATTTTTAGTCCGTTGCGTCGAGCGTTGAGAGTTGTCTCTGGTCCTGGTTCCGGATTTTCGAACGTCCTTGCGTACAATTTAATATCTTGTACTTTGCGTTTTGAATCTTGTACTCTTGTAATTTTGAGACGTTTCTTATCAATAATTGGAACCTCATTGATTGTATTTTGTACTTTTGAGCTTTTTGGTCGTTTGCGTCTTCAATTCGTCGAATCTGTCTTTTGTCTTCACCTTTTATTATTTAAACGAATATCACTTGTAAATAGAACAGTTGCAACTAAAAGCTTGTCTTTCTTGAGGAATAATGCTATGAAATATATGTTCGTTTTTAGCATTATCAGGCATCTTAATGAGTTGTCTTAACGTGTTTAAAATCTGTACATATAGACTATATTTAACTTTTAAATAACGGATAATGAATTGCACAATATTTTTAAGCACACTAACAATAACCTAAGACCATCTGTTATGTGTTAACAATGACATTATCATTATGTGGAAACAACTAGTAAAACTTGCCTTTACGCAAGCACAGCACAACTCTTAGTTGTGAGCGTTATAAAAACAACAGGAAGACAACGATGATCAACCAACCACAAAATTATTTGAAATACATTATTATTATTCTCTCCGTTCCATTTTAAATGTACCCCTAAATTTTTCTAGGATTTAAGATGTGTTGGATGAATGTCATTTGTGTTCTTAGACCACTTGTATTAGTTAAGACGTTTCTTTCTCGTGTCACTTGCCTTTTTGCATTTTTTGAATGAGTATGACGTGTTTCTTTATTGAGTGGAGTAGTGGTAATGTTTCTTTTTTGTGTTGGTTAGGAGTATTGTGATGATGTGTTAATAATATAATTGGGTTAAATATTAAAACGGAATAAAAATAATATTTTTAAATTAACAAAAAAATAAAATAAACAAGAAACGTGCGTTTCTTAACTCGTTGGAATCGAACTGAAGCCATGAAAACGCCTCGAAGACACGCTTGATACTTGATGAAGTTGGCGTTTGTTTAGTGCCACATGTGCACATGGTGGCATTTGTTTTGGCCGATACAAGTAGTCTTATATTCAAGGTAAGTTTGACTGAATGTATTTAAGAAATAGATAATTAAGAATAATGAATGAGGGTAAAATGAGAGTAAATGAGAAGTTTAATGATATTTAGTATGGAGTAGTTATTTTTTGCAAGTAGACAATTATTTTGGAACAAATATAAATAATAAGGTGGACACTTATTCTGCGACAGATGAAGTATTACTTTACCTAACTACCATTTATGTATTACCATATCACTCACAACACTCCACAATTTCACAACACAACATTTACCACTTACAACATTGTCATCAGTGGCAGTGGCGATCCTAAGATCAAAACTTATTGAGATCTTATACAACTTGAGTGATACTTTATAAATTTATTTTTCTAAAAAATGGCTATTTACTTTCATGAAAAAATTACTATTTAATGGAGTAAAAGGACCCCTCTTCCATGTACATACATTCTCCACTGATTTTCATAACACCATAATTCCTTCTACAACTCTACAACATTTAACAATTGCACAACAAATGTTCTTTAGCAACTAGTTAGAGCTCCTATTCTAGGAATAATAGTTTGACAATGTACTTATGCCACTTAGCATTATCAAACCGAGAGCACTTAAAAATGCACCCTACGAATCGCATCCAAAATTAAAATAGATGAAAATATATGAAAATTTTGTTTGTCTTCGGTATTCCGGAGGGAAATAGATAAGGAGATCATGTCTGGAAAACATAGTATAAAAAGCATTATCATAAAAAGAGCAAGTCATTGAAAAACATAGTATAAAAGGATTATCATGAGAAGAGCAAGTTATCAAGTATTTAACATAATGTCGTCTCCTATCTTCCGACCCACTACCTGGATGACCGGCAAGAAACACTTGATAAGTATTAGGCAGTCTCATACCTAAGCCCTTCACTACGAGCATTCAACAAACAGTCCGTGTCACATAAGCCCAATTCGTTTGCCAATGTGCACACAATGGAGCACGCCACGTTAGCCATTTTTATTCGAAAAGTTTGTCACACACATAAATAGTACGTGTGACACGTCAGCACACTCACATAACAACCTTCCCTTCTAAAATAGACATAAATAACTACTCATTTGATATCTTTTATTACTCGTAGATCATAAACAACTTTGCGGAAATCATCTCTCAAATAAAGGTTCATAAACTCCTGTCAAATTCAGATTAATCTTAATCCGTGTTTACCATATCACCGTTAATTCCATAAACATATGATAATATTTTATTGTTGTTACAGGTGATTTCATACAGATCAGGATTAGTAACAACTGCAGCATCATTTGTACTTGCTTCATCAACAGCTTTTTTATCTGATGATTTCTTGTTTACAAATTTACTAAAATGATATATAGATATATTGTATGCAGTTGGTGCTGGTGGATTAGGGTTATCATTAGTTTTGATTCATATTTATGTAACTGAGATTAAAAGGACACTTCAAGCGTTATGGGCTCTTGGTGTTGTTGGATCTGTTGCAGCTAATTTGTCAACCTGCTGAAGAGAGTTTGGTACAATATGTTGTTGATCATCCGGTTGCTGTTTGGTTCGTTGGGCCATTGTTTGCAGCGTTAAGTGGGCTTGTTTTCAAAGAAGGTTATTTTTCTAATTG
The DNA here is from genome assembly GCF_046630445.1 of Rutidosis leptorrhynchoides. Classification (NCBI taxonomy): domain Eukaryota; kingdom Viridiplantae; phylum Streptophyta; class Magnoliopsida; order Asterales; family Asteraceae; genus Rutidosis; species Rutidosis leptorrhynchoides. Next base: position 309,322,825 of record NC_092339.1, on the reverse strand, counting down.
TTAATGAAAATAAATGAAAGATAATTGTATCAGATTGTTTGAATTTTTTTATATTAAAAAAACAGGACTTTGCTATGGCAAGTTGGAGGCTGGAATGCTGACATTTATCATCCCTTCGGTTCTTCTAGGGCACCTGGTAATTAAGTTTTGATCATATGAAGTTAATTAAAAAGTTCCAAAAAAGCTCAAAGTAATAATGGTAACACGGGTTCATTTGCATATTAATGGAACTGTACGTTCGATTTGCTAATAAAAGAAGTGAAAGTTCAAGTTTGTTAAAAAATGGTAAGATAGTAGGTAGAAATTTGGTTACCCACATCGAGTTTTTCAGTTTATGGTACTTTATTTATAGCAAAGTTGAACCCACAATCAGAGTCCCTTTAATATGCAGATGACCTTGTGTTACCTTTAAACTTTCATTACCTCTTTCAGAAGTGATCCCTTTAATTAGTTGAGCTAATTTGATGTTAAAGTAGCAAGTATCAATGTAATGTTGAAACTGCTAAACGAAGCAATGGTTTATTAGGAGTAGGTGATCATTTAGTTTGTCGATTTTGAGTCAAACAAGATAAAAACGTTTGGGTAACAAGAACTAATATAATCATGAAAGGAAGATTATAAGTAGAACCGGTGTTTGTTTCTGGACCGGAGTAAAACTCGGTCTGCTTGGTGTGTGGATGGCCCTCTTTACGATATTTGCAGCAAGAAAGTTCACTCAGCCTATTAAGGTAGATTTCATTACCAATATGCAACTCATTCTAAATTGAAGCGTTTATCTGAATAGGCTGATGTTTTTATTCAGGATGATATTGGAGACAAATCAGTGTTCACATTTAATGCTTTATCTGAAGATGAAAAGGCAGTTTTGATACAAAAACTAGAGCAACAAAAGTTTTGAGAACTATGAAGTTAGTATATGCTTGCAATAGTTGTATATCCCCACAATTGGTACAGTTATTGTCATAAATAAACAGTGTAGGTACATTTTAGCTACAGAAAGCACTAAACTTAATGTATTTTAGATCAAGTTCTGTCTTGTACTCTTGTTCATTGTGTTTAACTGTTTAGATACAAACGTCGATCCCGATGAAGAATTGTCTTGCAAAGCCATCAAGTTTCTTGTATTAAATTATATTAGGTACTCTTTGTATGAATAAATATCAAGAACAACTCAACAATTATTTCATTAAACGTTCAAAAACATGTATCTTTTAGTATCCTAATTTGCATTCATCAAAACAATACAACTAGCAACAATATGAAACATTAGATTAGCTTCTTCAGGGGAGCTATAATTGTTTTGGCAACATGTCCATCTACTTACCATCTTCAATGAAGAAAAGTAGAAAACCTTTACCATTTTAGTTGACTCTCATTTTAAGCAGCTTTTGCTTACACGGAAGCTAAATACTACGGAAAAAGATAACTTTTCAAAACCTTAGCTTCTTAAAAATGTACACGTTGTAAAGATAGTTTTTAAACAAAGATTCAATTCTCATTGCCAATTTGCCATTCCTGAAAAAAAAAATTAAAATAAAAACTTGTATGTTGCTCTAAAAAGTAAAGATTCAAAACAAGGATAAATAAGCCACCAAATATCATAGGAATTTAACTAAATATATAGTCATGACTTTCATGATTGTTACCATTTACCAAAATAGCAATAAAATCTATGTGCCTTTAAACATCACAGGCATTAAAAGTAAACCATAAGGTCACCAACAGGCCTAAACATACCATAGTTTCCAAAAATTGCTGCTATCAATTTGCAACATAAAAAAGGCTATCATATTCATATAATTCATTGCAAACAATCATGCCAAGTCATCAACCACCACTCGCTAAGCCTTGTTGCTTCTGGTCCTAGCTCCTGGTGACGCACATTTTCCATCACCATCTTTCTTCTGCTTTTTCGAACCCTTCTTACCTCCCTTCGCCACATTATCAGCCCCCGAATCTTTACTTTCAGTCACTTCTGGCTTTACATTTCCATCCTTATTTTCATCACCAGTATCATTAGTCTCATCACCCTTCAAGATTTCAGTCTCGTCACGTACTTTACGTTTCTTGTTAGCTTTAGGTGAAGCTTTAGCAACAGTTTCTTTTATATCACCTTCCTTAACAACTTCCTTGACAGAATCAGATTTTTCATCAACCTTAGAATTTAAATCTTTTACTTCAGCCTCAAGCTTTTCATCATTGTCATCCTTTTTAACATCATCATTTTTCTCATCTGCATTCAACGTTTCTTCTTCAGAAACTGTGGTATCTTCCGCTTCTTTGGTCTGACTCTGAAGTGATTCAATCACACTCATCAATTCTCTATTCACCTGTCAAAACAATATAATAAATAAAAAAATTAAAATGAAGATTATACAAATGAATTTTTTTAAATAATAATCCAACAATTAGATATACCTGAGGATTCTGAAGGTATTCAGAAATGTCATTAGTACAGGAAGGGCATTTCATGATGTTCTTTTGTGCCCTTAATGTACGTCTACCTTCACAGTTCCTCTCCTTAATAAAAGTTTGACCAACAAAAGCATCCTGCAAACAAGACTTGCAGAAATTGTGGGCACAAGGAGTAGTAAGTGGTTCATTCATCACTTTCTTGCAGATGAGACAACAAAACTCTGCACCAGAAATGCTTCATCAAATTAATCTTTATATAGAAAATGTGTGCAAACTGACTGTTAAAAGATTTAACTTATAGCACTCAAAACAGCTTTAAAAACTGACCTTTCAGAAGCCTTTCGCTCACAGACATCATGTGTGTCTTACGGCGAACGATCCTTGGAGCTTTGCCATCCCCAACTTCTACAGTGTCTGCTTGCCTTCTACTTTCAGGTGGTGGAATTTTCCACAACCAACAAGCTTTCTCCTCCTATATGAATATTAATATAAAAGTTTAAAAAATACAATAATATAATAACCAATTTCTAATGCAACCATAGATCATAATCACATAAATATGCACGAAAACAAAGATGTATCTTACATCAAAGTCCCAAGAAGGGGGAGATTTCCTCTCCGTTACATCAGTTGCTTCTTTAAGCTCTTTAATGACAGGAAAAGGCCTCGGACGGTCACCAGTTTCGTCACTGCCAAATTGTGATTATGACAAAAATTGAAATACATTTACAAATTTTGAATGATATAAGATACAACTCGAGGACTTAGTAAAAAACAAACCTTGTCCATGGAGCAGGGTCATTATCACAACGAACAAACAGATACCGGCATACCTTGTACCCCTATTTTAAATCTAAATGTCAGATACCATTATTTGTAAAAAAGGATATAAAATAAAATACACTGTTATAAAAAGTCCATATTATTTAAATTTAAATATAAGGTGATATCTTACTTGTATTCCAGGTTTCCTCCAGCATTTTTCAATCCTGTATACCCCATCATACCGGACTCCTTGTTCAGGTGCATATGCTGAACGTTTCTCTTTGTGAGACCTGTTAGTTTTTATTAAAGATTTATTCAATATATCTATTGATACATACCATATAATGGAACAAATAAATCTGACACTAAATCAAAGAAAAATAAATGATGACGCAAACAAGACGACTTATCTTCACTAAGAAATTTCCTTTTTTTAGTTTTTATAAGATTGTATTATCTCTACCAAATATAACCAACACATAAGAAATATCAGACATTTAAAGACTGTAAATTTAGCTGTCATTCATGATTCATGTTCTTGAGTACAGAAATAGAAAGAAACAATAGTAATCAATTGAGTAAAATAATTTACAATAAACGAAACATTCAATCAGATAGAATAGTTAAACAATTCGAACTATGAAAATATTGGAATTGACAATTAGATTTTTATGAGATCATCAAGAAGACATGATATATAAACATACCTCACAACACGTACTGGGTATCCCTTTTTGCAACTAACACGTAAAGCTTCATTAGATTTATCAAACTTCTGATCAAATGACTGTGTCTTGTTGGTTCTTTTATTTCCACTCAGGTCCCTTCCACCACTGTCGGCAACAAACGCAAAAGAATATAGTAAACACAATAATATATACCATATACATAGTTATCCCTAGATAATAAATTCAAAAAGTTTCAACTCAGCATATAGCGCACAACATAGCATAAACAGCATCTCCATTTAACATATCTTTTTTTAAAGTTCTTGTAATAATTTTGTGCCTTACCAAAAATATATATTCATTTATTGATTTAATAAAAACGAAAAATACTCTGTATGTATCATATGAGGCCAGTATCAATAAAAAATAGTATTACTTCAAACTCAAAATACAAAATTGAAGTCAAAAGAGGTTGTAAAAGTTTAACATTACAGGATCGCAACATATAGCAGGTTTGGCATAAAATCAACAATTGACAAACACTATCATTAAGCTCATAATCAAACAAAATTCAGATCAGAATTATAATATACCTTCCAGTGTAGAGAAACCATTCTCCATGATCTTCATCATCTTCATATCCTCCAGAGAGTGCAACAGATTGAGCACCATATTCAGACTGCCCACAAATCCCAGCAACATGAGGTAAATGAGCACCCCACTGTCTACACTCCATACGATCCTCCCATGTTTCTCCAACTAAAACTCCCATTCCCCGTTCCGGATCATTCTCAGCAGTAATCGGGCCAAAATGATCAGGTGGGACCGTCACAAATATCTTTCCACTGCACGCATTAGCCTTCCCAGTCTTCTTAGCCCGTTCAGTGGTATACGCTTTGTCTGGTTTGTTTTGGTTCAAAACAGAATGGTACGCTTTAGGTGGTCCAGAACCAGCATTTGATTTCGTCATCTTCGCCATCCTAATCGCAATTACAAGTGATGAATTGATTCTAGGATTGCTTGCCATTTTAGGAGGGATCGAAGTCCGGCAGATGGCACATGTTCGCTTCCCCTGACCAACCCATTTCTCAAAGCACTTCAAGCAAAAGTTGTGACCGCATGGCGTCTGTTATTTAAACGGTCAATCTTAGGTAAGATATCATACAGACAGATATGTTAATTACACATTTACACAATATTTCATCTTTATATCTTTATACAGATGCATTTACTTTACTTCAAGCCAATAACTTTCATACTCATGCAATTGTATGTGAATTAACTAATCAAAATGTATGAACATGAACGTGTTAACAAAGAGATGACATATATTTTATTGATTAACAATATAAGTTTGCTCGTGTGATTTTGTTAAGCAAACATGAGTGTTTTAACAAATTCAAATTAAATAAGGTTCACAAACTGTTCAATCAACCCTAGTTAAAATAGCTTTACCTTATGGCTTTTTTTTTGAACGGCAAACTTTTTATCAGTATATCATTTATTTGAACGACACTCATCATTTGGACACACACGCGTTCGGGAGGAAACCCGAATCGCATTACAAGAACCCGATCCTTTAACCATCCCGAGGGGCAGGCAGACCATTTAAATCCTAAATGGATTCGGAAGAAAACCCCCTAAGGTCAATCTGGATATCCATATATCATGCAGATTAATTAATAGGATGGTCAAAGCCAACCTCGAACCCATGACCTAACCCTCAGCCCCAACACACAAGATGAAAGCGATGTCGTTGAATCAATGCTTATGGATTTTAATCACATAAATACAAATTTTACATACAACTGCTCAAATGTTAAGTACAATCACATAAAATGATAAAAATGAACCATACAACTACAAAAAGATAGAAGCATACAAACAAATTACACAATTCTAATAGCATCTTTCATAAATTAAGTAGCAATGAGCACAAATTATTAATTAATTCGAATTAATTATTATTATTTTTAAAAAGAAAAAAAATTGTACCGTGACTGGTCTCTCCGGTAACTGCATACAAAACGAGCAGTTAAAGCTGCCGCTAAGAAGCTTCAGAACATCGTGACCGCCGCCAACGGTCTCCTTCTTCTCATCGGCCGGTTTATCACCGTCACCGGAAGTTCCACCGCTCATCAATTGCTGACGTCGCTTAGCTTTCTCTTGATCGGAAAGCGATGCATCAGATTCAATGGCGCGAATCGCCGTAATTAGTGCGGCGGACGGTTCAGATCCCGATGCGACGGATGACGACGGTGCGGTAGCAGAAACGAGATTAGTACAGTCAGGACACTCCCATTGTGCTGCATCAGCTAGGGTTTGAGGACGTGCTGATAAACAATCGAGATGCCAAGGAGTGACACATGTTTTGCACGTGATCTTTTCCTCTTCCGGTGGATTGATTTTGCAGATCATACAACATCCTTCGCCGTCGCAAGGGAGATCGTTACCGTTAGCCATTTTTGAAGAGATATAGAGACAGATGATGTGTATGTATAGATAACTGTGAATTGAGGATGTGGATAGAGATAGTCTTTATAGAGGGTAGCCAATGGGGCTTTGCCTCATTGGTCACCATGTTAACATGGTGTTCGAGGAGACCAGGGTTCGAGTCTCGGGGGGATTTTCGTGAATTAACTTCTAACCACTAACATTGCCTTTCAAAAAAAAAAAAAAAAAAAAAAAAAAAAAAAAGTCTTTATAGAGGGTGTGATTTTAGCATTTTTTAGGAATTTTGGGGAAATTGAAAATATTGAATTGGGTTTTGGGTTTGAATTTTCCCTCTTCTTTTTTTGTGGGTCCTGAAGTGGAAAATATTGCTTTTAGAACTGTATCTTTGGGTCAAAACTCAAAATCCTTTTTTAATGTTAACTTTAAGTCAAAAGAAATCACACTAAGGGTGTGTTTGTTTGCTTCTGAATTGAAGCATTCAGATCTGAACACTGAATCATTAAGTATTCAGTGTGTTTGATTTGTATCTCTGAACCAAGGGTTGGTGCTGAACGAGAGAAAAAAGCTTCTGAACCATTCACCTTCTAATATCTCTCTAAACCATTCAGTGACGGCATATTTCCCTTAATACCCATTTTATTTCTCATGCTTTTCTCCTTACTTCTCTTCCCTTCTTCCTAGTCGATTGAACTTTCACCATGTAAATTCATACTTGGATCTTTTTTCTTTAATACCCTAATTTTTTTTTTTTTTTCTTATACTACCTACACACGCACATATGCTATATAGAGATGTATATGCATAAATTTTAACAACCATTTAAAGGCTGAGTTCCTCAATTGCAGTTTAAAAACAGACGATATATATGCTCGTAACGGTACACCCATCTTCATCCCTTAAATTAGGGCTTTTTTTTCTTATTCTTTCATTTGAACCTCTACTTGACAAAATTTATTTTGTAATTTCGAGACACAATCAATGCCAAACACAAGTTGAAAAAGCAAGCTTACAATACCTATGGTTTTCGTCTATGATAACGAAGATCGTTAGTTGATTTATAACGATCTGAGATCTTATAAAGATCAGAGTAGACATACGGATATGAATAACACCTTTCAATTTTATTTGTGTAAAGTGTAAACTATTGTTTGATTCTGTTGGTATTGAGATGGTGAACTGTAAAAGAAGAGGGTAGATGTTAGGCAAGAGTATTCAAGAAGAGAAAGTAAAAGAGGACAGTGATGTGTTATAATGATTTATTTATTTATATTTATTTATATATAATATATAATATAAATAAATATAAATACATAATTTTAGGGTTAAAATAGTAATTTTTATCATTCAGATTATCAATTCAGAACATTTGTCAAACACCCTGTTCTCATTCAGATTCAGAGTTTCTGAACCATTCAGAATATGAACCGTTCAGCGCCAAATCATTCAGATTTTATCAAACGCACCCTAAATAGAGTTAACATACATAAACCTGATATATTATTTTCTTAGTTTTAGAGTTTAGAAAGTATCGATTGAATATTCTTATAGTTATGGTTTATGCTTGGTTCCTTAATATAAGTTTAGTAAAATGATGAGATTTTGTTTCCTCCGTTAATGAATTTTCTAATAGCACTCACTATCTACATTAATGGGTGTCTTTTGGCGCAAGTCATCCATTTAACATAGATAGTTAGAACACATGGTGTCGTGACACGTCAGTTCAGTATTAGTCCAGTGTCTTGCTGATGACTGGACGCTGACTGGACTGACATTGTAAACTGACATTGCTGAAGAAATAGGGGAAATGGGAAGATGGTCAGTTCAGTGTCTTGGAGAGAGAATATATTTATTTTCTATTATATTTATTATTATTATTATTATTATTATTATTATTATTATTATTATTATATTTTAATCAATTAAATGATGATTTTGTAATTAAAAAAATAAACTTTCACTACCATATCTACACACTTTTTACCTACCTTCGCTACCATATATGCAACTTCTTTTTGTTTGTCAAAAAAACTTGCAAAGAAGAAAATAAAACATGAAGAAGATCTCATCAACTAAAAGAGAAAAAGGAACAAAGAGAGAGAGAGCAACGGATCTAAAATTTGAAGTGGGACCCCACAAAACTGATTGAAACCAACGTCGTGCAGACGACTTTGAAGCTTGAGACGCCGGACCGACACCGAAATGGTGTCGTTCGACCGTCGATGGGAACCAAAACAGAAACTCACGCTGGGCTGAAGGCTTCCACACCTAGAGCTCTTAGGGACTCGTGAAGGTCAGCGTTAGTCAATGGAGTGGCAGTAGATCTTACAAGTATAATGAATGGGTAGCATAGAATAATTAATTAAGAGGGTGATTATTGGATTAATCGGAATGTTGAGCATGAATAATATCTTCATGGTTATATTATAAATTAGTAGAATATGTTAATTTGTATATTTCTAAGTTGTATTAGCATGTTTAACCGAATACATGGAGTTGCAATGGATTTTGTAAGTGATAAAAGATTTGGTAGGTGCTTAGCCGAAATCGACATTGTAGAATCGGTTCTTAGTAGTCTCCCGTTGTATGCTTTCTCCCTAATTCGTGCTCCATCGGGCGTCATCTACTTGTTTGAAGGTATGAGACGAAAAAAAAAATTGGGCGCGTCAAGTGAGATAATAATAAAATTTGTTGGGTAAGTTGGAACTCCATACTTTCACCATATGAGGTGGGCGGGTTAAATATTGAGTTTCTTAAAGCTAAAAACCTAGCTTTATTGGGCAAATGGTGGTGGCGATTTCGAACCGAAACCAATGCATTTTGGGCTAAGATCATCAATAGCATTTACGGTGGGGACGGGGGTTGGGTACTAATCGTGGAAATCTTGCTTTCAGAAAAGGTTCAGTTTGGTCTACAATTCAACTCATTGATTTGGAACTAATGAAGCTAACATCAACTTCTCCAATTCGTTTGTAAAATCGGTCTGTAATGGGAGCAACACTCTTTTCTGGAAGGACTTTTGGCATGATAATTACTTGTTATGTGAGAGATACAGTAGACTTTACAGGTTAGACGCAAATGAAGATGTATAACACCCCGTCAAATTCTCATCTGACGGCGTGTTAATCAAAGGTCCCACGGTTAACAGTTACGCCCTCTATATGAGACGTTTCAAAGCAATTGCATTTAATTTTATTAAAAAGTTGACTTTCAAAACACAAGTCAATAAATCCAAAGTAAGAATACTATTGTGATCGTAACCACAAGCCAATAGTATTAAACAGTTGTAAAAGTTTTAAATGCGATAATAAATAATGTCTTTAATAATCATGCTGGCTCCACGGCCAGACCAAGCTTCAAAACACAGCGGAAGTCTACCTCTTAAAGACATGAGAATCAAACACGCAAAACAGATCAACAAATAATGTTGGTGAATCTACAGGTTTAAAATAATGTAAACAGTATCTGAAAAACAGTATTCAGAAAATAGTTTAAGTTCCACGAGATTTTACAAGTACAACTCCAAGTTGCGAAACGTTTACATAATCTATGAGCACCTGAATACTAGCAATGACCAGAGTATAGAATCCACTATACCCTATTTACCCCATAAAAATGTTATACACTTGTACGAGTGTATCTAGTGTTCAAAGTAAATGCACCACAGTTATAAAGTAGGGTGAGGTTGTCAACCTAATGGATCCGTCCATCTAAATTGTGCTTACCCGATGGTAATAAAAGTATTCAAGCTAGGGAATTTGTGTACAAACTCAATATGTATATATAGTACTCGTGTTAATCATAAAAGCATTTGAAAACATAAGTACAATAGCGTGTATTCTCATCCCTGAAAACATGTAAAAAGCGGGACTGTAGACTCACCTTTGAATAGTTCTTGAGTGAAAAGTAGACAAATAACTTGTACGGATTAAAGCCGAGTAATGCAACTTAAGTATACGTATTTAGGTTGGTCAGCATATATGTCTTAAAAAAAGTGTGGTTTCATAGATTAAGTTTTCTTATTGCTCGACTCGACGCGTTTCAAAGTAAAAGTCAACATATAGTCAACTAGTTCATGCAAGTCAACAAAGTCTACCAAAGTCAAACCAAAAGTCAAACTTGGTCAAAGTAGTCAACTAAAGTCAACATCAGTAGGTTCATGTAAAATGTTGGTCAACATGTCAAACCTAAGTCAAATATCCCATTTTAGATCATAAATGGTCAATTACACGATCACAGTTTATCGTCATGCAAAACGTTTATGTACATGTAGCAAACTTCGCATAATAACTCATAGCACAAAATACATAATAACATGGAAAACTTCAGATCATAATTAGACTCAAAATCGATTCCACAAAGTCTAGCCAGGGTCTCATAGGATGTCTATAAGTCGAGAATCAGAAAGGGTACATTCATGGTTTCCTAAATTAGTTTATGACCGCGCACTGATTTCGTATTGGCTATAACCGGAGTTAGGGACATGAAATCAACCTAGGTTAGTGGCCATGGTTCAAGGACAAGTCAAACTATCATATATCCGAAAACGAGCAACTTTTGTTTAGCCAATTAGTACAGTTTATTCATTAAAGTTGGATGTTCAGTTTTCAGCTCAATTCAAAAGTTACACAAACTATGGCCCTAGTGTGCACAATTCGTAAGGTTTCAGAGGTTTCAACAAACTAACCATATATCACATAACATATAAAGATTCATATCCCAGAAGAATTCATGTTAATTCACAAAACACAAACCACAGAGTACAATTCAGAGAGCAAGTTGCAGATTCGATCCTAGTTTAGCTAGTCACATTCGCATGCAATTATCCGAAGATCTGGATACAATTAGACCATGATATATACATGAAAAGTGAAGTAATATTTGTGTATATTACATATATGCAAAGCTATAATCTCAGGAGTTAATACGTTTTAGCATACAAATCAGTTTTCATGCATGTGCTGGAAAAATCCACATTTTCATTCAATTAAGCATAGCACAAGTTTTACTCAAGCAAATGACATGATATCCTAGTGTAACCTGAGTATTTTTGAATTATCTATCTAATGGTAATCAATTCACAAACCCATTCGTGACCCATCAATACCAGATTTCTGATCAAGCAACAAAAACACAACGTTAATTCAAATGGTCATAACTTGATCATACGGAAACGAAATCAAGTGAATCCAAAGCCTAAAATCAATAATTTTTTCATGTGGATTCTAACTACATCATAATAATTAACATTTAGAAAAGTCAATTTTCTGTACACATCAAGATCAAATTCGGATTTCATGGCAATCAATCAAGTCGGACAAATTAACGCATCTAACATTAACCACACGTCAAGACTTGAGTAATAGACAACAAATACTATGAAACATTAATAAAATTCAGATTTTGAAAGTTAGGGTTTGCTATTTATACCTTTGATCGTGGAATTAACAACACACACGCGTAGAGGACAACGAGAATTACAAGTTTGATGTTCAAAGCTTGAGCAAAAATTGAAGTTTGATGTGTGTGTGTTGTGTGTATGGTGACGGCAGCAGGAGGAAGGGGAGAAGCAGTTTTAGTCGACTGAATTTGTGAAGTGGGAGAAAAGATGCAGTTAGGTTACTACTTAATTACACTTAGGGCCTAAGTTAATCATCATGGACCAAATTAAGAGCGAGACTAGTCCACATAAGCCCAACAACAAAATTAAAAGGGGAGGGGGGTTGGGTTCGGCCGATTGGCCCAAATGGGAAGTCCCCGGGCTCTCTTTTTTCAAATGCGTGTTGTCGTGGTCCGTTTCAAGTGCCGTTTAGACGTACCGAAGGCCCAGAACGCTAAACCGATCGTTAAAACGCAACCAAACGTATAATTTATTAAAAACCCAATAAATTAAATATTTTTAAAAAGTTAATAATTATTAAAATAATTATTAAAATAATTATTAAAATAAACCCGAGCGTTTCGTTGCTCAAAAAACAGTTATTCAAATCGTAATGTTTTTATCATATTTCTTTATCCGAAATATATTTTCAAATTAATATTAACCCATATTAATTATCGTAACCCTCCAAGTATCAAGTATGTATTTATTACACATAAACACATAAACGTTAAGTAATCGCTGTTAAATAAACTAACGGAAAGTTAACGGAAGTGACGGAAAAAGCAGGGTTGTTACAAGATGCCTTACTTGATGATTGAATGGTAAAATCTGGTGATTCATGGCATTTTCAGTGGGATTGAAAATGCGTACCTACTGGAAGAACAACAACAAAGTTGCAGCAAATGGAAAACTACCTTCGATCCTTCGTGTTTTCAAACAATGAAATAGATACATGGTCATGGGCGCTTCATAACAGTGGAATCTTCACTAATCGTTCATTCACCAAGATTGTTGATGAAAATTGATTCAAATTTCTACTCGGACTACTCCAACAATGCGCAACAATTTCATACCCCAAAAGGTTGGACTTTTTATTTGGAGAACTAAATTGAAAAGATTGCCGGTCCGAGTGGAATTAGACAAGCGAGGCATCGATCTAGATTCGGTCATTTGCCCCATTTGCAACAATCATGTGGAGACAGCCGACCATATGATAGTTACGTGCAGCTTCGCGAGTGAATTTTGGGATCGTGGTTTTAGTTGTTGGAACAAAAATAACCAAAATTATTCCGGTATAGGCGACATGTTTCAAGGTAAGAACAGGGTGTAAACTCAAGCTCTTCGTGTAAAATTTGGCAGGCTATTAAGTGGGCTACCGAATATACAATTTGGAAGAATCGCAACTCAAAAGTATTCGGAAAAAATAGTTGGATTGTCCCGATGGCGTTAAACGAAATTCAAGTTAAAAGTTACCAATGGATAACTAATTGCCTAATCGGTCAAGGAAGCTAAACATAGATTGGAATCAATGGCTCTTTCATCCTAAGGTTTACGGGTCTTGGGCCTAGTGGTAATTGTCATATTTTTCCTTGCGTGTTATTATATGTTATTTTGATAATTACGTGTTTATAATTATTTAATTATATAGTGAGACCAGATCATGACAAGGGTCATAGAACATGTTTTTTTATTTTAATTGAACCTCGTTTGGACTACTTAATGAGGTGTTTCGTATTTCAGATAACTGGTAAATACCCTTGTGACATACACGGAAGAGGTTTCCTCCAAATGAAGAAACCCCTTTTGCTTTAAAACTCCTGTTTCTCCTTATTTCCATATTTGAAAATTTTTATACACACACACACATACGTATCAAATCCTCACAAACCCTAATCATTGATTCTCGTTTTTGTGTTAAATTAAAGTTTGTGAAATCATTCCTTGTGATTTCAGTAGCTTAAACAAGGTATTTACAAACGATTTTATGTCCAAATTCAATTGAATATGATGATTTTGTTCAAGTTTTATAGAAAATGAGTTTTGAAATTAAAATGGAATTTTGAGGTGTTATAAACACTCATAGATGTTAGAAAACATTTGTATATGAGTTATGTATGTTTTCTAAGTGATTTGTAGTGTCAAAACAGTGCAAAAACGAGATTTGGGGCTCAAAATGACGAAAACAGCGACCTAGTGTTAATCGAGTTGGGGGCACTAATTCATCCTCACCCGACCATGTTATTGGTGATATTCATATTGTCCTTTTTCCTCTTGTTCACGATTCTGTTCATACATCACCTCCTGGTGACATTTTGTGGGGTGGATTGAAGTATGGATTATGAATGTCGGTCCTCTTATAATAAGTTTACGATAAATGTCAAGATACATAACAATCTTCGGCTCTCACTTTTTTTCCCCTCATAATAGAAGGTTAAGTATAAGAGTTATGCATCAAGGAAAATTATCAACCATAGGGTTGTGAATTCAAGTCCCGTCGTGGACAAAAGGTGTGTATGTTTGTTGTGGGAAAAAAGTTTAAGAGTTTGGCAGCCTAAGAATCTTTTTGTTTAAGGGATGAGGAAGTCGAGGTTGTTAGGTATGAGACAAATGTATCGGGTTGTCATGACGTGTCTTTTGTTATTGATGGCACTTTGGTTAGGGTTCGGCCGCCAATAATATTCTTCTATTGCTTGTTATAGTTTTGTTTTGCCCATTTTGTATCTTTTTAGTACTTTATTTGTTTTACGCAACTCTTTGATACGTACATATGGTTAAATAATGTGAAGTAATATGGTTACTAGGTAATGATACGCATACCCGATCAGCTCGTGTAGCGCATCAAACAACATCGCCACTTGGATTTACAAGGGTGCACGCTAAGGCATAGAGCGCTATACTCACGACCATGGCGCCAATCCCATCCGCGTGCATTGGTAGCGTCCACATGTCAGGCGATGTTGTAGCTGGCAGAGGACACCTGGCAGACAGAAGGTCAGAACCGACAAGAACACTTTTTACTTTTGTCGGATCAGCTCGCTTGAAGACGTATTATTTGCATGCCACGATCATTTAACCTTATTACGTGGCGATAAAAGACAAGAAAGGTTATCCTGTAAATACAAGACTTCGTCCACAGAACAAAGGACCCCTGGATTTCACTTTTCACACATACATACTCTAAGAACAGCAGCGCATAGCGCAACTATACCCGCACTACCGAACTCATAGCATTACACTAGACATCCTTGATATACATGTAACGTTCCATGAACATAAACCCTACAACCCAGTGCGAGCCATCACTGACCGGACTACCCGCCGATGGTGGGTCTATGTTTAACCACCCCTGCTGAGATCCTCATCTCGCAGGGGGTTATTCATGGTACTCCGGACAGGAGAGTTAAACCCAATTGACCCTTAAATCCTTCCTCAATGATGTCAAGCATGGACCGAACCCGACCAGATTACTCTGTGCTTGATCATTTGGCGCCATCCGTGGGACACACAAGTTAAAAGATTTTGATTTAATCTTTTTTCTGTATGTCCGCTAACAACTCGCTTGTTTCCTTTTGATACAGTAATAGGTGTTGAAATGGCCAGCAAGCAGGAAGTATAAAAGCCCGCGCAGGCGCGAGCTACCTCGCCTACAGGACCTAAGCCAGCCGTCAAGGGATCGGCAGGAACTTCTGACAACGCACCACCAAGAGGCGCCCAGATGCCTCCCCCTGGTGCATTCGCGTCGTCCTTCAAGACTCCGGAAGCAATTAGGTACCATGGGCCTCGAACACCACAAGTACGGGATTCATACCCATCTACCCAACAACTGAATCCGCGCCCAATAGTCCTAGCCACACTAGCAGTCCTGCTGGTTCACAGGGCACGCGACCTTCACCTTCGCCTCTAAGAGATACCCCCCAAACACCCCAGGATCTAGCGCTACTACTTTTGTGCATGGAACTTCGTCTGCAGGGAGAGGTGCATCCATAGAGTCACCGGCTCGAACACGCGAGCAACGCGTCCAGAGCCAAGCAAATCTGATTTACGCTTTGATGAACGCCGCGCCAGATGATATGGTGCATGAGTTTGAGCAACCCGGAAAGGCCGAGCTCATGATTAAAAACTTGTATGGGAGAATGAAAGGAGCACCCATCAAACCCTCTTTTGAAACAGCTCCCATTGGAGAAAAGTTTTCAGCGCAGATACTGAACCACATCTCAACTCCGCTACCTGTGATACCAATAACGTTGGGATACTATGATGGATTCTCAGACCCTGATGACTTGTTACAAAAGTAGGAAGGAATAGCGCGAAACCAGCGCTGGGCCGACGAGACAAAATGCATGGAGTTCCCACCGCTACTTGAAGGCGTAGCTCGGCAGTAGTTTAACAACCAGCCAGCGCCAGTTATAAGCTGCTACGATGATCTACGAATGCGTTTCCTGCTTAACTTTCATAACATGCGCGCAACTCAAAGGACGCATGTTGAATGTCATGACATCAAGCATGAGAGAGGGGAGTCCTTAGGACAGTTCATCGACATGTATTGCCAAGAGGTAGCCAGAGTTCCCAACTGCGCAGAGTCACTGAAGGTATTCGGTTTCATACACGGAATCTGTAGGGAGTGTAACGACCCTGGACTTTCCAATGTTTAATTATTAATAATTTATTATTAATGTTTGTGTTTTAATAAACGTGTTCTTATACGTGTTACTTTTACCGTATTTAACTTTTCATGGCCCGATTTATCTTTGTGACACACGTACTTTACACGAATAATATTTTTAAATATTATTTACATTCATGATTAATTAATATTGATCATTTTTAATTAACTAATGTTACTAGTTAATTACTTGGGCTTTGTTTATTTAATTTTTTACTTACTTGGACTTGGGCCTTTATTAATGTACATGGACTTGGAAGCCCACCCTACTCTCTTAATCGACTAGTTAGCCCACTTTTATGCAAGTATTACATTAAGGCTTAACTTAGATTAATTAGTGAATGAGAAATCTAGTTACATGTACACTTACACCTCATTCCCATACCACTTAACTTTATTACCATTTTGAGCTCTCACCTTCACCCATGCATGAAAGAATCAAGTGGACTTTTCCCTTTTTGGTACCCCCTTTGGCCGTCGGCCTTTACATGGGTCAAGGGGAGTCCCATTTTTCTTTTTGTGTTACTTATTTGATTAGTTTACTTCATTCTTCACACACAAAACTTACTTACATTTTTCTCTCACATTTTCTCTCAATTTGTAAGTAACATGAACTACTTTTTCTTCTTCTTTCTCCTTAACAAAACCGCCACCATCATTCATCAATTACTTGTTCTTTGTTTGTGATTACTTACTTGTTGTTTGTTGTTGTTGTTGTTGTTGTTGTTAAGAATCAAACTTTCTAGTTTATTCTTCATATCATCTTGTTTATACAAGAACATTCAAGAACCAAGGAGAATCAAGTTTATAGTTTGATTTCTCCATAAAACTTGTTAAAGAAAAGTTCATGAGTTTTAAAATCATAATTGTGTTCATGTTAGTAAACTTGAGGTTTACTTTCTTAAAAATCCAAGCCTTGACTTGAATTTTCCTAAGTATGAACAACCATGAACTTTTACTTGTATATTTAGTTTATTTCTTTCTTTTATAAGTACTTTAATGTTGTGATGTTGTTAATTTGGTCAAGTATTACTAGTTAATCTTGATCTCATATTTCTTGAAACAAAAATTTAACTTTGTAAGTTCAAGAACATGGAAGTATAACTTTCTAGTTATAACTTCATACAATTGTGTTGGATCTAAGTTTATATAACTTATGGCCTTCTAATTTTGTTGTGAATAAGAGCTTACAAGCTTACATACATTTTACAAGATGAAAATCTAAGTTTCATAACTTATGGTTTCATTAAAGTAAAGATCCAAGTCTTATAACTTAGGATCTAACTTAAGAACACTAGATCTAGACTTTCTAGTCTAGGATCTTTAAGATCTAACTAAGATCTAAGTTCTACAACTTAAGATCTTGATTATTTAGTTTACTTTCAAGTTTGTAGCTTAATATTACTATTAGAACTCATGTAAGTGTCAGATCTAAGATCTTGATGTAACTTTGGTTCATCAAACTACATACAACTCTTAAGTGAGTTGTGCTACATATCTTAGACTTACACTAGTGTTATTATGGTCAAACCTTGGTTAAGATGATGCAAACCCATCAACGAGTTGTACACTTGAAGCCATACGCATCAAGGATGAGAACCGTGATGAGCATCAAGCACCAAGAACCCACCGGAACACCTTTACTTACTGTTTCTGGAACTGATCAGACTACCTGGGCTACTGAAAAGTTGATTTTCAGTTATTTCGGTTCGAGTAGATGATTTTCTGTTTAGACCTCGTCTTAATCCGAGTTACGGTTTAGGATCTATGGCCTCCCGAAGGTCACTACACCCTATTAACGTTGTGCTGAAATTTCTGACTTACTCGCACTTAAACCGTCACCACGGTCAAACGTAGATGAGTTTGGCTCTGGAAATTGGTCAGCCTCTAGGAGACTCATATATGGAGCCATGGCCACTGGTCTCACCTCATTTCAGTTTGTATAGAGGTCGTGGCGACTGAACGAAGTCAGCCCTTGTTTCAAACCCTTGTCTTGAATTGAAACTTACTTTACACTTTTTGTTTAATGATGAATGATGATGGTACTTAAGACCTAATTTACATACTTTTAAACCTTTGGGAATGATTTACTGACTTAGTAACTTTTTACTTAGGTTGAGGACCTTTCGGACCAACCACTTGCTTACTATTCCCGAGTTTCGACTTTTACTACTTTCCAGTGTGAGTTATAGTATCCCTTTTTACTTTAACTATTTTGGGAACTGAGAATACATGTGCATTTTACATTTTACATACTAGGCATGAGTACATAAACTATATATATGTGTGGGTTATACAACGGCATAAACTTTCCCCTTAGTTTGGTAACGTTTAGTCATTGGTCTTTGAACCGGTGAACGCGAATCTTAGATATGGATCTATAAGGTTTGATATCCCCACTCGGGCTAGTAGCGCTAGCATTTAATGGGTGTTTAATACTTCGTAAACTTATGCACTCGCCAAGTGTACTTTTAGGGGGTGTTATTTACGTTAAGTTAGTTACCAAGTGCCCACGGTTATACATATACTTTTCATACTGTTTTGAAACGCTGTTGAAGCACTGAAATCTCGTGGCCTACCATACATTACTGTTATACTTAAACTATAGCTCACCAACCTTTGTGTTGACGTTTTTAAGTATGTTTTTTCTCAGGTGCTTAAGGTTTGCTTGCTGATATGGCCGAAACGGACGGTTTTTATTTGCGCGGTGTCGTTAGGCCGCGGCTCGCCAGGATCAGCCACTCGTGGGAGAGGGTACTGTTTTAAATTTATATTTAGCGGGGCCTAAATCTTACTACTCCTTATAAGTAAGGGAAGTATGACCTAGAGTCGTATTTTTGAGAAGATCAATGATCACTGAACGAAGAAATGATCACTGAACGAGTAGCCGCAGCTTTAGCGAAAATGAACCCCCAAGCCCCACCAGTTAACCAGCCCATTCGTAATGGGTGTATTTATAAGGAATTCCAAAGCTGCAAGCCCCACAACTTTAGTGGTACTGAGGTGCCAGTTGGTCTCACTAGGTGGTTTGAGAAATTAGAATCTGTGTTCCGAGTTAGCAACTGCCCAGAGACGAACAAAACCAAGTATGCCTCGTGTACTTTATCAGACGGCGCACTAACCTGGTGGAACACACTGGCTCAAGCAAAGGGTATTGATGAGGCGTATGCTACCCCATGGGAGGAATTCAAAGGGGCCATGATTGAAGAGTACTGTCCCCGAACAGAGATTCAGAAAATGGAGGTCGAGTTTTGGCAATTGAAGGTTGTTGGAAACGATCTTGATGGTTACAACCGTAGTTATCTGGAATTAGCTCTATTGTGTCCAACGATGGTTATCCCGGAGTTTAAGCGGATGGAAAGGTACTTGTGGGGACTTCCTAAGACCATTAAGGGAAATGTCACCTCTTCTAAGCCAGCTGATGTCCCGGAAGCAATGCGCATGGCGCATACCTTAATGAACTAAATTATCATCGATGAACCGGAAAAGGCAAAATCCGAATCGGGGGTTAGCAGTGAGAAGCGTAAGTGGGACAAAAACAAGGGGAGAGCCTATGATCAAACCCCCGCTAAGAGGCACAACGATGGGAGGAACCCCAATCCGAACACCAACTCGAACCCCAACTACAAGGGTAGTCTACCACAGTGCAAGAGGTGCTACAAGCACCATACCGGGTACTGTAATGTTGTCTGTGAAAAGTGCAAAAGGACCGGGCATATTGGCAAGGACTGCAAGATCACCACCATGACTGGGAAGCCGAACCCTACGGGACCGAGAAAGTGCTATGAATGCAGACAGACGGGCCACTTCAGAAATGAGTGTCCCAACAAGCGAAAGGACTGCGGACCACCGTGTGAAAGAGCATTCAATGTAAATGCAAGGGATACCCGTGAGAACCCCGACTTGATCACAGGTATATTCACTATCAACAATCTATTAGCTTCTGTCCTATTTGATACTGGTGTCGATAGAAGTTATGTATGTAGACACTTTTGCTCTAAGATAAATTGGTCGTTAGTTCCTTTAAAGGAGAGTATGCTTGTAGAGGTAGCCAATGGAACACTTGAGAAAGTTGACCAAGTTAGCCGAGGAGCTATTATCAATATAGCTGGTGTAGATTTCGAGATTTACTTGATACCCATTAAGTTGGGAAGTTTTATGTTATTGTCGGTATGGACTGGTTGACCAAGATAAGGGCTGACATTATCTGTGGAGATAAAGCTCTTCGTATACCACACGGAGACGGTGAGCCACTGATTATTTATGGAGAGAGATGTAGCTCGAAACTGAATCTCATTAGTTGCATGAAAGCGCAAAAGATCATGAAGAAACGTCTTGCTGTTTTGGCACATGTGAAAACCTTAGAAACTGAAGTGAAGAGCGTGGATGATGTAAGAATTGTGAAAGAATTTTCCGATGTCTTTCCAGAAGAATTGCCTGGATTACCGCCACCGAGAGCAGTAGAGTTTCTGATCGATTTAGTGCCAGGAGCTGCACCTGTAGCTCGTGCACCTTATCAACTCGCACCTTCTAAAATGCAAGAGTTGTAGAGCCAACTACAAGAACTGCTAGACCGTGAATTTATCCAACCAAGTTTCTCGCCTTGGGGCACACCTGTTTTATTTGTGAAGAAGAAGGACGGATCCTTCCACATGTGTATCGACTACCGTGAACTCAACAAATTGACGATTAAGAATCGGTATCCTCTTCCCCGAATTGACGATCTTTTTGATCAACTACAAGGATCAAGCGTTTACTCTAAGATCGATTTGTGATCCGGTTATCACCAGTTGAGGGTGAAAGAGAGCGACGTGATGAAGACTGCATTCAGAACCCGTTATGGTCATTATGAGTTTCTCGTGATGCCATTCGGTTTAACTAACGCACCTGCCGTGTTTATGGATCTCATGAATTATGTCTGCAAGCCATACCTAGATCAGTTCGTTATCGTCTTCATAGATGATATTCTCATCTACTCCAAAAGCGAAGAAGAGCATGAGCAGCATCTTCGACTAGTGCTTGAACTCTTGAGACAAGAGCAACTTTACGCCAAATTCTCCATGTGTGAATTTTGGTTGAAGGAAGTCCAATTTCTAGGTCATGTTGTGAGTGATCAAGGTATCAAAGTTGATCCCGCAAAGATTGAAGCTATCAGCAAGTGGGAGACCCTCACTATTCCAACTCACATCCGCCAATTTTTAGGTCTTGCCGGTTACTACCAAAGATTTATTGAAGGTTTCTCTCTGAGTGCGCGTCCTTTGACTGCGCTGACTCACAAAGGGAAGAAGTTCATTTGGGAACCCGAACAGGAATCAGCATTTCAAACCTTGAAAAAGAAGTTAACCACCGCACCTATCTTATCAATTCCTGAAGGCAGTGACGATTTCGTCGTTTATTGCGATGCTTCGAAAAGTGGTTTTGGTTGTGTACTGATGCAACGAACAAAGGTTATCGCTTACGCCTCTCGTCAACTGAAGATTCACGAGCGAAATTACACAACGCACGATCTCGAGCTTGGAGCCGTTGTCTTTGCATTAAAGCTGTGGAGACACTATATTTATGGAACTAAGAGCACTATTTTCACCGATCATAAAAGTCTCCAAAACATCTTTGATCAGAAGCAACTAAATATGAGACAGCGTCGATGGATAGAGACACTGAACGACTATGATTGTGAACTTCGTTATCACCCTGGCAAGGCCAATGTTGTAGCTGACGCTTTGAGCCGAAAGGAGAGGATGGCACCTCTTCGTGTTCGGGCACTGAACATCACCATTCATTCAAACCTCAATAGCCAGATCTGAGCAGCCCAAGATGAGGCTCTCAAGGAGGAGAATATATCTCATGAATACTTGAACATTCTCATCTCTCGATTCGAAGTTAAGGAGACTGGACTCCGATGCTATGCCGGAAGAATTTGGGTACCCCGTTATGGAGATCTACGGAACCTTATACTAGATGAAGCCTACAAGTCAAGATATTCAATTCATCCAGGAGCCGGTAAAATGTACCACGATCTCAAGGAACGGTATTGGTGGCCTAATCTTAAGAAGGACGTTGCAACTTATGTTGGGAAGTGTTTGACTTGCTCGAAAGTTAAGGCCGAACATCAGAGGCCTTCTGGGTTACTTCAACAACCGGAAATCCCGCAATGGAAGTGGGAAAGGATAACAATGGATTTCATTACGAAGTTACCAAATACGGTGGGCGGATACGATACCATCTGGGTTATCATTGACCGTCTTACTAAATCTGCACACTTTTTAGCCATGAAGGAAACTGATATGATGGAGAGACTCACTCAACTATACATAAATGAGGTTGTATCTCATCATGGTGTACCCTTATCGATCATCTCAGATCGCGATCCCCGTTTTGCTTCCAGATTTTGGCATTCTTTGCAAGAAGCCTTGGGAACTCGTCTCGAAATGAGCACTGCGTATCACCCACAGACCGACGAACAAAGCAAACGCATGATTCAGACTTTAGAAGACATGTTACGTGCATGTGTTATTGATTTTGAAAAGGCTTGGGAAAGGCATTTTCCGCTAGCCGAATTCTCTTACAACAACAGTTATCATTCGAGTATTAATGCCACATCTTTTGAAGCATTGTATGGCCGTAAATGCCGATCTCCTATTTGTTGGGCCGAAGTAGGCGAAACGCAAATCACCGGACCTGAGATAGTCCATGAAACAACTGAGAAGATTGTTCAAATTCAAGCGAGACTCAAGACGGCCCGTGATCGCCAAAAGAGTTATGCCGACCTTAAGCGTAAAGACTTTGAATTCAACGTGGGTGACCGTGTAATGTTGAAGGTCGCACCTTGGAAAGGTGTGATCCGTTTTGGAAAACGTGGGAAGCTCAACCCGTGATACATTGGTCCTTTTGAAATCTTGGAGCGTGTTGGGCCTGTTGCTTACCGTCTGGATCTTCCAACTCAATTGAGCTCAGTTCATCCTACTTTTCATGTATCGAATTTGAAGAAGTGTCTTACTGAACCGAAACATGTCATACCATTGGAGGAACTTACAATTGATGACAAGCTCCACTTCGTGGAAGAACCTGTCGAAATTATGGACCGTAAGGTCAAAACTTTGAAACACAACAAGATTCCGATCATCCGAGTACGATGGAATGCCAAACGAGGACCTGAGTTTACCTGGGAACGAGAGGATCAAATGATGCAGAAGTATCCTCACCTTTTCCCGACTCCTCCATCTCCTTCAGCTTAAAATTTTGGGACGAAATTTTCTTTAACAGATGGGTAATGTAACGACCCTGGACTTTCCAACGTTTAATTATTAATAATTTATTATTAATGTTTGTGTTTTAATAAACGTGTTCTTATACGTGTTACTTGTTACCGTATTTAACTTTTCATGGCCCGATTTGTCTTTGTGACACACGTACTTTACACGAATAATATTTTCAAATATTATTTACATTCATGATTAATTAATATTGATCATTTTTAATTAACTAATGTTACTAGTTAATTACTTGGGCTTTGTTTATTTAATTTGTTACTTACTTGGACTTGGGCCTTTATTAATGTACATGGACTTGGAAGCCCACCCTACTCTCTTAATGGACTAGTTAGCCCACTTTTATGCAAGTATTACATTAAGGCTTAACTTAGATTAATTGGTGAATGAGGAATCTAGTTACATGTACACTTACACCTCATTCCTATACCACTTAACTTTATTACCATTTTGAGCTCTCACCTTCACCCATGCATGAAAGAATCAAGTGGACTTTTCCCTTTTTGGCACCCCCTTTGGCCGTCGGCCTTTACATGGGTCAAGGGGAGTCCCATTTTTCTTTTTGTGTTACTTATTTGATTAGTTTACTTCATTCTTCACACACACAACTTACTTACATTTTTCTCTCACATTTTCTCTCAATTTGTAAGTAACATGAACTACTTTTTCTTCTTCTTCTCCTTAACAAAACTGCCACCATCATTCATCAATTACTTGTTCTTTGTTTGTGATTACTTACTTGTTGTTTGTTGTTGTTGTTAAGAATCAAACTTTCTAGTTTATTCTTCATATCATCTTGTTTATACAAGAACATACAAGAACCAAGGAAATTCAAGTTTATAGTTTGATTCCTCCATAAAACTTGTTAAAGAAAAGTTCATGAGTTTTAAAATCATACTTGTGTTCATGTTAGTAAACTTGAGGTTTACTTTCTTAAAAATCCAAGCCTTGAATTGAATTTTCCTAAGTATGAATAACCATGAACTTTTACTTGTATATTTAGTTTATTTCTTTCTTTTATAAGTACTTTAATGTTGTGATGTTGTTAATTTGGTCAAGTATTACTAGTTAATCTTGATCTCATATTTCTTGAAACAAAAAGTTAACTTTGTAAGTTCAAGAACATGGAAGTATAACTTTCTAGTTATAACTTCATACACTTGTGTTGGATCTAAGTTTATATAACTTATGGTCTTCTAATTTTGTTGTAAATAAGAGCTTACAAGCTTACATACATTTTACAAGATGAAAATCTAAGTTTCATAACTTATGGTTTCATTAAAGTAAAGATCCAAGTCTTATAACTTATGATCTAACTTAAGAACACTAGATCTAGACTTTCTAGTCTAGGATCTTTAAGATCTAACTAAGATCTAAGTTCTACAACTTAAGATCTTGATTATTAGAACTCATGTAAGTGTCGGATCTAAGATCTTGATGTAACTTTGGTTCATCAAACTACATACAATTCTTAAGTGAGTTGTGCTACATATCTTAGACTTACACTAGTGTTATTATGGTCAAACCTTGGTTAATATGATGCAAACCCATCAACGAGTTGTACACTTGAAGCCATACGCATCAAGGATGAGAACCGTGATGAGCATCAAGCACCAAGAACCCACCGGAACACCTTTACTTACTATTTATGGAACTTATCAGACTACCTGGGCTTCTGTAAAGTTGATTTTCAGTTAGTTCGGTTCGATTAGATGATTTTCCGTTTATACCTCGTCTTAATCCGAGTTACGGTTTAGGATCTATGGCCTCCCGAAGGTCACTACACCCTATTAACGTTGTGCTGAAATTTCTGACCTACTCGCACTTAAACCGTCACCACGGTCAAACTTAGATGAGTTTAGTTCTGGAAATTGGTCAGCCTCTAGGAGACTCATATACGGAGCCATGGTCACTGGTCTCACCTCATTTCAGTTTGTATAGAGGTCGTGGCGACTGAACGAATTCAGCCCTTGTTTCAAACCCTAGTCTTGACTTGAAACTTACTTTACACTTTTTGTTTAATGATGAATGATGATGGTACTTAAGACCTAATTTACATACTTTTAAACCTTTGGGAACGATTTACTGACTTAGTAACTTTTGACTTAGGTTGAGGACCTTTCGGACCAACCACTTGCTTACTATTCCCGCGTATCGACTTTTACTACTTTCCACTGTGAGTTATAGCATCCCTTTTTACTTTAACTATTTTGGGAACTGAGAATACATGCGCATTTTATGTTTTAAATACTAGTCACGAGTACATAAACTTTATATATGTGTGGTTTATACAACAGCATAAACTTTCCCCTTAGCTCGGTAACGTTTAGTCATTGGTCTTCGAACCGGTGAAAGCGAATCTTAGATATGGATCCATAGGATTTGACATCCCCACTTGGGCTAGTAGCGCTAGCATTTAACGGGTGTTTAATACTTCGTAAACTTATGCACTCGCCAAGTGTACTTTTAGGGGGTGTTATTTATGTTAAGTTAGTTACCAAGTGTTCACGGTTATACATATACTTTTCATATTGTTTTGAAACGCTGTTGAAGCACTGAAATCTCGTGGCCTACCTTACATTACTGTTATACTTAAACTATAGCTCACCAACCTTTGCGTTGATGTTTTTAAGCATGTTTTTCTCAGGTGCTTAAGGTTTGCTTGCTGATATGGTCGAAACAGACGGTTTTTATTTGCGCGGTGTCGTTAGGCCGCGGCTCGCCAGGATCAGCCACTCGTGGGAGAGGGTACTGTTTTAAATTTATATTTAGCGGGGCCTAAATCTTACTACTCCTTATAAGTAAGGGAAGTATGACCTAGAGTCGTATTTTTGAGATATCAGTAACATCGAACCTATATTGTAGCCTAAGATAATTAGGGAGTAGTGAATATTTATTTTTGGATTTTATAATTTATAAGATAGATAAAGTAAATGCGATAAAATTTGTAATTCAGATAAGGTTAAAGTAAGTGCATACTATGACTTCATCAGTTATTCTGCCGAGATTATGGAATGCTGGATCATGAACAGGCAGAGGCCTTGTATTCATTACACTGGTCCTAAACGCCCCTGTCATAAGACATGTCACTGGGTACTGCGTTAGGCTTGAAGATTCTGAATAGACAGCAACGTCCCTTACCCCCGACGCCCGTGCAGTCTGACTACAGGCATACACGTTCAGACGGCTCATCCAATTGAGCGATTCGGTTGGGTGACGTATTAACATTCCAAAATGGTATAAACTTTCTTAAGCATAATAGAATACATGGTTTACCATATCCGAGAGACGTGATGTGCCTCAATGCTTTCGTTAATGATTGGTAAAAGATAGTTAGGCCCTTAAAAAGAGTTCAACCATAAAGAACACCATGGCCAAGTCAAGTCTGACTTCCATGAATACGTTCGGTTATCCTAACGGTCCAATCCTTTATGTGTCTAAACAAACAGTTCCTTAATTAACTAAGAATCCCTCAAGCGGGGTGCAATGCTTGAGACCGCGTTATGGTGCAGTGTACTGGTCAACACTAACCGTGTTCCATGGCCTTACTTAGCAGAGGTACAGCTTACAATAACCGCTGTGCTTCAGCGTGCATGTACGAAGTTTATATGCTTGGTGACTACACTAGCATGGTCTAGGACCGACAATGTACTAGGGGTCTAGTCAGATGTTTCACTTAGAAAGAGTCCTCAGTTGGAATCCAAAGCTCGATAGACTTACTACAACCGGTGTGCCTCGATCGATCTTACGTTGTATCCGATAGACTTCTCTTACCAAGGGGTGACACAGATAGTGTACTCTGAATCGGGGTTCGCGACTTCCCAATAACAGAGCATATAACTACGTTCTATTAGTTAGAAAAGCGATTGAGTTTAAAGCATAATCGGAAAGCATTTCGACAACATACACAGACCATAATATAATTTCGGCATTATAACTGCTTACATCATAGCATACACTAAAGATAACTACTCGCTAATCATGGCAATAATATCATAAAACATTATATAAGATGAAGGATAGAAGTACCAGTAGATTAAATGAGTTCTGAATACAAAAGTGACAACTTCAAGACTCCAGACCACTCCTAATACAATCTTCAGCGTTCTTCTCCGGGTACTAGGTTTTTCGCACGGAGTCGAAGGCCTTGAGAGTATGACTAATATTGTACAAGAGAGAGAAAGAAGTGAATTGAAGTGTATGTTGGAATGAATGACAAAGACCCTTTAAATAGACTTGGAATTTGCCAGCATACGCCTGGCAGGGCGTATGGCAGGGCGTATGGCAGCCCGTTTTTGGCAGGCCGTATGCAAGGCAGGCCGTATGGTGGCTCGTGTGGTGGCACGTATATGGCAGGCCGTTTCCATACTGGCAAGCCATATGGTAGGCCGTATGGCAGGCCGTATGGCTTGCTGGTCAGCCTTGATTCCCTGGATCGTAACTTGATTTCTTGTCTTTCACCGTTTTCGCTCTAGAATCTTCGTTTTAGCTCCGATTCTCTTGATTCTTTTTGAACCGCCTTCGTAATTACTTGTTCTTCAATTCTAACCAACGAAGTGGGTATTTTGCCGACAAAGTTCAAATCTTTCTTGTTTTTGGGGCTTAATACCTGGGTGAAAACGTGACTTTTTAGCCGATATCAAATATCCCACACTTAGACTTTGCTTGTCCTCAAGCAAACTCTCATTTTAAAGAATCTTTTTGGTGTTTCTTTTCTAATAGCCTAAGCAGTTTGCTTTTATGATAAGAGCAAAAAGATAAGGTGAGTCATCTATGTTAGGATTGAAATTATCTCTGCAAGCATGCGAGGAGGTTACATGACATAGGCTAGCTTTCACGGGTCACTCAAATCACTCAAGTGTTTAGGGTTCCCTATAGATCTAAGAAAAGAATACACTCATAGCCAGTCATGCTGCACCCATCATCATAGGCTTGATAAAGACTCAAATCCTTACTGTTAACGCGGGAACGGTAGTAATCTCAGCTTTATGGGTTATTTGTCAATGATGGAGAAGGAATTTTGGAGTGGTAGTGAAGTTGTTTTTGAAGGGTGAGATAAAAGGGTAATATAGTCTTTATACAGACTTTTATTCGGATAGATAGGAGTGCTGAAGTATTTTGAGAAGCACTTTCGAACTTTTCTTCATTTGATAATCATTTTCGGTAGAGTTCTCTTCGGCATTTCTCTTATTTAGTTCTGCTCCTTCATCAATTTTTTTTTTGTTTTTTTTTTTTGGAGACTTCATCTCGAGAAACTTTTT
This sequence comes from Rutidosis leptorrhynchoides, assembly GCF_046630445.1. Lineage (NCBI taxonomy): Eukaryota > Viridiplantae > Streptophyta > Magnoliopsida > Asterales > Asteraceae > Rutidosis > Rutidosis leptorrhynchoides. The sequence continues at coordinate 309,293,951 of NC_092339.1, read as the reverse complement.
GCCTGTAAACTTTTTCAAGACCTTTGTCATGATACTTGAGAGGTTTATAACATTGGGTTTTCGGAAGGAATCTCATTTTCTGGGTTTTCTGAGAAATAGTAAAGGTGATATGGATGTGATGGTGGAGTAGAAGTAGTGGAGGTGTGGAAGGCTTATGTTTGACAAATGGGTAGCTATTTTGATTACAACCGAACCACGCTTTGCTGCTTGGAGATGTAAATCTAAAGCAAGTTCTGATTCTGATCACAGACATTGGCACTCTCAACGGAAAATAGTGAAGCATTAAAGATGAATGCTGGTCTTATTTCGGGTGCCTCACCATAATCAATTTAGGTAGATAATGCCTTAATCATGCAATGCTCTATTAGAGATTTCAGTCTAACAAGAATTCCACCTTACTTAAGCCTTATTTTTATTGACAAACATTTTAGGTTTTCAAAAATACTTTTTCGAAAAGGGTTTCTTTTACAAAAAATTTTGAAATTTGGCTTAAGGACTTGGAATCTTCATAATGGTTTATCATGATACAGCATAAAAAGATACCAACATCCCACACTTAGACGAATATTGTCCTCAATGTTCCTAGTGTATCCCACACTTAGGAGTTTTAGTTGAAGATTTGGGAGTGTTTGTCTAGTGTTTTAATTGGGTGTTATCCTACACTTAGTGATAAGCTAGGATGCGGTATGGTTTGAATCTTGAGCTAGTAGCGAAAAGAAAAAAATACCCCTAGCAGATGCGGCTGGCTTCCTTGCTTCTTTATCGGCTCATTTGTCATCCTTTATTCTTCTATTCTACTTTATTGCACGGGTTGCCTCCCGAGAAGCGCTTTTGTTTAAGGTCGTTGGCTTGACCGTAGTGATTCTTCAAAAAGCAAACATTCCTCGTTGATGGTTGTGATCTTGGTCTTCTTGAGGGAATGTGAGTCTTGGTGGATAAGTTCTGAGAAAGTGTCGGACCAATAGTGGTAACAAGTCCGGTACTTCTCTTGAAGATCTTCTGAAAGATAAGTAGTGCGCAGTTTCTGCTCTTGATAAGTCTTGAAGTCCGATGAGAATATGATCCACAGCTCTGCTGGTTGACCCTTGAATGTCAATCATAGAAGTAGTGCTGGTGTTGATGATTTCTCTGACTGGATGCTCATTTCGGAGGTCTTCAAACAATGTAAGAAACTGTATCTTTAGAATTTCGAAGTCTTTGGAACGGTGATCTCCACAGTAAGAGTCTGTAGCTTTGCACAGATTAGTTAAGAGACGAAGCTGGAAAGAAGTGAACAACAATCCTGATCCGAGTATTAATTTCACCGTCTTTGAGTATATCTCCCGACATCCAGCTTTAAATATGAAACTAGGATCTGTGGATTCGTGAAAGGTACGTGATAGCTGCTTCGTAACATAGGTGGCAATGTTGACTCGATCTGGTTCAAGATGAGAGAATGGATTGTTCCGTCTTGCTTCCTCCATAACAGCGTCTTGTAACTCTTTGATAATCAGATCAGCGTGGTGATCAAATGTTACGTAAATCACTAGTCTGTCTGGTGTGCTTTCGAAGTTATCTCTATCCAGAAGAGCGAAAAGGCTGTGAATATCCTCGATCATTTGCAAATCAGAGTGATAAGTCGGGCGACCGGTGGAAAGATCCATATGCTTCCGGATGAGAGTCAGTAGTGCTCGTTCGTTTCGTGAGAACGGAAGTGCAGATCTGGCTAAGGCATTATAAATCTTAGAGTAAATGATCTTCTAATCTCGACAGAATCTTGTCTCGAGAATAGTGCGAACCACTGAATTATGCTCTCGTTGCCTTTCTTCTTGATAGATATGATCGTGAAGAGAGTTGATAAAGTCTTGAATACGTTCTTCTAGGATTTCAGCATCATTGTCTTCTCTTCAGAGATAGAGGTGGTGCTCTTCTCTGATAGCCATGATTCGTTCTATTAAGCGTAGCGAAAAATCAATGGTTGACTTTTGGATGGCTTCGAGAATGTATTCAAATTCATCGGTATCATTAATGAAGGTAATCATGTCTGCATGTGTGGATATAACCGGAATTTGATCTGAAGAAAAGTCCGGCTCCCCTTGATCTACTTCGGTTGGAGAGTGTGAGTTAGTCAGAATGTCTTCGTGATGCTCTTCCTCATCATCATCGGTATCTGGTTCCTCTGAGGATGCGTCTGATGAACGGGTTCCTTCAGTATTCTGATTCTCCACTTTGATACTTACAGGATCAATTTCTATATCCTTAACCTCAGCCTTGTCGGTCTTCTTCTTGAAGCGAATGATTAAACTGTGATCTGCCGTTTCAAGCCTCATTATTTCTTCATGACGCTCAGTGCTTGGAATGGGTGTTGTCGCAGTTTCTTTTACGTCTTCCATTTCCCCTTCCTCTTCAGATTCCTCCTTTTCCTCTATTTCTTCGCTGGGATCCTCTTCTTCCATTTCTGGGTCGTCTATAGACTGTGATTCAACACCCATCTCGATATCGTCGGCTGGTGGTAATGACTCATCATCGGAAGTGATCCGTTTGGTGGAAATAGCAAACATCTCTGCCTGTCCAGAAAGACGGTTGGTCGGTCAATTTTGAAGGTAACGCTCTCCCCATGTGATCGTAAGATCATGGTTTGATTGTACACATCAATGACAGTCCTAGCCGTATTCATGAAACGTCTTCCTAACACTACTGGGGTGTGTAGGTCTTCCTTAATATCCATTACTACGAAATCCGTAGGATACAAGAATTTGTCGACTTTCACCAAGACGTTCTCAACTATGCCCTTAGGATATCGAATTGTATGATCGGCAAGTTGGATTGTCATTTTGGTTGGTGACAAATCTCCTAACTCTAATCTCTTGTAGAGAGAGTAGGGGATTAGGTTGATACTTGCTCCTAAATCTGCTAGCGCATGAATGGTTCCAGATTGGTAGATTGAACACGGGAAGACGAATCGACCCGTATCTCCTAGCTTAGGTGGTAGAGAGTTTCTGAGTAATGCAGAGCATTTTTCACTCAGTGGAATTTTGTTAGAGTCCGGTATCCTCTCCTTTGTAGATAGAAGCCTTCGAATGTATCTCTTCTGGTTGGGAACTTTGGACATAGTGTCCAAGAATCTTCCATCAAGTTTGAAGGAATCAAGCTTGGATGGTTCTTCTTGTAGCCTTCCAGGATAAGGTACGCGAACTGGAGTTTCAGGGGTCAGCTTCTGAGTATATGTTGATTTGTTCTTGAGCCTAGTTGACCTTCTCTGTGGTTCTTCCTCTGGGATTATGGAATCCATTTGCTTTGCTTCTTCTATAGGTTTTGGATAGTATTACTTGGTAATCTTCCCTGCGGTCGGGTTTCAAGGCGTTGTGATAACTGTCCGAGCTGCGTTTCCAAACTTTTGAGCAGAGCCAATTGATTTCTCATTAGTATCTCCGTCTGATCTTGTCTGGTTGCAGTTCTCTGATTTAACTGTTTTTGTCCTTGGATGAACTGAGTTAACTGATCATCAGCTCCGAGAGTGGGGTTAGCTGCTTTTGTAATCTGGGTGGTAGGGGAATTCTCCTCAACTGGGGGACTAGTGAGTGGAAGTGGTTGATCGTAGGTCAATTGAGATTGTTGGGCTGGATAAGGTGGATAGCGATAGCGGAAAGGTTGATTGCTTTGCTGAAACTGATTAACCCTTGGTGGTTGATTGAATCCGGGATTTGGTGGACGAGCTGGGTATTGAACGTAACAGACTAAACCGTCAGGGTTTTGTACTCAACTTGATAGTCTTCAGTGGGTTGCGGGTTGGTACAATTAACACAAGCCTGAGCTTGGTTAACCTGCTGCGGTTGCGTCTTCAATTCTCCGAGTTGTTTAGTAAGAGATTCCATCTTATCTGTGAGGGATTTGATAGCCTCCGTTTGATTGTTAAGTGCAGAGAGTGGGGCAGATGATGAAGTTGTTTCACCACTGTTCCAGTCATGATGATGCATCGTCATGTTCTCGAGCAATTCCCATGCTTCATCTGCGGTTTGGTTCATCAGATTCCCTTGAGCTGCTGCATCGATCGTCGTCCTATGATTTACCGTAAGACCATTGTAGAAGGTACAGATTTGGGCTGACCGTTCTAACTGGTGATTAGGGCATTTCTTCAGCAGGGTTTTGATACGCTCCCATGCAGTGTAAAGAGATTCATCATAACTTTGTTTGAAGTTAATGATGTCATTCTTCAGTTTGGTCTGTTTAGAAGGAGGGAAATATTTGGTTAGGAATTTAGTCGCCATCTCCATCCATGATGTGATGGAATCTTTTTCCAGTCCTTCAAACCAAGTTTGAGCATGATGAGTGAGAGAATAGGGGAACAAGTATAGCCGGACTATATCTTGTCCTATCCCTGGCTGTTTGTAGGAGTTCGAAAGAGATATGAATTTATCAAGGTGAGAATTAGGATCGTCATTCGATAATCCATGAAACTGACAGCTATTCTGAATGAGCTGGATGATGTGATGTTTTAACTCGAACGAGTGTCCTTGAATCTCTGGAAATCTGATTGGTCCTCCTTGACCTTCAATCGAGGGTTTCGTGTTTTCTGCTAAAGTAACGCGTAACGCCATTTGGTTTCTGATTCGTGCTTCCTTGTGTGCTTTAGAGATTATTGCGTCTGGATCAGGTACGAATAACAACGGCCCTGGTCTAGATCGGGTTTGGGTCATACACTGGGTATGCCCTTTTTTGTTTTTTAATTTTCGCAAATAAGCTAAATTATAATAAGCTAAACTAAACTAATCTAATTCTAAGGTAATCTAATTTAATCTAAGGCAATCTAAGGTAATCTAATCTAATTAACTAACTATCCTATGGTGGAATATGTTTTTGGTTCTGGCTACTAATTCCCTGGTATTTCGGTAACAAAGTTCCACACAAACTATTTAACAAACCAAGTGGCCAGGCCGACTACGGAGATGCATGATCCTTTTGGTCCCAATATAATTGGCGACTGTTCGGAAAATCCAATAACCAAGTCCGTGTATAATTGTCTTTCTTAGACACCACTAAATGCTTGCGAATAAGTTTGATTGAAAACAGTATTGCCTGATACCAGTTCCCCGGCAGCGGCGCCAAAAACTAGGTATCTCTCTTGATATGGCCGAAACGGAAGGTTTTTATTTGCGCGGTGTCGTTAGGCCGCGGCTCGCCAGGATTAGCCACTCGTGGGAGAGGGTACTGTTTTAAATTTATATTTAGCGGGGCCTAAATCTTACTACTCCTTATAAGTAAGGGAAGTATGACCTAGAGTCATATTTTTGAGATATCAGTAACATCGAACCTATTTTGTAGCCTAAGATAGTTAGGGAGTAGTGAATATTTATTTTAGGATTTTCTAATTTATAAGATAGATAAAGTAAATGCGATAAAATTTGTAATTCAGATAAGGTTAAAGTAAGTGCATACTATGACTTCATCAGTTATTCTGCCGAGATTATGGAATGTTGGCTCATGAATAGGCAGAGGCCTTGTATTCATTACACTGGTCCTAAACGCCCCTGTCATAAGACATGTCACTGGGTACTGCGTTAGGCTTGAAGATTCTGAATAGACAGCAATGTCCCTTACCCCCGATGCTCGTGCAGTCTGACTACAGGCATACGCGTTCAGACGGCTCATCCAATTGAGCGACTCGGTTGGGTGACGTATTAACATTCCAAAATGGTCTAAACTTTTTTAAGCATAATAGAATACATGGTTTACCATATCCGAGAGACGTGATGTGCCTCAATGCTTTCGTTAATGATTGGTAAAAGATAGTTAGGCCCTTAAAACGAGTTCAACCATAAAGAACACCATGGCCAAGTCAAGTCTGACTTCCATGAACACGTTCGGTTATCCTAACAATCCAATCCTTTATGTGTCTAAACAACAGTTCCTTAATTAACTAAGAATCCCTCAAGCGGGGTGCAATACTTGAGACCGCGTTATGGTGCAGTGTATTGGTTAACACTAACCATGTTCCATGGCCTTACTTAGCAGAGGTACAGCTTACAATAACCGCTGTGCTTCAGCGTGCACGTACGAAGTTTATATGCTTGGTGACTACACTAGCATGGTCTAGGACCGACAATGTACTAGGGGTCTAGTCAGATGTTTCACTACGAAAGAGTCCTCAGGCGGAATCCAAAGCTCTATAGACTTACTACAACCGGTGTGCCTCGGTTGATCTTACGTTGTATCCGATAGACTTCTCTTACCAAGGGGTGACACAGATAGTGTACTCTGAATCGGGGTTCGCGATGAAATGTCCCGTTCTTATTGATTAAAAACGTTCCATATTAATTGATTTCGTTGCGAGGTTTTGACCTCTATATGAGACGTTTTTCAAAGACTGCATTCATTTTTAAAACAAACCATAACCTTTATTTCATAAATAAAGGTTTAAAAGCTTTACGTAGATTATCAAATAATGATAATCTAAAATATCCTGTTTACACACGACCATTACATAATGGTTTACAATACAAATATGTTACATCGAAATCAGTTTCTTGAATGCAGTTTTTACACAATATCATACAAACATGGACTCCAAATCTTGTCCTTATTTTAGTATGCAACAGCGGAAGCTCTTAGTATTCACCTGAGAATAAACATGCTTTAAACGTCAACAAAAATGTTGGTGAGTTATAGGTTTAACCTATATATATCAAATCGTAACAATATACCACAAGATTTCATATTTCAATACACATCCCATACATAGAGATAAAAATCATTCATATGGTGAACACCTAGTAACCGACATTAACAAGATGCATATGTAAGAATATCCTATCATTCCAGGACACCCTTCGGATATGATATAAATTTCGAAGTACTAAAGCATCCGGTACTTTGGATGAGGTTTATTAGGCCCAATAGATCTATCTTTAGGATTCGCGTCAATTAGGGTGTCTGTTCCCTAATTCTTAGATTACCAGACTTAATAAAAAGGGGCATATTCGATTTCGATAATTCAACCATAGAATGTAGTTTCACGTACTTGTGTCTATTTTGTAAATCATTTATAAAACCTGCATGTATTCTCATCCCAAAAATATTAGATTTTAAAAGTGGGACTATAACTCACTTTCACATATTTTTACTTCGTCGGGAAGTAAGACTTGGCCACTGGTTGATTCACGAACCTATAACAATATATACATATATATCAAAGTATGTTCAAAATATATTTACAATACTTTTAATATATTTTGATGTTTTAAGTTTATTAAGTCAGATGTCCTCGTTAGTAACCTACAACTAGTTGTCCACAGTTAGATGTACAGAAATAAATCGATAAATATTATCTTGAATCAATCCACGATCCAGTGTATACGTATCTCAGTATTGATCACAACTCAAACTATATATATTTTGGAATCAACCTCAACCCTGTATAGCTAACTCCAACATTCACATATAGAGTGTCTATGGTTGTTCCGAAATATATATAGATGTGTCGACATGATAGGTCGAAACATTGTATACGTGTCTATGGTATCTCAAAATTACATAATATACAATACAAGTTGATTAAGTTATGGTTGGAATAGATTTGTTACCAATTTTCACGTAGCTAAAATGAGAAAAATTATCCAATCTTGTTTTACCCATAACTTCTTCATTTTAAATCCGTTTTGAGTGAATAAAATTGCTATGGTTTCATATTGAACTCTATTTTATGAATCTAAATAGAAAAAGTATAGGTTTATAGTCGAAAAAATAAGTTACAAGTTGTTTTTGTAAAGGTAGTCATTTCAGTCGAAAGAACGACGTCTAGATGACCATTTTAGAAAACATACTTCCACTTTGAGTTTAACCATAATTTTTGGATATAGTTTCATGTTCATAATAAAAATCATTTTCCCAGAATAACAACTTTTATATCAAAGTTTATCATAGTTTTTAATTAACTAACCCAAAACAGCCCGCGGTGTTACTACGACGGCGTAAATCCGATTTTACGGTGTTTTTCGTGTTTCCAGGTTTTAAATCATTAAGTTAGCATATCATATAGATATAGAACATGTGTTTAGTTGATTTTAAAAGTCAAGTTAGAAGGATTAACTTTTATTTGCGAACAAGTTTAGAATTAACTAAACTATGTTCTAGTGATTACAAGTTTAAACTTTCGAATAAGATAGCTTTATATGTATGAATCGAATGATGTTACGAACATCATTACTATCTCAAGTTCCTTGGATAAACCTACTGAAAATGAGAAAAATAGATCTAGCTTCAAAGGATCCTTGGATGGCTTGAAAGTTCTTGAAGCAGAATCATGACACGAAAACAATTTCAAGTAAGATTTCCACTCGAAATAAGATTGTTATAGTTATAGAAATTGAATTAAAGTTTGAATATGATTATTACCTTGTATTAGAAAGATAACCTACTGTAAGTAACAAAGGTTTCTTGATCTTGGATGATTACTTGGAATGGATTTAGAAAACTTGGAAGTAAACTTGCAATCTTGGAAGTATTCTTGATTTTATGAAACTAGAACTTTTGGAATTTATGAAGAACACTTAGAACTTGAAGATAGAACTTGAGAGAGATCAATTAGATGAAGAAAATTGAAGAATGAAAGTGTTTGTAGATGTTTTTGGTCGTTGGTGTATGGATTAGATATAAAGGATATGTAATTTTGTTTTCATGTAAATAAGTCATGAATGATTACTCATATTTTTGTAATTTTATGAGATATTTCATGCTAGTTGCCAAATGATGGTTCCCACATGTGTTAGGTGACTCACATGGGCTGCTAAGAGCTGATCATTAGAGTGTATATACCAATAGTACATACATCTAAAAGCTGTGTATTGTACGAGTACGAATACGGGTGCATACGAGTAGAATTGTTGATGAAACTGAACGAGGATGTAATTGTAAGCATTTTTGTTAAGTAGAAGTATTTTTATAAGTGTCTTGAAGTCTTTAAAAAGTTTATGAATACATATTAAAACACTACATGTATATACATTTTAACTGAGTCGTTAAGTCATCGTTAGTCGTTACATGTAAATGTTGTTTTGAAACCTTTAGGTTAACGATCTTGTTGAATGTTGTTAACCCATTATTTATTATAACAAATCAGATGTTAAATTGTTATATTATCATGATATTATGATATATAATATATCTTAGTATGATATATATACAGTTAAATGTCGTTACAACGATAATCGTTACATATATGTCTCGTTTCGAAATCATTAAGTTAGTAGTCTTATTTTTACATATGTATTTCATTGTTAATACACTTAATAATATATGTACTTATCATTTAACATAATTAACCAAGTGTATCAATATCTTAATATGATTCATATGTACCTAGTAAGACGTTGTTATAACGATAATCGTTATATATATATATATCGTTTTCGAGTTTCTTAAATTAATAGTCTCATTTTTATGTATATAACTCATTGTTAAAATACCTAATGAGATACATACTTATAATAAAATCATTTTAACTATATATATAACCATATATATGTCATCGTATAGTTTTTACAAGTTTTAACGTTCGTGAATCACCGGTCAACTTGGGTGGTCAATTGTCTATATGAAACCTATTTCAATTAATCAAGTCTTAACAAGTTTGATTGCTTAACATGTTGGAAACACTTAATCATGTAAATAACAATTTCATTTAATATATATATAAACATGGAAAAGTTTGGGTCACTACAGTACCTATCCGTTAAATAAATTTCGTCCCGAAATTTTAAGCAGTTGGAGGTGTTGACGTATCTTCTGGAAATAAATGCGGGTATTTCTTCTTCATCTGATCTTCACGCTCCCAGGTGAACTCGGGTCCTCTACGAGCATTCCATCGAACCTTAACAATCGGTATCTTGTTTTGTTTAAGTCTCTTAACCTCACGATCCATTATTTCGACGGGTTCTTCAATGAATTGAAGTTTTTCATTGATTTGGATTTCGCCCAACGGAATAGTGAGATCTTCTTTAGCAAAATATTTCTTCAAATTTGAGACGTGAAAAGTGTTATGTACAGCCGCGAGTTGTTGAGGTAGCTCCAGTTGGTAAGCTACTGGTCCGACACGATCTATAATCTTGAATAGTCCAATGTACCTTGGATTTAGTTTCCCCCGTTTACCAAATCGAACAACGCCTTTCCAAGGTGAAACCTTAAGCATGCCCATTTCTCCAATTTCAAACTCTATATCTTTTCTTTTACTGTCCGCGTAGCTCTTTTGTCGACTCTGGGCGGTTTTCAATCTTTGTTGAATTTGGATGATTTTCTCGGTAGTTTCTTGCATTATCTCCGGACCCGTAATCTGTCTATCCCCCACTTCACTCCAAAAAATCGGAGACCTGCACTTTCTACCATAAAGTGCTTCAAACGGCGCCATCTCAATGCTTGAATGGTAGCTGTTGTTGTAGGAAAATTCTGCTAACGGTAGATGTCGATCCCAACTGTTTCCGAAATCAATAACACAAGCTCGTAGCATGTCTTCAAGCGTTTGTATCATCCTTTCGCTCTGCCCATCAGTTTGTGGATGATAGGTAGTACTCATGTCTAGACGAGTTCCCAATGCTTGCTGTAATGTCTGCCAGAATCTTGAAATAAATCTGCCATCCCTATCAGAGATAATAGAGATTGGTATTCCATGTCTGGAGACGACTTCCTTCAAATACAATCGTGCTAACTTCTCCATCTTGTCATCTTCTCTTATTGGCAGGAAGTGTGCTGACTTGGTGAGACGATCAACTATTACCCAAATAGTATCATAACCACTTGCAGTCCTTGGCAATTTAGTAATGAAATCCATGGTAATGTTTTCCCATTTCCATTCTGGGATTTCAGGTTGTTGTAGTAGACCTGATGGTTTCTGATGTTCAGCTTTGACCTTAGAACACGTCAAACATTCTCCTACATATTTAGCAATATCGGCTTTCATACCTGGCCATCAAAAATGTTTCTTAAGATCCTTGTACATCTTCCCCGTTCCAGGATGTATTGAGTATCTGGTTTTATGAGCTTCTCTAAGTACCATTTCTCTCATATCTCCAAATTTTGGTACCCAAATTCTTTCAGCCCTATACCGGGTTCCGTCTTCCCGAATATTAAGATGCTTCTCCGATCCTTTGGGTATTTCATCCTTTAAATTTCCCTCTTTTAAAACTCCTTGTTGCGCCTCCTTTATTTGAGTAGTAAGGTTAGTGCGAATCATTATATTCATAGATTTTACTCGAATGGGTTCTCTGTCCTTTCTGCTCAAGGCGTCGGCTACCACATTTGCCTTCCCCGGGTGGTAACGAATTTCAAAGTCGTAATCATTCAACAATTCAATCCACCTACGCTGCCTCATATTCAGTTGTTTCTGATTAAATATGTGTTGAAGACTTTTGTGGTCGGTATATATAATACTTTTGACCCCATATAAGTAGTGTCTCCAAGTCTTTAATGCAAAAAAAACCGCGCCTAATTCCAAATGCGTCGTATAATTTTGCTCGTGAATCTTCAATTGTCTAGATGCATAAGCAATCACCTTCGTCCGTTGTATTAATACACAACCGAGACCTTGCTTTGATGCGTCATAATAAATCACAAAATCATCATTCCCTTCAAGCAATGACAATATAGGTGCCGTAGTAAGCTTTTTCTTCAATAATTGAAACGCCTTCTCTTGTTCATCCTTCCATTCAAATTTCTTCCCTTTATGCGTTAATGCAGTCAAGGGTTTTGCTATTTTGGAGAAATCTTAGATGAATCTTCTGTAGTAACCAGCCAATCCTAAAAATTGACGTATATGCTTCGGAGTTTTTGGGGTTTCCCACTTTTCAACGGTTTCGATCTTTGCCGGGTCCACCTGGATACCTTCTTTGTTCACTATGTGACTGAGGAATTGAACTTCTTCCAACCAAAATGCACACTTTGAAAACTTAGCGTACAATTTTTCTTTCCTCAATACTTCTAGCACTTTTCTCAAATGTTCTTCGTGCTCTTGATCATTCTTTGAGTAAATAAGTATGTCATTCATGAAAACAATGACAAACTGGTCAAGATATGGCCCACACACTCGGTTCATAAGGTCCATGAACACAGCTGGTGCGTTAGTCAATCCAAACGGCATAACCATAAACTCGTAATGACCATAACGCGTCCTAAAAGCAGTTTTTGGAATATCATCCTCCTTTACTCGCATTTGATGATATCCAGAACGTAAATCGATCTTCGAATAAACCGACGAGTGATAATGCTAAAAACGAACATATATTTCATAGCATTATTCCTCAAGAAAGACAAGCTTTTAGTTGCAATTGTTCTATTTACAAGTGATATTCGTTTAAACAATAAAAGGTGAAGACAAAAGACAGATTCGACGAATTGAAGACGCAAAGGTCCAAAAAGCTCAAAAGTACAAAATACAATCAAAGAGGTTCCAATTATTGATAAGAAACGTCTCGAAATTACAAGAGTACAAGATTCAAAACGCAAAGTACAAGATATTAAATTGTACGCAAGGACGTTCGAAAATCCGGAACTGGGACATGAGTCAACTCTCAACGCTCGACGCAATGGACTAAAAATTACAAGTTAACTATGTATATAAATATAATATAATATATAATTAATTATATTAATTATATATATATATATATATATATATATATATATATATATATATATATATATATATTATATTTATAAAATAAACCGTCGGCAAAGAAAGAATCCAAAGTTGTGAGCTGGAATTTCAAACTCCGCGACTCGCAGAGTTTGAAGGCAGAAAAGGCTGCGAGTCGCGGAGACCCCCTGAACTCAATTCCCTATAAAAGCAAACGAATTCTGATCATTTTAATATCAATAATCTATCTCTCTCTCAATATATACGTATATATATATATATATATATATATATATATATATATATATATATATATATATATATATATATATATAATTTATATTTTAATTTTAATTTTAATTTTAAATCCTAATAATAAGGGTATGTTAGCGAATGTTGTAAGGGTGTAAGTCGAAATTCTGTCCGTGTAACGCTACGCTATTTTTAATCATTGTAAGTTATGTTCAACCTTTTTACATTAATGTCTCGTAGCTAAGTTATTATTATGCTTATTTAATCCGAAGTAATCATGATGTTGGGCTAATTACTAAAATTGGGTAATTGGGCTTTGTACCATAATTGGGGTTTGGACAAAAGAACGACACTTGTGAAAATTAGACTATGGGCTATTAATGGGCTTTATATTTGTTTAACTAAATGATAGTTTGTTAATGTTAATATAAAGATTTATAATTGGACGTACCCATAAATTACCATATACACTCGATCGGACACGATGGGCGGGGTATTTATATGTACGAATAATCGTTCATTTAACCGGACACGGGAATGGATTAATAGCCACTAGAATAATTAAAACAGGGGTGAAATTATGTACAAGGACACTTGGTATAATTGATAACAAAGTATTAAAACCTTGGGTTACACTCAGTCGACATCCTGGTGTAATTATTAAACAAAGTATTAAAATCTTGTTAAAGTTTAAGTCCCCAATTAGTTGGAATATTTAATTTCGGGTATAAGAATAATTTGACGAGGACACTCGCACTTTATATTTATGACTGATGGACTGTTATGGACAAAAACCAGACGGACATATTAAATAATCCAGGACAAAGGACAATTAACCCATGGGCATAAAACTAAAATCAACACGTCAAACATCATGATTACGGAAGTTTAAATAAGCATAATTATTTTATTTCATATTTAATTTCCTTTATTTTATATTTAATTGCACTTCTAATTATCGCATTTTATTTTATTGTTATTATATTTAATTGCACTTTTAATTATCGCAAGTTTATTTTATCGCACTTTTATTTATCGCAATTTCATTATCATTATTTACTTTATGCTTTAAATTTAGTCTTTTATTTATTTAATATTTTACATTTGATTTTAACTGCGACTAAAGTTTTAAAATCGACAAACCGGTCATTAAACGGTAAAAACCCCCCTTTATAATAATAATATTACTTATATATATATTTGTATTTTTATAAAAGTAAACTAATATAGCGTTAAGCTTTGTTTAAAGATTTTCCCTGTGGAACGAACCGGACTTACTAAAAACTACACTACTGTACGATTAGGTACACTGCCTATAAGTGTTGTAGCAAGGTTTAAGTATATCCATTCTATAAATAAATAAATATCTTGTGTAAAATTGTATAATATTTAATAGTATTTCCTTGTAAAATATAAGCTATTTTATATACACCTCTGCTTTGACATCAAGTTATTTTTGGCACCGCTGCCGGGGACAATCTAGCTTAAAAGCCGGAAGCGTAACGCTAAATTTAAAAAAAAAAAAAGTAAAACGCGTCAAATTTTAATCAACCTGTCATCTGAAAATTGGAACCCCGCGACTCGCGGAGTTTTTCTGCTTCGGGCACATCGACTCGCGGAGCCACTCTGACACGCCGACAGAAACCCTAATCATCCATTAAATACGGGGTAATTATTAATTATTATTATTATTAACCCTAATTACTTATTATTATTATAATTAGTTTTAAGTTTCTTTTTATTTAATTTATATATTTAGTTAAATTAGTTTAATTAATGTAAAATTAATAGTTTTAATAAAATAAATATTATAAAAATAATATTTTTATAAAAATTGTAATTTTTACAACTTTTTGTATATTTTTATATTTTATCCCTTTTTAATTGTTTTAGCGTAATATTTGTGTTTTTCGCTAGTTTTTAGTGTTAAACTTAGTTTTTGCCATAGTTATATTTTTATTTCTAGATTTTTAGGCTTTGCCGTAAAATCTCTTAAGTGCTTTTTCTTTAGACTAAGATTTAGGTGCTTTAGAATTTTGCGACGCCTTTTTAAGTTTTAGTTTTTTTTAAGTTATTGCCATTTGGGATATAGTTTTACTTGTAAGCTTTAATATTTTTAGACGCCTTTTACCTATGTATCAATTATCATTCCAATTAGTAATCTCAATTTGCGATTATAATTTTAAGTTAGTGATAGTAATAAGGTTGGGTTAGTCGAATGTTTTTAAGTTCTATAAGTCACTCTTTTTCTTTCTTATTTTTATTTTTTCGATCTTTTTCCGACACGCTCTTTTTCTTTCTTATTTCTCGCTATTCTAGTTTTAGGACATAGATTTTTATTCTACTTCTTATCTAAATTTCTTAAAATTACAAAAATTTATTTTAAGTGGTTAAATTGATAGACATCAAAATTTTCTGGTTCGTAGTAATAGTTGAATTTGTATGTGGACCGGGTTATTGGAGCCAAACAGTCCTCAATTATATTGAGACCAAATGAATCCTGCCCCTCTGCTGCATCTTTTGGCTATTCAAAACGTGGGCAAAATCAGAAAAGTCTATTAATTGGATAACTTATATAATTTTTCTTTCCTTTTTAAAAACTAATAGGATATTCAGTGAATGCACAGAGCAAGACGTTCACCACCTTTTGTACGTTCACCACCTGTAACTAGATCAAGACATTTAGCAAATATTACCGCCGTTGATTTTTCTTTAGAATCGTCATCCAGTCGACCAAGTACTCCAATTCAAATTTCCGATAATCCATTTTTTGAACCCGACCTCACAATTGAGAATCCGGAGAATATTCAGGGACAATTCGTAGATCCTGAACCACTAAACTTTCCTCCGGAACCACCAATCATTCAAACAGAGATTGTTGAGGAACGAACCATTAAATCAGAATCCTCTAGTGATTCCTATTCTACAAATTCAATTATGGAAGTAACAGAACCTTTAAGTATGGAAGACCAAATGAGAGCTAAACGCACTGGACAAGGTCACGCAATTACTCATCCAGACATTAATGCGCCAGATTATGAAATCAAAGGACAAATTCTACACATGGTGACTAATCAATGCCAATTTAGTTGTGCGCCAAAGGAAGATCCAAATGAACATCTTCGTACCTTTAATAGGATCTGCACACTATTTAAAATAAGAGAAGTGGAGGATGAACAGATATATCTCATGTTATTTCCCTGGACTTTAAAGGGAGAAGCCAAAGATTGGTTGGAATCGTTACCTGAAGGGGCGATCGATACATGGGACGTTTTAGTTGAAAAATTTCTTAAACAATTCTTTCCTGCATCTAAAGCCGTAAGACTTCAAGCAGAAATTGTTACGTTCACACAGAAACCGAATGAAACTCTATATGAGGCATGGACCAGATTTGGAAAATTATTAAGAGGATGTCCGCAACATGGTTTAGACACCTATCAAATAGTACAAATATTCTACCAAGGATGCGACATCACTACAAGAAAAGACATCGATATAGCAGCTGGTGGTTCCATTATGAAAAAAACAGAAACTGATGCTTACAAAATTATTGATAACACTACTTCCCACTCACATGAGTGGCACCAAGAAAAAGATATCGTTAGATCATCTAAAGCAGCTAGAGCCGATTCTAGCCATGACTTAGATTCCATTTCAGCAAAGATAGATGCTGTTGAGAGACGAATGGAAAAGATGACTAAAGATATACACTCAATACGAATTAGTTGTGAGCAGTGTGGAGGACCACATTTGACAAAAGATTGTCTCAGTATTGAATTAACAATGGAACAAAGAGAGAATATTTCATACATAAACCAAAGGCCTGGAAATAATTATCAGAATAATTATCAACTGCCAAGACCGATCTACAATCAAAACCAGAATTATAATCGAAATATTCCATACAACAACCAACAAGGTCCTAGCAATCAACAAGTATCCAACAATACTTACAATCAGCAAAGACCTAATTTTCAAAACAAACCACCACAACAAACCGATGATAAAAAGCCAAATTTAGAAGATATGATGACGAAGTTAGTTGAAACTCAAACGCAGTTTTTCACATCTCAGAAACAAACTAATGAACAAAAAGCTCAAGCATTTAGAAATCAACAAGCTTCTATTCAAAACTTGGAACAAGAAGTAAGTAACCTAGCAAGGTTAATAGGTGAAAGAAAACCGAGAAGTTTACCTAGTGATACAAATGCAAACCCCCGGAATGAAACAGCTAAAGCCATTACCACAAGAAGTGGTACAACACTTAAACCACCTGAAATACCTGTAACTTCTGATGAAACTATTCCTACTCCACAAGAACCACAACCTGAACAAGATAAGGAAAAAGAACCGGTAGTTGAGAAGGTTATTGAAGGTAACACAGTTAAGACTAAACCTTATGTTAAACCATACCAACCACCACTTTCTTACCCGAGTAAAATGAAAAAAGAGAAACTTGAAGCCGAGCAATCCAAATTCTTGGATATGTTTAAACAGATAAATGTAAATCTTCCTTTTATTGATGTGATTTCAGGAATGGCTAGATATGCTAAATTTCTGAAAGATCTAATCTCGAATAGAAAGAAAATGGAAGAACTCTCGGCCGTTACTATGAATGCTAATTGTTCAGCAGTGCTGTTGAATAAGATACCAGAAAAATTATCTGATCCAGGAAGTTTCACAATTCCATGTTTTCTGGGTAGTCTTAGTTCAATAGAAGCATTGGCAGACTTAGGTGCTAGTATAAATTTAATGACGTATTCACTATACGCTAAACTAGACCTTGGAGAATTGAAACCAACAAGAATAAGCATACAACTAGCCGATAGATCAATAAAATATCCTAGAGGGATAATGGAGAACATGCTAGTTAAAGTTGGTACTTTAGTATTTCCAGTAGATTTTGTTGTTCTGGACATGGAAGAAGATTCTCAAGTTCCTCTCATATTAGGAAGACCATTCTTAAACACGGCTAAAGCAATGATAGACGTGTTTGGTAAGAAATTGACCCTAAGTATAGAGGATGAGAGTGTTACCTTTTCAGTTGATAAAGCAATGCAACAACCGCAATCTGCAGATGATACATGTTATTATATTCAAACTATAGACTCACATGCAGAATTGTTAGAAGAATTTCCAGAATTACAAGGAACAGGAGAATGTTCTTTAGGAGAAGGTAATGAACCAAAAGATGAAGCTGAAATGTTAGCTACACTTATAGCTAATGGATATGAACCAACAACAGAAGAAATTCAAATGCTAAAAGAAGAAGACAGATATCGATATAAATCATCGATAGAAGAACCTCCGAAATTAGAGTTAAAGTCACTTCCAAACCATTTGGAATACGCTTATTTACATGGTGAATCTGAATTACATGTAATAATATCGTCTTCTCTTACTGAAAATGAGAAATCACAACTCATTTCTGTGTTGAAAGCTCATAAACCAGCTATTGCATGGAAGATTCATGATATTAAAGGAATAAGTCCTTCGTATTGCACACATAAAATCCTTATGGAAGAAGGTCATAAAACGTATGTGCAACGCCAACGAAGACTAAATCCTAATATACAAGATGTAGTTAAGAAAGAAATTATTAAACTGCTAGATGCAGGTTTAATATATCCAATTTCTGATAGTCCATGGGTAAGCCCAGTTCAATGCGTGCCTAAGAAGGGTGGCATGACTGTCATTACAAATGTGAAAAATGAGCTTATTCCTACTAGGACTGTAACAGGATGGCGTGTATGTATTGATTATAGAAAATTAAATGACGCCACCAGAAAAGATCACTTTCCCTTACCTTTCATTGATCAAATGTTGGAAAGATTAGCCGGAAATAGTTATTATTGTTTTCTTGATGGATTTTCCGGATATTTTCAAATTCCAATAGCACCCGAAGATCAAGAGAAAACCACGTTCACGTGCCCTTATGGTACTTTTGCTTACAAACGCATGCCATTTGGACTTTGCAACGCCCCTGCAACCTTTCAAAGGTGCATGATGGCGATTTTTCACGACATGATAGAAGAATGCATGGAAGTTTTCATGGATGACTTTTCAGTCTTCGGTGATACATTTGAATCATGTCTAGTTAATCTTGAACGAATGCTGATTAGATGCGAACAATCAAATCTAGTACTTAATTGGGAGAAATGCCATTTCATGGTTAAAGAAGGCATCGTTCTTGGACATAAAATTTCGAAGGAAGGAATTGAAGTGGATAGAGCTAAAGTAGATGTAATTGCTAAACTTCCACATCCCACCAATGTTAGAGGAGTTAGGAGTTTTCTAGGGCATGCCAGTTTTTACCGACGTTTCATAAAAGATTTTTCTAAAATTGCCACTCCTATGAATAAACTCCTAGAAAAGGATGCTCCATTCATCTTTTCAGATGAATGTATCAAATCTTTTAATATTCTTAAAGAGAAACTCACTAATGCGCCGATCATGATAACACCAAATTGGAATCTACCGTTTGAACTAATGTGCGATGCAAGTGATTTTGCAATGGGAGCCGTTTTAGGACAAAGGATTGAAAAACGATTTCAACCTATATATTATGCTAGTAAGACGTTACAAGGAGCACAAACAAATTATACAACTACTGAAAAAGAACTCCTTGCTATTGTCTTTGCTTTTGACAAATTTCGATCATATCTCGTTCTAGCTAAAACGGTGGTCTATACCGACCATTCTGCTCTTAGATACCTATTTTCGAAACAAGATGCTAAACCAAGATTAATCCGTTGGATCTTACTCTTACAAGAGTTCGATATTGAAATCCGAGATAAAAAAGGAGCAGAAAATCTCGCCGCTGATCATCTTTCTCGTCTTGAAAATCCCGAATTAGAAGTTCTAAATGAATCGGCCATACAAGACAACTTTCCTGATGAATATCTATTGAAGATAGATTATAATGAAATCCCATGGTTTGCAGACTATGCAAACTACTTAGTTTGTGGATACCTTGAAAAAGGATTATCATACCAAAAATGAAAGAAATTCTTCAGTGATATAAAGCACTATTTCTGGAAAGATCCACATTTTTTTAAAAGTTGTCCCGATGGAATAATACGCCGATGTGTATTTGGAAATGAAGCTAGTAAAATCTTAAACCATTGTCACACAGGACCAACAGGAGGGCATTATGGGCCTCAACTAACAGCAAGAAAAGTTTATGAAGCTGGATTCTATTGGCCTACAATTTACAAAGACGCACACCTTCTTTGCAAATCCTGTGATGCTTGTCAAAGGGCCGGAAAAATAAGTCAACGTGATGAAATGCCACAAAATGACATTCAAGTATGCGAAGTATCTGACATTTGGGGTATTGACTTTATGGGTCCATTTCCAAAATCTCATAATAATCTCTACATTCTCGTTGCCATTGATTATGTATCTAAATGGGCGGAAGCACAAGCTCTCTCAACTAATGATGCACGAGTTGTAGTCAACTTTTTAAAACGTCTTTTTGCAAGGTTTGGAACACCAAAAGCTTTAATAAGTGATCGGGGTACTCATTTCTGTAATAATCAACTTGAGAAAGTTCTTAAAAGATATGGAGTAACTCATAAAATCTCCACTACTTATCATCCACAAACAAGTGGACAAGTTGAAAATACCAACCGAGCTTTAAAACGTATTCTAGAGAAAACCGTAGGATCAAATCCGAAGGAATGGTCCATTAAATTGGAGGATGCACTCTGGGCTTTTAGAACAGCCTACAAAACTCCAATTAGAACCACACCTTTTAAACTCGTCTACGGAAAAGCATGTCATCTTCCAGTAGAAATTGAACACAAAACATTTTGGGCTTTGAAGACATGTAATCTTGATTTACATGAAGCTGGACGTCTACGATTAAGTCAACTAAACGAATTAGAAGAATTAAGACATGAAGCATACGAAAATTCGTTAATCTATAAGGAAAGAACGAAGAAATGGCATGATAAAAGAATCAAAAGTTTAAAAGAATTTAAAGAAGGAGACAGAGTTCTTCTTTTCAATTCACGATTCAATCTATTTCCTGGAAAATTGAAATCAAGATGGTCTGGACCATTCATAGTCAAAAGAGTTTTCCCATACGGAACAGTAGAGTTAATAAATTCAAATGGGATTGAATTTAAAGTTAATGGTCACAGAGTTAAACATTACATAGATAGTCCAATGGAAGTCGACAACGAAGTTAATCACAATTTCAACACCACAGCTAACTAAGTGTGGGGAGAATCAAGTCTTTAAAGGATAATATGTATTTCTGTTAGAATTAGATTGTCCGTTTTCGTGTAGTTCTCGAAAATGGAACCCGAATGGTCTTTCCCTAGCAGACCCTAAAGAACTAGTCTTCTCCCCCCATTCTGAATTTTTATTTTTTTTAGGAAATGAAGACTGCCTGTGAACTAAACCATGGTCTAATGCTACACGCTTTGATCACTAAATGTAATAATGACACACTACCGAGTGAAATAGTATCAGTAATCAGAGAAAGATTGGACGGAGTAAGAAAAGAATCCAGATGCGAAGATAATAAGTTACAATTTGGTAAAGGAAAATCAAAATCCGCAGCGAAAAGAAGAGCACGACACCTTGAAAGATGTCACAAATGCGGAAAATGGTCACATGGAGGTAAATGTTCAAATAATCAAACCTATTCAAACACCGAATTTGTTACTTTATGCAGAGACGGACCGTTCATATGTTTAGAAGAAAAAACACTGAATGCTCGAGGTTACGCCTATGTAGCCATGGAAAACCAATTAAACCGACTATCTTATGAATGGGATAGATCATATAACTAAGAATACTATCTCACAGGTAAGTCTGTACAGTTTTTTGTTATTATTTTTTATTTTTATTTTTAACCTTTTGATAATAAACGCTAATTTGTACGCTATAAAGAATTAAATTGGTATTGAATAAAATTAGGTTTGGCGACCGAAATTATTGATATCATACAAAAATTTATTACATCACTGCGAAATTTAACGTTTATTCTTAAGGTATAAATATCTTTAATCAATCAACCCAAAATATTTCAAAAATTCATCATGAGTTAAATTAGGTCTTGGAACCGAAATTAGTTTACCGAAAATAGGGGCGCATATTTTTGATAATATTTGATTGATTAAAGTGGGATAAAAAGCCAAAAAGATTTTTACTTTTATTTTTACCATGTTTTTAAAATTAATATATAAATCTTAAATTAATATTGTAAACTTTGTAAAATCAATATATTTAAAATTGTAAATATTTGAAAAATATAATATAAGTTTGGTGTGATTTTATAATATGAATTTTTAAATTAAGTTTGGTGTGAATTTTTAATTTTTAAAATATGAATTTTTAATTTTATGCATTTCAAATTTTAAGTTTGGTGTGAATTTTTAATATTAATTTTGAATTTTATGTATTTTTAATTTAAGTTGGTGTGAATTTAAAAACAAAAATTTACTTTATCTCATTAAGTTAAAAATATGATTTTTAAAATTCGTCGTGAGTTGAAGACTAGGTCGTTGAACCGAAATTGCTTTACCCGAGGGAGGGACGAGAACTTTTATTATCATTATTTTTAATCTTATTGAATTAAAGTATGCCAAAAACATTAAAAAAAAAACCCAAAAATCTAAGCTTTTAAAACAATCGCTTGAAAAAGACAAATTTTAAAATTTTGTCGAGGGACGGACTAGGACATCGATCCGAAACGACCTCGTCCTAAATAACAAAGGAAAACAAAATTTTAAATTTATTTTATATTTGTTTTATAAGTTAAGATTTTATTTAAAAAAAATATATATCAAACCCCGCGACTCGCGGAGTTTGAAGGGTCAAACACCGCGACTCGCGGAGGGACCAAAACCCAGAAAAAAATAAAAACGTAAACTGATCAGTCCTCAACCACACACACAAAAATACTGCGAAATAACACCCGAAAAAACCCGAGAAAACACTCCCAAATTCACAATTTTTCACCGTTAATCATCAAATCTTTTACTAAAATCATGTTAAGAAGGATGCTATCAAGGAATTACTCAAGAAAAACAGTAAATTTCTACACCTAAACACCATTTAATCCGAAAATTGGTGTTCTTGAGCAATTTTTTCCCTAATTTAATTTTGATATTTTCTAGTGTAATTATGCTTAAATTGCTTATGTATTATGCTTGTATAACCTAGATTGATGCTATTTAACATGATTAGAAGCCTTAAACTTCAAATTTTGAGTAATCTAGGGTTTGTGTTCTTAAGCAATTTGGGGCTTTTTGATATAAACAGGTTATGGCCGATTTTTGTCATGAATTGTTGCTAAATTAAGTAGTGTAACATGTTTAGGTAGTTAAATGATCCAAACTTTGAGCCTAAACATGATTTTGAGAATTAAAGTGGACTTTTTTAAGTCTAAAATTCATGAACTTGATTTTTGAAAGATAATGCCATTTGAAACTTGTTTAATTGCTAGTAATGATTATTTTGACATATTATTTGAGTTGAATGCTTATGAACTTGGCGAACATTTTCGTATATGCTTATTTGAAAAAGTGTAGATTTGATAAAAATATGAAAATGAGCTTAAGTTTGATATAAATTGGACATGTTATTGTAATTATTTTGATTGATGATTTTGCTGACATTAATGCATATTTGGATGCACAAAAATTGTGTTTGATGTGTTTTGCAGACTGAAAGGGGTGAATCTTCATCCCAAGCTCGCAATGCTCCTCCTGAGAATGCGGACCAACAGGAGGTGGATAACTACTACAAGCAAGATATACCTCATCCAGTAATGACATTTTCTGATATGCACTTAGAAGATTTGCACCCGAACTTGAGATTTGACAGACGTTGGATAGATTATCCAAAATACCAAAGAGGATTGCATACTCTTCATTCTAAAGCTGTTGAGGTACCTAGGGTCATAGAATGGGGACCATTAGAAGCTGTAGAATTGGCCGGGCCAATTAGGGAATTACTTGCACAGAGGTATGGTAATTCTACTTTCAACGATTGGGTACGGTTATTCAACATGCGTAGACCTGTATATAAAGTATGGTGTGAAGAATTGTTGTGTAGTATAGAGTTAAATGATCAGGTAGCTAGTTTAACCGATCGATCTTTTATTAGATTTTTGTTAGGAGGTTCGATGCGACACATGTCTTTACTAGACATGGCTCAGGCCTTACGTATATATACGCCTGAAGAGTTAGCATCTGCCGATTGTAGAGGGTTGATAATAAATGGTAGAAAGATAGACGAAAATTTTGATACGCATGGTGTATGGAGTCAAATGACTAGCCAAACGAAAAATTATTTTAAGTGGTTAAATTGATAGACATCCAAATTTTCTGCTTCATAGTAATAGTTGGATTTGTTAGTGGCTGAGTTGTGAGCTTCCGATTTAAAGGGTTCTGTCTCCCTGCTGCATCTATTGGCTATTCGAAACGTGGGCAAAAGCAGAAAAGTCTATTAATTTGATAACTTATATAATTTTTATATTTATAACTAATAGGATAATTAAAATTTGGTAATAAGCGCATTATGAAAAGTCTCGAAGATATTTTGGAAACTCTTTACGACATACGAAATCAATACTCTCAACCGAGTGTTGATGACAATTCGTTCGGTCAATCTTGGATCACGAATGACTAAACAATAACTGGTTGTGAAATCTGTGGAGGTTATCACTCAACATGGGAATGTTATTATTACGTTCCTATGGAAAATTACGCACCCACGGAACCTGAATGGAATGATTATGAAGAATACAATTCAAATTGGGATTATTCCCTAGAATATTTCCAAACTCAACAACCAGTAGACGAGGAAAATTGCGTGTCTGAAAATTTATTAGACAATATGAAAATCAAACTCGAAGAACTCAATGCTCAAAATGAACAAATGAGAGAGTTTGTAAACCGGCAAGCTGAAACTCTATCAGACTACACACCTGTTGATCTGAGGAGTATTGTACAAGAAAATCTCATATCATCGAATTTTGATGAATTCGAGAGCTCCGAAATCACCAACTATCCCGATGATACTTTTTATTCAGTCTTACCAATTTCACAACATAATGACACATTAGCCTCTACCGACGAAATCATCAATCCATCAATGGATGATGAAGAAGAAGTAAGGGTGACAAATTGGTACTCTTGGGAAAACGATAACGTTGAAAATTTTACCCCCGAGGCCAAACCGAACTTCACCATTACACAACCTTCCAACCCAATATTCTCAATAGACGAGTCATCTACCGAAAATGAACTACTAGCTGTAATAGATAATGACACCTTGGATTTCACCCAATTGGGTAATAGAGGTGAAAACTTTGATCCCGAGAATAAACGGAAGGAAATGTTAGGAATTGTCCACCCTATAGAAATATGTATGTCGGTGTATATCGATCCATTTGACCAAGAACCAGAAAAGAGACATATCCATTTACTAAAAGCTACACTTAAAAAAGAATTAAGTAGTGACGACCGGGTGGGTCTAAACTTTAAACCCATTGATATAATATATACCACCCGAGATGTAAATAACTGGCTCACTATTTTAATTCTTGGAACTTATTCTACCGACTTCACATGTCGTCAGCTAAGTGTGGGGAAGTTTAACCCCACTTAACGTTAAATTAGGGGTTCGGGTTAGTGCATAACTCGTTAATAAAAATGCATGATTAGGGTAAAAGACGCTTTTTCAAATATTAGTAAACAGTTCAGAAAAGCAGCCGTTTTTGAAAAAAAAGCATGTGTGATAAAACAAGAAGGAATGAACGGTGAGGCGCGCCATCTATCATTCGACGAGCTTTATAATTACAAACTGGGTATTTTCAATCATTTTTCTACACTAATTACCCTCATGAATTTATAATTAGAGTCTGATTTCATGCAAATGAGGGCATTGCATGATCTCAAGTGTGGGGAAGGGTTATAAATTCTCTCGGGTTTATACTTGGTTTATTTGCCAAATTTTATGAAAATTTGAAAAATTTTCAACTAAATGAATTTAAAATCATGTTTATATATATTTATGAACGGTGAAAACTAGGTGTTAATACCGAAATTATCGTTACCTCGGAAAGGACATAAATTGAGAAACACCCTAAAACGCTTGAATTCATTTAAAATGGAATAAAGGAGAATAAAAAGGCAAAGAAATAAACTAAGTGTGGGGAGAATGTACCTAGTTATTCAATTAAAAACTATCTAGCACATGTTTCCGTAAAGTTATTGCAGGTGCTTTTGTTTTGGACTAAATTAACTATTTTACCCGATGAAAGAAAAGAAAAAATGGATCTACACGATGAATCAATTCCATCATTAAAAGGAAGTAAAGTCTTCCGAAAAAGACACGCGCTTCTTGATTTAGGTCATGAAGTTGTCGTCCAGACCAGCTGTAGGTTGACGAAAAATCTAGAAAAGTCATCACTAAAATCAGCAGAAAATTCACGGACCTCTGCATCAAACAGGGTCGCCAAGTGGTCAGATTTATCCTAACCATGAGAAGGATTTATCTCGTACAATGGAGGGACACCGTGCAAATTAGCTTGATAAGACTAATGAATCAGATCCCCAGAAATGATAATCTCCTTAAAGATTAAAAATCAGCTTTTAAGACTGATATTACTCAATCCTTGAGATTGACCTTAAAGATTGAGAATTCAAACTCATGGAATTCAATGATATCTAAACTCGAGCTTGAACGAGAAAATAATTTGATCAAAATTATAAACCGATTTGTTTTCTGAAAACCCATTTTCAATGCGTTCATTACCATTGAACGTAAACTCCCAGGAATTCACCTGGAATTCATTAGGTCACCTGAACCAAATCGGGTGTCAACCGTAAGAACGGTGGTTGCATAGCATGGTCAAAGACAGGACCTTGTGCCAGACCGAAAAATTATAAGGGTGAGCTTTACTATTGCTCCTACAAAGGATAGTAATTGCGTCCGACACGTTAAAGACCATAATTAAAAGCATGTCAGAGGACATTGCCTTAACAGTTGCTTGTTCAACGCTTTCCTTTACAACCGGACGGTAGTTTATCGAAAGGTAATATACGGAGCAAGTAAACTGGACGTGTTGCTTTCCTAATACAAGGTTAGCAAGTGGGTAACACAAAACCGCAAGTTTTGAGCTAAAATTTTCAAATCTGAAACCCACCAAACCCACAAAAAGAACTTGCAAACACCGGTGAAGGGTTATTCCGGAAAACTTATCTAGGGTAAAAGCTAGATTTAATTTTCAAAAGATCAAATGTTTTCATAAAGATCCAATTTCCTTAAAGGATCTAAATTTTTATAGTCATATGGGACTGTAAACCACAACGTTACTACCATTGTTTATACCGCCGTAAAGAAATCACTGATGTACAAAGTGTGAAGAATAAAGAAGTGATTCTAGTATTTCAAGACTATATTGCTTGAGGACAAGCAACGCTTAAGTGTGGGAATATTTGATAATGCTAAAAACGAACATATATTTCATAGCATTATTCCCCAAGAAAGACAAGCTTTTAGTTGCAATTGTTCTATTTACAAGTGATATTCGTTTAAATATTAAAAGGTGAAGACAAAAGACAGATTCGACGAATTGAAGACGCAAATGACCAAAAAGCTCAAAAGTACAAAATACAATCAAAGAGGTTCCAATTATTGATAAGAAACGTCTCGAAATTACAAGAGTACAAGATTCAAAACGCAAAGTACAAGATATTAAATTGTACGCAAGGACGTTCGAAAATCCGGAACCGGGACCAGAGTCAACTCTCAACGCTCGACGCAACGGACTAAAAATTACAAGTCAACTATGCACATAAATATAATATAATATTTAAATAATTCTTATAATTATTTATATATTATATAAATAATAAAAATCCGTCGGCAAGAAAGACTCCAAAGTTGGTGAGCTGGAATTTCAAACTCCGCGACTCGCGGAGTTTGAAGGCAGAAAAGGCCGCGAGTCGCGGAGACCCCCTGAACTCAATTCTCTATAAAAGCAAACGAATTCTGATCATTTTAATATCCATAATTCAATCTCTCTCTATATATGTATACGTAAATATATTTATATTTATATTTTAATTTTAATTATAATTATAATTCTAATAATAAGGGTATGTTAGCGAATGTTGTAAGAGTGTAAGTCGAAATTCTGTCCGTGTAACACTACGCTATTTTTTTTTTTTTTTTTGAAAAGCAACACTACGCTATTTTTAATCATTGTAAGTTATGTTCAACCTTTTTACATTAATGTCTCATAGCTAAGTTATTATTATGCTTATTTAATCCGAAGTAATCATGATGTTGGGCTAAATTAAAATTGGGTAATTGGGCTTTGTACCATAATTGGGGTTTGGACAAAAGAACGACACTTGTGGAAATTAGACTATGGGCTATTAATGGGCTTTATATTTGTTTAACTAAATGATAGTTTGTTAATGTTAATATAAAGATTTATAATTGGACGTACCCATAAATTACCATATACACTCGATCGGACACGATGGGCGGGGTATTTATATGTACGAATAATCGTTCATTTAACCGGACACGGGAATGGATTAATAGCCACTAGAATAATTAAAACAGGGGTGAAATTATGTACAAGGACACTTGGTATAATTGATAACAAAGTATTAAAACCTTGGGTTACACTCAGTCGACATCCTGGTGTAATTATTAAACAAAGTATTAAAATCTTGTTACAGTTTAAGTCCCCAATTAGTTAGAATATTTAATTTCGGGTATAAGAATAATTTGACGAGGACACTCGCACTTTATATTTATGACTGATGGACTGTTATGGACAAAAACCAGACGGACATATTAAATAATCCAGGACAAAGGACAATTAACCCATGGGCATAAAATAAATAATCAAAACGTCAAACATCATGGTTACGGAAGCTTAAATAAGCATAATATATTTTATTTCATTTTTCCTCGTACTTTTATTTATTGTCATTTTAATTATTGTTATTTATTTTATATTGTTATTTAAATATCGTCATTTACTATACGCTTCGTTTAAAATATAAATCGACAAACCGGTCATTAAACGGTAAACCCCCTTTTATATATTATTATATATAATTATATATATTTTGTACAAATATAGTTGTTTAAAAATATAGTGTGCAATAAGCCCGCTCCATGTGGAACGAACCGGACTTACTAAAAACTATACTACTCTACGATTAGGTACACTTCCTATAGTGTCTTTCCACGAATTGTCACCTTTTATTGTTTAAACGAATATCACTTGTAAATAGAACAATTGCAACTAAAAGCTTGTCTTTCTTGAGGAATAATGCTATGAAATATATGTTCGTTTTTAGCATTATCAAATATTCCCACACTTGAGCGTTGCTTGTCCTCAAGCAATATAGTCTTGAAATACTAGAATCACTTCTTTATTCTTCACACTTTGTACATCAGTGATTTCTATATGGCGGTATAAACAATGGTAGTAACGATATGGTTTACAGTCCCACATGACTATAAAAATTTAGATCCTTTAAGGAAATTGGATCTTTATGAAAACATTTGATCTTTTGAAAATTAAATCTAGTTTTTACCCTAGATAAGTTTTCCGGAATAACCCTTCACCGGTGTTTGCAAATTATTTTTGTGGGTTTGGTGGGTTTCAGATTTGAAAATTTTAGCTCAAAACTTATGGTTTTGTGTCACCCACTTGCTAACCTTGTATTTGGAAAGCAACACGTCCAGTTTACTTGTCCCGTATATTACCTTTCGGTAAACTACCGTCCGGTTGTAAAGGAAAGCGTTGAACAAGCAACTGTTAAGGCAATTTCCCCTGACATGCTTTTAATTATGGTCTATAACGTGTCGGACGCAATTACTATCCTTTGTAGGAGCAATAGTAAAGCTCACCCTAATAATTTTTCGGTCTGGCACAAGGTCCTGTCTTTGACCATGCTATGTAACCACCGTTCTTACGATTGACACCCGATTTAGTTCAGGTGACCTAATGAATTTCAGGTGAATTCCTAGGATTTTACGTTCAATGGTAATGAACGCATTGAAAATGGGTTTTCAGAAAACAAATCGGTTTGTAATTTTGATCAAAATATTTTCTCGTTCAAGCTCGAGTTTAGATATCATTGAATTCCATGAGTTTGTAATTCTCAATCTTTAAGGTCAATCTCTAGGATTGAGTAATATCAGTCTTAAAAGCTAATTTTTAATCTTTAAGGAGATTATCCTTTCTGGGGATCTGATTCATTAGTCTTATCCAGCTAATTTGCACGGTGTCCCTCCATTGTACGAGATAAATCCTTCTCATGGTTAGGATAAATCTGACCACTTGGCGACCCTGTTTTATGCCGAGGTCCGTGGATTTCCTGCTGATTTTAGAGATGACTTTTCTAGATTTTTCGTCAACCTACAGCTGGTCTGGACGACAACTTCATGACCTAAATCAAGAAGCGCGTTTCTTTTTCGAAAGACTTTACTTCCTTTTAACGATGGAATTGATTCATCGTGTAGTCCATATCTTCTTTTCTTTCATTGGGTAAAACAGTTAATTATCGTCCAAAACAAAAGTATTTTCAATTATTTGTACAAAAATATGTGATATGTATTTTGAATAACTCGGTGAAAATTTCCCACACTTGGCTTTTATTTTCCTTTTTATTGTCCTTTATTCCATTTTAAATGAATTTTAACATTTTGGTTTGTTTCTCAATTTATGTCCTTTCCGAGGTAACAATAATTTCGGTGTTAACACCTAGTTTTATCATTCATAAATATGTATAAACATGATTTTGAGTTCATTTAGTTGAAAATTTTGAAAATTTTTACTAGAAGTGGGTAGTCAGTATATAAGACTAGGGCTGTTCTTTATTATCAGAGAGCACTAGATTCTAATACAACTACTGCTTTACTAGTATTTTTAATGGTAACCAAGTGTATGAAGTAAAAAATATTAAAAATCCGAAAGAATTTAACCCCTTTCCACACTTAAGATCTTGCAATGCCCTCATTTGCAAGAAATCAGTAACAATTTAAATTATTGAGGGTGATTAGCGTAGAAATGATTAAATTTTACCAAAGTTTCCAAACATATTTGTGTTTGCTTGGTGAATGATAAATGGTGCATATCATTTGTTCATTCCGTCTTGTTGTTAATTCACATATATTTTGCATCTTGTCATCAAAATTAGTTGCTTTTGCTGAACTTAATGCCAGTCTTTGAAAATGCGTTGTTTTACCCTGTTGTGTACATAAGATAAACTGCAAACATATATACATATTTTTGAAGTTTGGTATATTACCCCACATTCAAAAATTATTAAAATCTAATAATAAAATTTAGAAAATTATAAAAACTAATACAAATCCAACATAAGTATTAAATGTATCAACATTACAAATAATAAAAAAAAAACTAAATAGACTAGGGATGATACTGATACCAGAAGGGGTTCCATGCATAACCATATGTGCTAGAAAATGCTTCTCCTGGGTTATACGTAGGATACGGTGGTTGCATCTCTATAGACCAGGGAGGGAATATGGGCGTTGGGGTAGGAATATAGTTTCTACCTATATGTTGGCAATAAGCTATGATTTGGTTTTGATGAACTTGCCAATCTTCAAATGCTCTATGTCTAGCATTTTCATACTCTTGTGAAGCTATAAACCTTTGCATTTCTGCCATTTCATTTCCCCCTCCTACATTACCTTGCTGTTGGTTTCTCTCAACCTGTGGATGTCTACCATTATATCGTACTGCGGCGTTATTTCGCCTCTTCAAAACTTTAGCACCATGGTATAGATTTAAACCTATTGTATCTTGGGGTTCTGGTTCTTCGATTAATAATCCCCCCGACTTATATCCACATTGAGATATTCAGCAATCAAAGTAATAAATATACCACCTCCTATTATGCTATGCGGTCTCATCCCCCTAACCATAGCTGATAAATAATAACCCACACAATATGGTATACTTACAGCGCTTTGTGGGTCTCGAATACACATGTGGTAAAACAAATCCTGTTCATTTACCTTTTCCTTATTCTTACCTCTTTGTGTAATCGAATTAGCTAAAAACCTATGAATTACTCTTAATTCAGCTCTATCTATATCCAAATAAGAGTAATTTCCCCCTTTAAATCGGTGATGGCTAGTCATTTGACTCCATACACCATGCGTATCAAAATTTTCGTCTATCTTTCTACCATTTAGTATCAACCCTCTACAATCGGCAGATGCTAACTCCTCAGGCGTATATATACGTAAGGCCTGAGCCATTTCTAGTAAAGACATGTGTCGCATCGAACCTCCTAAAAAAAATCTAATAAAAGATCGATCGGTTAAACTAGCTACCCGATCATTTTACTCTATACTACACAACAATTCTTCACACCATACTTTATATACAGGTCTACGCATGTTGAATAACCGTACCCAATCGTTGAAAGTAGAATTACCATACCTCTGTGCAAGTAATTCCCTAATTGGCCCGGCCAATTCTACAGCTTCTAATGGTCCCCATTCTATGACCCTAGGTACCTCAACAGCTTTAGAATGAAGAATATGCAATCCTCTTTGGTATTTTGGATAATCTATCCAACGTCTGTCAAATCTCAAGTTCGGGTGCAAATCTTCTAAGTGCATATCAGAAAATGTCATTACTGGATGAGGTATATCTTGCTTGTAGTAGTTATCCATCTCCTGTTGGTCTGCATTCTCAGGAGAAGCATTGCGAGCTTGGGATGAAGATTCACCCCTTTCAGTCTGCAAAACACATCAAACACAATTTTTGTGCATCCAAATATGCATTAATGTCAGCAAAATCATCAATCAAAATAATTACAATAACATGTCCAATTTATATCAAACTTAAGCTCATTTTCATATTTTTATCAAATCTACACTTTTTCAAATAAGCATATACGAAAATGTTCACCAAGTTCATAAGCATTCAACTCAAATAACATGTCAAAATAATCATTACTAGCAATTAAACAAGTTTCAAATGGCATTATCTTTCAAAAATCAAGTTCATGAATTTTAGACTTGAAAAAGTCCACTTTAATTCTCAAAATCATGTTTAGGCTCAAAGTTTGGATCATTTAACTACTTAAACATGTTACACTACTTAATTTAGTAACAATTCATGACAAAAATCGGCCATAACCTGTTTATATCAAAAAGCCTCAAATTGCTTAAGAACACAAACCCTAGATTACTCAAAATTTGAAGTTTAAGGCTTCTAATCATGTTAAATAGCATCAATCTAGGTTATACAAGCATAATACATAAGCAATTTAAGCATAATTACACTAGAAAACATCAAAATTAAATTAGGGAAAAAATTGCTCAAGAACACCAATTTTCGGATTAAATGGTGTTTAGGTGTAGAAATTTACCGTTTTTCTTGAGTAATTCCTTGATAGCATCCTTCTTAACATGATTTTAGTAAAAGATTTGATGATTAACGGTGAAAAATTGTGAATTTGGGAGTGTTTTCTCGGGTTTTTTCGGGTGTTATTTCGCAGTATTTTTGTGTGTGTGGTTGAGGACTGATCAGTTTACGTTTTTATTTTTTTCTGGGTTTTGGTCCCTCCGTGAGTCGCGGTGTTTGACCCTTCAAACTCCGCGAGTCGCGGGGTTTGATATTTTTTTTTAAATAAAATCTTAACTTATAAAACAAATATAAAATAAATTTAAAATTTTGTTTTCCTTTATTATTTAGGACGAGGTCGTTTCGGATCGATGTCCTAGTCCGTCCCTCGACAAAATTTTAAAATTTGTCTTTTTCAAGCGATTGTTTTAAAAGCTTAGATTTTTGGATTTTTTTTTTTTTTATGTTTTTGGCATACTTTAATTCAATAAGATTAAAAATAATGATAATAAAAGTTCTCGTCCCTCACTCGGGTAAAGCAATTTCGGTTCAACGACCTAGTCTTCAACTCACGACGAATTTTAAAAATCATATTTTTAACTTAATGAGATAAAGTAAATTTTTATTTTTAAATTCACACCAACTTAAATTAAAAATACATAAAATTCAAAATTAATATTAAAAATTCACACCAAACTTAAAATTTGAAATGCATAAAATTAAAAATTCATATTTTAAAAATTAAAAATTCACATCAAACTTAATTTAAAAATTCATATTATAAAATCACACCAAACTTATATTATATTTTTCAAATATTTACAATTTTAAATATATTGATTTTACAAAGTTTACAATATTAATTTAAGATTTATATATTAATTTTAAAAACATGGTAAAAATAAAATTAAAAATCTTTTTGGCTTTTTATCCCACTTTAATCAATCAAATATTATCAAAAATATGCGCCCCTCTTTTCGGTAAAGTAATTTCGGTTCCAAGATCTAATTTAACTCATGACGAATTTTTGAAATATTTTGGGTTGATTAATTAAAGTTGAAAGGACCCGTCCTAATCCATCTGGACGAAGTCCATATCAATTACAAATGATTCACAATATTTGGTTACATCGCGAGGTACTTGACCTCTATATGATACAATTTTTCAAACATTGCATTCATTTTTAAAAGACAAACTTTCATTACATCTAAAGTTAACGACATGCATACCATTTCATAATATATCCAACTAAAATTGACTTAATAATAATCTTGATGAACTCGATGATTCGAATGCAACGTCTTTTGAAATATGCCATGAATGACTCCAAGTAATATCTATAAAATGAGCAAATGCACAGCGGAAGATTTCTTTCGTACCTGAGAATAAACATGCTTTCAAGTATCAACCAAAAGGTTGGTGAGTTCATTAGTTTATCATAAACAATTATTTCATAAATTTAATAGACCACAAGATTTCATATTTCCATTTCTCATAAACATACGTCCCATACATAGAGACAAAAATATCATTCATATGGATTGAACACCTGGTAACCGACATTCACAATATGTATATAAGAATATCCCCATCATTCCAGGATCCTCCTTCGGACATGATATAAATTTCGAAGTACTAAAGCATCCGGTACTTTGGATGGGGCTTGTTGGGCCCGATAGATCTATCTTTAGAGTTCGCGTCAATTAGGGTGTCTGTTCCCTAATTCTTAGATTACCAGACTTAATAAAAAGGGGCATATTCGGTTTAATAATCCAGCCATAGAATGTAGTTTTAAGTACTTGTGTCTATTTCGTAAAACAGTTATAAAAGCAGCGCATGTATTCTCAGTCCCAAAATATATATTGCGAAAGCATTTAAAAAGGGATTAATGAAACTCACGCATGTAAATATGGTAAAACAGTTAATAAAGCATTTGCATGTATTCTCAGCCCAAAAATGTAAAGAGAGAAAAAGGGCAAATGAAACTCACCTAATGTATTTTGTAGTAAAAATACATAGAACGATATTGAACAAGTATAAGGTTGGCCTCGGATTCACGAACCTATATCATTTGTATAATTATTAATATTCATGGTTGTAATTGAACACACATATATATAAATATATTAATTATATCATTTTTGTTAATAATATATATATGTTTTATATGTTCATTTTATATATAATAAAATATTAGATTTTGTTATGTTATATGTGTTAAATATATATGTTTATGTGTGTATTTCATTTGTTTATCAAAAACGGTAATTCTGTTATATTAAATTAATACTAGTAAAAATAATGATAATAACATTAATAATATACATATGTTAATAATAATCCTATTAATGATAATAATCATGATATTAATAATAATACTTGTAAAAATATTAATTTTACTGTCCATGATAGTTATTAATGATTTACTAATAATAAAAACAATAATTTTATTAAGAATGACAATATTAATAATGATATTGCTATTAATGATAAATTTGTTTAGTAATAATAATAATAATAATGATATTTATAATAATACTTATGTTAACAATAATGATACTAATATTAGTATTACTTATATTATCATAAACTCATTCATAACATTATAATTTCACTTAATCAATTCCTAATATAATTATTATTATTTTATAACAACAAGTTTGTATAAATTTTTTTTTTATTATTATCTTCATTCCTAATTCTATTTACATATTTATATTTATATTCATTTTCATATCATATATATATTTTTGTCATCAAAACCTATCAATCATTATCGTTTTTTTTTCATAATAACACTATCATGTATAATACTTAATATTAATAATAATAATAATAATAACAATAATAATAAATATAATTACAATAATAATAATAATGATAATAATAATAATACTTGAAATAAAAGTAATGAAAATATACCCTTTAGAAGCTTTTTGTAAAAATAAATGCCCTGAACGGGACTCGAACCCGTGACCTCCCGCTCGTTACACACTCCTCTAATCCGTTGGGCTGTTGCCCATTTCGTGTTTTATAACTCCAATTTAATTAATATAACCCGTAATATTTTCCCTCTATTGCATCTTCTTCTCCACTCAGACATCATCGACCAAACATCACATTAACTTAACATTCAATCATTTAAATGATTGAGAATCAATATTTAATTAATCTATATCAGTTATGAACAAATTGAAATCGAAATAAAAAAAATAAAAAAATAAACCGCTGCTGTTTGGTTCGGAAAAAAAAATAAACTCATATTATACTTATGAATTCTAGATCATATTAGGCTAAACTTATAATGTGAAATAGATTTAAAATCATTACTAAAAACTACAGGAACCCTCAATTTGACTTAATTCAAAACAGAAGGTTTGAATTCGACTGAAGAACATTGTTTGACTTTTTCAATTTAAAACTTTGACTTAAGAATTAGAATTTGATAGAAGGAATTGGAAGATAGGAATTTGCAGATAGTTTAAGTATAAGATAACTAACAACACTGCCATTCCACTTTTTGAAATTCGTTAAAATATCGTGATTTTGCCTAAAAGTTGAAGAACAGGACATATATCGATGTCTGTTAAAAAAAATTTGGTTTAAATTGATTTAGCAACTCTGGTTGTTGTAACTGCTATTGATAGAAAAAAAAAATAATTAGAAACACTCTATTTATCCCAGAAGTGATACGTTAAATATATAATGTGTGTATTAATCTTTCTTTCCTCAGACAACAAGAACACTAGAAAAAATAATTATATCAATAAAGGTTGATTGCGATTGTAAACAGAATTTGGAGTGTTTTGACAATTTGGGTCGTGATTTGTACTGACTCAGAGATTGAGGATCAATTTAGCACAGTTGATAGCAACAAGGAACTGATTTATACCATTTCCTTGATTTATACATTATATAATAAATATTAATAATGAATAAATGTATTAGTAATTATAAAAATAAATAATAATAATAATAATAATATAAATAATAATAAAACTGATAATAATAATATTATTAATGTTCATAATAATAAAATGTATTAATTGTTAACAATCACAGTTACAATAATGATAAAAAATAAAAATAATAATTCTTTAATGAAAATGGTAATAATAATAATCAATAATATTACTAATATTAATCATATATCAAAATTATAATTTTACTTCTAGTTATAATAATATTGATATTTACAAATCAAATGTAGAATTTCAGTATTATAATTTTAATAATATTGTTAACAATAATATTATTGTTAATACTAATATAGTATCTATAATTACATAAAGGTTATATTCGCACTTGTAATTTAATATATTACAAATTATAAACTTTATTCTAGTTACTAATTATATATTATGTTACATAATAACTTATATTAAATATTTAAAATTCGTAATTTACAATCCCTTATTATTTATGTTCAGAATTTATAAGTGTATATATATATATATATATATATATATATATATATATATATATATATAGTAACTTATTTATTATGTATTTTATTTTCACATTATTAATTCCAATTGACAGGGGGCATTTTATTAGTTCAAAATAATACCTATGTATACTTGTATTTATATATATATATATATATATATATATATATATATATATATATATATATATATATATATATATATATATATATATATATATATATATATATATATTTATTTATTTATTTACAAACAAATTTTTGTGGATCGTCGGGCATAGGTCAAAAAGACAAATGCATCTATGTAACAGTTCCAAAGTTTTCGAGACTCCACATTACAGACTTTGCTTATCGTATCGAAATCAAATAAGATTCAAGTTTAAATTTGGTCAGAAATTCCCGGGTCATCACAGTACCTACCCGTTAAAGAAATTTCGTCCCGAAATTTGAGTAAGGTGGTCATGGTTAACAATAAAAATGTTTTCATGACGAATATGAGTTGATAAGTAGAGTTTTATTATCATTGAGTAATACTGATAAAACGGTTCGATTTCTCGAAGCGTACGAGTGAAGTTATCACTATATAGTGAAATGAGAAAGACATGTTTCATCATAACTTTTGACTAATCATGGTTGAATTTAGAAGATATGGTGCGTCATAGCTTTTGACGTAGAGGGTTGAATTCCGGAATTTAAGGAATTTAAAGAAGATCTTCAAAATCTAAAAGATTTGGTTCTTCGGCGAATAAGGAGATTAAGATCTCTATAATTAAATACAATAATCTACCTCGATTACTCTATCTGATATTTCCATTATAAATTAAACTTCTCCGTTCCATTATTCTCACCATTCCTGTACTTTCTTTCTTAGTTCATACATCCAAAAGATTGTGAAAATGCTTAATCCCGTTCTAATCCTTGTTCTCATTCTGACTATCGTAATGTTCATTCTTCTTTTCCAACTTCCACCCGAAGAATCTGTTTATTTCTACTATGCTCTAGTGGTTATTGTATTTATAATCCTCCCGTGTCTTTATATTGCTATACGCACTGATATTCACGGTTTGTAATTTATGTGTTGTTATTGGGCTGTATATCTTCCCTGATATTTCGAAGTCCCTGCTTCTATCTTCTATAATCATTGTCATCCCCAGTTAATACTCCTTCCTCTTTGCTGCGATTTATACTCCAATTTCTATTTCTTTTGGAGCTTTGTCCCTTCGTTTCTTCTTTTTACGATTGGACATCTCTTGTAATGGTTCAGAATTCGTAAGTATGGAGTTTCGAATGACTATAATGTTCTAAACCAGAAAGAACGTAATAACACGATTTGATTTGTCAAATTACCAGAGTCACTGAGAATAGAACTATCAAGAATATACTTTCTTGATATGTTCAGAAGTTAATCATAATGAAAGAGTTAT
The DNA here is from genome assembly GCF_046630445.1 of Rutidosis leptorrhynchoides. Classification (NCBI taxonomy): domain Eukaryota; kingdom Viridiplantae; phylum Streptophyta; class Magnoliopsida; order Asterales; family Asteraceae; genus Rutidosis; species Rutidosis leptorrhynchoides. The sequence continues at coordinate 309,254,844 of NC_092339.1, read as the reverse complement.
GTAACATGGCACGTGATGACGTTAGGATCTGTGAATCATCACGTCCCATTAGAAACTCAGCATGACTTACTGTAATATAATCACGTTGATCAAGTGTCATTATATTATACTAACTCATGCTTCAGTTCCCAACATTACTTCAATAACATTCATATTTTAAGCTCGAAAGTCTACAGAATATAGAAACTAACAGTTTCTATATGATGTAATACTGATAGCACGAAGAGATTAATGATTTCAGATAAGAATAATTATAAAAATATCTCCAGAAATATGGAGGATATTTATAATGAAAGATACGATAATATCTCGGATTATCTAAGATCAGAGGATGATAGAAACTATTGTCTGCAAGGGTTTAGAGTAAAGAGCAAGATATTAACTAAAGACTTTAGCAGACATTGAATCATTTGAATTCTTTGAAGTCAAACTTATTCTTTGTGATTTGTCCACGGCTTTCTTCATAGTTTCGCATAATCTGCGTTTCGGTACTAGATTTTCTATTGAATGTTTCCAATATAATAATACACAGGAAGCACGGGGAGGTATATAATTTCGGACGAGAATATTTATGAAAATATCCTCAGAAATATCGAAGATATTGATGATGATATTTTGGAATTTCTAAGTTCGATGGTTGATGGAGAAAGATTTTTCCGTAAGATTTTAACATGACTTCGGAGCAAGATATTCTCTAAAGATTTCAACGGATCCAGAATTATCTGGATTCTTTGAATATAGGGTATGGTCCTTGTATTTGTCCTTGGTCTCCTTCATGGTTAACTCTATCCGTTTTCCAGTTCCAACGTTTCTGAGCTTTTCCAACATATTATACTTTATCATCAAACTTCCGATGATTAAGGTCGTTTACGGTTGTCTACAGTTTCTGCTGCTTCATTCAGCTTTTTCAACATTCAGAGTATTGATTTGTGACTGAGTGCTTTTCAGAATTTCAGAATGAAAGATTATAATTCTAAGAGATAAATGTTATACATATAACTGTTGATGTAGATATGCTGTGAGTTTTCAAAGTACTGATTGCTGATTCCCGATAATTGGTATGGCAGTCCTCGTTACAAGATACAGATGAGTATATGATAAGAATTCAATAGATAAATATAGTGATTTATCAGAGAGATTTAAGCCAAGGAGCAACGAGGTTGTTGGTACGTCTACTGATTATATGGTGGGATATAAAAGAATTCTCCGGTATCAAAAGGGTAATCGTATATATATCAGGATTATAGTAAGGCTACTTCGAATGAAAAGTCGAAGTTGACTTGCTGGAGCTGTGACAAAATTGGCTACTTTGAAAAGGGATCGTAAAATTATTTTTGCCAATAAATGCCAAAGGATCTAACGCGGCTACGTGTTAAACTTTTATTCAGTTGCCGAGAGTTTCTCAGGTGCATAACTATATGTATCAATCTTTTCTTCAGTAGATGAAGTGCGGTTAGTTCATCCTATCGATGGAGGTGTTTTCAAGAATCATGAAAGGTTTGAACGCAGAATGTAATCGTGAAGATACAAATGAGGTTTAAGATGAAATCAAGTGGCAACTTGAAGAATTGTTTAGTTTCTTATGTTATAATCAATATTTTAATTCATTTTTAATTGTCCATTGTTGATAGTTCTTTGTTGATAGTCTACAGTCAGCAGTTCAATAATTTAATACATATTATTCGAATTAATTAATACATATCGTGACCAGTGTACAAGTCTCAGACTCGATCACAAATCAAATTATATATATTATTGTAGAATCAACCTCAACCCTGTATAGAGAACTCGATCATTACTGCATATAGAGTGTCTATGGTGATTCCAAATAATATATATAGATGCTTCGATATGATATGTCAAAACCTTGTATACGTGTCCCGATATTTAAAGTGCGTAAAATAAATAACAGAAAATAAATGATGATAAATAAAGTGCGTAAAGTAAATAACAGAAATTAAATGACGTTAAATAAAATTGCGAGAATTAAAATTGCGATAAAATAAATTACGATAAATAAAATGTAATATGGAATTAACAGTTAGCTAGGAACAGTTAGCTAGGATTTTGTTAGCGTGGTTTCTTAACAAAATTTCATATAGTCAATTAGTCTGTTTCTAATCAATTTTTATTGTGTCCATTATTTCTTCATTATGCCACTTGTTGGATTCAGATAAGTCAAAATCCAAATATGAAATTGAATAAAAATGGTTATTCAGTGGTGAACGGATTCGTATATATGTGGATGTATGTAGGATAGTTTATGATTGTTGAATCATATTTGAAGAATGTACAGTGTAACTTATTAATGCGAAATCTAAATATTCCTCGGGTATTACCTACCCGTTAAAATATTTTCACCATTAACAGTTTGTACAATAAAATTTTTAATTACAATCTTTATGAAAACATATATACATATATATTTTCGTTAGACGTAATTATGGATTTAATGAGTCAATGTGATATTAAACTCATTTGGTTTACCATTAGAACTAGAATACATAATCTCTAAAACATTTAGAGATTACCTAATCGTCATGAAGAACGAAGATAATTGATGTAGAACGATATGTAGAACGATGATTATACTCGAGGTACAGAATGAGATGTCGAAGCTGGTGATGCGGATGTTGTTGTTGGTGGTACTAGTGCTGTTGGTGCTAAGGTTAGTGATGTGACTGGTGTTGGTGATGTTGATGGTGTTTGCAAACTGTGTACCGTGCTCTCTAAAGTTAACACTCGAGCTCGGAGTTCTTTAACTTCTTCTACTAACCCTGGTTGGTTATCAGTGTGGGGTAGAGATTGGATATCTTCTCTAGTTCCGTTAATGGTAGTCTCAAGACGAAAAATTCTGGCAAAAAGGGTATAAACGGTGTTGCGAACAGGTTCGCCGGTGAGCGGGTCGAGTACTCCAAGGTTAAGTGGTAGATTCGGTTCATGATATAGAGTACCTTCTTCCCTTCTCCATAGGGTGAGTATGTCGCGAACCCAACCCCATTTTCTCTAGTAATCACGGTAGTTGATTGGTTGGTGTGCTCCTGTCACGCTGTCTTCGGAGTCAGAGGAACTTGGTCGATTCGTAGAGGCCATCTTACGCGATCTCAGGAAAGATTTTTGGTATAAAGAGTTTAGTGACAGAAATTGATAGTTGGATGGTATTCTCAATGCATAGTTTGCATAGATATATATAGTACCAGGATTCCTTAAATTAAGGAGAAATTTACGAGAGATATCAGGCAAGGTCTACAGCAACAGATACACTAAGATATGAATTGTCAGATACGCTAAGATATGAATTTTATCTATACACTATTCATGCAGTCAATGCAGTAAAACGTGTCTAGACAAAGAGTAATGAGTAAGTGATTTCCTAAGGATGATAAGCAGATGATTTTCAACAAAAATGATAAGCAAAACTTTTGACATGCAGACACGGTCGAAGTCCAGACTCACTAATGCGTCCTAACAACTATCAGTTAGACATACTAATGCAAGAACTGGTTCGCTAAGACCACCGCTCTGATACCAACTGAAAGGACCCGTCCTAATCCATCTGGACGAAGTCCATATCAATTACAAATGATTCACAATAGTTGGTTACATCGCGAGGTACTTGACCTCTATATGATACAATTTTTCAAACATTGCATTCGTTTTTAAAAGATAAACTTTCATTACATCTAAAGTTGACGACATGCATACCATTTCATAATATATCCAACTAAAATTGACTTAGTAATAATCTTGATGAACTCGATGATTCGAATGCAACGTCTTTTGAAATATGCCATGAATGACTCCAAGTAATATCTATAAAATGAGCAAATGCACAGCGGAAGATTTCTTTCGTACCTGAGAATAAACATGCTTTCAAGTATCAACCAAAAGGTTGGTGAGTTCATTAGTTTATCATAAACAATTATTTCATAAATTTAATAGACCACAAGATTTCATATTTCCATTTCTCATAAACATACGTCCCATACATAGAGACAAAAATATCATTCATATGGATTGAACACCTGGTAACCGACATTCACAATATGTATATAAGAATATCCCCATCATTCCAGGATCCTCCTTTGGACATGATATAAATTTCGAAGTACTAAAGCATCTGGTACTTTGAATGGGGCTTGTTGGGCCCGATAGATCTATCTTTAGAGTTCGCGTCAATTAGGGTGTCTGTTCCCTAATTCTTAGATTACCAGACTTAATAAAAAGGGGCATATTCGGTTTAATAATCCAGCCATAGAATGTAGTTTTAAGTACTTGTGTCTATTTCGTAAAACAGTTATAAAAGCAGCGCATGTATTCTCAGTCCCAAAATATATATTGCGAAAGCATTTAAAAAGGGATTAATGAAACTCACGCATGTAAATATGGTAAAACAGTTAATAAAGCATTTGCATGTATTCTCAGCCCAAAAATGTAAAGAGAGAAAAAGGGCAAATGAAACTCACCTAATGTATTTTGTAGTAAAAATACATAGAACGATATTGAACAAGTATAGGGTTGGCCTCGGATTCACAAACCTATATCATTTGTATAATTATTAATATTCATGGTTGTAATTGAACACACATATATATAAATATATTAATTATATCATTTTTGTTAATAATATATATATGTTTTATATGTTCATTTTATATATAATAAAATATTAGATTTTGTTATGTTATATGTGTTAAATATATATGTTTATGTGTGTATTTCATTTGTTTATCAAAAACGGTAATTCTGTTATATTAAATTAATACTAGTAAAAATAATGATAATAACATTAATAATATACATATGTTAATAATAATCCTATTAATGATAATAATCATGATATTAATAATAATACTTGTAAAAATATTAATTTTACTGTCCATGATAGTTATTAATGATTTACTAATAATAAAAACAATAATTTTATTAAGAATGACAATATTAATAATGATATTGCTATTAATGATACATTTGTTTAGTAATAATAATAATAATAATGATATTTATAATAATACTTATGTTAACAATAATGATACTAATATTAGTATTACTTATATTATCATAAACTCATTCATAACATTATAATTTCACTTAATCAATTCCTAATATAATTATTATTATTTTATAACAACAAGTTTGTATAAAATTTTTTTTATTATTATCTTCATTCCTAATTCTATTTACATATTTATATTTATATTCATTTTCATATCATACATATATTTTTGTCATCAAAACCTATCAATCATTATCGTTTTTTTTCTTCATAATAACACTAACATGTATAATACTTAATATTAATAATAATAATAATAATAATAACAATAATAATAAATATAATTACAATAATAATAATAATGATAATAGTAATAATACTTGAAATAAAAGTAATGAAAATATACCCTTTAGAAGCTTTTTGTAAAAATAAATGCCCTGAACGGGACTCGAACCCGTGACCTCCCGCTCGTTACACACTCCCCTAATCCGTTGGGCTGTTGCCCATTTCGTGTTTTATAACTCCAATTTAATTAATATAACCCGTAATATTTTCCCTCTATTGCTTCTTCTTCTCCACTCAGACATCATCGACCAAACATCACATTAACTTAACATTCAATCATTTAAATGATTAAGAATCAATATTTAGTTAATCTATATCAGTTATGAACAAATTGAAATCGAAATAAAAAAAATAAAAAAATAAACCGCTGCTGTTTGGTTCGGAAAAAAAAATAAACTCATATTATACTTATGAATTCTAGATCATATTAGGCTAAACTTATAACGTGAAATAGATTTAAAATCATTACTAAAAACTACAGGAACCCTCAATTTGACTTAATTCATAACAGAAGGTTTGAATTCGACTGAAGAACATTGTTTGACTTTTTCAATTTAAAACTTTGACTTAAGAATTAGAATTTGATAGAAGGAATTGGAAGATAGGAATTTGCAGATAGTTTAAGTATAAGATAACTAACAACACTGCAATTCCACTTTTTGAAATTCGTTACAATATCGTGATTTTGCCTAAAAGTTGAAGAACAGGACATATATCGATGTCTGTTAAAAAAAATTTGGTTTAAATTGATTTAGCAACTCTGGTTGTTGTAACTGCTATTGATAGAAAAAAAAATAATTGGAAACACTCTGTTTATCCCAGAAGTGATACGTTAAATATATAATGTGTGTATTAATCTTTCTTTCCTCAGACAACAAGAACACTAGAAAAAATAATTATATCAATAAAGGTTGATTGCGATTGTAAACAGAATTTGGAGTGTTTTGACAATTTGGGTCGTGATTTGTACTGACTCAGAGATTGAGGATCAATTTAGCACAGTTGATAGCAACAAGGAACTGATTTATACCATTTCCTTGATTTATACATTATATAATAAATATTAATAATGAATAAATGTATTAGTAACTATAAAAATAAATAATAATAATAATAATAATAATAATAATACAAATAATAATAAAACTGATAATAATCATATTATTAATGTTCATAATAATAAAATGTATTAATTGTTAACAATCACAGTTACAATAATGATAAAAAATAAAAATAATAATTCTTTAATGAAAATGGTAATAATAATAATCAATAATATTACTAATATTAATCATATATCAAAATTATAATTTTACTTCTAGTTATAATAATATTGATATTTACAAATCAAATGTAGAATTTCAGTATTATAATTTTAATAATATTGTTAACAATAATATTATTGTTAATACTAATATAGTATCTATAATTACATAAAGGTTATATTCGCACTTTTAATTTAATATATTACAAATTATAAACTTTATTCTAGTTACTAATTATATATTATGTTACATAATAACTTATATTAAATATTTAAAATTCGTAATTTACAATCCCTTATTATTTATGTTCAGAATTTATAAGTATATATATATATATATATATATATATATATATATATATATATATATATATATATATATATATATATATATATATAGTAACTTATTTATTATGTATTTTATTTTCACATTATTAATTCCAATTGACAGGGGGCATTTTATTAGTTCAAAATAATACCTATGTATACTTGTATTTTTATATATATATATATATATATATATATATATATATATATATATATATATATATATCTATATATTTATTTACAAACAAATTTTTGTGGATCGTCGGGCATAGGTCAAAAAGACAAATGCATCTATGTAACAGTTCCAAAGTTTTCGAGACTCCACATTACAGACTTTGCTTATCGTATCGAAATCAAATAAGATTCAAGTTTAAATTTGGTTGGAAATTCCCGGGTCATCACAAAAGATATTTATACCTTAAGAATAAACGTTAAATTTCGCAGTGATGTAATAAATTTTTGTATGATATCAATAATTTTGGTCACCAAACCTAATTTTATTCAATACCAATTTAATATTTTATAGCGAACAAATTAGTGTTTATTATCAAATGGTTAAAAATAAAAATAAAAAATAAAAAATAAAAACAAAAAACTGTACAGACTTACATGTGAGATAGTATTCTTAGTTATACGATCTATCCCATTCATAAGATAGTCGGTTTAATTGGTTTTCCATGGCTACATAGGCGTAACCTCGAGCATTCAGTGTTTTTTCTTCTAAACATATGAACGGTCCGTCTCTGCATAAAGTAACAAATTCGGTGTTTGAATAGGTTTGATTATTTGAACATTTACCTCCATGTGACCATTTTCCGCATTTGTGACATCTTTCAAGGTATCGTGCTCTTCTTTTCGCTGCGGATTTTGATTTTCCTTTACCAAATTGTAACTTATTATCTTCGCATCTGGATTCTTTTCTTACTCCGTCCAATCTTTTTCTGATTACTGATACTATTTCACTCGGTAGTGTGTCATTATTACGTTTAGTGATCAACGAGCCTTGTAGTTGATCAAATAAGTCGTCAATTCTCGACAGTGGATAACGGTTTTTGATGGTAAGTTTGTTCAACTCTCTGTAGTTAATACACAACCTAAATGTACCATCCTTCTTCTTGACAAACAAAACAGGAGCTCCCCATGGTGATGTGCTTGGTCGAATGAAACCACGTTCTAATAGTTCTTGTAGTTGGCTTTGCAGTTCTTTCATCTCGCTGGGTGCGAGTCTATAAGGAGCACGAGCTATTGGTGCAGCTCCTGGTACAAGATCTATTTGAAATTCAACAGATCGATGTGGAGGTAGTCCCGGTAATTCTTTCGGAAATACATCGGGAAATTCTTTTGCGACGGGAACATCATTGATGCTCTTTTCTTCAGTTTGTACTTTCTCGACGTGTGCTAGAACAGCATAGCAACCTTTTCTTATTAGTTTTTGTGCCTTCAAATTACTAATAAGATGTAGCTTCATGTTTCCCTTTTCTCCGTACACCATTAAGGGTTCTCCTTCTTCTCGTACAATGCGAATTGCATTTTTATAACATACGATCTCTGCTTTCACCTTCTTCAGCCAGTCCATGCCAACTATTACATCAAAACTCCCTAACTCTACTGGTATCAAATCAATCTTAAATATTTCGCTACGCAGTTTAATTTCTCGATTCAGGCATATATTATCTGCTGAAATTAATTTACCGTTTGCTAATTCGAGTAAAAATTTACTATCCAACGGTGTCAATGGACAACTTAATTTAGCACAAAAATCTCTACTCATATAGCTTCTATCCGCACCCGAATCAAATAAAACGTAAGCAGATTTATTGTCAATAAGAAACGTACCCGTAACAAGCTCCGGGTCTTCCTGTGCCTCTGCCGCATTAATATTGAAAACTCTTCCGCGGCCTTGTCCATTCGTGTTCTCCTGGTTCGGGCAATTTCTAATAATGTGGCCCAGTTTTCCACATTTATAACAAACTACATTGGCATAACTTACTCCGACACTACTTGCTCTGCCATTACTCGTTTCGACACCATTTGTTCCTTTCGTTCTATTAACCCCTGGTCCGTAGACCTCACACTTTTCCGCGCTATGACCATTTCTTTTACACTTGTTGCAAAATTTGGTGCAGAACCCCGAGTGATACTTTTCACACCTTTGGCATAGCTGCTTCTGATTGTTGTTGTTATTGTTGCGGTTGTTATTGTTGTTGGGATGATTGTTGTAGTTGCTGTTGTTGTTGTTGTTGTTGTTGTTGTTGGGCCGTTTGTTGTAGTTGCGATTGATGTTGCTATTGTTGGGATAATTGTTGCGATTATTATTGTAATTGCTGTTGTTGTTGTATTGGTGATTCTTATCACCGTTTTCCTCCCACTTTCTTTTAACTTGCTTCACATTGGCCTCTTCAGCCGTCTGTTCTTTAATTCTTTCCTCAATCTGGTTCACTAGTTTGTGAGCCATTCTACATGCCTGTTGTATGGAGGCGGGCTCGTGTGAACTTATATCTTCTTGGATTCTTTTCGGTAATCCTTTCACAAACGCGTCGATCTTCTCTTCCTCATCTTCGAACGCTCCCGAACACAATAGGCACAATTCTGTGAATCGTCTTTTGTACATGGTAATATCAAATCCTTGGGTTCGTAACCCTCTAAGTTCTGTCTTGAGCTTATTGACCTCGGTTCTGGGACGGTACTTCTCGTTCATCAAGTGCTTGAATGCTGACCACGGTAGTGCGTACGCATCGTCTTGTCCCACTTGCTCTAGATAGGTATTCCACCATGTTAACGCAGAACCTGTGAAGGTATGCGTAGCGTACTTCACTTTGTCCTCTTCAGTACACTTACTTATGGCAAACACCGATTCGACCTTCTCGGTCCACCGTTTCAATCCGATCGGTCCTTCGGTTCCATCAAATTCCAAAGGTTTGCAGGCAGTGAATTCTTTGTAGGTGCATCCTACATGATTTCTTGTACTGCTAGATCCAAGGTTATTGTTGGTATGTAGCGTAGCCTGTACTGCGGCTATGTTTGAAGCTAGAAAAGTACGGAATTCCTCTTCATTCATATTCACGGTGTGTCGAGTAGTCGGTGCCATTTCCTTCAAAATAGTCAAATGGAACAAGTTAATCATACAGAATATTAAGAGTAGTTAATAGTATTTCGTAGCATAATATGAACTCATTTATAAAAGTTTTTTCTTCATATTAGCGTTTTATAAGTTTAAATTCGGGTAGTACCAACCCGTTAAGTTCATACTTAGTAGCTAATATACAATTCAACTACTACAATTCTATATGAAAAACTGATTATAATAATATATCGCGTTCAAACTTTTATACAATATTTTACAAACTTACAATACCGATTATTTTACATAAAGCATGAAATATAGCACACAATAACTTTGATACAAGATAGTTGTGAAGATAATTCTAGCTAGTACACAAGTCGTTCAGCAAAGACAATAAAGACACGTAATTCATACGTCCAGAAACAAGTCATGCATTCTGGTCTTACTAGGACTACTTCCCATCCTTGGTCTTGTGGAACATAACCGTTATGGCCGTTGATAAGATAGCGTGTTGTAACGTCGTCAAAGGGATGAGGGTTACGTAATGACCAACAGTCTCATAATAACCTAAAAACCTCATTTCTTACCCCAATTACCGACTCCGTCACTTGTGGGAATGTTTTGTTTAATAGTTGTAGCCCGATGTTCTTTTTCTAACTTTGGTGAGAAGCGAACATTACTAACCCGTAAGCATAGCATGCTTCTTTATGTTGCATGTTAGCCGCTTTTTCTAAATCATGAAGTCCTATATTCGGATACATTGAGTCAAAATAATTTCTCAACCCGTTGCGTAAAATAGCATTTGGGTTCCCCACAATATATGCGTCAAAGTAAACACATCGTAACTTATGGGTTTCCCAATGTGATATCCCCCATCTTTCAAATGAAAGTCTCTTATAAACCAAGACATTCTTGGAACATTCTTCGAATGTTTTACAAACTGATTTCGCCGTAAATAGTTGTGTCGAAGAATTCTGACCGACTCTAGACAAGATTTCATCAATCATGTCTCCGGGTAGGTCTCTTAAAATATTGGGTTGTCTATCCATTTTGTGTTTTTATACTGTAAAATAGATAAGAGTTAGATTCATAAAAAAAAATACTTATTAATACAAGCAATTTTTACATATATCATAAAGCATAAGCATACTATATTACATATATTACACCACACGAATACAACTATCTTATTCCGACTCGCTCGTTTCTTCTTCTTCATTTTTGGTTCGTTTTGCCAAGTTTCTAGGGATATATGATGTTCCCCTAATACGAGCTGTCGTTTTCCACAACGGTTTAGAAAAACCTAGTGGTTTAGAGGTTCCCGGGTCATTGTTACAACTTAAGGGCTTCGGGGGTTGACGATACATATAAAGTTCATCGGGGTTGGAATTAGATTTCTCTATTTTTATGCCCTTTCCCTTATTATTTTCTTTTGCCTTTTTAAATTCAGTTGGGGTAATTTCTATAACATCATCGGAATTCTCGTCGGAATCCGATTCATCGGAGAATTGGTAATCCTCCCAATATTTTGATTCCTTGGCGGAAACACCATTGACCATAATTAACCTTGGTTGGTTGGTTGAGGATTTTCTTTTACTTAACCGTTTTATTATTTCCCCCACCGGTTCTATTTCCTCCTCCGGTTCCTCCTCTTCCGGTTCTGATTCTTCTTCCGGTTCTGATTCTTCTTCCGGTTCTTCTTCGGGAACTTGTGAATCAGTCCAATATATATTTGACTCTTCGTTATTATTAGGTGAGTTAATGGGATTTGTGCTAGAGGTAGACATCTATCACACAATATCAAACATGTTAAGAGATTAATATATCACATAATATATACGTGTTAATAATATATAGTTTCCAACAAAAATGTTAAGCAATCATTTTTAAAGAAAACACGGTCGAAGTCCAGACTCACTAATGCATCCTAACAAACTCGATAAGACACACTAATGCAAATTATCTGGTTCTCTAAGACCAACGCTCGGATACCAACTGAAATGTAACGTTCTTATTGATTAAAAACGTTCCATATTAATTGATTTCGTTGCGAGGTTTTGACCTCTATATGAGACGTTTTTTAAAGACTGCATTCATTTTTAAAACAAACCATAACCTTTATTTCATAAATAAAGGTTTAAAAAGCTTTACGTAGATTATCAAATAATGATAATCTAAAATATCCTGTTTATACACGACCATTACATAATGGTTTACAATACAAATATGTTACATCGAAATCAGTTTCTTGAATGCAGTTTTTACACAATATCATACAAACATGGACTCCAAATCTTGTCCTTATTTTAGTATGCAACAGCGGAAGCTCTTAGTATTCACTTGAGAATAAACATGCTTTAAACGTCAACAAAAATGTTGGTGAGTTATAGGTTTAACCTATATATATCAAATCGTAACAATAGACCACAAGATTTCATATTTCAATACACATCCCATACATAGAGATAAAAATCATTCATATGATGAACACCTGGTAACCGACATTAACAAAATGCATATGTAAGAATATCCCATCATTCCGGGACACCCTTAGGATATGATATAAATTTCGAAGTACTAAAGCATCCGGTACTTTGGATGGGGTTTGTTAGGCCCAATAGATCTATCTTTAGGATTCGCGTCAATTAGGGTGTCTGTTCCCTAATTCTTAGATTACCAGACTTAATAAAAAGGGGCATATTCGATTTCGATAATTCAACCATAGAATGTAGTTTCACGTACTTGTGTCTATTTTGTAAATCATTTATAAAACCTGCATGTATTCTCATTCCAAAAATATTAGATTTTAAAAGTGGGACTATAACTCACTTTCACAGATTTTTACTTCGTCGGGAAGTAAGACTTGGCCACTGGTTGATTCACGAACCTATAACAATATATACATATATATCAAAGTATGTTCAAAATATATTTACAATACTTTTAATATATTTTGATGTTTTAAGTTTATTAAGTCAGATGTCCTCTTTAGTAACCTACAACTAGTTGTCCACAGTTAGATGTACAGAAATAAATCGATAAATATTATCTTGAATCAATCCACGACCCAGTGTATACGTATCTCAGTATTGATCACAACTCAAACTATATATATTTTGGAATCAACCTCAACCCTGTATAGCTAACTCCAACATTCACATATAGAGTGTCTATGGTTGTTCCGAAATATATATAGATGTGTCGACATGATAGGTCGAAACATTGTATACGTGTCTATGGTATCTCAAGATTATATAATATACAATACAAGTTGATTAAGTTATGGTTGGAATAGATTTGTTACCAATTTTCACGTAGCTAAAATGAGAAAAATTATCCAATCTTGTTTTACCCATAACTTCTTCATTTTAAATCCGTTTTGAGTGACTCAAATTGCTATGTTTTCATATTGAACTCTATTTTATGAATCTAAATAGAAAAATTATAGGTTTATAGTCAGAAAAATAAGTTACAAGTCGTTTTTGTAAAGGTAGTCATTTCAGTCGAAAGAACGACGTCTAGATGACCATTTTAGAAAACATACTTCAACTTTGAGTTTATCCATAATTTTTGGATATAGTTTCCTATTCATAATAAAAATCATTTTCCCAGAATAACAACTTTTAAATCAAAGTTTATCATAGTTTTTAATTAACTAACCCAAAACAGCCCGCGGTGTTACTACGACGGCGTAAATCTGATTTTACGGTGTTTTTCGTGTTTCCAGGTTTTAAATTATTAAGTTAGCATATCATATAGATATAGAACATGTGTTTAGTTGATTTTAAAAGTCAAGTTAGAAGGATTAACTTTTATTTGCGAACAAGTTTAGAATTAACTAAACTATGTTCTAGTGATTACAAGTTTAAACCTTCGAATAAGATAGCTTTATATGTATGAATCGAATGATTTTATGAATATCATTACTACCTCAAGTTCCTTGGATAAACCTACTGGAAATGAGAAAAATAGATCTAGCTTCAAAGGATCCTTGGATGGCTTGAAATTTCTTGAAGCAGAATCATGACACGAAAATAATTTCAAGTAAGATTTACACTCGAAATAAGATTGTTATAGTTATAGAAATTGAATTAAAGTTTGAATATGATTATTACCTTGTATTAGAAAGATAACCTACTGTAAGTAACAAAGGTTTCTTGATCTTGGATGATTACTTTGAATGGATTTAGAAAACTTGGAAGTAAACTTGCAATCTTGGAAGTATTCTTGATTTTATGAAACTAGAACTTTTGGAATTTATGAAGAACACTTAGAACTTGAAGATAGAACTTGAGAGAGATCAATTAGATGAAGAAAATTGAAGAATGAAAGTGTTTGTAGGTATTTTTGGTCGTTGGTGTATGGATTAGATATAAAGGATATGTAATTTTATTTTCATGTAAATAAGTCATGAATGATTACTCATATTTTTGTAATTTTATGAGATATTTCATGCTAGTTTCCAAATGATGGTTCCCACATGTGTTATGTGACTCACATGGGCTGCTAAGAGCTGATCATTAGAGTGTATATACCAATAGTACATACATCTAAAAGCTATGTATTGTACGAGTACGAATACGGGTGCATACGAGTAGAATTGTTGATGAAACTGAACGAGGATGTAATTGTAAGCATTTTTGTTAAGTAGAAGTATTTTGATAAGTGTCTTGAAGTCTTTCAAAAGTGTATGAATACATATTAAAACACTACATGTATATACATTTTAACCGAGTCATTAAGTCATCGTTAGTCGTTATATGTAAATGTTGTTTTGAAACCTTTAGGTTAACGATCTTTTTGAATGTTGTTAACCCATTGTTTATTATAACAAATCAGATGTTAAATTGTTATATTATCATGATATTATGATATATAATATATCTTAGTATGATATATATACAGTTAAATGTCGTTACAACGATAATCGTTACATATATGTCTCGTTTCGAAATCATTAAGTTAGTAGTCTTATTTTTACATATGTATTTCATTGTTAATACACTTAATAATATATTTACTTATCATTTAACATAATTAACCAAGTGTATCAATATCTTAATATGATTCATATGTACCTAGTAAGACGTTGTTATAACGATAATCGTTATATATATCGTTTTCGAGTTTCTTAAATTAATAGTCTCATTTTTATGCATATAACTTATTATTAAAATACCTAATGAGATACATACTTATAATAAAATCATGTTAACTATATATATAACCATATATATGTCATCGTATAGTTTTTACAAGTTTTAATGTTCGTGAATCACCGGTCAACTTGGGTGGTCAATTGTCTATATGAAACCTATTTCAATTAATCAAGTCTTTACAAGTTTGATTGCTTAACATGTTGGAAACACTTAATCATGTAAATAACAATTTCATTTAATATATATATAAAAATGAAAAAGTTCGGTTCACTACACGCGACTTCCCAATAACAGAGCCTATAACTACGTTCTATTAGTTGGAAAAGCGATTGAGTTTAAAGCATAATCAGAAAGCATTTCGACAACATACACAGACTATAATATTATTTTGGCATTATAACTGCTTACATCATAGCATACACTAAAGATAACTACTCGCTAATCATGGCAATAATATCATAAAACATTATATAAGATAAAGGATAGAAGTACCCGTAGATTAAATGAGTTCTGAATACAAAAGTGACAACTTCAAGACTCTAGACCACTTCTAATACAATCTTCAGCGTTCTTCTCCGGGTACTAGGTTTCCCGCACGGAGTCGAAGGCCTTGAGAGTATGACTAATATTGTACAAGAGAGAGAAAGAAGTGAATTGAAGTATGTGTTGGAATGAATGATAAAGACCCTTTAAATAGACTTGGAATTTGCCAGCATACGCCTGGCAGGGCGTATGGCAGGGCGTATGGCAGCCCATTTTTGACAGGCCGTATGCAAGGCAGGCCGTATGGTGGCTCGTGTGGTGGCACGTATATGGCAGGCCATTTCCATACTGGTAGGCCGTATGGCAGGCCGTATGGCAGGCCGTATGGCTTGCTGGTCAGCCTTGATTCCCTGGATCGTAACTTGATTTCTTGTCTTTCACCGTTTTCGCTCTAGAATCTTCGTTTTAGCTCCGATTCTCTTGATTCTTTTTGCACCGCCTTTGTAATTACTTTTTCTTCAATTCTAACTGACGAAGTGGGTATTTTGCAGACAAAGTTCGAATCTTTCTTGTTTTTGGGGCTTAATACCGGGGTGAAAACGTGACTTTTTAGCCGATATCACTTGCTTCCGCTGTACTAGTCATGCTTTGTAGACACCCGCTGCACTTATTAGAGATGTCACTGCATGAAACATTTATTTTGCATTCAAACTATATTTCTTTTTGAAACAATGTATTTGTAACGACCTATGGGTCACGTACTATTATTTTTGCTTGCTATTCGTAGAAGCATACTTTCGGATGTTAAACATTTGATGTTGGTTAAAACGTCACCTTTTATCATGAATGCAAACTCTTTTTGAAACAGCATATAGTATTTGACCTTGTAATGATCCTGTTGTTGATGATTCGTACACGATGGTTTTGTACGGGGCATCACAGGGAGCGCCACCTAACGTTGTGGCAGAGGCTGAGGAAGCGTCCTCCAGAGACACTGGCAGAAGCGATAAGGGAAGCGCACTAACACATGTGCGCTGAAGAAGACACCACCAGGTACTCGAGTTATAGGAGCCCCAAAAATGGTAGGCACGACGGTTATGACTCGCCAAGGGGCGGGCGCCAGTCAGGTGGTAGGAAGCACCAGCGAAATCACCAAGGGAGCAATAACAACCAGCAACATCATCGGAACAAGGACAGTGACACCAGGGAAAACAAGTAAGCATTAATCAGGAGCCTCACCAAGAGTTTGAAGGAGATCTATGTGACTGAGCCAATATCTAAAACGTTTGAGAAGCCCGTGCGCACGTCTGAGTACACGCGACGTGATAAGTCTAAGTTCTGTGACTTTCACGATGACTTCGGACATGAAACCAATCACTGCAAAGCATTGGTTGATAAGGTGGTGGCGTGCCTCAAGCGCGGAGAGTTGAAACACTTGAAATCGGGGAAGGATGAATCAGGAGGGTATAAGGAGGAGAGCGAAGGAGTTGATAATGACAAGGTCATTTATGTCTTTTAAAGGCAAAAGAAGAAGGAAGTTTAGAAAGAGCCATTGCTGCAATATGAGACCCTGAAGGCGCACCTCCCGCGCGAGCCCATTTTCGAGAGGAAATGTGCCCCGCTAGTGGAAGAAGGTTACATGCCCGAATGCACTTAACACATTGACAAAATTCTCATCGATACTGGCAGCTGCATTAACGTCATGTTCTTTCACTGTTTCGAGAACCTAGCCTGCACAGTGAAGCGCAACTTAAGAAAGGTAAAACAACAGTTCAGAGGGATTAGTGGGGACCCCGCTTGGTCAAAGGGGATACTCGGGGCAGCGTTAGCCTTGCGGGACGATCGACACAAGGAAAGGGCACACACGATGATGGTCGACTTCAAAGTGATACATGCTGAATCGGAATACGATGCTATCCTTGGACAAACGGCGCTATCACACTTCGCCATCAGCACCTGCCTTTACAGAGGAATCATAACACTACCCACCCCGCTATGAGAAGCCACACTCAAGTCCAAAGTAACCGCAGAGGACTATTGACTTCAACAGGTACGCATAAAACATATGTAGCTAATCGTTTTGCAAAATCACAGATCACGCGCAGCCATATAACCACAAAATTGGCGCTTGCATACTTCGCCTGATGAAATGCATTAAACGCGCAACCAGTTTGCGCGCTTACCACATTAAAATGAGCACAATCTTACATAATCCGAAACATAAGACGCATATTAGAGTGCGCTTGCACACATACTCGCGCATTCGTTGATTTGTAACACTATTTGACTGGTATCCACAGATCCGAAGTATTCAAGCCGCGGTAAAGGCAAAGAAAGATGGGGTCGGCTCTTTTGGAGCTGGAAATGACGAGGGAGACTAGATTGTCGGCGTGGACTACGAGTTCAAACAATACAAGGACGAGAAGTTGAGGGAGGAGATAGCATGTGGCTACAATTATGATCAAGGTGGATACAGCTATTACTGGTATTAGAAAGATAGGAAGTTATTGAGTGTTCCATGTTTAGCGCATGTTTAAAAATCTGTACTGATGAAACAATGTCTCTCAAGCACTTTACGCGCATGTTTATCTATGTTTAATTATTGCCTTCAAGTTATCGTCTGCCATAATCTTTGTGCCATTATATGCAAAGTAGCTCTCTAATTTGAAAATGGTGAGCACAATCTCTTAGGCAGCGCACTCCTACCTTTGAAGGGTTGCTTTCTCCGGCACCCGTGCGGCAGAAGCTTGTTTGGCGACAAGCTAGTCTATTATAACCAGACGGTTAAGCGTCATTGAGTTAACCTAACCAACACGCGCAGAACTCTAGATCTGCAAGTCATGACTATAAACAACGACGTTGGTCGCGCCTAACCTCAATCCTAAGTGTTAGCGCACTTAGAAGA
Organism: Rutidosis leptorrhynchoides; assembly: GCF_046630445.1. Lineage (NCBI taxonomy): Eukaryota > Viridiplantae > Streptophyta > Magnoliopsida > Asterales > Asteraceae > Rutidosis > Rutidosis leptorrhynchoides. Next base: position 309,236,301 of record NC_092339.1, on the reverse strand, counting down.
CTCCCGATGCGCACACACGGATGCTTAACTTAAGCATATATTGTGTGCACAACAATATATGTGATAAGTTAAACGTTGACATGCCTCGAGTATAATTACGATGAAAATCAATGAAAACTTAGCCAAACGTTTTAAACAAATGATCTTACGTGCATGATCATACGAGAATAGCAAACATGAAGCGACCCGTCCTAATCCATAAGGACGAATATAATAACATATGGTTACATCGCGAGGTACTTGACCTCTATATGATACATTTTACAAACATTGCATTCATTTTTAAAAGACAAACTTTCATTTCATCGAAAGTTGACGGCATGCATACCATTTCATAATATATCCAACTATAATTGACTTAATAATAATCTTGATGAACTCAACGACTCGAATGCAACGTCTTTTGAAATATGTCATGAATGACTCCAAGTAATATCTCTAAAATGAGCAAATGTACAGCGAAAGATTTCTTTCATACCTGAGAATAAACATGCTTTAAAGTGTCAACCAAAAGGTTGGTGAGTTCATTAGTTTATCGTAATCAATCATTTCTAATATTTTAATAGACCACAAGATTCTCATTTTTTATAAATAACATTACACTCGCAAGTGTAATAAAAATCATTCGTATGATGAACACCTGATAACCGACATTAACATAATGCATATAGAATATCCCCCGCATACTCGCAAGTATGCCATAAATATTGGCAATCGCAATCACCATTTAAATCAAAGTACTAAAGCATTCCAAATTCCAGAATGGGGTTTGTTAGGCCCATAGATCTATCTTTAGGATTCGCGTCAATTAGGGGCCATTTCCCTAATTCTTAGGTTACCAGACTTGAAGGGGCAATATTCGGTATAGTAATCCAACCATAGAATGTAGTTTCAATTACTTGTGTCTATTTCATAAAACGGTTATAAAAGCAGCGCATGTATTCTCAGTCCCAAAAATATATATTGCAAAAGCATTTAAAAAAGGAGCAAATGAAACTCACAATACTCTAATTCGTTGTAATTATGCATATGACGGCACTGAACAAGTGCAGGGTGGGTCTCAGATTCACGAACCTATATCAGTTATATATATTAAAACACTTATAATCGTAATCGAACAGACTTACATATTATTAGTGATATAATTGTTATTTTTATATGTTTCATTAATAATTTAATTAAATATATTTATTTTTATATACTTTAAATAGATAATTAATATTTATTTCAAAAGTATTAATATAGTTATGTTTTATGTCATAAATATATTTTTATATAGTAAATCTTTATTTGATATATTAATAATACTATTAATAATAATGATAATACTAGTTTTTAATAATAATGATACTAATAATGTTAATAATAATAATAATAATGATATTAATCATAATAATACTAAAAATCACGATTTTACTAATAATTATAATAATACTAAAATAATGATAATACTAATAATAAAATGTTATATGTTAATACCTATAATAATAATAATAATAATAATAATAATAATAATAATAATAATAACAATAATAATAATAATAATAATAATAATAAGATGATAATATAAATAAATGAATAGATAAGTAACTACCTCAAAGGAGTAGTCTTTAAAAATGCCCAAGTCCGGATTTGAACCCGCGACGTCCCGCTAACCCGAAAACATCCTTAACCATTACGCTATGTATTTCAATTCTGTAATAACACCTAACTTAAATTGTTTAACCTTTACTTCGGTATCCTTCTTCTTCTTTTTCAAAAAAAAAATGCTCGTGCCCAAGCTCAAACCCACTACCTCTCTCCTAACAAACTCACTCCCAAACCATTGAACCACCAGTCTATTCTTGTAACAAATCACATGACTATTTACTTAACATATAAAGAACCGTTTTCCATTTCTTTTTAAATCTACTTAACATAACTCAATCATAATCATCATCTAAGTTCATTATCCATTCTCAACCTCAATAATCATTATCGACTATCGTCGTCTTCATCATTCGCATGTTCATCGTCGTTTACAGTCTAAAGAAATGGTCTCGGCCCAATCATAAAATATAAACCAATTCTTGGCTCAACAATTAAATTATGTCTCGACCCATATTCATTAATCTGACTTCTCGGCCCAGCAAAGATTGTATAAGCCCACGTAAAAATGTATACAAATAATCAGCTCAATAATGAAATCAACCATAAGTCCACTAATAAATTCTTAAATCTAATTAAAACCCGATAGAAAGTTGGTTTCATGTCTGAAGATACCAGTTTAAAGCTTGAATGGCATGACAGTAATTTAGTGGATCTTCAAATCAGTAGGTCTCAAGTGGTTTATTAAATTGTTGTTCAACATAAATTTCTTTCTTGGTTCAATTTGTACGTACGTTATCACGGCTAAAACAAATTATTGTGGGGTTGGGTTTTCTTGTCTAACCCGAATTGAAACAACCCTTTTAATAATAGTTATACATTTTTGAAAGAAAAAAAAGAAAGAAACTAACAAGTGGGTTATTAGTCTCATGGTTGTCGGCCATTAAAATAAAGAAAGCAACATTAGTAAAAACAAAAACAAAAACATTATCTGTAGCTTCAAATTTATCACGTACATGTTGTGTCTGGGTTTGCTTCGAATAGGATATGGAAAACATGCGAGTAACAGAAGTAGACTATCGTGAAGCTGATGGTGTTACGGTTTACATTAAACAGAAAAGGAAGCAGAAGTAAAAGTAGTGAGAGAGAGATTCAGAGATGAGAGTGATCGAGGTTTGGTGGTTCTCGAAGATAGTTAGCATAGTGATGGTTATCGATGGTGGAATGTGGTAGTTTGGTTTTTGATTCTAATAGAGAAGAACACGTAACAATGATCGGTTTAAGGTGATCGATGGTGTTGGAGAAGAAAAACCGAATGGTAGTGGCAAGCTAGTGATGGGGTTTAGTTGATTGGAAGTTATAGATGTTTAGTGGTATTCATGGATTGTTGAAGGTGTGGTTCAACACAAGGAACGTACAGAAGGTGATAGTTCTCAGTTTGGGTTTATGGTTGTCGAATGAAACACAAAAGATAACAAGCAACAGCGGTTTATATGGGGTTCTAAGATGGCGATTATGGATGACGGTTATGGTGATTGTTGTTATGGTTGTAGTCGTTGATTCAACAGAGATGGTTGATCAAGAACATAACCGGAGCCATAATAGCTTGGTCGAATATTAGATAGGCGGTATTGATGATGATCGAGTGGCGGTAGTACAATGGGTGAAGTAAACACAAATGGGTTTTGTGTTCTTTTCCATAGCTCATTATGTCTACATATATCAATCATAAATATAATATGACAATATGATTGGATGGTTGCAAGGACAAACACAGTACAACTTGATTAATCATTCACCATTCACGGATATTAAGTCTGCCGACACTTTTAACCCGATGAGTATATCGTGTCCATTGCTAAACAGTTAATGTATAAAAGTGTTTCTAAAAATCCCAAATTTTTACATTAATTATCTCTATTTATTTTGGTCATTATGGTATAAAATTCGATTATTAACTATTTAGAATTATTAAACAAAAATTAACTCACTGTCCACTCCCGATCCTAGATAAAATATAACAAAATTTAAAACTTAACAAATAGTTCCTAAATACATATTGAATAAACCTATAAATTATATAACTCATTTTCGAATCACCTTTTATTTTAAAATCATATAAGTTTAAATTTAACTTGCTTAACATCCATCGAATGGCAATTGAGTGTTACCGTCGTTTACTAAATAGATTTGAAATCACAAAATATATTTTTAATATACTTTATTTATATATATAGATATGTTTTAAATAATAATTATTGTAATATCCTATTTTTATTTTATTTCACATAATTACTTATAACAACAACATATAATATTTCAAATTACATTTCCAATTACATATATATATATATATATATATATATATATATATATATATATATATATATATATATATATATATATGCACACATATCCATTTACAAATAATTGTTCGTGAATCGTCGGGAACAGTCAAAAATCAAATGATTTCATAAAATAGTTCAAAAATCTTGAAATTCAATTTAATAGACTTTACTTATCATGTCGAAACCATATAAGGATTAAGTTTAATTTGGTCGAAAATTTCCGGGTCGTCACAGAACATAACCCATATACTTGGTCGCACTGATATTTAACAATTATCACTTAGAAACATACAAGTCGCAAAGGACAGAATCGGGTCCAGCGCGCATATACAACCTATGGTTAACAATGAAATATGCTTAAGTATAAATTGCTAACGCGCACTTGTAAACTTTAAACGCATTACAACATCCAAACCATGCACAATACAGAGAAGTCAACAAAATAAATTTTTATTATTACCAAGAAAGTGATTACATTCTTAAGGAAAATTACAAAATTACAATGGGTCATTTAACAAACGATGAACATCAGCAGCGGGGTCTTCGGATAAAGCCACAAGTGAAGGGACCATGATGTTCATCAGCGTCGGCTCCACACCCTTGCTCTTCTGCGCTCCCTCCCAAGAGCTCTTTTCTGACTCGAGGGACCTAATTTTTCAGTCAAATCCTCAACTTGAGAGGCTAAAGACGCCTTCTCCGCAGCTAGAGCAGACGAGGCACTGACTGCCTCTTCTCGCGCCTTTTCAGACTGCTCAAAATCCGACTTCAGATGCACGATATGGTCATGCAACTGTTCAGCAGTCACTGCGCCTGGTGTAGAAGAGCCAACACCGTTCAAGTGAGCCTTTGCCTCCTTAAGGCAACTTTTAGAGCGCATCAGGTTCAACATAGCCAGTTGAACATCAAAGCGCCACGCTGCCTCGGGCGACAGATGCCCAAAGTAATTGGAAAGCTTGATATCTTCCAAGTAGTTAAACTGAAAGGTCGTTGTAGCCTCCGGGATAGACAGCAAGTCGTTCATGCCGTAAAATTGCAGGCGAGCCTCTGCAAATAAGAAGATAACTGGTCAGCAACATAAAAGGTAGCACAAATTTCAGCGACCTGAGGAAAGTAAGCCTACCTTTTGCCTTTTTAGCGCGCTTGCGCTTGCTCCCACTCTTGGTTGGGGGCTCACTCTCCTTGCACCCTTCAACGTCTGTTTGATGAGAGTCATCACCTGCACGACTCTCGCGCTGGCTGGCGCTACCAGATCCACTGGCGCCAACATTAGCGTCACCATGAACCTGCTTGTCAATGTCCATACCCTGATCACCCTGATTCTCCATTTCGGGCGTCTCAGTATGAAAGCCCTTGATATCGCGTGAAGCGAGAAGTCTGTCTAGACGCATCTCTGCAAATTCAACAAGCTAGGTTAGACAAAAGTGATGAAAGGAGCACAAGTACAAAAATAAAGCCCATATGCCGCCTACCACTATCATCGGTGTCTTTGATAACTGGCAGGGCAGGCGGATAAGGGCACATATTAGCAATCCGTAAAATGTCTGAGCTATATTGGCGAATGGGGAGCTCGCGGTTATAGAAATGCCCAAGTCTCTGCTGATCGTCTGGGAAAAGGGGAGGCCTGACATTTAATTGCGCATTCGTAGCATCCGTGTGCCATGCGCAAATATTCCTATACGCAAGAGGGATAAAAGAATCATCGATAAAGAAGAACGAGTTCTTCCACTTCTTGCGCACACCGGCTTTCAGGCGCTTTACAAAGTTAATCCTGTCGTTAAAAGAATACCAACTTTGTTGGTTCTTGCGGTATGAAAATACGTTCTTAAACAAATCCAGTGATGGAGGAAATTGATAGTGGCGGCAAATCATCTCGGAGAGGGTAACGCGGCACGCGCTATAAGGATGCAGCTGGCTGATACCAATATTGAAATGACTAAGGACCTCCATGAAGAAAGAAGTGGGAGGATAGCGCACATTCCCTTCTACCATGACCTGTCGATAAACGGTGACCTTGATGTCGATAACATCACTTGCGCGCTGACTAACCAGGGGCGCTGTAGGATTCAAATCGGCCAAAGGTGGGTACCAATCCACCAACAACGCGATTTTGCGCTTTGTCATAATAGACCTAATAACCTCGCAGTTTGGAGGCTCAGAAGTAGACGAAGAAGATGCCATCTATTAAACAAGAAATTCAAAAGATCGTAAGAAAAGAGACTAAAATGCACTAACCTGAAAAAGCTAAAAAGACGAGGTCGAAGTAAGCTGAGAAGATTTGCGCAGGATTAGAGAGCACAGATGAAGTAAAAAACTGAAACAGGTGATTATGAGGTATTTATAGGAGAGTAAAAACACAAAAGAGGCCTCTAGAGAAGTTGGAAAAGGGCGGTTAAAATATGAAGGGCGTAGATGGAGCCACGTGTTGTAAGATGGAAAGGAAAAAGTACGTGTAGTGACCCGAACTTTTCCATGTTTATATATATTAATTGAGATTGATATTTACATGATTAAATGTTTCCAACATGTTAAGCAATCAAACTTGTTAAGACTTGATTAATTGAAATATGTTTCATATAGACAATTGACCACCCAAGTTGACCGGTGATTCACGAACGTTAAAACTTGTAAAAACTATACGATGACATATATATGGTTATATATATAGTTAACATGTTTTTATTATAAGTATGTATCTCATTAGGTATTTTAACAATGAGTTATATACATAAAAATGAGACTATTAATTTAAGAAACTCGAAAACGATATATATAACGATTATCGTTATAACAACGTCTTACTAGGTACATATGAATCATATTAAGATATTGATACACTTGGTTAATTATGTTAAATGATAAGTAAATATATTATTAAGTGTATTAACAATGAAATACATATGTAAAAATAAGACTACTAACTTAATGATTTCGAAACGAGACATATATGTAACGATTATCGTTGTAACGACATTTAACTGTATATACATCATACTGAGATATATTATATATCATAATATCATGATAATATAACAATTTAACATCTCATTTGTTATAATAAACAATGGGTTAACAACATTCAACAAGATCATTAACCTAAAGGTTTCAAAACAACATTTACATGTAACGACTAACGATGACTTAACGACTCAGTTAAAATGTATATACATGTAGTGTTTTAATATGTATTCATACACTTTTGAAAGACTTCAAGACACTTATCAAAATACTTCTACTTAACAAAAATGCTTACAATTACATCCTCGTTCAGTTTCATCAACAATTCTACTCGTATGCACCCGTATTCGTACTCGTACAATACACAGCTTTTAGATGTATGTACTATTGGTATATACACTCCAATGATCAGCTCTTAGCAGCCCATGTGAGTCACCTAACACATGTGGGAACCATCATTTGGCAACTAGCATGAAATATCTCATAAAATTACAAAAATATGAGTAATCATTCATGACTTATTTACATGAAAACAAAATTACATATCCTTTATATCTAATCCATACACCAACGACCAAAAACACCTACAAACACTTTAATTCTTCAATTTTCTTCATCTAATTGATCTCTCTCAAGTTCTATCTTCAAGTTCTAAGTGTTCTTCATATATTTTACAAGTTCTAGTTACATAAAATCAAGAATACTTTCAAGTTTGCTAGCTCACTTCCAATCTTGTAAGGTGATCATCCAACCTCAAGAAATCTTTGTTTCTTACAGTAGGTTATCATTCTAATACAAGGTAATAATCATATTCAAACTTTGGTTCAATTTCTATAACTATAACAATCTTATTTCAAGTGATGATCTTACTTGAACTTGTTTTCGTGTCATGATTCTGCTTCAAGAACTTCGAGCCATCCAAGGATCCGTTGAAGCTAGATCCATTTTTCTTTTTTCCAGTAGGTTTATCCAAGGAACTTAAGGTAGTAATGATGTTCATAACATCATTCGATTCATATATATAAAGCTATCTTATTCGAAGGTTTAAACTCGTAATCACTAGAACATAGTTTAGTTAATTCTAAACTTGTTCGCAAACAAAATTAATCCTTCTAACTTGACTTTTAAAATTAACTACACACATGTTATATATCTATATGATATGCTAACTTAATGATTTAAAACCTGGAAACACGAAAAACACCGTAAAACCGGATTTACGCCGTCATAGTAACACCGCGGGCTGTTTTGGGTTAGTTAATTAAAAACTATGATAAACTTTGATTTTAAAGTTGTTATTCTGAGAAAATGATTTTTATTATGAACATGAAACTATATCCAAAAATTATGATTAAACTCAAAGTGGAAGTATGTTTTCTAAAATGGTCATCTAGACGTCGTTCTTTCGACTGAAATGACTACCTTTACAAAAACGACTTGTAACTTATTTTTCCGACTATAAACCTATACTTTTCTGTTTAGATTCATAAAATAGAGTTCAATATGAAACCATAGCAATTTGATTCACTTAAAACGGATTTAAAATGAAGAAGTTATGGGTAAAACAAGATTGGATAATTTTTCTCATTTTAGCTACGTGAAAATTGGTAACAAATCTATTCCAACCATAACTTAATCAACTTGTATTGTATATTATGTAATCTTGAGATACCATAGACACGTATACAATGTTTCGACCTATCATGTCGACACATCTATATATATTTCGGAACAACCATAGACACTCTATATGTGAATGTTGGAGTTAGCTATACAGGGTTGAGGTTGATTCCAAAATATATATAGTTTGAGTTGTGATCAATACTGAGATACGTATACACTGGGTCGTGGATTGATTCAAGATAATATTTATCGATTTATTTCTGTACATCTAACTGTGGACAACTAGTTGTAGGTTACTAACGAGGACAGCTGACTTAATAAACTTAAAACATCAAAATATATTAAAAGTGTTGTAAATATATTTTGAACATACTTTGATATATATATGTATATATTGTTATAGGTTCGTGAATCAACCAGTGGCCAAGTCTTACTTCCCGACGAAGTAAAAATCTGTGAAAGTGAGTTATAGTCCCACTTTTAAAATCTAATATTTTTGGGATGAAAATACATGCAGGTTTTATAAATGATTTACAAAATAGACACAAGTACGTGAAACTACATTCTATGGTTGAATTATCGAAATCGAATATGCCCCTTTTTATTAAGTCTGGTAATCTAAGAATTAGGGAACAGACACCCTAATTGACACGAATCCTAAAGATAGATCTATTGGGCCTAACAAACCCCATCCAAAGTACCGGATGCTTTAGTACTTCGAAATTTATATCATATCCGAAGGGTGTCCCGGAATGATGGGGATATTCTTATATATGCATCTTGTTAATGTCGGTTACCAGGTGTTCACCATATGAATGATTTTTATCTCTATGTATGGGATGTGTATTGAAATATGAAATCTTGTGGTCTATTGTTACGATTTGATATATATAGGTTAAACCTATAACTCACCAACATTTTTGTTGACGTTTAAAGCATGTTTATTCTCAGGTGAATATTAAGAGCTTCCGCTGTTGCATACTAAAATAAGGACAAGATTTGGAGTCCATGTTTGTATGATATTGTGTAAAAACTGCATTCAAGAAACTGATTTCGATGTAACATATTTGTATTGTAAACCATTATGTAATGGTCGTGTGTAAACAGGATATTTTAGATTATCATTATTTGATAATCTACGTAAAGCTTTTTAAACCTTTATTTATGAAATAAAGGTTATGGTTTGTTTTAAAAATGAATGCAGTCTTTGAAAAACGTCTCATATAGAGGTCAAAACCTCGCAACGAAATCAATTAATATGGAACGTTTTTAATCAATAAGAACGGGACATTTCAGTTGGTATCAGAGCGTTGGTCTTAGAGAACCAGAAAATTTGCATTAGTGTGTCTTATCGAGTTTGTTAGGATGCATTAGTGATTCTGGACTTCGACCGTGTTTTCTTTAAAAATGATTGCTTAACATTTTTGTTGGAAACTATATATTTTTAACATATGAATATTATGTGATATATTAATCTCTTAACGTGTTTGATATTATGTGATAGATGTCTACCTCTAGAACAAGTCCCATTGACTCACCTAATAATAATGAAGAGTCAAATGTAAATTGGAATGATTCGTGGACTGATTCACAAGTTCCCGAAGAGGAACCGGAAGAAGAGTCGGAACCGGAAGAAGAATCGGAACCGGACGAAGAATCAGAACCGGAAGAAGAATCGGAACCGGTGGGGAAAATAATAAAACGGTTAAGTAAAAGAGAATCCTCAACCAACCGACCAAAGTTAATTATGGTCAATGGTGTTTCCGCCAAGGAAGCAAAATATTGGGAGGATTACCAATTCTCCGATGAATCGGATTCCGACGAGAATTCCAATGATGTTATAGAAATTACCCCAACTGAATTTAAAAAGGCAAAAGAAAATAATAAGGGAAAGGGCATAAAAATAGAGAAATCTAATTCCAACCCCGATGAACTTTATATGTATCGTCAACCCCCGAAGTTCTTAAGTTGTAACAATGACCCGGGAACCTCTAAACCACCAGGTTTTTCTAAACCAATGTGGACAACGACGGCTCGTATTAGGGGAACATCATATATCCCGAGAAACTTGGCAAAACGAACCAAAACCGAAGAAGAAGAAACGAGCGAGTCGGAATAAGATAGTTGTATTCGTGTGGTGTAATATATGTAATATAGTGTTCTTATGCTTTATGATATATGTAAAAATTGCTTGTATTAATAAGTATTTTTTTATGAATCTAACTCTTGTCTATTTTACAGTTTAAAAACACAAAATGGATAGACAACCCAATATTTTAAGAGACCTACCCGGAGACATGATTGATGAAATCTTGTCTAGAGTCGGCCAGAATTCCTCGGCACAACTATTTAAGGCGAGATCAGTTTGTAAGACATTCGAAGAACGTTCCAAGAATGTCTTGGTTTATAAGAGACTTTCGTTTGAAAGATGGGGGATATCACATTGGGAAACCCATAAGTTACGATGTGTTTACTTTGACGCATATATTGCGGGGAACCCAAATGCTATTTTACGCAACGGGTTAAGAAATTATTTTGACTCAATATATCCGAATATTGGACTTCGTGATTTAGAAAAAGCGGCTAACATGCAACATAAAGAAGCATGTTATGCTTACGGATTAGTAATGTTCGCTTCTCACCAAAGTGAGAACAAGAACATCGGGCTACAACTATTAAACAAAACGTTTCCACAAGTGACGGAGTCGGTAATTGGGGTAAGAAATGAGGTTTTTAGATTATTACGGGACTGTTGGACATTACGTAACCCTCGTCCCTTTGACGACGTTACAACACGCTATCTTATCAACGGCCATAACGGTTATGTTGCACAAGACCAAGGATGGGAAGTAGTCCTAGTAAAACCAGAATGCATGACTTGTTTCTGGACGTATGAATTACGTGTCTTTATTGCCTTTGCTGAACGACTTGTGTACTAGCTAGAATTATCTTCACAACTATCTTGTATCAAAGTTATTGTGTGCTATATTTCATGCTTTATGTAAAATAAGCGGTATTGTAAGTTTGTAAAATATTGTATAAAAGTTTGAACGCGAAATATTATTATAATCAGTTTTTCATATAGAATTGTAGTAGTTGAATTGTATATTAGCTACTAAGTATGAACTTAACGGGTAGGTACTACCCGAATTTAAACTTATAAAACGCTAATATGAAGAAAAAGCTTTTATAAATGAGTTCATATTATGCTACGAAATACTATTAACTACTCTTAATTCTCTGTATGATTAACTTGTTCCATTTGACTATTTTGAAGGAAATAGCACCGACTACTCGACACACCGTGAATATGAATGAAGAGGAATTCCGTACTTTTCTAGCTTCAAACATAGCCGCAGTACAGGCTGCGCTACATACCAACAATAACCTTGGATCTAGCAGTACAGGAAATCGTGTAGGATGCACCTACAAAGAATTCACTGCCTGCAAACCTTTGGAATTTGATGGAACTGAAGGACCGATCGGATTGAAACGGTGGACCGAGAAGGTCGAATCGGTGTTTGCCATAAGTAAGTGTACTGAAGAGGACAAAGTGAAGTACGCTACGCATACCTTCACAGGTTCTGCGTTAACATGGTGGAATACCTATCTAGAGCAAGTGGGACAAGACGATGCGTACGCACTACCGTGGTCAGCATTCAAGCACTTGATGAACGAGAAGTACCGTCCCAGAACCGAGGTCAATAAGCTCAAGACAGAACTTAGAGGGTTACGAACCCAAGGATTTGATATTACCACGTACGAAAGACGATTCACAGAATTGTGCCTATTGTGTCCGGGAGCATTCGAAGATGAGGAAGAGAAGATCGACGCATTTGTGAAAGGATTACCGGAATAAATCCAAGAAGATATAAGTTCACACGAGCCCGCCTCTATACAACAGGCATGTAGAATGGCTCACAAACTAGTGAACCAGATTGAAGAAAGAATTAAAGAACAGACTGCTGAAGAGGCCAATGTGAAGCAAGTCAAAAGAAAGTGGGAGGAAAACGGTGATAAGAATCACCAATACAACAACAACAGCAATTACAACAATAATCGCAACAATTATCCCAACAATCGCAACATCAACCGCAACTACAACAAACGGCCCAACAATAACAACAACAACAACAGCAACAGCAACTACAATAATCATCCCAACAACAATAATAACCGCAACAACAACAACAATCAGAAGCAGCTATGCCAAAGGTGTGAAAAGTATCACTCGGGGTTCTGCACCAAATTTTGCAACAAGTGTAAAAGAAATGGTCATAGCGCGGCGAAGTGTGAGGTCTACGGACCAGGGGTTAATAGAACGAAAGGAACAAATGGTGTCGGAATGAGTAAGGGCGGAACAAGTAGTGTCGGAGCAAGTTATGCCAATGTAGTTTGTTATAAATGTGGAAAACCGGGCCACATTATTAGAAATTGCCCGAACCAGGAGAACATTAATGGACAAGGCCGCGGAAGAGTTTTCAATATTAATGCGGCAGAGGCACAGGAAGACCCGGAGCTTGTTACGGGTACGTTTCTTATTGATAATAAATCTGCTTACGTTTTATTTGATTCGGGTGCGGATAGAAGCTATATGAGTAGAGATTTTTGTGCTAAATTAAGTTGTCCATTGACGCCTTTGGATAGTAAATTTTTACTCGAATTAGCAAATGGTAAATTAATTTCAGCAGATAATATATGTCGGAATCGAGAAATTAAACTGGTTAGCGAAACATTTAAGATTGATTTGATACCAGTAGAGTTAGGGAGTTTTGATGTGATAATCGGTATGGACTGGTTGAAAGAAGTGAAAGCAGAGATCGTCTGTTACAAAAATGCAATTCGCATTATACGAGAAAAAGGAAAACCCTTAATGGTGTACGGAGAAAAGGGCAACACGAAGCTACATCTTATTAGTAATTTGAAGGCACAAAAACTAATAAGAAAAGGTTGCTATGCTATTCTAGCACACGTCGAGAAAGTACAAACTGAAGAAAAGAGCATCAATGATGTTCCCATTGCAAAAGAATTTCCCGATGTATTTTCGAAAGAATTACCGGGATTACCCCCACATCGATCCGTTGAATTTCAAATAGATCTTGTACCAGGAGCTGCACCAATAGCTCGTGCTCCTTACAGACTTGCACCCAGCGAGATGAAAGAACTGCAAAGCCAATTACAAGAACTTTTAGAGCGTGGTTTCATTCGACCAAGCACATCACCGTGGGGAGCTCCTGTTTTGTTTGTCAAGAAGAAAGATGGTACATTCAGGTTGTGTATCGACTACCGAGAGTTGAACAAACTTACCATCAAGAATCGCTACCCACTACCGAGAATCGACGACTTATTTGATCAACTACAAGGCTCGTCTGTTTATTCAAAGATTGACTTACGTTCCGGGTACCATCAAATGCGGGTGAAATAAGATGATATTCCAAAGACTGCTTTCAGAACACGTTACGGTCATTACGAGTTTATGGTCATGCCGTTTGGTTTAACTAATGCACCAGCTGTGTTCATGGACCTTATGAACCGAGTGTGTGGACCATACCTTGACAAGTTTGTCATTGTTTTCATTGATGACATACTTATTTACTCAAAGAATGACCAAGAACACGGTGAACATTTGAGAAAGGTGTTAGAAGTATTGAGGAAAGAAGAATTGTACGCTAAGTTTTCAAATTGTGCATTTTGGTTGGAAGAAGTTCAATTCCTCGGTCACATAGTGAACAAAGAAGGTATTAAGGTGGATCCGGCAAAGATAGAAACTGTTGAAAAGTGGGAAACCCCGAAAACTCCGAAACACATACGCCAGTTTTTAGGACTAGCCGGTTACTACAGAAGGTTCATCCAAGACTTTTCCAGAATAGCAAAACCCTTGACTGTATTAACGCATAAAGGGAAGAAATTTGAATGGAATGATGAACAAGAGAAAGCGTTTCAGTTATTGAAGAAAAAGCTAACTACGACACCTATATTGTCATTGCCTGAAGGGAATGATGATTTTGTGATTTATTGTGACGCATCAAAGCAAGGTCTCGGTTGTGTATTAATGCAACGAACGAAGGTGATTGCTTATGCGTCTAGACAATTGAAGATTCACGAACAAAATTATACGACGCATGATTTGGAATTAGGCGCGGTTGTTTTTGCATTAAAGACTTGGAGGCACTACTTATATGGGGTCAAAAGTATTATATATACCGACCACAAAAGTCTTCAACACATATTTAATCAGAAACAACTGAATATGAGGCAGCGTAGGTGGATTGAATTATTGAATGATTACGACTTTGATATTCGTTACCACCCGGGGAAGGCAAATGTGGTAGCCGATGCCTTGAGCAGGAAGGACAGAGAACCCATTCGAGTAAAATCTATGAATATAATGATTCATAATAACCTTACTACTCAAATAAAGGAGGCGCAACAAGGAGTTTTAAAAGAGGGAAATTTAAAGGATGAAATACCCAAAGGATCGGAGAAGCATCTTAATATTCGGGAAGATGGAACCCGGTATAGGGCTGAAAGGATTTGGGTACCAAAATTTGGAGATATGAGAGAAATGGTACTTAGAGAAGCTCATAAAACCAGATACTCAATACATCCTGGAACGGGGAAGATGTACAAGGATCTCAAGAAACATTTTTGGTGGCCGGGTATGAAAGCCGATGTTGCTAAATACGTAGGAGAATGTTTGACGTGTTTTAAGGTCAAAGCTGAGCATCAGAAACCATCAGGTCTACTTCAACAACCCGAAATCCTGGAATGGAAATGGGAAAACATTACCATGGATTTCATCACTAAATTGCCAAGGACTGCAAGTGGTTTTGATACTATTTGGGTAATAGTTGATCGTCTCACCAAATCAGCACATTTCCTACCAATAAGAGAAGATGACAAGATGGAGAAGTTAGCACGACTGTATTTGAAGGAAGTCATCTCCAGACATGGAATACCAATCTCTATTATCTCTGATAGGGATGGCAGATTTATTTCAAGATTCTGGCAGACATTACAGCAAGCATTAGGAACTCGTCTAGACATGAGTACTGCCTATCATCCACAAACTGATGGGCAGAGCGAAAGGACGATACAAACGCTTGAAGACATGCTACGAGCATGTGTTATTGATTTCGGAAACAGTTGGGATCGACATCTACCGTTAGCAGAATTTTCCTACAACAACAGCTACCATTCAAGCATTGAGATGGCGCCGTTTGAAGCACTTTATGGTAGAAAGTGTAGGTCTCCGATTTGTTGGAGTGAAGTGGGGGATAGACAGATTACGGGTCCAGAGATTATACAAGAAACTACCGAGAAGATCATCCAAATTCAACAACGGTTGAAAACCGCCCAAAGTCGACAAAAGAGCTACGCTGACATTAAAAGAAAAGATATAGAATTTGAAATTGGAGAGATGGTCATGCTTAAAGTTGCACCTTGGAAAGGCGTTGTTCGATTTGGTAAACGAGGGAAATTAAATCCAAGGTATATTGGACCATTCAAGATTATTGATCGTGTCGGACCAGTAGCTTACCGACTTGAGTTACCTCAACAACTCGCGGCTGTACATAACACTTTCCACGTCTCGAATTTGAAGAAATGTTTTGCTAAAGAAGATCTCACTATTCCGTTAGATGAAATCCAAATCAACGAAAAACTTCAATTCATCAAAGAACCCGTCGAAATAATGGATCGTGAGGTTAAAAGACTTAAGCAAAACAAGATACCAATTGTTAAGATTCGATGGAATGCTCGTAGAGGACCCGAGTTCACCTGGGAGCGTGAAGATCAGATGAAGAAGAAATACCCGCATCTATTTCCAGAAGATTCGTCAACACCTTCAACAGCTTAAAATTTCGGGACGAAATTTATTTAACGGGTAGGTACTGTAGTGACCCGAACTTTTCCATGTTTATATATATTAATTGAGATTGATATTTACATGATTAAATGTTTCCAACATGTTAAGCAATCAAACTTGTTAAGACTTGATTAATTGAAATATGTTTCATATAGACAATTGACCACCCAAGTTGACCGGTGATTCACGAACGTTAAAACTTGTAAAAACTATACGATGACATATATATGGTTATATATATAGTTAACATGTTTTTATTATAAGTATGTATCTCATTAGGTATTTTAACAATGAGTTATATACATAAAAATGAGACTATTAATTTAAGAAACTCGAAAACGATATATATAACGATTATCGTTATAACAACGTCTTACTAGGTACATATGAATCATATTAAGATATTGATACACTTGGTTAATTATGTTAAATGATAAGTAAATATATTATTAAGTGTATTAACAATGAAATACATATGTAAAAATAAGACTACTAACTTAATGATTTCGAAACGAGACATATATGTAACGATTATCGTTGTAACGACATTTAACTGTATATACATCATACTGAGATATATTATATATCATAATATCATGATAATATAACAATTTAACATCTCATTTGTTATAATAAACAATGGGTTAACAACATTCAACAAGATCATTAACCTAAAGGTTTCAAAACAACATTTACATGTAACGACTAACGATGACTTAACGACTCAGTTAAAATGTATATACATGTAGTGTTTTAATATGTATTCATACACTTTTGAAAGACTTCAAGACACTTATCAAAATACTTCTACTTAACAAAAATGCTTACAATTACATCCTCGTTCAGTTTCATCAACAATTCTACTCGTATGCACCCGTATTCGTACTCGTACAATACACAGCTTTTAGATGTATGTACTATTGGTATATACACTCCAATGATCAGCTCTTAGCAGCCCATGTGAGTCACCTAACACATGTGGGAACCATCATTTGGCAACTAGCATGAAATATCTCATAAAAGTACAAAAATATGAGTAATCATTCATGACTTATTTACATGAAAACAAAATTACATATCCTTTATATCTAATCCATACACCAACGAACAAAAACACCTACAAACACTTTCATTCTTCAATTTTCTTCATCTAATTGATCTCTCTCAAGTTCTATCTTCAAGTTCTAAGTGTTCTTCATATATTTTACAAGTTCTAGTTACATAAAATCAAGAATACTTTCAAGTTTGCTAGCTCACTTCCAATCTTGTAAGGTGATCATCCAACCTCAAGAAATCTTTGTTTCTTACAGTAGGTTATCATTCTAATACAAGGTAATAATCATATTCAAACTTTGGTTCAATTTCTATAACTATAACAATCTTATTTCAAGTGATGATCTTACTTGAACTTGTTTTCGTGTCATGATTCTGCTTCAAGAACTTCGAGCCATCCAAGGATCCGTTGAAGCTAGATCCATTTTTCTTTTTTCCAGTAGGTTTATCCAAGGAACTTAAGGTAGTAATGATGTTCATAACATCATTCTATTCATACATATAAAGCTATCTTATTCGAAGGTTTAAACTCGTAATCACTAGAACATAGTTTAGTTAATTCTAAACTTGTTCGCAAACAAAATTAATCCTTCTAACTTGACTTTTAAAATTAACTACACACATGTTATATATCTATATGATATGCTAACTTAATGATTTAAAACCTGGAAACACGAAAAACACCGTAAAATCGGATTTACGCCGTCATAGTAACACCGCGGGCTGTTTTGGGTTAGTTAATTAAAAACTATGATAAACTTTGATTTTAAAGTTGTTATTCTGAGAAAATGATTTTTATTATGAACATGAAACTATATCCAAAAATTATGATTAAACTCAAAGTGGAAGTATGTTTTCTAAAATGGTCATCTAGACGTCGTTCTTTCGACTGAAATGACTACCTTTACAAAAATGACTTGTAACTTATTTTTCCGACTATAAACCTATACTTTGCTGTTTAGATTCATAAAATAGAGTTCAATATGAAACCATAGCAATTTGATTCACTCAAAACGGATTTAAAATGAAGAAGTTATGGGTAAAACAAGATTGGATAATTTTTCTCATTTTAGCTACGTGAAAATTGGTAACAAATCTATTCCAACCATAACTTAATCAACTTGTATTGTATATTATGTAATCTTGAGATACCATAGACACGTATACAATGTTTCGACCTATCATGTCGACACATCTATATATATTTCGGAACAACCATAGACACTCTATATGTGAATGTTGGAGTTAGCTATACAGGGTTGAGGTTGATTCCAAAATATATATAGTTTGAGTTGTGATCAATACTGAGATACGTATACACTGGGTCGTGGATTGATTCAAGATAATATTTATCGATTTATTTCTGTACATCTAACTGTGGACAACTAGTTGTAGGTTACTAACGAGGACAGCTGACTTAATAAACTTAAAACATCAAAATATATTAAAAGTGTTGTAAATATATTTTGAACATACTTTGATATATATGTATATATTGTTATAGGTTCGTGAATCAACCAGTGGCCAAGTCTTACTTCCCGACGAAGTAAAAATCTGTGAAAGTGAGTTATAGTCCCACTTTTAAAATCTAATATTTTTGGGATGAGAATACATGCAGGTTTTATAAATGATTTACAAAATAGACACAAGTACGTGAAACTACATTCTATGGTTGAATTATCGAAATCGAATATGCCCCTTTTTATTAAGTCTGGTAATTCAACCATAGAATGTAGTTTCACTTACTTGTGTCTATTTTGTAAATCATTTATAAAACCTGCATGTATTCTCATCCCAAAAATATTAGATTTTAAAAATGGGACTATAACTCACTTTCACAGATTTTTACTTCGTCGGGAAGTAAGACTTGGCCACTGGTTGATTCACGAACCTATAACAATATATACATATATATCAAAGTATGTTCAAAATATATTTACAACACTTTTAATATATTTTGATGTTTTAAGTTTATTAAGTCAGCTGTCCTCGTTAGTAACCTACAACTAGTTGTCCATAGTTAGATGTACAGAAATAAATCGATAAATATTATCTTGAATCAATCCACGACCCAGTGTATACGTATCTCAGTATTGATCACAACTCAAACTATATATATTTTGGAATCAACCTCAACCCTGTATAGCTAACTCCAACATTCACATATAGAGTGTCTATGGTTGTTCCGAAATATATATAGATGTGTCGACATGATAGGTCGAAACATTGTATACGTGTCTATGGTATCTCAAGATTACATAATATACAATACAAGTTGATTAAGTTATGGTTGGAATAGATTTGTTACCAATTTTCACGTAGCTAAAATGAGAAAAATTATCCAATCTTGTTTTACCCATAACTTCTTCATTTTAAATCCGTTTTGAGTGAATCAAATTGCTATGGTTTCATATTGAACTCTATTTTATGAATCTAAACAGAAAAAGTATAGGTTTATAGTCAGAAAAATAAGTTACAAGTCATTTTTGTAAAGGTAGTCATTTCAGTCGAAAGAACGACGTCTAGATGACCATTTTAGAAAACATACTTCCACTTTGAGTTTAACCATAATTTTTGGATATAGTTTCATGTTCATAATAAAAATCATTTTCTCAGA
The DNA here is from genome assembly GCF_046630445.1 of Rutidosis leptorrhynchoides. Classification (NCBI taxonomy): domain Eukaryota; kingdom Viridiplantae; phylum Streptophyta; class Magnoliopsida; order Asterales; family Asteraceae; genus Rutidosis; species Rutidosis leptorrhynchoides. The sequence goes on along the minus strand of NC_092339.1, from coordinate 309,216,251 downwards.
ATAACAACTTTTAAATCAAAGTTTATCATAGTTTTTAATTAACTAACCCAAAACAGCCCGCGGTGTTACTACGACGGCGTAAATCCGGTTTTACGGTGTTTTTCGTGTTTCCAGGTTTTAAATCATTAAGTTAGCATATCATATAGATATAGAACATGTGTTTAGTTGATTTTAAAAGTCAAGTTAGAAGGATTAACTTTTGTTTGCGAACAAGTTTAGAATTAACTAAACTATGTTCTAGTGATTACAAGTTTAAACCTTCGAATAAGATAGCTTTATATGTATGAATCGAATGATGTTATGAACATCATTACTACCTTAAGTTCCTTGGATAAACCTACTGGAAAAGAGAAAAATTGATCTAGCTTCAATGGATCCTTGGATGGCTCGAAGTTCTTGAAGCAGAATCATGACACGAAAACAAGTTCAAGTAAGATCATCACTTGAAATAAGATTGTTATAGTTATAGAAATTGAACCAAAGTTTGAATATGATTATTACCTTGTATTAGAATGATAACCTACTGTAAGAAACAAAGATTTCTTGAGGTTGGATGATCACCTTACAAGATTGGAAGTGAGCTAGCAAACTTGAAAGTATTCTTGATTTTATGAAACTAGAACTTGTAAAATATATGAAGAACACTTAGAACTTGAAGATAGAACTTGAGAGAGATCAATTAGATGAAGAAAATTGAAGAATGAAAGTGTTTGTAGGTGTTTTTGGTCGTTGGTGTATGGATTAGATATAAAGGATATGTAATTTTGTTTTCATGTAAATAAGTCATGAATGATTACTCATATTTTTGTAATTTTATGAGATATTTCATGCTAGTTGCCAAATGATGGTTCCCACATGTGTTAGGTGACTCACATGGGCTGCTAAGAGCTGATCATTGGAGTGTATATACCAATAGTACATACATCTAAAAGCTGTGTATTGTACGAGTACGAATACGGGTGCATACGAGTAGAATTGTTGATGAAACTGAACGAGGATGTAATTGTAAGCATTTTTGTTAAGTAGAAGTATTTTGATAAGTGTATTGAAGTCTTTCAAAAGTGTATAAATACATATTAAAACACTACATGTATATACATTTTAACTGAGTCGTTAAGTCATCGTTAGTCGTTACATGTAAATGTTGTTTTGAAACCTTTAGGTTAATGATCTTGTTAAATGTTGTTAACCCAATGTTTATAATATCAAAATAGATTTTAAATTATTATATTATCATGATATTATGATGTACGAATATCTCTTAATATGATATATATACATTAAATGTCGTTACAACGATAATCGTTACATATATGTCTCGTTTCAAAATCATTAAGTTAGTAGTCTTGTTTTTACATATGTAGTTCATTGTTAATATACTTAATGATATGTTTAATTATCATAATATAATGTTAACTATATATATAACCATATATATGTCATCATATAGGTTTTACAAGTTTTAACGTTCGTGAATCACCGGTCAACTTGGGTGGTCAATTGTCTATATGAAACATATTTCAATTAATCAAGTCTTAACAAGTTTGATTGCTTAACATGTTGGAAACATTTAATCATGTAAATATCAATCTCAATTAATATATATAAACATGGAAAAGTTCGGGTCACTACAGTACCTACCCGTTAAATAAATTTCGTCCCGAAATTTTAAGCTGTTGAAGGTGTTGACGAATCTTCTGGAAATAGATGCGGGTATTTCTTCTTCATCTGATCTTCACGCTCCCAGGTGAACTCGGGTCCTCTACGAGCATTCCATCGAACCTTAATAATTGGTATCTTGTTTTGCTTAAGTCTTTTAACCTCACGATCCATTATTTCGACGGGTTCTTCGATGAATTGAAGTTTTTTGTTGATTTGGATTTTATCTAACGGAATAGTGAGATCTTCTTTAGCAAAACATTTCTTCAAATTCGAGACGTGGAAAGTGTTATGTACAGCCGCGAGTTGTTGAGGTAACTCAAGTCGGTAAGCTACTGGTCCGACACGATCAATAATCTTGAATGGTCCAATATACCTTGGATTTAATTTCCCTCGTTTACCAAATCGAACAACGCCTTTCCAAGGTGCAACTTTAAGCATGACCATCTCTCCAATTTCAAATTCTATATCTTTTCTTTTAATGTCAGCGTAGCTCTTTTGTCGACTTTGGGCGGTTTTCAACCGTTGTTGAATTTGGATGATCTTCTCGGTAGTTTCTTGTATAATCTCCGGACCCGTAATCTGTCTATCCCCCACTTCACTCCAACAAATCGGAGACCTGCACTTTCTACCATAAAGTGCTTCAAACGGCGCCATCTCAATGCTTGAATGGTAGCTGTTGTTGTAGGAAAATTCTGCTAACGGTAGATGTCGATCCCAACTGTTTCCAAAATCAATAACACATGCTCGTAGCATGTCTTCAAGCATTTGTATCGTCCTTTCACTCTGCCCATCAGTTTGTGGATGATAGGCAGTACTCATGTCTAGACGAGTTCCTAATGCTTGCTGTAATGTCTGCCAGAATCTTGAAATAAATCTACCATCCCTATCAGAGATAATAGAGATTGGTATTCCATGTCTGGAGACGACTTCCTTCAAATACAGTCGTGCTAACTTCTCCATCTTGTCATCTTCTCTTATTGGCAGGAAGTGTGCTGATTTGGTGAGACGATCAACTATTACCCAAATAGTATCAAAACCACTTGCAGTCCTTGGCAATTTAGTGATGAAATCCATGGTAATGTTTTCCCATTTCCATTCCGGGATTTCGGGTTGTTAAAGTAGACCTGATGGTTTCTGATGCTCAGCTTTGACCTTAGAACACGTCAAACATTCTCCTACGTATTTAGCAACATCGGCTTTCATACCCGGCCACCAAAAATGTTTCTTGAGATCCTTGTACATCTTCCCCGTTCCAGGATGTATTGAGTATCTGGTTTTATGAGCTTCTCTAAGTACCATTTCTCTCATATCTCCAAATTTTGGTACCCAAATCCTTTCAGCCCTATACCGGGTTCCGTCTTCCCGAATATTAAGATGCTTCTCCGATCCTTTGGGTATTTCATCCTTTAAATTTCCCTCTTTTAAAACTCCTTGTTGCGCCTCCTTTATTTGAGTAGTAATGTTATTATGAATCATTATATTCATAGATTTTACTCGAATGGGTTCTCTGTCCTTCCTGCTCAAGGCATCGGCTACCACATTTGCCTTCCCCGGGTGGTAACGAATCTCAAAGTCGTAATCATTCAATAATTCAATCCACCTACGCTGCCTCATATTCAGTTGTTTCTGATTAAATATGTGTTGAAGACTTTTGTGGTCGGTATATATAATACTTTTGACCCCATATAAGTAGTGCCTCCAAGTCTTTAATGCAAAAACAACCGCGCCTAATTCCAAATCATGCGTCGTATAATTTTGTTCGTGAATCTTCAATTGTCTAGACGCATAAGCAATCACCTTCGTTCGTTGCATTAATACACAACCGAGACCTTGCTTTGATGCATCACAATAAATCACAAAATCATCATTCCCTTCAGGCAATGACAATATAGGTGCCGTAGTTAGCTTTTTCTTCAATAACTGAAACGCTTTCTCTTGTTCATCATTCCATTCAAATTTCTTCCCTTTATGCGTTAATGCAGTCAAGGGTTTTGCTATTCTGGAAAAGTCTTGGATGAACCTTCTGTAGTAACCAACTAGTCCTAAAAACTGGCGTATGTGTTTCGGAGTTTTCGGGGTTTCCCACTTTTCAACAGTTTCTATCTTTACCGGATCCACCTTAATACCTTCTTTGTTCACTATGTGACCGAGGAATTGAAATTCTTCCAACCAAAATGCACACTTTGAAAACTTAGCGTACAATTCTTCTTTCCTCAATACTTCTAACACCTTTCTCAAATGTTTACCGTGTTCTTGGTCATTCTTTGAGTAAATAAGTATGTCATCAATGAAAACAATGACAAACTTGTCAAGGTATGGTCCACACACTCGGTTCATAAGGTCCATGAACACAGCTGGTTCATTAGTTAAACCAAACGGCATGACCATAAACTCGTAATGACCGTAACGTGTTCTGAAAGCAGTCTTTGGAATATCATCTTCTTTCACCCGCATTTGATGATACCCGGAACGTAAGTCAATCTTTAAATAAACAGACGAGCCTTGTAGTTGATCAAATAAGTCATCGATTCTCGGTAGTGGGTAGCGGTTCTTGATGGTAAGTTTGTTCAACTCTCGGTAGTCGATACACAACCTGAATGTACCATCTTTCTTCTTGACAAACAAAACAGGAGCTCCCCACGGTGATGTGCTTGGTCGAATGAAACCACGCTCTAAAAGTTCTTGTAATTGGCTTTGTAGTTCTTTCATCTCGCTGGGTGCGAGTCTGTAAGGAGCACGAGCTATTGGTGCAGCTCCTGGTACAAGATCTATTTGAAATTCAATGGATCGATGTGGGGGTAATCCCGGTAATTCTTTCGGAAATACATCAGGAAATTCTTTTGCGACGGGAACATCATTGATGCTCTTTTCTTCAGTTTGTACTTTCTCGACGTGTGCTAGAACAGCATAGCAACCTTTTCTTATTAGTTTTTGTGCCTTCAAATTACTAATAAGATGTAGCTTCGTGTTGCCCTTTTCTCCGTACACCATTAAGGGTTTTCCTTTTTCTCGTATAATGCGAATTGCATTTTTGTAACAAACGATCTCCGCTTTCACTTCTTTCAACCAGTCCATACCGATTATCACATCAAAACTCCCTAACTCTACTGGTATCAAATCAATCTTAAATGTTTCGCTAACCAGTTTAATTTCTCGATTCCGACATATATTATCTGCTGAAATTAATTTACCATTTGCTAATTCGAGTAAAAATTTACTATCCAAAGGCGTCAATGGACAACTTAATTTAGCACAAAAATCTCTACTCATATAGCTTCTATCCGCACCCGAATCAAATAAAACGTAAGCAGATTTATTGTCAATAAGAAACGTACCCGTAACAAGCTCCGGGTCTTCCTGTGCCTCTGCCGCATTAATATTGAAAACTCTTCCACGGCCTTGTCCATTCGTGTTCTCCTGGTTCGGGCAATTTCTAATAATGTGGCCCGGTTTTCCACATTTATAACAAACTACATTGGCATAACTTGCTCCGACACTACTTGCTCCGCCATTACTCGTTCCGACACCATTTGTTCCTTTCGTTCTATTAACCCCTGGTCCGTAGACCTCACACTTTGCCACGCTATGACCATTTCTTTTACACTTGTTGCAAAATTTGGTGCAGAACCTCGAGTGATTCTTTTCACACCTTTGGCATAGCTGCTTCTGATTGTTGTTGTTGTTGCGGTTATTATTGTTGTTGGGATGATTGTTGTAGTTGCTGTTGTTGTTGTTGTTGTTGTTGGGCCGTTTGTTGTAGTTGCGATTGATGTTGCGATTGTTGGGATAATTGTTGCGATTATTGTTGTAATTGCTGTTGTTGTTGTATTGGTGATTCTTATCACCGTTTTCCTCCCACTTTCTTTTGACTTGCTTCACATTGGCCTCTTCAGCAGTCTGTTCTTTAATTCTTTCTTCAATTTGGTTCACGAGTTTGTGAGCCATTCTACATGCCTGTTGTATGGAGGCGGGCTCGTGTGAACTTATATCTTCTTGGATTCTTTCCGGTAATCCTTTCACAAACGCGTCGATCTTCTCTTCCTCATCTTCGAATGCTCCCGGACACAATAGGCACAATTCTGTGAATCGTCTTTCGTACGTGGTAATATCAAATCCTTGGGTTCGTAACCCTCTAAGTTCTGTCTTGAGCTTATTGACCTCGGTTCTCGGACGGTACTTCTCGTTCATCAAGTGCTTGAATGCTGACCACGGTAGTGCGTACGCATCGTCTTGTCCCACTTGCTCTAGATAGGTATTCCACCATGTTAACGCAGAACCTGTGAAGGTATGCGTAGCGTACTTCACTTTGTCCTCTTCAGTACACTTACTTATGGCAAACACCGATTCGACCTTCTCGGTCCACCGTTTCAATCCGATCGGTCCTTCGGTTCCATCAAATTCCAAAGGTTTACAGGCAGTGAATTCTTTGTAGGTGCATCCTACACGATTTCCTGTACTGCTAGATCCAAGGTTATTGTTGGTATGTAGCGCAGCCTGTACTGCGGCTATGTTTGAAGCTAGAAAAGTACGGAATTCCTCTTCATTCATATTCACGGTGTGTCGAGTAGTCGGTGCCATTTCCTTCAAAATAGTCAAATGGAACAAGTTAATCATACAGAATATTAAGAGTAGTTAATAGTATTTCGTAGCATAATATGAACTCATTTATAAAAGCTTTTTCTTCATATTAGCGTTTTATAAGTTTAAATTCAGGTAGTACCTACCCGTTAAGTTCATACTTAGTAGCTAATATACAATTCAACTACTACAATTCTATATGAAAAACTGATTATAATAATATTTCGCGTTCAAACTTTTACACAATATTTTACAAACTTACAATACCGCTTATTTTACATATAGCATGAAATATAGCACACAATAAATTTGATACAAGATGGTTGTGAAGATAATTCTAGCTAGTACACAAGTCGTTCAGCAAAGGCAATAAAGACACGTAATTCATACGTCCAGAAACAAGTCATGCATTCTGGTTTTACTAGGACCACTTCCCATCCTTGGTCTTGTGCAACATAACCGTCATGGCCGTTGATAAGACAGCGTGTTGTAACGTCGTCAAAGGGACGAGGGTTACGTAATGTCCAACAGTCCCGTAATAATCTAAAAACCTCATTTCTTACCCCAATTACCGACTCCATCACTTGTGGAAACGTTTTGTTTAATAGTTGTAGCCCGATGTTCTTGTTCTCACTTTGGTGAGAAGCGAACATTACTAATCCAATAGCATAACATGCTTCTTTATGTTGCATGTTAGCCGCTTTTTCTAAATCACGAAGTCCAATATTCGGATATATTGAGTCAAAATAATTTCTTAACCCGTTGCGTAAAATAGCATTTGGGTTCCCCGCAATATATGCGTCAAAGTAAACACATCGTAACTTATGGGTTTCCCAATGTGATATCCCCCATCTTTCAAACGAGAGTCTCTTATAAACCAAGACATTCTTGGAACGTTCTTCGAATGTCTTACAAACTGATCTCGCCTTAAATAGTTGTGCCGAGGAATTCTGGCCGACTCTAGACAAGATTTCATCAATCATGTCTCCGGGTAGGTCTCTTAAAATATTGGGTTGTCTATCCATTTTGTGTTTTTAAACTGTAAAATAGACAAGAGTTAGATTCATAAAAAAAATACTTATTAATACAAGCAATTTTTACATATATCATAAAGCATAAGAACACTATATTACATATATTACACCACACGAATACAACTATCTTATTCCGACTCGCTCGTTTCTTCTTCTACAGTTTTGGTTCGTTTTGCCAAGTTTCTAGGGATATATGATGTTCCCCTAATACGAGCCGTAATTTTCCACATTGGTTTAGAAAAACCTGGTGGTTTAGAGGTTCCCGGGTCATTGTTACAACTTAAGGACTTCGGGGGTTGACGATACATATAAAGTTCATCGGGGTTGGAATTAGATTTCTCTATTTTTATGCTCTTTCCCTTATTATTTTCTTTTGCCTTTTTAAATTCAGTTGGGGTAATTTCTATAACATCATCGGAATTCTCGTCGGAATCCGATTCATCGGAGAATTGGTAATCCTCCCAATATTTTGCTTCCTTGGCGGAAACACCATTGACCATAATTAACCTTGGTCGGTTGGTTGAGGATTTTCTTTTACTTAACCGTTTTATTATTTCCCCCACCGGTTCTATTTCTTCATCCGGTTCCGATTCTTCTTCCGGTTCCGATTCTTCTTCCGGTTCCGACTCTTCTTCCGGTTCCTCTTCGGAAACTTGTGAATCAGTCCACGAATCATTCCAATTTACATTTGACTCTTCATTATTATTAGGTGAGTCAATGGAACTTGTTCTAGAGGTAGACATCTATCACATAATATCAAACGCGTTAAGAGATTAATATATCACATAATATTCACATGTTAAAAATATATAGTTTCCAACAAAATTTATTAAGCAATCATTTTTCAAGTAAACACGGTCGAAGTCCAGACTCACTAATGCATCCTAACAAACTCGATAAGACACACTAATGCAAAATTCTGGTTCTCTAAGACCAACGCTCGGATACCAACTGAAATGTCCCGTTCTTATTGATTAAAAACGTTCCATATTAATTGATTTCGTTGCGAGGTTTTGACCTCTATATGAGACGTTTTTCAAAGACTGCATTCATTTTAAAACAAACCATAACCTTTATTTCATCAATAAAGGTTTAAAAAGCTTTACGTAGATTATCAAATAATGATAATCTAAAATATCCTGTTTACACACGACCATTACATAATGGTTTACAATACAAATATGTTACAACAAAATAAGTTTCTTGAATGCAGTTTTTACACAATATCATACAAGCATGGACTCCAAATCTCGTCCTTATTTAAGTATGCGACAGCGGAAGCTCTTAATAATCACCTGAGAATAAACATGCTTAAAACGTCAACAAAAATATTGGTGAGTTATAGGTTTAACCTATATATATCAAATCATAATAATAGACCACAAGATTTCATATTTCAATACACATCCCATACATAGAGATAAAAATCATTCATATGGTGAACACCTGGTAACCGACATTAACAAGATGCATATATAAGAATATCCCCATCATTCCGGGACACCCTTCGGATATGATATAAATTTCGAAGTACTAAAGCATCCGGTACTTTGGATGGGGTTTGTTAAGCCCAATAGATCTATCTTTAGGATTCGCGTCAATTAGGGTGTCTGTTCCCTAATTCTTAGATTACCAGACTTAATAAAAAGGGGCATATTCGATTTCGATAATTCAACCATAGAATGTAGTTTCACTTACTTGTGTCTATTTTGTAAATCATTTATAAAACCTGCATGTATTCTCATCCCAAAAATATTAGATTTTAAAAATGGGACTATAACTCACTTTCACAGATTTTTACTTCGTCGGGAAGTAAGACTTGGCCACTGGTTGATTCACGAACCTATAACAATATATACATATATATCAAAGTATGTTCAAAATATATTTACAACACTTTTAATATATTTTGATGTTTTAAGTTTATTAAGTCAGCTGTCCTCGTTAGTAACCTACAACTAGTTGTCCATAGTTAGATGTACAGAAATAAATCGATAAATATTATCTTGAATCAATCCACGACCCAGTGTATACGTATCTCAGTATTGATCACAACTCAAACTATATATATTTTGGAATCAACCTCAACCCTGTATAGCTAACTCCAACATTCACATATAGAGTGTCTATGGTTGTTCCGAAATATATATAGATGTGTCGACATGATAGGTCGAAACATTGTATACGTGTCTATGGTATCTCAAGATTACATAATATACAATACAAGTTGATTAAGTTATGGTTGGAATAGATTTGTTACCAATTTTCACGTAGCTAAAATGAGAAAAATTATCCAATCTTGTTTTACCCATAACTTCTTCATTTTAAATCCGTTTTGAGTGAATCAAATTGCTATGGTTTCATATTGAACTCTATTTTATGAATCTAAACAGAAAAAGTATAGGTTTATAGTCGGAAAAATAAGTTACAAGTCATTTTTGTAAAGGTAGTCATTTCAGTCGAAAGAACGACGTCTAGATGACCATTTTAGAAAACATACTTCCACTTTGAGTTTAACCATAATTTTTGGATATAGTTTCATGTTCATAATAAAAATTATTTTCTCAGAATAACAACTTTTAAATCAAAGTTTATCATAGTTTTTAATTAACTAACCCAAAACAGCCCGCGGTGTTACTACGACGGCGTAAATCCGGTTTTACGGTGTTTTTCGTGTTTCCAGGTTTTAAATCATTAAGTTAGCATATCATATAGATATAGAACATGTGTTTAGTTGATTTTAAAAGTCAAGTTAGAAGGATTAACTTTTGTTTGCGAACAAGTTTAGAATTAACTAAACTATGTTCTAGTGATTACAAGTTTAAACCTTCGAATAAGATAGCTTTATATGTATGAATCGAATGATGTTATGAACATCATTACTACCTTAAGTTCCTTGGATAAACCTACTGGAAAAGAGAAAAATTGATCTAGCTTCAATGGATCCTTGGATGGCTCGAAGTTCTTGAAGCAGAATCATGACACGAAAACAAGTTCAAGTAAGATCATCACTTGAAATAAGATTGTTATAGTTATAGAAATTGAACCAAAGTTTGAATATGATTATTACCTTGTATTAGAATGATAACCTACTGTAAGAAACAAAGATTTCTTGAGGTTGGATGATCACCTTACAAGATTGGAAGTGAGCTAGCAAACTTGAAAGTATTCTTGATTTTATGAAACTAGAACTTGTAAAATATATGAAGAACACTTAGAACTTGAAGATAGAACTTGAGAGAGATCAATTAGATGAAGAAAATTGAAGAATGAAAGTGTTTGTAGGTGTTTTTGGTCGTTGGTGTATGGATTAGATATAAAGGATATGTAATTTTGTTTTCATGTAAATAAGTCATGAATGATTACTCATATTTTTGTAATTTTATGAGATATTTCATGCTAGTTGCCAAATGATGGTTCCCACATGTGTTAGGTGACTCACATGGGCTGCTAAGAGCTGATCATTGGAGTGTATATACCAATAGTACATACATCTAAAAGCTGTGTATTGTACGAGTACGAATACGGGTGCATACGAGTAGAATTGTTGATGAAACTGAACGAGGATGTAATTGTAAGCATTTTTGTTAAGTAGAAGTATTTTGATAAGTGTATTGAAGTCTTTCAAAAGTGTATAAATACATATTAAAACACTACATGTATATACATTTTAACTGAGTCGTTAAGTCATCGTTAGTCGTTACATGTAAATGTTGTTTTGAAACCTTTAGGTTAATGATCTTGTTAAATGTTGTTAACCCAATGTTTATAATATCAAAAGAGATTTTAAATTATTATATTATCATGATATTATGATGTACGAATATCTCTTAATATGATATATATACATTAAATGTCGTTACAACGATAATCGTTACATATATGTCTCGTTTCAAAATCATTAAGTTAGTAGTCTTGTTTTTACATATGTAGTTCATTGTTAATATACTTAATGATATGTTTAATTATCATAATATAATGTTAACTATATATATAACCATATATATATCATCATATAGGTTTTACAAGTTTTAACGTTCGTGAATCACCGGTCAACTTGGGTGGTCAATTGTCTATATGAAACATATTTCAATTAATCAAGTCTTAACAAGTTTGATTGCTTAACATGTTGGAAACATTTAATCATGTAAATATCAATCTCAATTAATATATATAAACATGGAAAAGTTCGGGTCACTACAAGATGCGAGTCGAATTCAACGCCGCGCGCAAAGCTTGCGCACAACATTGAACGATATATACGAGCTGAGTTCAACGCCATGCACCGTACCTGCGCATACCATTGAACGATAGTTGCGAGCTGAGTTCAACGCCATGCACCGTACCTGCGCATACCATTGAACTGGGGGACTTAATGATACGCATACCCGATCAGCTCGTGTAGCGCATCAAACAACATCGCCACTTGGATTTACAAGGGTGCGCGCTAAGGCATAGAGCGCTATACTCACAACCATGGCGCCAGTCCCATCCGCGCACATTGGCAGCGTCCACATGTCAGACGATGCTGTAGCTGGCAGAGGACACCTGGCAGACAGAAGGTCAGAACCGACAAGAACACTTTTTACTTTTGTCGGATCAACTCGCTTGAAGACGTACTATTTGCAGGCCACGATCCTTTAACCTTATTACGTAGCGATAAAAGACAAGAAAAGTTATCCTATAAATACAAGACTTCGTCCACAGAACAAAGGACCCCTGGATTTCACTTTTCACACATACATAGTCTAAGAACAGCAGTGCATATCGCAACTATACCCGCGCTACCGGACTCATAGCATTACACTAGACATCCTTGATATACAGGTAACGTTCCATGAACATAAACCCTACAACCCAGCGCGAGCCATCACTGACCGAACTACCTGCCGATGGTGGGTCTATGTTTAACCACCCCCGCTGAGATCCTCATCTCGCAGGGGGTTATTCACGGTACTCCGGACCGGTGAGTTAAACTCAATTGACCCTTAAATCCCCCCTCAATGATGTCAAGCATGGACCGAACCCGACCAGATTACTCTATGCTTGATCACTAGGGTCATGTCGATCGTTACATATAAGTATATAAATTGTTTTCCTTCTTAATCCGTCCAAGTATGAACGAAAAAACTATATTGAGAACTCTTTTCTAAATCCGTCGTTCCCATAGAATTCTTTTAAATTATTTTTTTCAATGATCACTTTTCCTTTTCAAAGAAACTAGAGAACAAAGAAATAGCCTTGTTTGTTTATTCTTATTTTGTTTATCCTTAAAAAACTGTAAACAAAATAAAAACAATCTATTTCTTTCTCTCATCTTAGACGGATCCTAACCGAGCGTCACTTTTCCTCCGTCATCCTAGTTGGCAAGTTGTTTGACGCCCTTGACGCCCCGGGCGTCAGTCGAAAAGTTGACGGATCAATAAAGTGGTGTCAAATATTTTTCAGCCAATCAGATTTCACCACATAGTTTTATATATTACGGAGTATTAATTAATAAATTACTAGTTAAAGACCCGCGAATTCGCGGGGATCTTTTTGGAGTTGATATAATGACGATGTTAGATAACGATAGTTGCGATGTAATAGTAATGAAAGACAAAAATAAACTATCTATATCAAGAGACAAATATCGAATGAAGTTCTTCATTAGAATAAAATAATGACAGTAAAGTCAAAAACAATAATAAGAATTTGATTGTCTATAACAATAAGTATGATGGATAATATGTAATGTGATATGATAAGTGTACTTTGATAGATCTAGTAGTCATTTTTTTCTCTAAGTTTTGAGTCTTGTTAGGTACTCCATAGTAGTCATGGATAGTGAATACATCCATAGCTTGTTTTCTTGGGATGATTATCTTTCAGATCTCCTTTAAAGCGTTTTCACGTAGCTGATTAGCCTGTAAAATTAATAAACAATTCCTTATGATATACATGTGTAATGTGACGTACTAAGATAATCTGGTATCTTCAAGACATAATCTAAAACAGAAGCTCATTACACAAATGGCTTCAATTAACTAGCCCATGTAACCTGCCCAATTTATCATGTGTACTAAGTACACACGTAAACATTTGAATAGTTTTTGGTAGGGTTCTACTACTAAACGAATTTAATTGTCTTGTACCACTAAAACAAAAAGTAGTTGAGTACCGATTTCGATTACGTATTTCTTTTATTAATGTATTAAGTAAACGTAGATAGAAGTAGATCACAAATTGCAGATTGATCATCACACAGAGTTCATATTTTTAGATACCGCAAGTATAGTCACATACTTTATTTATTCTCAATAAATAGGTAAACAATTAGAATGACCAAATTACGCGTTTCATGATTATTTATCAATGAATACTTGATATTATAGTTAATAATACTAATGGATTAAAATCATCACGAAAATGATTCCCATATTATAATTGTTGTTGATGTTATCCTCCGGAGTTCAGGAAATCAACTATTTTACGTTTAAGAACAATTAAACAAATGCACAAAGATTGTAAGCAAATAATACAATTTAAAAACTTTAGTCGCATGATCGAATAAACACAAGTAAGATATGTTACCAATTTAAAGGAACAATTACTCCAATAAATATAAACCCTAACCATAAACTCTAAACTCTAAACCCAAAACCCTAGAATCTAAACCCTAAACCCTAACCCAAATCCTAAACCCTAAATCTAAACCCAAAACCCTGCACCTTAGAATCTAAACCATAAACCCTAAATCTAAACGCAAAACCCTACACTCTAAACCCTAAAATCTAAACCCTAAACACTAAATCTAAACCGTAAACCTAAACTCTAAATCCTACACCCTAAATCTAAACGCTAAACCCTGAACCCTAACCTAAACCCTAAAAACTCTAAACCCTAACCCTAAGCCCTAAAATATAAACCCCAAACCCTAGAATCTAAACCCTAAACCTAAACCCTAAACCCTAAATCTAAACCCAAAACCCTACATATTGTAATGAGTTACTTTCAATGATAACACAAATAAATAATATAAGATTTCAAATGTTTAAAAATATAAATAAAAAAACCACCCATATTGACACGTTTGGGGATCACGTTCTGTTCTTGCCCTTTTGGGCAATTTATGTACATCAAGATACACTCCTCTTACGATGCAACCCCTCGAATAAGAAGTGGCCATTACTGCCAATAAACACAAGGAAATCCGAGTTCAATTAGTTTAATTTAGAAATCAAATTGATAACTGAATAATAATTCTAAAACTAATAATAATAACTCTCACTACTACAGAAAAAGTTAAGTAGACGCAGAGGCGGAGCTAGGAATTGTTGTTGAGGGGGGCTCGAGTTATTGAAACAACAAAAATTCTATACGACGTTGTATAAAAATTTAGAATGTGTACAAAAATTACATAGTATACTGATGACATATGACAGTTTTTGAGACAAACTTAACCTCTACTTTCAACTTATTTTATAATTTATTTATTTAATATTTTACAAATAATAATCATTTTGTACAGGTACATTGTTTAGTAAATAAAGCTAAGAATGGAATATTTGTAATTTTTGATAATATATATAACCCGTATCTATCTCTTATTTACTTATACATCTATTTAAATTTAAACTGAATTTTAAATGACATATATGTAAATTGATGGGCTAAAATCGAATATATAATACTAGTTGAAGGGTCATAAACGAAAAAATAATACAAACGGACAAAAGTTACATCTCTCCTAACTTTCATCCCCAAACTTACATCTCAAAGCCACCTGCAACTTTTAAAAGCATTTGCAAATCGATCTATATCTCAAAGCTTTTACTATAAAAACACACTGAGATACCGACTAATCCTCCACAGTTGAGGGTGGCTGAGCACCCACAAGCCTCCCTACTAGCTCCGCCTCTGAGTAGACGTGTTCAAAAACATGTCTAAATAATCTTTTTGACGTGTTTTTGAACACGTCTACATAGATCATGTCTAATCCTGCACCATTGATTATTGTGCTTCAAAAGGCATCCGAGGTTAGAATTTATATTCCTAACATCTCATTAGCATGCTAATCGTGATTTTCTGCTGGTATTGCGTCTCTTTCTTAACCGAAATTATTGATTTGGGATCAAAAGTGAGTTATTGTTTAGTTTTCGGTGGAAGACGCAAGAATAGAGTGATGAAGGTGATTTCCAGAAATTGATGTAATCTTTGAATGAAACTGAATTTCACGGATCAATCTTTTAACTGATAACTACTAAATCACCATAAATTGATTATTGATTACAAGCTCTAAAACTCACTATATTCCATATAAATCATGATGAACAGGAACCTTATTTTCTAACAAAAATTTAAGTGTAAATCCATTCGTACCTTGAAATAAACCAAACTTTAACATTAGAGATTAATCCTAAACCATAAAACTAAGCTTCGAAAACACTTATGTCAATCTCACAACACATATATATAAGAAACTCTCCATCTTTGACTACTCGATTAAACGTCAAAATAATGATCAATGGAGTCAACGATAGAATTAGATACTATAACTCTCCAGATTCGTTCACTTGATCATCCCAAGGCTATCTGAACTTTCAATTTGATCTAAAGAATACATAAGTATCTCCCCCGACCTCTTCCTGCTGACTTTCTTAAAAGTCAACAATGATGAACTGTATATAGCTATTAGCTATATCTAATCTAATTAAGCCCTTATTCTAAAACACCAAATGCTGGTTTTGTTAATTTACACTACATGAATGTTATGTACAGAGAAATATGAGTGTGGTTCGAATGCTTTAAAGAAATACCTTATTTTCACTCATCTTGTGCTCGAATTTCACAAGCTAGTAATGTATTTCCTTCTAAACGAATTAATTATCCTGATGACCATCAAATAAACAAAAATATTCATAATGAGAAACAATTAAATTAAACTTCGTATGAATACAAAATGGGATATAAATAAAAAAACAACCCTTGCTTAAGATCAACTGATGACACGTTCAAGTCTTTTAATGTTTTTATAATGGAAGTAATGGTTTTTATCATGAGTATGGAAGAGGGTACAGATAGTTTTCTCTGTACAAATACGATATAATGGTGAAGTAATTCGGATTGAGCTGTGAGGATATTAAGGGCGTCCTTGCGAGCATAAGTGGACGAGACTAATGAATCTGTGGATTCATGTAACGATCGACATATAAATTCGATGAATTCACTAATCTGTTGCTCCGAAAGTTCTCCACCAATTGTAGCCTTCCATAGAGAAAAAAAATCATGTTAAATAAAGTTACAGATAAAGTCTTTAGAACAAGGAGTCAAAGTCGGGTTGGGAAACAAGTCAAACCAATTTGGGTTAAACGGGTCAATTTTAGTATGGGAAAAAGCAGGCAGGGTTGACCCACAAACACTTGCTGTAGCCAAATTTTCAAAACAAGTAAAGTGTTAATAATGGTTACAGGAAAAATATTACAATAATAATAATAATCTAATTGACTGTTTCCCCCTCTGGCTACAAAGTTTACCAGGTCCAGTAGACCTTTTTGAGATAGAAATGTAACTCAAATTAACCAATTCATAAGCAAATGGGTTTAAATGGCTACCTCTATTCAGTAACAAAGTTTAGTAAAAATGTTCACACATAGAACGTAAGTTGAAGAGCAATTAAGATCATGATAACTTACATCTTCATCATACAAAGGCAACAGTGTTGACAACGCCTTCAAAGCTAAAGTTTTTGAGTTACCGAGCAACATCATAGAGTTCACGTTTTTCAACTGAGACAACATAGTTTTTGCAACTGTTATTAAGCCTTCCCAATCTGAGGTAAGCCATGAATCTATTCCTAAATCCTTTTCTAGACGCGTGTAGTCGAATAATAAGATATCCTTAGCATGAATTGACACGTCACCAACATCCTTATTCTGGTAAGTTTCTAGAAAGTTGGATTCGATCAGAAATTGGAATAGTTCTTTGAATAACTTATGTTCAATCTTACGACCTTCGTATTCGCCTTGTATGTGGTAATACAGGTCACTCAATATCAAACTCTTTGGATTCTTCCCTTCACTGTCAAACATACCAAATAAATTTCTAAGCACAAACACTTAAATAAAAGGACCCAAATCACGACTAGCCTTAATTCAGATCACGATCATATTTCTAACAAAAAAAAAAAAAAAAAAACTAAATCCGAAATCTTACCACATATTCTGATGGGGCACGAAGGTTGAGAAGAATAGGTTGAGAAAGAAAAGTTTGACGAGCGTTGACGCAAAACTGACGGATCTCAGATAACTGCACTTGGTTTCCATTTCTCCCTTCTAATGAACTGTTTAATTTTTTACATCACCATTTGCATCTTATACTAACGAAATGTATAATTCTTTACATTGGTAGGGCGGGTAATATCCAAAGACAAGTCCTGATAAGATCCAAAGGATAGGTGGCTGTAGCAGCTGTAATCCAAGACATTCCACCACCAATAAAGTGCACACAATCATATGCAGCTGCACATAATGAACAAAAAAAGTTAACATGCGATACTACATCATACAAAACCCTAACCACGAGATATAATTGATTCACTTTTTTTTACTGCTCATAATCGTAAAAGTTAACAGCCGTATACGGAAGTCGATGAGCAATAGTAACGAAATTTCCTTTCTAATAAGCCCTGAAACCCTCTTCATTAACAATACGCATTGCTTCCGTCGATATGCATGGCCTGCTCAACAGTGCTACATCAGAATGCATACCTTGAACAACAATTCAAATCAAAATCAACGATTGAAACAATTAAGGACAAATCAAACTCCATTTTATAAGCCCGCAGTCTCGAGAATCAGCATAACCATCCAATTTCAAATTATAGCTTCAGTCGAAATCAATAACGATTATAAGCATTAAGTATTAAATTAAACACCAAATGTATACATAAATGTAAAAAGTATAATTATCTGAGATAGAATAGTGAGGCGAGCGAGTGGTGCCGTCATCGAAATACGATCCTATTTAGGAACCCTATTCAAAAATTTATAAGAGGTGTAGTCGTAATTGGAGATTAAAATGAGTGGAAATCTTCCAAAAATTAAAATTACTTAAACTTACCAGTTTGATAAATTTCCAATCTGAAGAACTCCTATGCATCGATGTGGTCTTCCATCGATTGTTATTTTTATTGGAAATAATAATCCAAATACACAACCACAAGCTTTTGAAAGAAAGCAAACAGAGTTAGCACTTACCGATAGAAGCTTTCGAGATTCAGTCAAGCCCAAGATCATCTACTTGAAGTGATCGGGATCTATTGCAGCTTAAAATATGTATTTATATTAAATATATAAATAAATATAATAAATGTAAACTATACCTGTTAATCTGGAACTCAACATAACAAAAAGTTGGATGACGATTTGATGATTAAACTTTGGGACTGAATTGAGCTTGAGATTACCAAGACCGTTTATCTTCAACATGTTTAAATTCTCCCATCTTCATCCCGAATTCAGGGCCAACATCTGATTCATAACTTTTGATGCTTCAGTATTATAAATAATTTATTCCCAACGCATACATAAACTAATTAACACAAAAAGCGATTGATTAAATATAAAACAAAATAGATGTAAATTATAAGAATATACTGTAGTACCTCTATTTTGTATGAAAATTTGATTGATGATTAAACCGTGGCACTAAAACATATCAAGGATAAATTGTTTATCGTTTACTACAGTATAGCGGCTTTCAATTCGAGTTCTAGTAATAGCTTTTTTTTATGATGATTTGATAAGCGTAGATAATTTGGAGGAGGAAGTTAGGGTTTTTTTTTTTTTTTTTTCTCTGAGTGCAGTGAATGAAATTCGTGAGCTTACTTTGTTAATTTTCTACCGTGTTTTAGAGTTAAGGGTATTTTAGGATGTGTGTTTTATTAGTTAATATTAATGGATATTATAATATAATGTAATTTTTTAATTTAATGGTAATTAAGGGAGTTTTGAAAACATTTATTAGCTAATCGAGATTCTCTTTTAATGTATATAGGGATAGTGATAGTGATATAGGGATAGGGATAGTGATAGGGATAGTGATAGTGATAGTGATATAGTGATATACTCAACTACTAATAATATTTTACCACATCACCTATTCACAAATTTAACCCTCAAATCTGACACTCGTGGCTACATCACCAAAAGTACACATTTTCCCCCTTTCCCAGAAACCCCAAATTTGAAATCATTTACGCTCTGAAATCAACAAACATGTTGCGAGTCGCCGGGCGGAGATGCTCGTCTCTTTCGTCGTGGTGGTCGTCAGCTCCGGCCATCATGTCTCGCAATCCAATCAACGGTTGCGTCGGAGCTGATTCTACATCCGATTCTTCCAGAGATCTAATCCTTTATATCTCAGTTTCTCGCTCTTGCATCATATCAAGGTCTGTCGCTTTTATTTCTGATCATTTTTGTATATAATTGTACGGATTATTTTATTTTATTCAGATTTATACGATCGGATTGTTAATTTACGACCTTGTATGGAAACACTTAATGGTCTTATCAGATTTTGTTGCTCTTCATCAGCTCGTACACATTTCTAAATTAATAAATCGTTTTGGTTAATAATTGCAATCCTATGGTGTATTGTGACTTGCTCTAGGTTTAAAGAACCAAATTTTGTTAGTGTTTACGAATCCAACTAATTTATTAGACTTTTGGTTTCTTTTGCTCGTTAATTGATACGTCGATTGATAATGATATTCATTTGTTTCAACATATGTATTGACTGCCACTCTGTTTTTAATATTTGTAGATGTTAATATGCTGTTTTTATGGATTTTGCATGACCATTGTATAAATTATCTCATTGTGACTTTGATTTAATCAAAAACCTCTTTTATTATGATTATCATATATCATATTTTGCCGGAGTTGGTAAATGTATATACTTTGTATGGTTTGTTGGTGGAATCATGTAAGAGTCTTGGGCATTAATGTAAAAGGAATAGATAGGTGACCAAAGGGTCAATGGCCTAGCGGTATTGAGGTGCCGTTCTGATCTTGAGGTCATGGGTCCAGGTCCTGGGATGGACATTATGTATATATCCATGTAAAAAAATCGTGTTGAGCGTGTGTGTTTGCCTTTAAAAAAAAGGAATAGATAGGTAAATGGTTTGTGCTATGTCTCTTTTCAGATGAAAGTCTTTGTAGTTTTTTTTTTTTTTTTTTTTTGGTAAAGGGTTTTACCCGGTAAATATTATTAAAAATAATAATAAAAGATACAAATAAGGACAACGACCCCAAGCGCACCTTGCGGCCTCACAAACAACCAAAAAACCAAGCTAAAACCTACTTACAAAAGGAACTAGCAGAACCAAAACACCTACCACCCGCCTAACCCAAAACCACAACCTATAACCATCCCGATTTCATGCCAAACGTAGTTCTTTCTTTAGACACTTTTGCTGCCATAAACTCGGCTATCAGATTCAACATCGCTCTCTTCATCAATAAGATTATATGCTTCTTTATTCAGGGCTTCGAACGAGTTACGAATTTTCACTTGTGGACCCTTACTGGTCCCAACTTCCGAATTTCTCTTGTCATTAGTAGCAACCTTCGGCAAGACATTAGTAGAATCAATATTTTTCTTCGGTCTATAAACCAATTTCTGCTTTGGCTTGCCTACACCAAAACTAACCCTCTGTTTGTTATTATCCTTGGACACCTCTTTAGCCACTTTCTTGCCAACTCTTTCAAACCCATTTTCATCTGTAGACTGATTACCCTCGGTAATTGTCACCTTTTTAGGACACTCAGAATCCTTGTGCCCAAATATTGCACAACATTTACACCGCGGGGGTTTCCATTCATATTCAATCTTTAAAGTTCAAACGGTTTTACTCTTCCCGTCAACACTCGGAATCGCCAGTTTAATATTATCCTTAAGCTCCTTATCCGACGATACTTCAATTAATGCTCGAGCAAAGCTAGGCCTACCCCACGACTCAAGACACATTGTGCTCGTGTATGAGTCCAGTCTCATCGGAGAACCAATATTCGATGCTATGACACTCAACCCGGTTTCCGCAAAGCCTGCAAGAGGAATATCATGGATTTTCACCCAAACCGGAACACGCGTTAAATCCTCCTTTGTTAATGGAACATCAGGAGACCATGCATTCAGAATAATAGGGATTGAACGAATAATCCATGGGCCTGATTCTAGCACTCCTTGTAATCCAGTTTCCGTAGCAAACTTAAAGAAGAAAAAACCCTTAGAATTCATCATTATTTTTTCCAGACCAAATTTCTTCCATACATTCGTTACATAATTTTTAACAACCGGATATGCTACTCGTTTATCAAGAAAATACCCATAAAGAGTATTATTGTACCTTTCATTCACTTCTAGAACAGACTCTAACGGCAACTCAACATCAATACCATCATCTAAAGCAACCGAGGGCCTTATAAACCTAAAATTTACAGTCTTCTTGTTTTCATTACCATTGACGGCACCCAAATAAGAAGATGTAAAATTGACCTTTTCAACCGCAATAGGAGGCTCTACAGGCCCATGTAAACCATCACGCGGAGACTCGGGACAACCACCATCAAGATAATCATCACATGAGACACTAGTCGTATTTATCTTGTCATCTTTGTTGTTATTGTTCATACCTGTACTAGCAAGAGATTTGGGTGTGTCTACTTTTTCCTTTAGGGAGCTATGCAATGGTGGAAATTCATTACGTACACCATCAGTAGCATCATGCTCATGAACATCTTTTTCTAACATATAAGAATAATTATCACTAAGTACCTTATACAAATTGTCACCATTATGTTGACTATCATTCAACAAGATTGGCAAGCCAGAAAGCGGATCCAGTTGTTGTTCTTTCAGATGTTGCTCAGCGTCCGATTCCTGATTCACCGATCGATTCGAATCATCACTCTCTTGTGCCGACTCATTCCCTTCGATAGTTCTGCTTCGTAAAACCCTAGTCGTCGTCTTGGTACCCGGTTTCTTTTTTTCCCCTCCAGAATCCTTCCCCATGAGGAAGAAAGATTGATGGGAACACCTTACGATTACAGATGACTTAGTATAAACACGATTAAAGAACGATTAACAAAAAATCGCCCCCTAAAATTGTGGAGACGGCTAGTTGTAGGTTTTTTAGTTATAGAAAAAAGGGACATTTGTTAAAGTTGTTAGGAAATAATCAAAAAGAGAAATGTGTTCAAATTGAACTTGTAAGGTAAAAAAAGAACACAGCAAAGAGAATACAGCAAAGAGAAAACCACGCCTTTCAATTTTATATGGTGTTTGCAAACCACAAACGAAATACGTATCTTTTGGGCTGACTTCCAGTCGTTCCACGTGGAGAAATTGTGGCGACCCGACAAAATCGTCATTGACGGCGCCGCTAACTTAGGTCCCGTTGCGTGGTCATAGTCCCTATATGAGACGCGTTTGACCAAAATTATGTCGCATTCATTTGAAACGTATAAGACTTACAAAGTTTAGTTTACAAAACCGTTCGACAACAAGTTTAAGTTTACAAAGGTATAAAGTATAAATGAAATAACTTGCGACATAATTAGTTTAAAATCACGGTTGCTATAAATAGCGTAAGTATGCAAACATTATGTTTAAATCCAAAGGTGCTATCACTAGCGTATATATGCATGTATGCTTGACCCCAAGCAAGTATGAGTGTACGCGGAAGCATGTATCAAATAGCCAAGTATGAACCTGAGAAACATATAGAAAACTGTCAACGAAAAACGTTGGTGAAATCATAGGTGTTTTAGTAAACGTTGTATTTGAACCACAAGATTTAGTATAAGATGATTATCAAAATCATTTGCATTCCAAAGTTGTTGTTTGTATCCCGGGCACCCAATTATCAAACTTAACTGTTTTGCACCCTTTGCGTAGTGTTAGAACATACACTAGACCCGAAAATATATTTCATCCGCTAACGGTAGCGAACCGTCCGAATGAAGCTCGTCAAGCCCATGTGATCACATAATATAAGTTCACGTTTACACCCTGCAAGTGTAACTAATGATAATTGAATTGAGGCTTTTTGTTCAAACCCGTACGTGGAATGTTCGTTTTCGTACTTGTGTTCAAAGTGTAATAGCATGATACGTATATGTTTCTCATCCCATAGTTTAAAGCATAAAAGTTATTTGAAAGATGGGACTATGATCTCACCTCGAGTGCACGAGTATAAAAGTACTTCACAAAGTAAACGTGTGCATGAAAGTTGCTTAGCCTTGACCTAAATAAGTAAGTTGTATCAATTAACCGGTTACGACACAAGGTCGGGTGAAATGTGTTCAATTAGTCCTATGGCTCGTTACGACTCGAATAGTATAGCATGTGAATCACGTTGTCAAGTTTCATGCAAGAATCATGTATAAAAGAAGATTAGAACGATTGCGTAAACGTTTGGTTAAGTTTGACAAAAAGTCAAACTTTGGTCGGTCAAGGTCAACAAAAAGTCAACACGTTCGGGTCGGGTCCCGAACTATTTTTCTGTGCTAATTATTCATATATAAGCATGTTGGAATAAGTTTCATGTGAATCGGAGGTCCATAGCGTGCCACACATTTTTTCGTATAATTGACAAGTAGGTCAGAACCTAGACACGCCTTAGGTCGCGCCGCGACCCAAGACTGCCGCGCCGCGGCATTTAACGTGTGCTGGTACCTGGTCAGTCTCAAATGTCCAAGTCTCAATTCAAAACTCTTTCAAGCATAAATCACAAACCGCTAACACTTAGAACTCGTATCTTATATCGTTGGAAAGCTCTTTTGACAAGGAATACAACTAACTACTTTTCACCAAGCAAAAAAATATCAATTACAATAATCGAAATCTCGTCAAGTGATCATTAAAGGTTTATTTTCAAAGTTTCAAGTTCATCAAATGCATTTTAAGTTTCGGGAATCCGATTCACACATATGATATGCCGTTTTGAAGGTAATGAAACATACATTACAACTATACACTTACAATTTACATTTCATGGCATTCATGAAATGTCCCATTCTTATTGATTAAAAACGTTCCATATTAATTGATTTCGTTGCGAGGTTTTGACCTCTATATGAGACGTTTTTCAAAGACTGCATTCATTTTAAAACAAACCATAACCTTTATTTCATCAATAAAGGTTTAAAAAGCTTTACGTAGATTATCAAATAATGATAATCTAAAATATCCTGTTTACACACGACCATTACATAATGGTTTACAATACAAAGATGTTACAACAAAATAAGTTTCTTGAATGCAGTTTTTACACAATATCATACAAGCATGGTGTAGTGAACCGAACTTTTCCATGTTTATATATATTAATTGAGATTGATATTTACATGATTAAATGTTTCCAACATGTTAAGCAATCAAACTTGTTAAGACTTGATTAATTGAAATAGGTTTCATATAGACAATTGACCACCCAAGTTGACCGGTGATTCACGAACGTTAAAACTTGTAAAAACTATATGATGACATATATATGGTTATATATATAGTTAACATGATATTATGATAAGTAAACATATCATTAATTATATTAACAATGAACTACATATGTAAAAACAAGACTACTAACTTAATGATTTTGAAACGAGACATATATGTAATGATTATCGTTGTATCGACATTTAATGTATATATATCATATTAAGAGATATTAGTACATCATAATATCATGATAATATAATAATTTAACATCTCTTTTGATATTATAAACATTGGGTTAACAACATTTAACAAGATCGTTAACCTAAAGGTTTCAAAACAACATTTACATGTAACGACTAACGATGACTTAACGACTCAGTTAAAATGTATATACATGTAGTGTTTTAATATGTATTCATACACTTTTGAAAGACTTCAAGACACTTATCAAAATACTTCTACTTAACAAAAATGCTTACAATTACATCCTCGTTCAGTTTCATCAACAATTCTACTCGTATGCACCCGTATTCGTACTCGTACAATACACAGCTTTTAGATGTATGTACTATTGGTATATACACTCCAATGATCAGCTCTTAGCAGCCCATGTGAGTCACCTAACACATGTGGGAACCATCATTTGGCAACTAGCATGAAATATCTCATAAAATTACAAAAATATGAGTAATCATTCATGACTTATTTACATGAAAACAAAATAACATATCCTTTATATCTAATCCATACACCAACGACCAAAAACACCTACAAACACTTTCATTCTTCAATTTTCTTCATCTAATTGATCTCTCTCAAGTTCTATCTTCAAGTTCTAAGTGTTCTTCATAAATTCCAAAAGTTCTAGTTTCATAAAATCAAGAATACTTTCAAGTTTGCTAGCTCACTTCCAATCTTGTAAGGTGATCATCCAACCTCACGAAATCTTTGTTTCTTATAGTAGTTTATCATTCTAATACAAGGTAATAATCATATTCAAACTTTGGTTCAATTTCTATAACTATAACAATCTTATTTCAAGTGATGATCTTACTTGAACTTGTTTTCGTGTCAAGATTCTGCTTCAAGAACTTCGAGCCATCCAAGGATCCATTGAAGCTAGATCCATTTTTCTCTTTTCCAGTAGGTTTATCCAAGGAACTTAAGGTAGTAATGATGTTCATAACATCATTCGATTCATACATATAAAGCTATCTTATTCGAAGGTTTAAACTTGTAATCACTAGAACATAGTTTAGTTAATTCTAAACTTGTTCGCAAACAAAAGTTAATCCTTCTAACTTGACTTTTAAAATCAACTAAACAGATGTTCTATATCTATATGATATGTTAACTTAATGATTTAAAACCTGGAAACACGAAAAACACCGTAAAACCGGATTTACGCCGTCGTAGTAACACCGCGGGCTGTTTTGGGTTAGTTAATTAAAAACTATGATAAACTTTGATTTAAAATTTGTTATTCTGAGAAAATGATTTTTATTATGAACATGAAACTATATCCAAAAATTATGGTTAAACTCAAAGTGGAAGTATGTTTTCTAAAATGGTCATCTAGACGTCGTTCTTTCGACTGAAATGACTACCTTTACAAAAACGACTTGTAACTTATTTTTCCGACTATAAACCTATACTTTTTCTGTTTAGATTCATAAAATATAGTTCAATATGAAACCATAGCAATTTGATTCACTCAAAACAGATTTAAAATGAAGAAGTTATGGGTAAAACAAGATTGGATAATTTTTCTCATTTTAGCTACGTGAAAATTGGTAACAAATCTATTCCAACCATAACTTAAACCATTATGTAATGGTCGTGTGTAAATAGGATATTTTAGATTATCATTATTTGATAATCTACGTAAAGCTTTTTAAACCTTTATTGATGAAATAAAGGTTATGGTTTGTTTTAAAATGAATGCAGTCTTTGAAAAACGTCTCATATAGAGGTCAAAACCTCGCAACGAAATCAATTAATATGGAATGTTTTTAATCAATAAGAACGGGACATTTCAGTTGGTATCCGAGCGTTGGTCTTAGAGAACCAGAATTTTGCATTAGTGTGTCTTATCGAGTTTGTTAGGATGCATTAGTGAGTCTGGACTTCGACCGTGTTTACTTGAAAAATGATTGCTTAACAAATTTTGTTGGAAACTATATATTTTTAACATGTGAATATTATGTGATATATTAATCTCTTAACGTGTTTGATATTATGTGATAGATGTCTACCTCTAGAACAAGTCCCATTGACTCACCTAATAATAATGAAGAGTCAAATGTAAATTGGAATGATTCGTGGACTGATTCACAAGTTCCCGAAGAGGAACCGGAAGAAGAGTCGGAACCGGAAGAAGAATCGGAACCGGAAGAAGAATCGGAACCGGATGACGAAATAGAACCGGTGGGGGAAATAATAAAACGGTTAAGTAAAAGAAAATCCTCAACCAACCGACCAAGGTTAATTATGGTCAATGGTGTTTCCGCCAAGGAAGCAAAATATTAGGAGGATTACCAATTCTCCGATGAATCGGATTCCGACGAGAATTCCGATGATGTTATAGAAATTACCCCAACTGAATTTAAAAAGGCAAAAGAAAATAATAAGGGAAAGGGCATAAAAATAGAGAAATCTAATTCCAACCCCGATGAACTTTATATGTATCGTCAACCCCCGAAGTCCTTAAGTTGTAACAATGACCCGGGAACCTCTAAACCACCAGGTTTTTCTAAACCAATGTGGATAACGACGGCTCGTATTAGGGGAACATCATATATCCCTAGAAACTTGGCAAAACGAACCAAAACCGAAGAAGAAGAAACAAGTGAGTCGGAATAAGATAGTTGTATTCGTGTGGTGTAATATAAGTAATATAGTGTGCTTATGCTTTATGATATATGTAAAAATTGCTTGTATTAATAAGTATTTTTTTTATGAATCTAACTCTTGTGTATTTTACAGTATAAAAGCACAAAATGGATAGACAACCCAATATTTTAAGAGACCTACCCGGAGACATGATTGATGAAATCTTGTCTAGAGTCGGTCAGAATTCTTCGGCACAACTATTTAAGGCGAGATCAGTTTGTAAGACATTCGAAGAACGTTCCAAGAATGCCTTGGTTTATAAAAGGCTTTCGTTCGAAAGATGGGGGATATCACATTGGGAAATTCATAAGTTACGATGTGTTTACTTTGACGCATATATTGCGGGGAACCCAAATGCTATTCTACGCAATGGGTTAAGAAATTATTTTGACTCAATATATCCGAATATTGGACTTCGTGATTTAGAAAAAGCGGCTAACATGCAACATAAAGAAGCATGTTATGCTTACGGATTAGTAATGTTCGCTTCTCACCAAAGTGAGAACAAGAACATCGGCCTACAACTATTAAACAAAACGTTCCCACAAGTGACGGAGTCGGTAATTGGGGTAAGAAATGAGGTTTTTAGATTGTTACGGGACTGTTGGACATTACGTAACCCTCGTCCCTTTGACGACGTTACAACACGCTGTCTTATCAACGGCCATAACGGTTATGTTCCACAAGACCAAGGATGGGAAGTAATCCTAGTAAAATCAGAATGCATGACTTGTTTCTGGACGTATGAATTACGTGTCTTTATTGCCTTTGCTGAACGACTTGTGTACTAGCTAGAATTATCTTCACAACCATCTTGTATCAAATTTATTGTGTGCTATATTTCATGCTATATGTAAAATAAGCGGTATTGTAAGTTTGTAAAATATTGTGTAAAAGTTTGAACGCGAAATATTATTATAATCAGTTTTTCATATAGAATTGTAGTAGTTGAATTGTATATTAGCTACTAAGTATGAACTTAACGGGTAGGTACTACCTGAATTTAAACTTATAAAACGCTAATATGAAGAAAAAGCTTTTATAAATGAGTTCATATTATGCTACGAAATACTATTAACTACTCTTAATATTCTGTATGATTAACTTGTTCCATTTGACTATTTTGAAGGAAATGGCACCGACTACTCGACACACCGTGAATATGAATGAAGAGGAATTCCGTACTTTTCTAGCTTCAAACATAGCCGCAGTACAGGCTGCGCTACATACCAACAATAACCTTGGATCTAGCAGTACAGGAAATCGTGTAGGATGCACCTACAAAGAATTTACTGCCTGCAAACCTTTGGAATTTGATGGAACCGAAGGACCGATCGGATTGAAACGGTGGACCGAGAAGGTCGAATCGGTGTTTGCCATAAGTAAGTGTACTGAAGAGGACAAAGTGAAGTACGCTACGCATACCTTCACAGGTTCTACGTTAACATGGTGGAATACCTATCTAGAGCAAGTGGGACAAGACGATGCGTACGCACTACCGTGGTCAGCATTCAAGCACTTGATGAACGAGAAGTACCGTCCCAGAACCGAGGTCAATAAGCTCAAGACAGAACTTAGAGGGTTACGAACCCAAGGATTTGATATTACCACGTACGAAAGACGATTCACAGAATTGTGCCTATTGTGTCCGGGAGCATTCGAAGATGAGGAAGAGAAGATCGACGCGTTTGTGAAAGGATTACCGGAAAGAATCCAAGAAGATATAAGTTCACATGAGCCCGCCTCCATACAACAGGCATGTAGAATGGCTCACAAACTAGTAAACCAGATTGAAGAAAGAATTAAAGAACAGACTGCTGAAGAGGCCAATGTGAAGCAAGTCAAAAGAAAGTGGGAGGAAAACGGTGATAAGAATCACCAATACAACAACAACAGCAATTACAACAATAATCGCAACAATTATCCCAACAATCGTAACATCAATCGCAACTACAATAAACGGCCCAACAACAACAACAACAACAATAACAACAACAACAACAACAACAGCAACTACAACAATCATCCCAACAACAATAATAACCGCAATAACAACAACAATCAGAAGCAGCTATGCCAAAGGTGTGAAAAGTATCACTCGGGGTTCTGCACCAAATTTTGCAACAAGTGTAAAAGAAATGGTCATAGCGCGGCGAAGTGTGAGGTCTACGGACCAGGGGTTAATAGAACGAAAGGAACAAATGGTGTCGGAACGAGTAATGGCGGAGCAAGTAGTGTCGGAGCAAGTTATGCCAATGTAGTTTGTTATAAATGTGGAAAACCGGGCCACATTATTAGAAATTGCCCGAACCAGGAGAACACTAATGGACAAGGCCGCGGAAGAGTTTTCAATATTAATGCGGCAGAGGCACAAGAAGACCCAGAGCTTGTTACGGGTACGTTTCTTATTGACAATAAATCTGCTTACGTTTTATTTGATTCGGGTGTGGATAGAAGCTATATGAGTAGAGATTTTTGTGCTAAATTAAGTTGTCCATTGACGCCTTTGGATAGTAAATTTTTACTCGAATTAGCAAATGGTAAATTAATTTCAGCAGATAATATATGTCGGAATCGATAAATTAAACTGGTTAGCGAAACATTTAAGATTGATTTGATACCAGTAGAGTTAGGGAGTTTTGATGTGATAATCGGTATGGACTGGTTGAAAGAAGTGAAAGCAGAGATCATTTGTTACAAAAATGCAATTCGCATTATACGAGAAAAAGGAAAACCCTTAATGGTGTACGGAGAAAAGGGCAACACGAAGCTACATCTTATTAGTAATTTGAAGGCACAAAAACTAATAAGAAAAGGTTGCTATGCTGTTCTAGCACACGTCGAGAAAGTACAAACTGAAGAAAAGAGCATCAATGATGTTCCCATTGCAAAAGAATTTCCCGATGTATTCCCGAAAGAATTACCGGGATTACCCCCACATCGATCCGTTGAATTTCAAATAGATCTTGTACCAGGAGCTGCACCAATAGCTCGTGCTCCTTACAGACTCGCACCCAGCGAGATGAAAGAACTGCAAAGCCAATTACAAGAACTTTTAGAGCGTGGTTTCATTCGACCAAGCACATCACCGTGGGGAGCTCCTGTTTTGTTTGTCAAGAAGAAAGATGGTACATTCAGGTTGTGTATCGACTACCGAGAGTTGAACAAACTTACCATCAAGAACCGCTACCCACTACCGAGAATCGACGACTTATTTGATCAACTACAAGGCTCGTCTGTTTATTCAAAGATTGACTTACGTTCCGGGTATCATCAAATGCGGGTGAAAGAAGATGATATTCCAAAGACTGCTTTCAGAACACGTTACGGTCATTACGAGTTTATGGTCATGCCATTTGGTTTAACTAATGCACCAGCTGTGTTCATGGACCTTATGAACCGAGTGTGTGGACCATACCTTGACAAATTTTTCATTGTTTTCATTGATGACATACTTATTTACTCAAAGAATGACCAAGAACACGGTGAACATTTGAGAAAGGTGTTAGAAGTATTGAGGAAGGAAGAATTGTACGCTAAGTTTTCAAAGTGTGCATTTTGGTTGGAAGAAGTTCAATTCCTCGGTCACATAGTGAACAAAGAAGGTATTAAGGTGGATCCGGCAAAGATAGAAACTGTTGAAAAGTGGGAAACCCCTAAAACTCCGAAACACATACGCCAGTTTTTAGGACTAGCTGGTTACTACAGAAGGTTCATCCAAGACTTTTCCAGAATAGCAAAACCCTTGACTGCATTAACGCATAAAGGGAAGAAATTTGAATGGAATGATGAACAAGAGAAAGCGTTTCAGTTATTGAAGAAAAAGCTAACTACGGCACCTATATTGTCATTGCCTGAAGGGAATGATGATTTTGTGATTTATTGTGATGCATCAAAGCAAGTTCTCGGTTTTGTATTAATGCAACGAACGAAGGTGATTGCTTATGCGTCTAGACAATTGAAGATTCACGAACAAAATTATACGACGCATGATTTGGAATTAGGCGCGGTTGTTTTTGCATTAAAGACTTGGAGGCACTACTTATATGGGGTCAAAAGTATTATATATACCGACCACAAAAGTCTTCAACACATATTTAATCAGAAACAACTGAATATGAGGCAGCGTAGGTGGATTGAATTATTGAATGATTACGACTTTGAGATTCGTTACCACCCGGGGAAAGCAAATGTGGTAGCCGATGCCTTGAGCAGGAAGGACAGAGAACCCATTCGAGTAAAATCTATGAATATAATGATTCATAATAACATTACTACTCAAATAAAGGATTCACAACAAGGAGTTTTAAAAGAGGGAAATTTAAAGGATGAAATACCCAAAGGATCGGAGAAGCATCTTAATATTCGGGAAGACGGAACCCGGTATAGGGCTGAAAGGATTTGGGTACCAAAATTTGGAGATATGAGAGAAATGGTACTTAGAG
Organism: Rutidosis leptorrhynchoides; assembly: GCF_046630445.1. Taxonomy (NCBI): domain Eukaryota; kingdom Viridiplantae; phylum Streptophyta; class Magnoliopsida; order Asterales; family Asteraceae; genus Rutidosis; species Rutidosis leptorrhynchoides. The sequence goes on along the minus strand of NC_092339.1, from coordinate 309,184,156 downwards.
AAGCTCATAAAACCAGATACTCAATACATCCTGGAACGGGGAAGATGTACAAGGATCTCAAGAAACATTTTTGGTGGCCGGGTATGAAAGCCGATGTTGCTAAATACGTAGGAGAATGTTTGACGTGTTCTAAGGTCAAAGCTGAGCATCAGAAACCATCAGGTCTACTTCAACAACCCGAAATCCCGGAATGGAAATGGGAAAATATTACCATGGATTTCATCACTAAATTGCCAAGGACTGCAAGTGGTTTTGATACTATTTGGGTAATAGTTGATCGTCTCACCAAATCAGCACACTTCCTGCAAATAAGAGAAGATGACAAGATGGAGAAGTTAGCACGACTGTATTTGAAGGAAGTCGTCTCCAGACATGGAATACCAATCTCTATTATCTCTGATAGGGATGGCAGATTTATTTCAAGATTCTGGCAGACATTACAGCAAGCATTAGGAACTCGTCTTGACATAAGTACTGCCTATCATCCACAAACTGATGGGCAGAGCGAAAGGACGATACAAACGCTTGAAGACATGCTACGAGCATGTGTTATTGATTTCGGAAACAGTTGGGATCGACATCTACCGTTAGCAGAATTTTCCTACAACAACAGCTACCATTCAAGCATTGAGATGGCGCCGTTTGAAGCACTTTATGGTAGAAAATGCAGGTCTCCGATTTGTTGGAGTGAAGTGGGGGATAGACAGATTACGGGTCCGGAGATTATACAAGAAACTACCGAGAAGATCATCCAAATTCAACAACGGTTGAAAACCGCCCAAAGTCGACAAAAGAGCTACGCTGACATTAAAAGAAAAGATATAGAATTTGAAATTGGAGAGATGGTCATGCTTAAAGTTGCACCTTGGAAAGGCGTTGTTCGATTTGGTAAACGAGGGAAATTAAATCCAAGGTATATTGGACCATTCAAGATTATTGATCTTGTCGGACCAGTAGCTTACCGACTTGAGTTACCTCAACAACTCGCGGCTGTACATAACACTTTCCACGTCTCGAATTTGGAGAAATGTTTTGCTAAAGAAGATCTCACTATTCCGTTAGATGAAATCCAAATCAACGAAAAACTTCAATTCATCGAAGAACCCGTCGAAATAATGGATCGTGAGGTTAAAAGACTTAAGCAAAACAAGATACCAATTGTTAAGGTTCGATGGAATGCTCGTAGAGGACCCGAGTTCACCTGGGAGCGTGAAGATCAGATGAAGAAGAAATACCCGCATCTATTTCCAGAAGATTCATCAACACCTTCAACAGCTTAAAATTTCAGGACGAAATTTATTTAACGGGTAGGTACTGTAGTGACCCGAACTTTTTCATGTTTATATATATTAATTGAGATTGATATTTACATGATTAAATGTTTCCAACATGTTAAGCAATCAAACTTGTTAAGACTTGATTAATTGAAATAGGTTTCATATAGACAATTGACCACCCAAGTTGACCGGTGATTCACGAACGTTAAAACTTGTAAAAACTATATGATGACATATATATGGTTATATATATAGTTAACATGATATTATGATAAGTAAATATATCATTAATTATATTAACAATGAACTACATATGTAAAAACAAGACTACTAACTTAATGATTTTGAAACGAGACATATATGTAACGATTATCGTTGTAACGACATTTAATGTATATATATCATATTAAGAGTTATTAGTACATCATAATATCATGATAATATAATAATTTAAAATCTCTTTTGATATTATAAACATTGGGTTAACAACATTTAACAAGATCGTTAACCTAAAGGTTTCAAAACAACATTTACATGTAACGACTAACGATGACTTAACGACTCAGTTAAAATGTATAAACATGTAGTGTTTTAATATGTATTCATACACTTTTGAAAGACTTCAAGACACTTATCAAAATACTTCTACTTAACAAAAATGCTTACAATTACATCCTCGTTCAGTTTCATCAACAATTCTACTCGTATGCACCCGTATTCGTACTCGTACAATACACAGCTTTTAGATGTATGTACTATTGGTATATACACTCCAATGATCAGCTCTTAGCAGCCCATGTGAGTCACCTAACACATGTGGGAACCATCATTTGGCAACTAGCATGAAATATCTCATAAAATTACAAAAATATGAGTAATCATTCATGACTTATTTACATGAAAACAAAATAACATATCCTTTATATCTAATCCAATACACCAACGACCAAAAACACCTACAAACACTTTCATTCTTCAATTTTCTTCATCTAATTGATCTCTCTCAAGTTCTATCTTCAAGTTCTAAGTGTTCTTCATAAATTCCAAAAGTTCTAGTTTCATAAAATCAAGAATACTTTCAAGTTTGCTAGCTCACTTCCAATCTTGTAAGGTGATCATCCAACCTCAAGAAATCTTTGTTTCTTACAGTAGGTTATCATTCTAATACAAGGTAATTGTCAAAACCCATCCTTAACCATAAGAAAGAGTTAGATAACGTATGATTTCATTGCGAGGTATTGACCTCTATATGCGACATTTTTAAAAGAACAACTGCATTTATTTTACATTACAAACCATAACTCTTATGTTAATACAAGCTTTAGACAATATAAAGATGATTATCGTTTAGCGATAATCTTAGACTTACAAACTTTACATGTGATGATAACAATACGATTTCTAGCATATTTTACATTACAATTCCTCGGATATGCAGTTTTATTTTTGACACAAATATGCATACTCAAGATCTTGCTTAAATTCAACATGTTGCAGCGGAAGCTTTTAGTTATCACCTGAGAATAGACATGTTTAAAACGTCAACATAAAGTTGGTGAGATATAGGTTTAATGCCGGCAGCGGTATAAATATAGACCACAAGATTTCATATGTAAACATTTTAATAAAAATATTCTAAGTGGTTGAGCACTTGGTAACCATACTTAACATTTAATCACGTCGCATATTCCCTTTATTATGAAATCTTACTACACCGTACCAAGTGTAGTCACGAAACGAAGTACTATGCAACTGTTGAATACTGGTCGTCCAGTCCGGTTGGGGTTGTCAGGCCCGATAGATCTATCAACAGGATTCGCGTTTACAATACCGCTGTAAATAACAGTTACCAAGCTACAGGGAAGTATGCCAGTGGTACAACTCAACGTAGAATATATTTTTCAGTTACTTGTGTCCATAACGTAAAACATAAAATACATGTATTCTCATCCCGAAATATTTAGAGTTTAAAAGTGGGACTATATACTCACTTTTGCCTTGAAGATATATATATTTTGACTTGGTCTCCGGTTGATATCACAAACCTATCCATATATAGTTTATCAATATATTTCCATTTTAAACAATCGTCACATATATATACTTATTATACTTTTAATAGTTTTAATAATTTCTTAGTCCGTAGTTAGCAGTCCGATGTTAGTAATTCAATTTTAATGGTTCATATTTAGGTGTTTAATAAATAAAACCCCCATCGAAATAAATAAAACCCCATCGTATTTGTATTGGTCGGGATTAATCTTGACCCACGGTACCGGTATTGTCAAATGACGTGTTGCGTACATAAAGTACCGGTGTTGTCAAATGACGTGTTGCGTACAATCATGAGATCTTATGATTAATCTTCTCGTCTTGTTTACGGGTGGTCCTGAAATATATAAAATTAAATTATGAGTACATATATATAAAATATCATGTTATTTTAGAAAGATGTGATTCATTTAATTTTTCTCCAATTATTTTCGTGGCTAAACTAGTTTTGGATATCCGATCTTGTTTTGGTCATAGTTTCTTCGTTACAACTCCGTTTTCGTTGGTTCAACTTGCCACTTCCTTGGATCGAGTCCCTCTTTAAGAATATGAACTGTAAATACCTTAGTTTGTATTCAAAATCACAGGTCATAGGTCAAACTTTGGTGAAACTTATGAAGTTAATCATTTTCCATCATATAAACAATATTAAATGATTATTTTTCTAAAAATACTTATACTTTGAGTTAAATCATGAAATTTTTATGTGTTATCATATTCATAGTAAATATTATTTTTCTAGAAAATAAACCTCCAATTCAAGGTTCAAAATAGTTTTTAATTATCCAACCCAAAACCGCCCCCGGTTGCACTCCGACGTCGTAAAAACAGTTTTTAAGGTGTTCTTTGAAAAACCAAGTTATACCTTGTTAAATTAGCATATATTTATGATATATTACATGTCTTGAAGTATTTTAAAAGTTAAGTTAGAAGGATCTATTTAGTTTGCAAACAAGTTTGAAAATATTCAAACTATGTTCTTGTTGTTAAAATTTTATACCATAAAATAAGATAGCTATATATATATATGAATCGAATAAGGTTATGAACAAAGTTACTACCTCAAGTTACTTGGACAAGATTGCTGTAAAAGAGGAGTAAAAACCTAGAACCAAAAGAGTGATGGAATTGGATGAAAGATTGGAAGTAAACTTGTGTTCTTGGAAGGATTCTTGAAGTGTTTTTGTAAGGGTTTTCTTATGATGATTAAGTGATGTTTTTGGAACTAGATCTCCATGGTTGTGAGCTGAGATGGTTAAGGGGTTTAAGGCTCATAAGTGTGTGTGTTTTTAGCTAGAGAATTGAAGTAAAAATGAATCAAAATGATGATCCCCCATGGCTCTTAAAAAACGTGAATGGGGAGAACCAAGACAAAATTTTAGTTTGTAATTTTATGTATTTAGTCAAGCAATCATACAAAAGTAATTACCTTATACATAAGGCATGAACAAGGGCTGGTTGGTGGTGATTTGATGTGTATTTACCAATAGTAAATACGTATAGAAGCTAGGTATGATACGAGTACATATACTCTAGATATACGTATAGAAATCTTGTGAAAACGGAATGAGAATTCAAATATAGCTATCTTTTGTGAATATACTTATATGGTTTTATGTATTTAAGTCCTTAAAAAGTGATTAAATACATTATATATACGATATATGTATAAACATTATAGGTCATAAGTATTTATGTCAAATAACGTTACGTATGGTTATCGTTTTGAAAACTTAAGTTAGTAGTTTCAAAATATACTTATAACTTATTGTTATTAATACAAAATGAGATATTAAAACATCCATAAATCATGTTAAATATGTATATATACATATATATACACAAACATATAATTATCATATATTATATAGTTCGTGATATCATCGGTCAAACTAGACGGTCAAACGTTGTGTAAAACTCTTTTCGAAAACATAAGTTTCAATAATTTGGATTGCTTATCATGTTGGTAAGGTTTAATTTATGTAAATATTAATCTTATAAGTATAAATTGATCGAAAAAGTCCGGGTCATTACAGTACCTACCCATTAAATAAATTTCGTCCAGAAATTTTAAAATTTTACCTATTTTGCGTCATCGGGAAACAAATGTGGATATTTTTGTTTCATCTGATCCTCCCGTTCCCATGTAAACTCGGGACCCCTTCGAGCATTCCAACGAACCTTAACGATCGGTATATTGCTCTGCTTGAGCCGTTTAATTTCACGATCCATGATTTCGATTGGTTCTTCGATAAATTGTAGTTTCTCGTCGACATGGATTTCTTCAAGAGGAATGGTGAGATCTTCCTTTGCAAGACACTTCTTAAGGTTTGAGACGTGAAATGTATTATGTACTCCGGCGAGTTGTTGCGGTAACTCGAGTCGATAAGCTACCGGTCCAATGCGTTCGATGATCTTGAACGGGCCTACGTACCTTGGGTTCAGTTTACCCCTTTTGCCGAAACGTATTACACCTTTCCATGGTGATACCTTTAACATAACCATGTCACCGATCTGAAACTCTAATGGTTTCCTTCGAACATCAGCGTAGCTCTTTTGGCGACTACGGGCTGTTTTCAATCTCTCCTTAATTTGTACTATCTTTTCAGTAGTTTCATGTATGATCTCGGGACCAGTTAATTGTCGATCTCCTACTTCATTCCAACAAATAGGAGATCTACACTTCCTTCCATACAGTGCTTCGAATGGTACAGCTTTAATGCTCGCATGATAACTATTATTATACGAGAATTCTGCTAACGGTAAATACTTATCCCATCCGTTTCCAAAATCGATCACACATGCCCTGAGCATGTCTTCAAGAGTCTGAATTATTCTTTCACTCTGCCCGTCAGTTTGCGGATGATATGCGGTACTCATATCCAAACGAGTTCCTAGTGCCTCCTGTAGTGATTGCCAGAACTTTGAGGTAAATCTACTATCACGATCGAATATAATGGAAATAGGTATTCCATGCCTTGAAACAATTTCCTTTATATATAATCGTAATAATTTCTCCATTCTATCCGTTTCCTTTATAGGCAAGAAATGTGCAGATTTGGTAAGACGATCAACAATCACCCAAATGGTGTCGTATCCCCAGGCAGTCTTTGGTAACTTCGTGATGAAATCCATGGTAATACCATCCCATTTCCATTCTGGGATTTCTGGTTGTTGAAGTAACCCTGACGGCTTCTGGTGTTCTGCTTTGACCTTGGAACAAGTTAAGCACTCCCCAACATATGTTGCAACGTCTGTCTTTAAATTAGGCCACCAATAATGTGTCTTAAGATCTTGGTACATCTTTCCAACTCCAGGATGTATCGAGTATCTTGTCTTATGTGCCTCATTCAATATCAACTTCCTTAATCCACCCAACTTCGGTACCCAAATACGGTTTGCAAAATATCGAATTCCGTCTTCCCGTATAACGAGTTGCTTCTCATACTTCTTCATTATTTCATTTCTTATGTTTTCTTTAGTAAGTGCTTCTCGTTGAACTTCTTTGATTTGTGAGTTGAGATTCATGCGAATTTTTATGTTCATTGCTCGTACTCTAATTGGTTCTCGTTCCTTTCTGCTCAGAGCATCGGCCACCACATTCGCCTTCCCGGGATGATAACGAATTTCACAATCATAGTCGTTTATCAGCTCGACCCACCTACGTTGCCTCATGTTCAGCTGTTTCTGATCAAAAATATGTTGAAGACTTTTATGATCAGTGAACACAGTGCATTTAACCCCATACAAGTAGTGTCTCCATATCTTCAATGCAAACACGACTGCTCCCAGTTCTAAATCATGCGTCGTATAATTCCGCTCGTGAATCTTCAATTGTCGGGATGCGTATGCAATAACTTTCTTCCGTTGCATAAGAACGCAACCAAAACCTTGTCGCGAAGCGTCACAATATATTTCAAAATCATCGTTCCCTTCTGGTAACGATAAAATAGGCGCCGTAGTTAAATTCTTCTTTAGTAATTGAAATGCACTCTCCTGCTCAGATGTCCATTCATATTTCTTCCCTTTTTGCGTTAACGTTGTCAACGGCTTAGCTATTCGGGAAAAATCTTGAATAAACCTTCTATAATAACTGGCTAAACCCAAAAATTGGCGTATCTGCATTGGTGTCTTAGGAGTCTCCCATTTTTCAATGGCTTCAATTTTTGCTGGATCTACCTGAATTCCTTTGCTACTAACAACGTGACCAAGAAATTGTACTTCTTTCAACCAGAAAGCACATTTAGAAAATTTAGCATATAGCTGTTCTTTTCTCAACAACTCTAATATCAACCTTAATTGCTGCTCATGCTCTTGCTCACTCTTGGAATAGATAAGAATATCATCAATGAAAACGATAACAAACTTATCTAAATATGGACTACAAACTCGATTCATGAGGTCCATGAATACAGCTGGCGCATTTGTCAACCCAAACGGCATGACCAAAAATTCATAATGACCATAACGTGTCCGAAAAGCAGTTTTCGGTATATCTTCTTCTTTGACGCGTAATTGATGATAGCCCGATCTTAGGTCAATTTTCGAGTACACACATGATCCTTGGAGTTGATCAAATAAGTCGTCAATTCTCGGTAGTGGATACCGATTCTTGATAGTTAACTTATTTAATTCACGATAATCTATACACATCCTAAAAGATCCATCTTTCTTTTTAACAAATAGAATCGGAGCTCCCCACGGTGAAGTACTTGGTCGTATGAATCCACGATCCAGTAATTCTTTTAACTGACTCTGAAGTTCTTTTAACTCGGACGGTGCAAGTCTATATGGAGCACGGGCAACTGGTGCAGCTCCTGGTACTAAATCTATTTGAAATTCTACAGATCTAAATGGAGGTAATCCCGGCAACTCTTCCGGAAAAACTTCAGGAAAATCTCTTGCCACAGGCACGTCGTTGATGCACTTCTCTTTTTCTTTCTTTTTGACTTTATTAACATGTGCTAGAATAGCATAACATCCCTTTTCTAAACACTTCTTGGCTTTCAAACAGCTAATGAGTTTTAGCTTTGAGTTACCCTTCTCTCCATAAATCATCACCGGCATTTTATCCTTACAAGGAATGCGAATTGCCTTCTTGGCACACACAACTTCAGCTCCTACTTTGGACATCCAGTCCATGCCGACTATTACATCAAAACTTCCTAATTCTACGGGTATTAAGTCAATTTTAAATGTTTCTCCGGCTAAATTTATTTTACAATCACGGCAAATTTTATCGGCTTTAATTAGTTTACCATTAGCTAACTCAATCATGTACTTAGCATCTAGAGGTAATGATGAACAATTCAATTTAGCGTAAAAGCCTCTACTCACGTAACTTCTATCGGCACCAGTATCAAATATAATAGATGCGGATAAGTTATTAATGGTAAACGTACCCGTAACAAGCTCTGGGTCTTCACACGCCTCTCTAGCATTAATAACAAATGCTCTTCCACGTGCAGATCCATTATTCTTCTCTGGATTCGGACACTGGCTCTTATAGTGACCTTGTTTTCCACACCCATAACAAGTAATGGTAGCCAAAGCAGTTCTATTTGCATTGGTGGCAGGAGTCTTGGTACCATTTGTATTTGTAACGAGAGCCCTACAATCTTCAGCAAGATGACCCTTTCGATTACATTTATTGCATACCACATTACAGTAGCCAGAGTGATGTTTGTGGCATCGATTACATAAAGGATTTTGTCCTTTGTAACCAAAGCTTAAACCACTACCCGCACCTTGCGTGATTTCTTGTTTCTTAAAAGATTGTTGTTGGTTACCTCGATCATAATTTCCATTCCACTTTCTTTTGTTACCTGATACCTTCACATCAGTATTGGATACTTTCTTATCCATGATGACCTGATCCATTAGCTCGTTTGCCATGGTTATAGCTTCATGAATTGTCTTAGGTTTCGATGCTGTAACATTTGCCTTGACCTTTTTGGGCAAACCATCTTTGTACATTTCAATCTTCCGTTCTTCGGTTGGAACCAATTCAGGACATAGCAAAACTAATTCCATGAATCGCTGATTGTAGTTGGTGATTTCAGTACCAACAACCTTCAGGCTTCGTAATTCATCTTCCAACTTCCTAACCTCGTTCCTTGGACAATACTCGTTGATTAACATTATTTTGAATTCTTCCCATGGGGTATCATAAGCTACATCTCCTCCTACAGCCTTCACGTAATTTTTCCACCACGTGAGTGCACTATCTTGTAAAGTGCACGATGCATACTTGGTCATGTCCTTTTCAACACAACCACTGATTTTAAACACAGTCTCCATCTTTTCTATCCACCGGGTTAAACCAATCGGTCCTTCCGTTCCACTGAATGATGAGGGCTTGCAAGCTTGAAAAGTCTTGTAGGTACATCCTACACGAGGATTTGGGTTAACTGCAGCAGCTCTTGCAGCTTCGACCCATAACATTCTGTCGTTCACTCGCTGGTTGATGAATTCCTCGACTTCTTGTTCCGTCATTCGATTCAATCGCGCCATTTCCTAATGAAAGAAAATAATTATTCACATGGAATATTATAGATGTAGTGTGTATTTATAGTACATTATAGCTTGTTAACAATATGAACCAGGTATTATTATAAAAGCCTTTTCTTCTTATTAGCATTTTATAATTATATCTAGGGTAGTACCTACCCGTTAATGTTCATACTTAATAGCTTAGTACAGAACCAATTACTACAATCTAAATAATACTTAACCATGGAAAATTATTGCATTTCATACTTCACTATTTTACATATGCTTATCTTACATCGAACATTAAGCAAACCACACTAATAATATTATACAAAACATTATATGATCCCATGGTTTAATACGGCAGCGCATCGTTTGGTCTATTTTCTAGGACGTTTAGGTTCAAGGAATGGCCTAACGCTTATCCTAGCTGTCTGCCTATATTTTGGCTGTGGGGCTGAAGAACTAGATGCCGGGATAGAACGAATAGGAATAGCGGGAATAGGGGTGGTAGTGTCTAGTGGAGTTGGTGCCACATCATCCCTACTAAACTCAGGATTTGAATTTTCTAATTCATTAGCCTTTCGTTTCTTTCCTAGTTCGAACTTGTCTTTCGTAATTTCTTGTATTTCTTCCTCGGGTTCACTTTCCTCCTCGGGTTCACTTTCCTCCTCGGGTTCACTTTCCGGGTTCTTTATTGTTGGTTCATCCGGAATTTGTGAGTCTTCCCCAAAGATATTATTTTCGTCATCGGATAGGTTAATGACTGAAACACCATCTGAAGATTCTGATTCGGAGTCGCTGAATGTGATAATAAGTTTTGAGCCCGACATCTATCACACAACAACTAACCCATTAGTACTACATAATATTTACATATAAATTTTAACCAACAATGATAAGCAATGGTTGTTAAATCAGATCCGGTCAAAGTCCAGACTTACTAATGTATCCTAACGACTTATCAGTTAGACACACTAATGCAAACCTGGTTCGCTAAGACCACCGCTCTGATACCACATGTCAAAACCCGTCCTTAACCATAAGAACGAGTTAGATAACGTATGATTTCATTGCGAGGTATTGACCTCTATATGCGACATTTTTAAAAGAACAACTGCATTTATTTTACATTACAAACCATAACTCTTATGTTAATACAAGCTTTAGACAATATAAAGATGATTATCGTTTAGCGATAATCTTAGACTTACAAACTTTACATGTGATGATAACAATACGATTTCTAGCATATTTTACATTACAATTCCTCGGATATGCAGTTTTATTTTTGACACAAATATGCATACTCAAGATCTTGCTTAAATTCAACATGTTGCAGCGGAAGCTTTTAGTTATCACCTGAGAATAGACATGTTTAAAACGTTAACATAAAGTTGGTGAGATATAGGTTTAATGCCGGCAGCGGTATAAATATAGACCACAAGATTTCATATGTAAACATTTTAATAAAAATATTCTAAGTGGTTGAGCACTTGGTAACCATACTTAACATTTAATCACGTCGCATATTCCCTTTATTATGAAATCTTACTACACCGTACCAAGTGTAGTCACGAAACGAAGTACTGTGCAACCGTTGAATACTGGTCGTCCAGTCCGGTTGGGGTTGTCAGGCCCGATAGATCTATCAACAGGATTCGCGTTTACAATACCGCTGTAAATAACAGTTACCAAGCTACAGGGAAGTACGCCAGTGGTACAACTCAACGTAGAATATATTTTTCAGTTACTTGTGTCCATAACGTAAAACATAAAATACATGTATTCTCATCCCGAAATATTTAGAGTTTAAAAGTAGGACTATATACTCACTTTTGCCTTGAAGATATATATATTTTGACTTGGTCTCCGGTTGATATCACAAACCTATCCATATATAGTTTATCAATATATTTCCATTTTAAACAATCGTCACATATATATACTTATTATACTTTTAATAGTTTTAATAATTTCTTAGTCCGTAGTTAGCAGTCCGATGTTAGTAATTCAATTTTAATGGTTCATATTTAGGTGTTTAATAAATAAAACCCCCACCGAAATAAATAAAACCCCATCGTATTTGTATTGGTCGGGATTAATCTTGACCCACGGTACCGGTGTTGTCAAATGACGTGTTGCGTACATAAAGTACCGGTGTTGTCAAATGACGTGTTGCGTACAATCATGGGATCTTATGATTAATCTTCTCGTCTTGTTTACGGGTGGTCCTGAAATATATAAAATTAAATTATGAGTACATATATATAAAATATCATGTTATTTTAGAAAGATGTGATTCATTTAATTTTTCTCCAATTATTTTCGTGGCTAAACTAGTTTTGGATATCCGATCTTGTTTTGGTCATAGTTTCTTCGTTACAACTCCGTTTTCGTTGGTTCAACTTGCCACTTCCTTGGATCGAGTCCCTCTTTAAGAATATGAACTGTAAATACCTTAGTTTGTATTCGAAATCACAGGTCATAGGTCAAACTTTGGTGAAACTTATGAAGTTAATCATTTTCCATCATATAAACAATATTAAATGATTATTTTTCTAAAAATACTTATACTTTGAGTTAAATCATGAAATTTTTATGTGTTATCATATTCATAGTAAATATTATTTTTCCAGAAAATAAACCTCCAATTCAAGGTTCAAAATAGTTTTTAATTATCCAACCCAAAACCGCCCCCGGTTGCACTCCGACGTCGTAAAAACAGTTTTTAAGGTGTTCTTTGAAAAACCAAGTTATACCTTGTTAAATTAGCATATATTTATGATATATTACATGTCTTGAAGTATTTTAAAAGTTAAGTTAGAAGGATCTATTTAGTTTGCAAACAAGTTTGAAAACATTCAAACTATGTTCTTGTTGTTAAAATTTTATACCATAAAATAAGATAGCTATATATATATATGAATCGAATAAGGTTATGAACAAAGTTACTACCTCAAGTTACTTGAACAAGATTGCTGTAAAAGAGGAGTAAAAACCTAGAACCAAAAGAGTGATGGAATTGGATGAAAGATTGGAAGTAAACTTGTGTTCTTGGAAGGATTCTTGAAGTGTTTTTGTAAGGGTTTTCTTATGATGATTAAGTGATGTTTTTGGAACTAGATCTCCATGGTTGTGAGCTGAGATGGTTAAGGGGTTTAAGGCTCATAAGTGTGTGTGTTTTTAGCTAGAGAATTGAAGTAAAAATGAATCAAAATGATGATCCCCCATGGCTCTTAAAAAACGTGAATGGGGGGAACCAAGACAAAATTTTAGTTTGTAATTTTATGTATTTAGTCAAGCAATCATATAAAAGTAATTACCTTATACATATGGCATGAACAAGGGCTGGTTGGTGGTGATTTGATGTGTATTTACCAATAGTAAATACGTATAGAAGCTAGGTATGATATGAGTACATATACTCTAGATATACGTATAGAAATCTTGTGAAAACGGAATGAGAATTCAAATATAGCTATCTTTTGTGAATATACTTATATGGTTTTATGTATTTAAGTCCTTAAAAAGTGATTAAATACATTATATATACGATATATGTATAAACATTATAGGTCATAAGTATTTATGTCAAATAACGTTACGTATGGTTATCGTTTTGAAAACTTAAGTTAGTAGTTTCAAAATATACTTATAACTTATTGTTATTAATACAAAATGAGATATTAAAACATCCATAAATCATGTTAAATATGTATATATACATATATATACACAAACGTATAATTATCATATATTATATAGTTCGTGATATCATCGGTCAAACTAGACGGTCAAACGTTGTGTAAAACTCTTTTCGAAAACATAAGTTTCAATAATTTGGATTGCTTATCATGTTGGTAAGGTTTAATTTATGTAAATATTAATCTTATAAGTATAAATTGATCGAAAAAGTCCGGGTCATTACAGTACCTACCCGTTAAATAAATTTCGTCCCGAAATTTTAAAATTTTACCTATTTTGCGTCATCGGGAAACAAATGTGGATATTTTTGTTTCATCTGATCCTCCCGTTCCCATGTAAACTCAGGACCCCTTCGAGCATTCCAATGAACCTTAACGATCGGTATATTGCTCTGCTTGAGCCGTTTAATTTCACGATCCATGATTTCGATTGGTTCTTCGATAAATTGTAGTTTCTCGTCGACATGGATTTCTTCAAGAGGAATGGTGAGATCTTCCCTTGCAAGACACTTCTTAAGGTTTGAGACGTGAAATGTATTATGTACTCCGGCGAGTTGTTGCGGTAACTCAAGTCGATAAGCTACCGGTCCAATGCGTTCGATGATCTTGAACGGGCCTACGTACCTTGGGTTCAGTTTACCCCTTTTGCCGAAACGTATTACACCTTTCCATGGTGATACCTTTAACATAACCATGTCACCGATCTGAAACTCTAATGGTTTCCTTCGAACATCAGCGTAGCTCTTTTGGCGACTACGGGCTGTTTTCAATCTCTCCTTAATTTGTACTATCTTTTCAGTAGTTTCATGTATGATCTCGGGACCAGTTAATTGTCGATCTCCTACTTCATTCCAACAAATAGGAGATCTACACTTCCTTCCATACAGTGCTTCGAATGGTACAACTTTAATGCTCGCATGATAACTATTATTATACGAGAATTCTGCTAACGGTAAATACTTATCCCATCCGTTTCCAAAATCGATCACACATGCCCTGAGCATGTCTTCAAGAGTCTGAATTGTTCTTTCACTCTGCCCGTCAGTTTGCGGATGATATGCGGTACTCATATCCAAACGAGTTCCTAGTGCCTCCTGTAGTGATTGCCAGAACTTTGAGGTAAATCTACTATCACGATCGAATATAATGGAAATAGGTATTCCATGCCTTGAAACAATTTCCTTTATATATAATCGTAATAATTTCTCCATTCTATCCGTTTCCTTTATAGGCAAGAAATGTGCAGATTTGGTAAGACGATCAACAATCACCCAAATGGTGTCGTATCCCCAGGCAGTCTTTGGTAACTTCGTGATGAAATCCATGGTAATACCATCCCATTTCCATTCTGGGATTTCTGGTTGTTGAAGTAACCCTGACGGCTTCTGGTGTTCTGCGTTGACCTTGGAACAAGTTAAGCACTCCCCAACATATGTTGCAACGTCTGTCTTTAAATTAGGCCACCAATAATGTGTCTTAAGATCTTGGTACATCTTTCCAACTCCAGGATGTATCGAGTATCTTGTCTTATGTGCCTCATTCAATATCAACTTCCTTAATCCACCCAACTTCGGTACCCAAATACGGTTTGCAAAACGAGGACAGCTGTGGACAAAGATGTACCAAGATCTTAAGACACATTATTGGTGGTTGAAGTTAGCTACACAGCTTTTAGATGTATGGACTATAACTCTATATGTGAATGTTGAAGTTAGCTATACAGGGTTGAGGTTGATTCCAAAATATATATAGTTTGAGTTGTGATCAATACTGAGATACGTATAAACTGGGTCGTGGATTGATTCAAGATAATATTTATCGATTTATTTCTGTACATCTAACTGTGGACAACTAGTTGTAGGTTACTAACGAGGACAGCTGACTTAATAAACTTAAAACATCAAAATATATTAAAAGTGTTGTAAATATATTTTGAACATACTTTGATATATATGTATATATTGTTATAGGTTCGTGAATCAACCAGTGGCCAAGGCTTACTTCCCGACGAAGTAAAAATCTGTGAAAGTGAGTTATAGTCCCACTTTTAAAAATCTAATATTTTTGGGATGAGAATACATGCAGGTTTTATAAATGATTTACAAAATAGACACAAGTACGTGAAACTACATTCTATGGTTGAATTATCGAAATCGAATATGCCCCTTTTAATTAAGTCTGGTAATCTAAGAATTAGGGAACAGACACCCTAATTGACGTGAATCCTAAAGATAGATCTATCGGGCCCAACAATCCCCATCCAAAGTACCGGATGCTTTAGTACTTCGAAATTTATATCATATCCGAAGGGTGTCCCGGAATGATGGGGATATTCTTATATATGCATCTTGTTAATGTCGGTTACCAGGTGTTCACCATATGAATGATTTTTATCTCTATGTATGGGATGTGTATTGAAATATGAAATCTTGTGGTCTATTATTATGATTTGATATATATAGGTTAAACCTATAACTCACCAACATTTTTGTTGACGTTTTAAGCATGTTTACTCATATTTTTGTAATTTTATGAGATATTTCATGCTAGTTGCCTAATGATGGTTCCCACATGTGTTAGGTGACTCACATGGGCTGCTAAGAGCTGATCATTGGAGTGTATATACTAATAGTACATACATCTAAAAGCTGTGTATTGTACGAACACGAATACGGGTGCATACGAGTAGAATTGTTGATGAAACTGAACGAGGATGTAATTGTAAGCATTTTTGTTAAGTAGAAGTATTTTGATAAGTGTATTGAAGTCTTTCAAAAGTGTATAAATACATATTAAAACACTACATGTATATACATTTTAACTGAGTCGTTAAGTCATCGTTAGTCGTTACATGTAAGTGTTGTTTTGAAACCTTTAGGTTAACGATCTTGTTAAATGTTGTTAACCCAATGTTTATAATATCAAATGAGATTTTAAATTATTATATTATCATGTATGAATATCTCTTAATATGATATATATACATTAAATGTCTTTACAACGATAATCGTTACATATATGTCTCGTTTAAAAATCATTAAGTTAGTAGTCTTGTTTTTACATATGTAGTTCATTGTTAATATACTTAATGATATGTTTACTTATCATAGTATCATGTTAACTATATATATATATCCATATATATGTCATCATATAGTTTTTACAAGTTTTAACGTTCGTGAATCACCGGTCAACTTGGGTGGTCAATTGTCTATATGAAACATATTTCAATTAATCAAGTCTTAACAAGTTTGATTGCTTAACATGTTGGAAACATTTAATCATGTAAATATCAATCTCAATTAATATATATAAACATGGAAAAGTTTGGGTCACTACAGTACTTACCCGTTAAATAAATTTCGTCCCGAAATTTTAAGCTGTTGAAGGTGTTGACGAATCTTTTGGAAATAGATGCGGGTATTTCTTCTTCATCTGATCTTCACGCTCCCAGGTGAACTCGGGTCCTCTACGAGCATTCCATCGAACCTTAACAATTGGTATCTTGTTTTGCTTAAGTCTTTTAACCTCACGATCCATTATTTCGACGGGTTCTTCGATGAATTGAAGTTTTTCGTTGATTTGGATTTCATCTAACGGAATAGTGAGATCTTCTTTAGTAAAACATTTCTTCAAATTCGAGACATGGAAAGTGTTATGTACAGCCATGAGTTGTTGAGGTAACTCAAGTCGGTAAGCTACTGGTCCGACACGATCAATAATCTTGAATGGTCCAATATACCTTGGATTTAATTTCCCTCGTTTACCAAATCGAACAACGCCTTTCCAAGGTGCAACTTTAAGCATGACCGTCTCTCCAATTTCAAATTCTATATCTTTTCTTTTAATGTCAGCGTAGCTCTTTTGTCGACTTTGGGCGGTTTTCAATCGTTGTTGAATTTGGATGATCTTCTCTGTAGTTTCTTGTATAATCTCCGGACCCGTAATCTGTCTATCCCCCACTTCACTCCAACAAATCGGAGACCTGCACTTTCTGTAGCGACCCGACCAAATCGTCATTGACGGCGCCGACTACTTAGGTCCCGTTACGTGGTTGTAGTCCCTATATGAGACTCGTTTGACCAAAATTATGTCGCGTTCATTTGAAACGTATCATGCTTGCAAGGTTTAGTTTACAAAACCGTTCGACGACAAGTTTAAGTTTACAAGAGTATAAAGTATAAATGAAATAACTTGTGACATAATTAGTTGAAAAATCACGGTTTGCTATAAATAGCGAAAGTATGTAGACAAAAGTTTGAATCCAAAGGTGCTATCACTAGCGTATGTATGTATGTATGCTTGACTCCAAGCAAGTAATCAAAGTGTGCGGAAGCATGTATCAAGTAGCCAAGTATGAACCTGAGAAACATATAGAAAACTGTCAACGAAAAACGTTGGTGAAATCATAGGTGTTTTAGTAAACGTTGTATCTGAACCACAAGATTTAATATAAGATGATTATCAAAATCATTTGCATTCCAAAAGTTGTTATTTGTATCCCGGGCACCCAATTATCAAACTTAACTGTTTTGCACCCTTTGCGTAGTGTTAGAACATACACTAGACCCGAAAATATATTTCATCCGCTAACGGTAGCGAACTGTCCGAATGAGGCTCGTCAAGCCCATGTGATCACATAATATAAGTTCTCGTTTACACCCTGCAAGTGTAACTAATGATAATTGAATTGAGGCTTTTTGTTCAAACCCGCACGTGGAATGTTCGTTTTCGTACTTGTGTTCAAAGTGTAAAAGTATGTAGTATAAAACCGTATATGTTTCTCATCCCATGATTTAAAAGTATAAAAGTTGTTGAAAGATGGGACTATGATCTCACCTCGAGTGCACGAGTATAAATGTACTTCACAAAGTAAACGTGTGCATGAATGTTGCTTAGCCTTGACCTAAATAAGTAAGTTGTATCAATTAACCGGTTACGACACAAGGTCGGGCGAAATGTGTTCAATTAGTCCTATGGCTCATTACGACTCGATTATATAGCATGTGAATCACGTTGTCAAGTTTCATGCAAGAATCAAGTATAAAATAAGATTAGAACGATTGTATAAGTGTTTTGTTAAGTTTGAATAATAGTCAAACTTGGTCAAAGTCAACGAAAAAGTCAACGGGGTCGGGTCGGGTCCCGAACTATTTTTCTGAGGTTTTTATTCATATATAAGCATGTTAGAACAAGTTACATGTGAATCGGAGGTGCGTAGCATAGCAAACATTTTTCTAAATTTGACAAAGTAGGTCAGAACCCAAACACGGCTATTGCCGCGCCGCGGCCAGAGGTGTCGCGCCGCGACATTAGGCGTGGCCTGGTACCTGGTCAGTTTCAAAAGTTCAAGTCTTGATCCAAAATTCAATTTAGCACAAAACGCAAACTGTAAACACTTAGAATACGCATCTTATATCATTGGAAAGCTCTTTTGACAAGGAATACAATTAACTACCTTTCACCAAGCAAAAACATCAATTACAATAATCGAAAACTCGTCAATTGATCAAGAAAGGTTTATTTTCAAAGTTTCAAGTTCGTAAAACGTATTTTATGATTCGGGAATCCAATTTACACATACGATATGCCGATTCGAAGGTAATTAAGCATACATTGCATCTAAACACTTACTAACAACATTAACAAGCATTCAACGCATCAAAAGTTCATTTCAAAGTCTATCAAACCCTAACCAAAATTCACAAAAATCAATAATCATGTGTTTGAAGTTTTCTTAATCAACCTACGCATCAAAACGAAGCTAGTGATACTAGTAACACAATTAAAACATGAACTTTAACAATCAAACAACATTTAATCTTCCAAAATGCAAGATTAAGCAAACCCATTTCAAATGTTCAAACTAGTTACTCAAAACAACAAATCGAGCAAACAAAATATATATTCATGTTACACACGAGCCATAGACACTAACTAACACCATTTCAAGTATAAAAACACGAATTTAGAGAAAATCTAGAGTTTTAGAAATGTTACCCAAACTTGATGAAATTGGTACCAAAATGTAGAGGATGAAGAGAGGATCACGAAAATGTAATTTGTTTTGATGTTTCCTTCTTGATCCGGATTTAGATGATGATTTTATAAAGATGGGTGTTTGAGTTCTAAAATGGAAGAGAGAAAAAGAGGGAGAAGATGAAGTGAGAAATGAATGGATGAGATGGTGGGAGGTGGTGGTGACTAGTTACCAAAATTTGGCCAAGTGCCAAGATTAGTCCCTCAAGTTTCAAAGCGGGTGCGGGAATTAACCAAACGAATATTTTAAAAATGCTCGAGTAAACGAGTGATGTTATAAGTAAATGACGGAATTATTATGAATGTTAGTCAACGGAAACTACGAATTTAAATAACGAAAGGTATTATTTAAAAAAAGACGGTGTTAAAAATAAATTTAACGGAAAAAGGCGGGATGTTACATTACCTACACCTTAAAAGAAATTTCATCCCGAAATTTAGTTGGAAGTAGTAGTTGTTGGTTCTTTCTAGAGATGTTGTGTTGCCGATTCTACGAATAAGTGAAGGTACGTCTTTGGGAATTTCAACGGACTTTGACGGTCGGGATTTTACGTTGGTTTAAAGTTTGGTTTCACGATTTATAGTTTCAACCGGTCCTCTTAGGAAGTGAAGTTTATCATTGATAGTAAGTTCATCGAAGAGGATAACAAGTTCTTGTTTCGCGAGACACGCCCTTAAGTTTGATACGCAGAATGTAGGATGAACGGAATTTGTTTGAGTCGGAAGTTTGAAGCGGTAAGCAACGGGCACAATACGCCCCAAGATTTAAAAAAAAAGGACTAAAAATATCGCGGGTTTAGCTTTCTACGTTTCCGAACGGACTACACCTTTTCAAGGTGCGACTTTTAACGTTACGCGGTTTCCCACATGGAATTCGAAAGGTTTACGTCTAACATTGGCATAGCTCCTTTGGCGACTACGAGCCGTCTCGAGCCTTTCTCGGATTGGAACGATTTTATCGGTTACTCCATGAATGAGTCTAGGTTCGGTGACTTGATTATCATTTACTTGGTTCTACAAAAGGAGAATGACGTTTCCGGTCATATAAGATTTCAAAAGGTGTGACGTTAAGACTTGAATGATAACCATCGTTGTAAGAGAATTTGGTTAAAGGCAAAAACTTTTCTCAAGTAAATTTGAAGTTGATAACACAAATTCGTATTACGGTTTCCAAGGTTTGAATCGTATGTTTGCTCGGTCCATCGGGTTGTGGTTGATGTGCGGCACTCATGTCTAAACGTGGTCCCGAGACTTTTTGTGAGGCACTCCAAAATCTAGAAGTGAAACGAGGATCTCGATCCGAAACGAGGTACATCTCTTTAAGGTATATTTGAAAGAGTTTGTTAGGACGTGAAAACGTTTGTTGGAACAAGTTTCTGTTTCTCAAGAATTTCACGCCGCGAAAGATTTATCGGTTTCTAAAAATGTTCGTTAGGACTATTCACCCTCGTGGCGAATGCTAGTATAGTGAGAAGAGTCTCTCTCTCCATTGAGAATTTAGATAGAAGGTTTCTTTATACGAAAGTACGAGTGTAATGCGGAAGAAGTTTCCGCCTCGATATGAGCATAACAAGCATATTGTAGTTCGTCGATAAAACTGTAAGAAAACGAGATAGTATACACGTGTAACATATGTTTGGAGTCGAAAGAATTTGTCATTCATTCGGAAGCATAATTATGGTTCGACAATAATCGAAGGTGTGTCCTTGGTATGGTTGTTATCAATATTCTTGGAGTTTTCGGATACTTAACAAGAAAGATGAAGTCATGTACATGGCACATGGTGGTGATTAGGTTGATCGAGTCCAACCACCATCACGTGTCATTAGAACTTTGGTATGACTTACCATAATATAACCACATTGATCGAGTGTCGTTATATTACGCTAACTCATACCTCCATCCCCACATCACTCCATAGATTCAGGTTCGTGTAATCGTGAAGTTTTAAAATGAACAAAGCATAGCGACATCACCAACGTGACTCGTATTTAATCGCAAGAATTTGTGCAACTCTGAAGAAGCGTTCCCCGAGGGAAGTGTATAAATGATGGTTCAAGTCAATGCGGTTTAAGTCAAACGATAATGTATTTCGGTGCAAGAAGTGTAACGAATCATGATAACGAATAGTACACAACCGTAGTGTTAATTATTGATGACGATACTCACCTGGAGTAGTGATGGTAGTAACACGATATGGTAGATAGTAAGGAACACCGGTGTGACACCGATAGTAAGTTGAAACGGTGGCGAATAACAATCTAGGAGATAGAGTTCCCGAACAAGTGTGACTAATGAAGTCGTCGTCATTCTTACGTGTATGAATCTTGAATTTACATGTGTTACTAGAAAGTGGCAGAGTACGGATTCGTATGATGAAAACTTGGTACCATTAAGAGGTTCACCTAAGAATGATTCAAATATAATGCACAAGTAGTCAAGTAAGTGCTATCTATAGCAAATGCAAGTCAGAATGCAATGATTAACTATCCGGTTGTAGTCTAGATTCACTAATGCGTCCTAACGACTCTGTCAGACACACTAATGCATATCCAAGTTCCCTACAACCAACGCTCTGATACCATCTGTAGCGACCCGACCAAATCGTCATTGACGGCGCCGACTACTTAGGTCCCGTTACGTGGTTGTAGTCCCTATATGAGACTCGTTTGACCAAAATTATGTCGCGTTCATTTGAAACGTATCATGCTTGCAAGGTTTAGTTTACAAAACCGTTCGACGACAAGTTTAAGTTTACAAGAGTATAAAGTATAAATGAAATAACTTGCGACATAATTAGTTGAAAAATCACGGTTTGCTATAAATAGCGAAAGTATGTAGACAAAAGTTTGAATCCAAAGGTGCTATCACTAGCGTATGTATGTATGTATGCTTGACTTCAAGCAAGTAATCAAAGTGTGCGGAAGCATGTATCAAGTAGCCAAGTATGAACCTGAGAAACATATAGAAAACTGTCAACGAAAAATGTTGGTGAAATCATAGGTGTTTTAGTAAACGTTGTATTTGAACCACAAGATTTAATATAAGATGATTATCAAAATCATTTGCATTCCAAAAGTTGTTATTTGTATCCCGGGCACCCAATTATCAAACTTAACTATTTTGCACCCTTTGCGTAGTGTTAGAACATACACTAGACCCGAAAACATATTTCATTCGCTAACGGTAGCGAACCGTCCGAATGAGGCTCGTCAAGCCCATGTGATCACATAATATAAGTTCTCGTTTACACCCTGCAAGTGTAACTAATGATAATTGAATTGAGGCTTTTTGTTCAAACCCGCACGTGGAATGTTCGTTTCCGTACTTATGTTCAAAGTGTAAAAGTATGTAGTATAAAACCGTATATGTTTCTCATCCCATGATTTAAAAGTATAAAAGTTGTTGAAAGATGGGACTATGATCTCACCTCGAGTGCACGAGTATAAATGTACTTCACAAAGTAAACGTGTGCATGAATGTTGCTTAGCCTTGACCTAAACAAGTAAGTTGTATCAATTAACCGGTTATGACACAAGGTCGGGCGAAATGTGTTCAATTAGTCCTATGGCTCATTACGACTCGATTATATAGCATGTGAATCACGTTGTCAAGTTTCATGCAAGAATCAAGTATAAAATAAGATTAGAACGATTGTATAAGTGTTTTGTTAAGTTTGACTAATAGTCAAACTTGGTCAAAGTCAACGAAAAAGTCAACGGGGTCGGGTCGGGTCCCGAACTATTTTTCTGAGGTTTTTATTCATATATAAGCATGTTAGAACAAGTTACATGTGAATCGGAGGTGCGTAGCATAGCAAACATTTTTCTAAATTTGACAAAGTAGGTCAGAACCCAAACACGGCTATTGCCGCGTTGCGGCCAGAGGTGTCGCGCCGCGACATTAGGCGTGGCCTGGTACCTGGTCAGTTTCAAAAGTTCAAGTCTTGATCCAAAATTCAATTTAGCACAAAATGCAAACCGTAAACACTTAGAATACGCATCTTATATCATTGGAAAGCTCTTTTGACAAGGAATACAATTAACTACCTTTCACCAAGCAAAAACATCAATTAGAATAACCGAAAACTCGTCAATTGATCAAGAAAGGTTTATTTTCAAAGTTTCAAGTTCGTAAAACGTATTTTATGATTCGGGAATCCAATTTACACATACGATATGCCGCTTCGAAGGTAATTAAGCATACATTGCATCTAAACACTTACTAACAACATTAACAAGCATTCAACGCATCAAAAGTTCATTTCAAAGTCTATCAAACCCTAACCAAAATTCACAAAAATCAATAATCATGTGTTTGAAGTTTTCTTAATCAACCTACGCATCAAAACGAAGCTAGTGATACTAGTAACACAATTAAAACATGAACTTTAACAATCAAACAACATTTAATCTTCCAAAATGCAAGATTAAGCAAACCCATTTCAAATGTTCAAACTAGTTACTCAAAACAACAAATCGAGCAAACAAAATATATATTCATGTTACACACGAGCCATAGACACTAACTAACACCATTTCAAGTATAAAAACATGAATTTAGAGAAAATCTAGAGTTTTAGAAATGTTACTCAAACTTGATGAAATTGGTACCAAAATGTAGAGGATGAAGAGAGGATCACGAAAATGTAATTTGTTTTGATGTTTCCTTCTTGATCCGGATTTAGATGATGATTTTATAAAGATGGGTGTTTGAGTTCTAAAATGGAAGAGAGAAAAAGAGGGAGAAGATGAAGTGAGAAATGAATGGATAGATGGTGGGAGGTGGTGGTGACTAGTTACCAAAATTTGGCCAAGTGCCAAGATTAGTCCCTCAAGTTTCAAAGCGGGTGCGGGAATTAACCAAACGAATATTTTAAAAACGCTCGAATAAACGAGTGATGTTATAATTAAATGACGGAATTATTATGAATGTTAGTCAACGGAAACTACGAATTTAAATAACGAAAGGTATTATTTAAAAAAAGACGGTGTTAAAAATAAATTTAACGGAAAAAGGCGGGATGTTACACTTTCTACCATAAAGTGCTTCAAACGGCGCCATCTCAATGCTTGAATGGTAGCTGTTGTTGTAGGAAAATTCTGCTAACGGTAGATGTCGATCCCAACTGTTTCCAAAATCAATAACACATGCTCGTAGCATGTCTTCAAGCGTTTGTATCGTCATTTAGCTCTGCCCATCAGTTTGTGGATGATAGGCAGTACTCATGTCTAGACGAGTTCCTAATGCTTGCTGTAATGTCTGCCAGAATCTTGAAATAAATCTGCCATCCCTATCAGAGATAATAGAGATTGGTATTCCATGTCTGGAGACGACTTCCTTCAAATACAGTCGTGCTAACTTCTCCATCTTGTCATCTTCTCTTATTGGCAGGAAGTGTGCTGATTTGGTGAGATGATCAACTATTACCCAAATAGTATCAAAACCACTTGCAGCCCTTGGCAATTTAGTGATGAAATCCATGGTAATGTTTTCCCATTTCCATTCCGGGATTTCGGGTTGTTGAAGTAGACCTGATGGTTTCTGATGCTCAGCTTTGACCTTAGAACACGTCAAACATTCTCCTACGTATTTAGCAACATCGCTTTCATACCCGGCCACCAAAAATGTTTCTTGAGATCCTTGTACATCTTCCCCGTTCCAGGATGTATTGAGTATCTGGTTTTATGAGCTTCTCTAAGTACCATTTCTCTCATATCTCCAAATTTTGGTACCCAAATCCTTTCAGCCCTATACCGGGTTCCGTCTTCCTGAATATTAAGATGCTTCTCCGATCCTTTGGGTATTTCATCCTTTAAATTTCCCTCTTTTAAAACTCCTTGTTGCGCCTCCTTTATTTGAGTAGTAAGGTTATTATGAATCATTATATTCATAGATTTTACTCGAATGGGTTCTCTGTCCTTCCTGCTCAAGGCATCGGCTACCACATTTGCCTTCCCCGGGTGGTAACGAATCTCAAAGTCATAATCATTCAATAATTCAATCCACCTACGCTGCCTCATATTCAGTTGTTTCTGATTAAATATGTGTTGAAGACTTTTGTGGTCGGTATATATAATACTTTTGACCCCATATAAGTAGTGCCTCCAAGTCTTTAATGCAAAAACAACCGCTCCTAATTCCAAATCATGTGTCGTATAATTTTGTTCGTGAATCTTCAATTGTCTAGACGCATAAGCAATCAACTTCGTTCGTTGCATTAATACACAACCGAGACCTTGCTTTGATGCGTCACAATAAATCACAAAATCATCATTCCCTTCAGGAAATGACAATATAGGTGCCGTAGTTAGCTTTTTCTTCAATAACTGAAACGCTTTCTCTTGTTCATCATTCCATTCAAATTTCTTCCCTTTATGCGTTAATGAAGTCAAGGGTTTTGCTATTCTGGAAAAGTCTTGGATGAACCTTCTGTAGTAACTAGCTAGTCCTAAAAACTGGCGTATGTGTTTCAGAGTTTTCGGGGTTTCCCACTTTTCAACAGTTTCTATCTTTGCCGGACCCACCTTAATACCTTCTTTGTTTACTATGTGACCGAGGAATTGAACTTCTTCCAACCAAAATGCACACTTTGAAAACATAGCGTACAATTCTTCCTTCCTCAATACTTCTAACACCTTTCTCAAATGTTCACCGTGTTCTTGGTCATTCTTTGAGTAAATAAGTATGTCATCAATGAAAACAATGACAAACTTGTCAAGGTATGGTCCACACACTCGGTTCATAAGGTCCATGAACATAGCTGGTGCATTAGTTAAACCAAACGGCATAACCATAAACTTGTAATGACCGTAACGTGTTCTGAAAGCAGTCTTTGGAATATCATCTTCTTTCACCCGCATTTGATGATACCCGGAACGTAAGTCAATCTTTGAATAAACAGACGAGCCTTGTAGTTGATCAAATAAGTCGTCGATTCTCGGTAGTGGGTAGCGGTTCTTGATGGTAAGTTTGTTCAACTCTCGATAGTCGATACACAACCTGAATGTACCATCTTTCTTCTTGACAAACAAAACAGGAGCTCCCCACGGTGATGTGCTTGGTCGAATGAAACCACGCTCTAAAAGTTCTTGTAATTGGCTTTGCAGTTCTTTCATCTCACTGAGTGCGAGTCTGTAAGGAGCACGAGCTATTGGTGCAGCTCCTGGTACAAGATCTATTTGAAATTCAACGGATCGATGTGGGGGTAATCCCAGTAATTCTTTCAAAAATACATCGAGAAATTCTTTTGCAATGGAAACATCATTGATGCTCTTTTCTTCAGTTTGTACTTTCTCGATGTGTGCTAGAACAGCATAGCAACCTTTTCTTATTAGTTTTTGTGCCTTCAAATTACTAATAAGATGTAGCTTCGTGTTGCCCTTTTCTCCGTGCACCATTAAGGGTTTACCTTTTTCTCGTATAATGTGAATTGCATTTTTATAACAAACGATCTCTGCTTTCACTTCTTTCAACCAGTCCATACCGATTATCACATCAAAACTCCCTAACTCTACTGGTATCAAATCAATCTTAAATATTTCGCTAACCAGTTTAATTTCTCGATTCCGACATATATTATCTGCTGAAATTAATTTACCATTTGCTAATTCGAGTAAAAATTTACTATCCAAAGGCGTCAATGGACAACTTAATTTAGCACAAAAATCTCTACTCATATAGCTTCTATCCGCACCCGAATCAAATAAAATGTAAGCAGATTTATTGTCAATAAGAAATGTACCCATAACAAGCTCCGGGTCTTCCTGTGCCTCTGCCGCATTAATATTGAAAACTCTTCTGCAGCCTTGTCCATTCGTGTTCTCCTGGTTTGGGCAATTTCTAATAATGTGACCCGGTTTTTCACATTTATAACAAACTACATTGGCATAACTTGCTCCGACACTACTTGCTCCGCCATTACTTGTTCCGACACCATTTGTTCCTTTCATTCTATTAACCCCTGGTCTATAGACCTCACACTTCGCCGCGCTATGACCATTTCTTTTACACTTGTTGCAAAATTTGGTGCAGAACCCCGAGTGATACTTTTCACACCTTTGGCATAGCTGCTTCTGATTGTTGTTGTTGTTGTTGCGGTTATTATTGTTGTTGGGATGATTGTTGTAGTTGCTGCTGTTGTTGTTGTTGTTGTTGTTGTTGTTGTTATTGTTGGGCCGTTTGTTGTAGTTGCGATTGATGTTGCGATTGTTGGGATAATTGTTGCGATTATTGTTGTAATTGCTGTTGTTGTTGTATTGGTGATTCTTATCACCGTTTTTCTCCCACTTTCTTTTGACTTGCTTCACATTGGCCTCTTTAGCAGTCTGTTCTTTAATTCTTTCTTCAATCTGGTTTACTAGTTTGTGAGCCATTCTACATGCCTGTTGTATGGAGGCGGGCTCGTGTGAACTTATATCTTCGTGGATTCTTTCCGGTAATCCTTTCACAAACTCGTCGATCTTCTCTTCCTCATCTTCGAATGCTCCCGGACATAATAGGCACAATTCTATGAATCGTCTTTCATACGTGGTAATATCAAATCGTTGGGTTCGTAACCCTCTAAGTTCTGTCTTGAGCTTATTGACCTCGGTTCTGGGACGGTACTTCTCGTTCATCAAGTGCTTGAATGCTGACCACGGTAGTGCGTACGCATCGTCTTGTCCCACTTGCTCTAGATAGGTATTCCACCATGTTAACGCAGAACCTGTGAAGGTATGCGTAGCGTACTTCACTTTGTCCTCTTCAGTACACTTACTTATGGCAAACACCGATTCGACCTTCTCGGTCCACCGTTTTAATCCGATCGGTCCTTCGGTTCCATCAAATTCCAAAGGTTTGCAGGCAGTGAATTCTTTGTAGGTGCATCCTACACGATTTCCTGTACTGCTAGATCCAAGGTTATTGTTGGTATGTAGCGCAGCCTGTACTGCGGCTATGTTTGAAGCTAGAAAAGTACGGAATTCCTCTTCATTCATATTCACGGTGTGTCGAGTAGTCGGTGCCATTTCCTTCAAAATAATCAAATGGAACAAGTTAATCATACAGAATATTAAGAGTAGTTAATAGTATTTCGTAGCATAATATGAACTCATTTATAAAAGCTTTTTCTTCATATTAGCGTTTTATAAGTTTAAATTCGGGTAGTACCTACCCGTTAAGTTCATACTTAGTAGCTAATATACAATTCAACTACTACAATTCTATATGAAAAACTGATTATAATAATATTTCGCGTTCAAACTTTTACACAATATTTTACAAACTTACAATACCGCTTATTTTACATATAGCATGAAATATAGCACACAATAAATTTGATACAAGATGGTTGTGAAGATAATTCTAGCTAGTACACAAGTCGTTCAGCAAAGGCAATAAAGACACGTAATTCATACGTCCAGAAACAAGTCATGCATTCTGGTTTTACTAGGATTACTTCCCATCCTTGGTCTTGTGGAACATAACCGTTATGGCCGTTGATAAGACAGCGTGTTGTAACGTCGTCAAAGGGACGAGGGTTACGTAATGTCCAACAGTCCCGTAACAATCTAAAAACCTCATTTCTTACCCCAATTACCGACTCCGTCACTTGTGGGAACGTTTTGTTTAATAGTTGTAGCCCGATGTTCTTGTTCTCACTTTGGTGAGAAGCGAACATTACTAATCCGTAAGCATAACATGCTTCTTTATGTTGCATGTTAGCCGCTTTTTCTAAATCACGAAGTCCAATATTCGGATATATTGAGTCAAAATAATTTCTTAACTCATTGCGTAAAATAGCATTTGGGTTCCCCGCAATATATGCGTCAAAGTAAACACATCGTAACTTATGGATTTCCCAATGTGATATCCCCAATCTTTCGAACGAAAGCCTTTTATAAACCAAGGCATTCTTAGAACGTTCTTCGAATGTCTTACAAACTGATCTCGCCTTAAATAGTTGTGCCGAAGAACTCTGACCGACTCTAGAAAAGATTTCATCAATCATGTCTCCGGGTAGGTCTCTTAAAATATTGGGTTGTCTATCCATTTTGTGTTTTTATACTGTAAAATAGACAAGAGTTAGATTCATAAAAAAAAATACTTATTAATACAAGCAATTTTTACATATATCATAAAGCATAAGCACACTATATTACATATATTACACCACACGAATACAACTATCTTATTCCGGCTCGCTTGTTTCTTCTTCTTCGGTTTTGGTTCGTTTTGCCAAGTTTCTAGGGATATATGATGTTCCCCTAATACGAGTCGTCGTTTTCCACATTGGTTTAGAAAAACCTGGTGGTTTAGAGGTTCCTGGGTCATTGTTACAACTTAAGGACTTCGGGGGTTGACGATACATATAAAGTTCATCGGGGTTGGAATTAGATTTCTCTATTTTTATGCCCTTTCCCTTATTATTTTCTTTTGCCTTTTTAAATTCAGTTGGGGTAATTTCTATAACATCATCGGAATTCTCGTCGGAATCCGGTTCATCGGAGAATTGGTAATCCTCCCAATATTTTGCTTCCTTGGCGGAAACACCATTGACCATAATTAACCTTGGTCGGTTGGTTGAGGATTTTCTTTTACTTAACCGTTTTATTATTTCCCCCACCGGTTCTATTTCTTCATCCGGTTCCGATTCTTCTTCCGGTTCCGACTCTTCTTCCAGTTCCTCTTCGGGAACTTGTGAATCAGTCCACGAATCATTTCAATTTACATTTGACTCTTCATTATTATTAGGTGAGTCAATGGGACTTGTTCTAGAGGTAGACATCTATCACATAATATCAAACGCGTTAAGAGATTAATATATCACATAATATTCACATGTTAAAAATATATAGTTTCCAACAAAATTTGTTAAGCAATCATTTTTTAAGTAAACACGGTCGAAGTCCAGACTCACTAATGCATCCTAACAAACTCGATAAGACACACTAATGCAAAATTCTGGTTCTCTAAGACCAACGCTCGGATACCAACTGAAATGTCCCGTTCTTATTGATTAAAAACGTTCCATATTAATTGATTTCGTTGCGAGGTTTTGACCTCTATATGAGACGTTTTTCAAAGACTGCATTCATTTTAAAACAAACCATAACCTTTATTTCATCAATAAAGGTTTAAAAAGCTTTACGTAGATTATCAAAT
Organism: Rutidosis leptorrhynchoides; assembly: GCF_046630445.1. Taxonomy (NCBI): domain Eukaryota; kingdom Viridiplantae; phylum Streptophyta; class Magnoliopsida; order Asterales; family Asteraceae; genus Rutidosis; species Rutidosis leptorrhynchoides. The sequence continues at coordinate 309,153,444 of NC_092339.1, read as the reverse complement.
AATGATAATCTAAAATATTCTGTTTACACACGACCATTACATAATGGTTTACAATACAAAGATGTTACAACAAAATAAGTTTCTTGAATGCAGTTTTTACACAATATCATACAAGCATGGACTCCAAATCTCGTCCTTATTTAAGTATGCGACAGCGGAAGCTCTTAATAATCACCTGAGAATAAACATGCTTAAAACGTCAACAAAAATGTTGGTGAGTTATAGGTTTAACCTATATATATCAAATCATAATAATAGACCATAAGATTTCATATTTCAATACACATCCCATACATAGAGATAAAAATCATTCATATGGTGAACACCTGGTAACCGACATTAACAAGATGCATATATAAGAATATCCCCATCATTCCGGGACACCCTTCGGATATGATATAAATTTCGAAGTACTAAAGCATCCGGTACTTTGGATGGGGTTTGTTAGGCCCAATAGATCTATCTTTAGGATTCGCGTCAATTAGGGTGTCTGTTCCCTAATTCATAGATTACCAGACTTAATAAAAAGGGGCATATTCGATTTCGATAATTCAACCATAGAATGTAGTTTCACGTACTTGTGTCTATTTTGTAAATCATTTATAAAACCTGCATGTATTCTCATCCCAAAAATATTAGATTTTTAAAAGTGGGACTATAACTCACTTTCACAGATTTTTACTTCGTCGAGAAGTAAGACTTGACCACTGGTTGATTCACGAACCTATAACAATATATACATATATATCAAAGTATGTTCAAAATATATTTACAACACTTTTAATATATTTTGATGTTTTAAGTTTATTAAGTCAGCTGTCCTCGTTAGTAACCTACAACTAGTTGTCCACAGTTAGATGTACAGAAATAAATCGATAAATATTATCTTGAATCAATCCACGACCCAGTGTATACGTATCTCAGTATTGATCACAACTCAAACTATATATATATTTTGGAATCAACCTCAACCCTGTATAGCTAACTCCAACATTCACATATAGAGTGTCTATGGTTGTTCCGAAATATATATAGATGTGTCGACATGATAGGTCGAAACATTGTATACGTGTCTACGGTATCTCAAGATTACATAATATACAATACAAGTTGATTAAGTTATGGTTGGAATAGATTTGTTACCAATTTTCACGTAGCTAAAATGAGAAAAATTATCCAATCTTGTTTTACCCATAACTTCTTCATTTTAAATCCGTTTTAAGTGAATCAAATTGCTATGGTTTCATATTGAACTCTATTTTATGAATCTAAATAGAAAAAGTATAGGTTTATAGTCGGAAAAATAAGTTACAAGTCGTTTTTGTAAAGGTAGTCATTTCAGCCGAAAGAACGACGTCTAGATGACCATTTTAGAAAACATACTTCCACTTTGAGTTTAACCATAATTTTTGGATATAGTTTCATGTTCATAATAAAAATCATTTTCTCAGAATAACAACTTTTAAATCAAAGTTTATCATAGTTTTTAATTAACTAACCCAAAACAGCCCGCGGTGTTACTACGACGGCGTAAATCCGGTTTTACGGTGTTTTTCGTGTTTCCAGGTTTTAAATCATTAAGTTAGCATATCATATAGATATAGAACATGTGTTTAGTTGATTTTAAAAGTCAAGTTAGAAGGATTAACTTTTGTTTGCGAACAAGTTTAGAATTAACTAAAGTATGTTCTAGTGATTACAAGTTTAAACCTTCGAATAAGATAGCTTTATATGTATGAATCGAATGATGTTATGAACATCATTACTACCTTAAGTTCCTTGGATAAACCTACTGGAAAAGAGAAAAATGGATCTAGCTTCAACGGATCCTTGGATGGCTCGAAGTTCTTGAAGAAGAATCATGACACGAAAACAAGTTCAAGTAAGATCATCACTTGAAATAAGATTGTTATAGTTATAGAAATTGAACCAAAGTTTGAATATGATTATTACCTTGTATTAGAATGATAACCTACTGTAAGAAACAAAGATTTCTTGAGGTTGGATGATCACCTTACAAGATTGGAAGTGAGCTAGCAAACTTGAAAGTATTCTTGATTTTATGTAACTAGAACTTGTAGAATTTATGAAGAACACTTAGAACTTGAAGATAGAACTTGAGAGAGATTAATTAGATGAAGAAAATTGAAGAATGAAAGTGTTTTTAGGTGTTTTTGGTCGTTGGTGTATGGATTAGATATAAAGGATATGTAATTTTGTTTTCATGTAAATAAGTCATGAATGATTACTCATATTTTTGTAATTTTATGAGATATTTCATGCTAGTTTCCAAATGATGGTTCTCACATGTGTTAGGTGACTCACATGGGCTGCTAAGAGCTGGTCATTAGAGTGTATATACCAATAGTACATACATCTAAAAGCTGTGTATTGTACGAGCACGAATACGGGTGCATACGAGTAGAATTGTTGATGAAACTGAACGAGGATGTAATTGTAAGCATTTTTGTTAAGTAGAAGTATTTTGATAAGTGTATTGAAGTCTTTCAAAAGTGTATAAATACATATTAAAACACTACATGTATATACATTTTAACTGAGTCGTTAAGTCATCGTTAGTCGTTACATGTAAGTGTTGTTTTGAAACCTTTAGGTTAACGATCTTGTTAAATGTTGTTAACCCAATGTTTATAATATCAAATGAGATTTTAAATTATTATATTATCATGATATTATCATGTATGAATATCTCTTAATATGATATATATACATTAAATGTCTTTACAACAATAATCGTTACATATATGTCTCGTTTAAAAATCATTAAGTTAGTAGTCTTGTTTTTACATATGTAGTTCATTGTTAATATACTTAATGATATGTTTACTTATCATAGTATCATGTTAACTATATATATATATCCATATATATGTCATCATATAGTTTTTACAAGTTTTAGCGTTCGTGAATCACCGGTCAACTTGGGTGGTCAATTGTCTATATGAAACATATTTCAATTAATCAAGTCTTAACAAGTTTGATTGCTTAACATGTTGGAAACATTTAATCATGTAAATATCAATCTCAATTAATATATATAAACATGGAAAAGTTCGGGTCACTACAATTCAAGCATCAAAAAGTTCGTTTTAAGTCTATCAAACCTTAATCAAAATTCACAAAAATTAATAATCATGTTTTTGAAGTTTTCTAAATCAACCTATGCATCAAAACGAAGCTAGTGATACTAGTAACACAATTAAAACATGAACTTTAACAATTTAACAATATTAACTCATCCAAAATGCAAGATTAAGCAAACCCATTTCAAATGTTCAAACTAGTTACCTAAAACAACAAATCGAGCAAACAAATCATATATTCATGTTATACACGAGCCATAGACACTAACTAATACCATTTCAAGTATATAAAACGAATTTAGAGAGATTTAGAGTTTTTAGAAAGTTACCCAAACGAGATGAAATTGGTACCAAAATGTAGAGGATGAAGAGAGGATCATGAAAATGTAATTTGTTTTGATATTTGCTTCTTGATTCGGTTTTAGATGATGATTTTGTGAGTTGGTTGTTTAAGTTCCAAAAATGGAAGTATGAAGAGAGAAAGAGGAGAAAGAGATGAGAAGGTGGGTGGAAATGAATTGGTGGATGAGGTGGGTTGACTAGTTGACCTAGTCAACTAGTTTGCCCACTTGGCAACCTCGGTCCCTCAAGTTTCAAAGCGGGTGCGTGAATTCGCCAAACGAATATTTTAAAAACGCTCGAGTAAACGAGTGATGCTATAATTAAATAACGGGAATATTATGAATGCTAGTCAACGGAAAACTAGGAATTTAAATAACGAAAGATATTATTAAAAAAAAGATAGTGTTAAAAATAAATTTAACGGAAAAACGCGGGATGTTACATTACCTACACCTTAAAAGAAATTTCGTCCCGAAATTTAGTTGGAAGTAGTAGTTGTTGTTTCTTCTTTAAAACCTTGCGTTGCAAATTCTACGAATAAGTGGAGGTACTCTCTTGGGCATTTCAACGAACTTGACAGTCGGGATTTTTCATCATTTTAAAGTTTGATTTCACGAGTCAATATTTCAACCGGTTCTCCTAGGAAAGAAAGTTTGTCATCGATAGCAAGCTCATCGAAAAGGATAACAAGTTCTTGTTTCGCAAGACACGTCTTTAAGTTTGATACATGAAATGTAGGATGAACGGAGACTCAAATGAGTCGGAAAATCTAAAAGGCTAGCAACGGGTCCAAAATGCCCCAAGATTTTAAAAGGATCAAAATATCACGGATTTAGTTTTCTACGTTTCCCAAAACGGATTACACCTTTTCAAGGTGTGACTTTTATCGTTACGCGGTTACCCACTTGGAATTCGAAAGGTTTACGTCTAACATCGGTGTAGCTCCTTTGGCGACTACGGTCGTTTTGAGTCTTTTTGGATTTGAACAAAATTAACGGTTATTTCATGAATGAGTGCGGGTGCGGTGATTTGATTATCATTTACTTGGTTCTACAAAAGGAGAATGACATTTCCGGTCATATAAGATTTCAAAAGGTGTGACGTTAAGACTTGAATGATAACCATCATCGTAAGAGAATTTAGTTAAAGGCAAAGACTTTTCTCAAGAAATTTTGAAGTCGATAACACAAACTCGTATTATGGTTTCCAAGGTTTGAATCGTATGTTTGTTTGGTCCGTCGGTTTGTGATTGGTGTGTTGTACTCATGTCTAAACGTGGTCCCGAGGCTTTTTGTAAGGCACTCCGAAATCTAGAAGTGAAACGAGGATCTCGATCCGAAACGAGGTATATCTCCTTAAGAAATTTTAAATAAGTTTGTTAGGACTTGAAAACGTTTGTTGGAACAAGTTTCTGTTTCTCAAGAATTTCGCGCCGCGGAAGATTTATCGTTTCCGAAAATGTTCGTTAGGACTATTCACCCTCGTGGCGAATACTAGTATAACGTGAAGAGTCTCTCTCTCCATTGAGAATTTAGAATAAAGATTTCCTTAAACGGAAGTACGAGTGTGATGCGAGAGAAGCTTCCATCTCGATGTGAGCATAATAAGCATATTGTAGTTCGTCGATAAAACTGTGCGAAAACGAGATAGTATACACGTGTAACATATGTTTGAAGTTGAAAGAATTTGTCATTCCTTCGGAAGCATGGGTATGGTTCGACAATAATCGAAGATGTGTCCCTGGTATGGTTGTTATCAACATTCTCGGAGTTTTCGGATATTCAAACAAGAAAAATGAAGTCATGTACATGGCACATGGTGGTGATTAGGTTGATCGAGTCCAATCACCATCACGAGTCATTAGAACTTTGGTATGACTTACCATAATATAACCACGTTGATCGAGTGTCGTTATATTACGCTAACTCATACCTCCATCCCCACATCACTCCATAGATTCAGGTTCGTATAATCGTGAAGTTTTAAAATGAACAAAGGATAGCGACATCACCAACGTGACTCGTATTTAATCGCAAGAATTAGTGCAACTCTAAAGAAGTGTTCCCCGAGGGAAGTGTATAAATGATTGTTCACGTCAATGCGGTTCAAGTCAAACGATAATGTATTTCGGTGCGAGAAGTGTAACGAATCATGATAACGAATAGTACACAACCGTAGTGTTAAGTATTGATGACGATACTCACCTGGAGTAGTGATAGTAGTAACAAGAAGTGGTAGATAGTAAGGAACACCGGTGTGACACCGATAGTAAGTTGAAACGGTGGCGAATAACGATCTGGAATACAGAGTTCCCGAACAAGTGTGACTAATGAAGTCGTCGTCATCCTTACGCGTATGAATCTTGAATTTACGTGTGTTACCAGAAAGTGGCAGAATACGAATTCGTAAGATGAAAGCTTGGTACCATCAAGAAGTTTGCCTAAGAATGATTCAAGTATAATGCACAAGTAGTCAAGTAAGTGCTATCTATAGCAAATGTATGTCAGAATGCAATGGCTAGCTATCCGGTTGTAGTCTAGATTCACTAATGCGTCCTAACGACTCTGCTAGACACACTAATGCACGTCCTAGATCCCTACAACCAACGATCTGATACCATCTGTGGCGACTCGACAAAATCGTCATTGACGGCGCCGCTAACTTAGGTCCCGTTGCGTGGTCATAGTCCCTATATGAGACGCGTTTGACCAAAATTATGTCGCATTCATTTGAAACGTATAAGACTTACAAAGTTTAGTTTACAAAACTGTTTGACAACAAGTTTAAGTTTACAAAGGTATAAAGTATAAATGAAATAACTTGCGACATAATTAGTTTAAAATCACGGTTGCTATAAATAGCGTAAGTATGCAAACATTATGTTTAAATCCAAAGGTGCTATCACTAGCGTATATATGTATGTATGCTTGACCCCAAGCAAGTATGAGTGTACGCGGAAGCATGTATCAAATAGCCAAGTATGAACCAGAGAAACATATAGAAAACTGTCAACGAAAAACGTTGGTGAAATCATAGGTGTTTTAGTAAACGTTGTATTTGAACCACAAGATTTAGTATAAGATGATTATCAAAATCATTTGCATTCCAAAGTTGTTGTTTGTATCCCGGGCACCCAATTATCAAACTTAACTGTTTTGCACCCTTTGCGTAGTGTTAGAACATACACTAGACCCAAAAATATATTTCATCCGCTAATGGTAGCGAACCGTCCGAATGAAGCTCGTCAAGCCCATGTGATCACATAATATAAGTTCACGTTTACACCCTGCAAGTGTAACTAATGATAATTGAATTGAGGCTTTTTGTTCAAACCCGTACGTGGAATGTTCGTTTTCGTACTTGTGTTCAAAGTGTAATAGCATGATACGTATATGTTTCTCATCCCATAGTTTAAAGCATAAAAGTTATTTGAAAGATGGGACTATGATCTCACCTCGAGTGCACGAGTATAAAAGTACTTCACAAAGTAAACGTGTGCATGAAAGTTGCTTAGCCTTGACCTAAACAAGTAAGTTGTATCAATTAACCGGTTACGACACAAGGTCGGGTGAAATGTGTTCAATTAGTCCTATGGCTCGTTACGACTCGAATAGTATAGCATGTGAATCACGTTGTCAAGTTTCATGCAAGAATCATGTATAAAAGAAGATTAGAACGATTGCGTAAACGTTTGGTTAAGTTTGACAAAAAGTCAAACTTTGGTCGGTCAAGGTCAACAAAAAGTCAACACGTTCGGGTCGGGTCCCGAACTATTTTTCTGTGCTAATTATTCATATATAAGCATGTTGGAATAAGTTTCATGTGAATCTGAGGTCCATAGCGTGCCACACATTTTTCGTATAATTGACAAGTAGGTCAGAACCTAGACACGCCTTAGGTCGCGCCGCGACCCAAGACTGCCGCGCCGCGGCATTTAACGTGTGCTGGTACCTGGTCAGTCTCAAATGTCCAAGTCTCAAATCAAAACTCTTTCAAGCATAAATCACAAACCGCTAACACTTAGAACTCGTATCTTATATCGTTGGAAAGCTCTTTTGACAAGGAATACAACTAACTACTTTTCACCAAGCAAAAAAAATATCAATTACAATAATCGAAATCTCGTCAAGTGATCATTAAAGGTTTATTTTCAAAGTTTCAATTTCATCAAATGCATTTTAAGTTTCGGGAATCCGATTCACACATATGATATGCCGTTTTGAAGGTAATGAAACATACATTACAACTATACACTTACAATTTACATTTCATGGCATTCAAGCATCAAAAAGTTCGTTTTAAGTCTATCAAACCTTAATCAAAATTCACAAAAATTAATAATCATGTTTTTGAAGTTTTCTAAATCAACCTATGCATCAAAACGAAGCTAGTGATACTAGTAACACAATTAAAACATGAACTTTAACAATTTAACAATATTAACTCATCCAAAATGCAAGATTAAGCAAACCCATTTCAAATGTTCAAACTAGTTACCTAAAACAACAAATCGAGCAAACAAATCATATATTCATGTTATACACGAGCCATAGACACTAACTAACACCATTTCAAGTATATAAAACGAATTTAGAGAGATTTAGAGTTTTTAGAAAGTTACCCAAACGAGATAAAATTGGTACCAAAATGTAGAGGATGAAGAGAGGATCATGAAAATGTAATTTGTTTTGATGTTTGCTTCTTGATTCGGTTTTAGATGATGATTTTGTGAGTTGGTTGTTTAAGTTCCAAAAATGGAAGTATGAAGAGAGAAAGAGGAGAAAGAGATGAGAAGGTGGGTGGAAATGAATGGGTGGATGAGGTGGGTTGACTAGTTGACCTAGTCAACTAGTTTGCCCACTTGGCAACCTCGGTCCCTCAAGTTTCAAAGCGGGTGCGTGAATTCGCCAAACGAATATTTTAAAAACGCTCGAGTAAACGAGTGATGCTATAATTAAATAACGGGAATATTATGAATGCTAGTCAACGGAAAACTAGGAATTTAAATAACGAAAGATATTATTAAAAAAAAGATAGTGTTAAAAATAAATTTAACGGAAAAACGCGGGATGTTACAGAAATACTATGGGTGCGTTCGATAAACTGAATGATTAAGCACTTAATGGTTGATAATCTGAATAGTTTATAGGATCCGAATGAAGTTGGTTCTAAATGATAATAATCGTTTGATAATCATTAATGAACAATGTGAATGATGGAACACTACCTTATTAGGAATTTGCGTGAATAAAATCCATTATAGTTGTTTATTAAGTGTTCGTGATACAATTTAAGTAGAAGATTACATAACATTTTGGTGTTTAATGGTTAAGATAGTATTTTAACTCTGAATGGTTCACTCTGAATGGTTCAACACTAAATAATGAACTATTTAGCACCGTATGTTGTTTAGAGGTCAGAAACAAACGTGCTGAATGTTGAATGGTTCATCATTCAACGTTGAACCATCCATTTAACAGGTAATCAAACACACCCTAAGACCAATGCCACTAACTTTTTTTTGTGATGTCGCAGGTCTCTCTACTGGCTCAATTAGCCCAACTCATGACCTAGGTCTTGAAGTCCCTGCTACCATTGCTGCAATTAACAACCCTACATCCAAAATTACATACGATGAGCACAACCACGAGCGGTATCCACCTGGCGACCCAAGCAAGCGTGCATTCGCCTACTTTGTACTAACCGGCGGCCGCTTCGTTTACGCATCATTAATCCGTATTTTAGTACTAAAGTTTGTTCTAAGCATGTCTGCAAGTAAAGACGTTCTTGCCCTTGCTTCCTTAGAAGTAGACCTCTCAAATATCGAGCCAGGGACCACAGTAACCGTAAAGTGGCGTGGGAAGCCAGTTTTTATCAGATGTAGAACCGATGATGACATCAACTTAGCTAACAGTGTTGATGTAAACTCACTTCGGGACCCACAGGAGGATGCGGTGAGGGTTAAAGACCCAGAGTGGCTCATTGTTATTGGGGTATGCACTCATTTGGGTTGCATCCCGTTACCGAATGCAGGTGACTTTGGCGGTTGGTTTTGCCCTTGTCATGGGTCACACTACGACATATCAGGAAGAATTCGGAAGGGTCCGGCTCCTTATAATCTCGAGGTGCCCACTTATAGCTTCTTGGCTGACAATAAGTTGCTGATTGGTTGAGACATAGACCGGGCGATGTTTGTTTTGTTACAATTTTCATTTTGTTTATGCATTAGAATTTTGTTTGTGCTGCATGCTGAGTTCCAAATAAGGCAGCATCAGGTGGTTTATTTGTTGGGAATAATTTATACTTAGTTTTAGTTTGCGTTTTGGAAGTCATATATACTGAAATACTAGTAACATGTAACATCATGCGATTCTTTAATCTTGATCCAACTTCCAAGTGTCATTTCATCAGTATCTAACTTTATAATGTTTGACATGCAAGATCAACATTGAAACACAGCCTTGCAACAATGTTAACAAAACGCTATTGAACCAAACTAAATAAAACATTGAGACTAACACAAACTCCGCGTATTCACCCATATCGACCCAAGTGAAACACCCAAATTTTGTGATATTTTCTTTCATTTAGGTCTCAACCATGTTGGATAAAGCCCTGCTAGCATTTATCGACCATAGTAATGTTGGTAGGACAATGGACGCAAATGTACGTCGATTTATGTCGACAAATTTCAAAAATACCAAAAGAGATTGGGCTTGTTGTGGCAGTGCTCTGTAAAGTGGGTTGATTTGTAAAGAATGAAATATGATTGTGTAGTGGAAAGTTTTAAGTTTAGTAGTGAAAAGTGATCAGTGGTTTAGGCTTTTATATTGGTTTCCCTTATCTGTCCTTGGTTGTTTGGTAGTTCTTGACTTCTTGAAGTTTGTTTTCATTCATTTTCTATTTTTTTTTCTTTTCAAAATTAATTTTTAACTTAATTGTCAATCATTTAGCCATTTAGGAAACCTCTGTTTTCCTCCATTAATTCCCTTATATTATCAACATCAAAGAGTCCTTGCCGGTTTGTTGCACTAGAGTTTCTCCTCTCTCCAACCATCGGCATCTCACCGGTGGTTCGGAGCTCCCTCTTCTCATCCCCTGCTCCGGCTTGTCGACGTGTTCTCCGGCCGTCAACGACCACCTTGTTGCTGTTCTCGTGACGGTGGTCGTTTGTATGGTTGGGTTTCACGTTGACACTCGGTTTCTTTCGTTTTTGTGGCCTTTCCTCGGTATTGTATCCGATCTAGTTTTTGTTCGGAGTTTGTTTTTCCGGTAGCGGGTGGTCTTGCCGACGTTCTCTCGGCAGCCTAGGCTCTTGTGAAACTTGACCTCTTCGGATCTGGGTGCAGGTGCTTTGCTGTGGTAGTTGTCCATCGCCGGAGTATGTGTATAATTGTCGGAATCTTGTTCTCGTTCTTTTGCTCAAAAGTACAGGCGACGAGTTCATGTTTGAACTCTGTTTTTTTGGGTTTTGGGATGCGGACTTTTTGGTGTGGATTTCGTTTCATGCAGCGATGGTTCGGTGGTCACCGGTGTTTTATTTTTTCGGCCGGCCACTTTTTGGCCGAAATTCGCTACCGGGTGTTCTTTCATGTTGCTTCTTTGCCCTCCTACTTGGTGACGTTCTCTTGCTTTGTGGTATGGTCGAGGTGCGATCGTTTTTGAAGGGGCCGGTTTTCTCCGGCTAGTTTCCGTTGGCTTTTCGGTCGGTTGCCGGTGATTTTGTTATTTTGTCTTGTTTTAGTGGCTGTTGGCGTTCTATCAACCGTTGCTAATTTTTATATTCTTTGTTTAGTGCATTCGGTAGGTAGGATTCCTATGTTGGCGTGTTTGACATTATCTGTTACCGAGCAAAGTGTGTTTTCCACCTTGTTGGTGGTACCGTTTGCTTTTGGTTACGTTTTTTGTCGCTTGTTTGACTTTGTTTGGTTTCCTTTTGTATCGGTTCTACTTGTTGATCTTCGGATCCGTTTAATGTTATCGTTATTTTACCAAAATAAAAAATAAAATTTTTTTGCCATTTAGGGTTGTTTGGACTTTGAAAGCTTTTGAAAAACTAATACGGTTCTATATTCTCTTATTAGTGTGTTAAATTATCAGAAAATTAACTTTGAAGGGTAGGTTTACATATCTACCCTATCCAAGTTCAAAATTCAAAATTCAAAATAAAAAAAAAATAAAAATAAAAAAATAAAAAAAACATTTAGGAGGATTTTTACCGTATTTTCCCTTTACAAATATGGTTATTTTGCATAATAAACTTCTTATACAGCTTATCGTATTCAGTTTATTACTTTATTACCACTTTATATTAAACTAGTGAAATAATCCGTGAAATCGCGGGTTTGTTTAAACGAAATAATTTAATGACATGTTTTAGGTATTAAGTGAATGTAAATGCCAAAATCATTTATTTTAATGACCCGTTTGATTAAGAAACTTGTCGTTGTTTTTACAAATATATAGAGACATGTATTTTCTCAAACATATGTAACGTAATTAATTTCGTAAAAATAATCCATATTTGAATATTAATAATATAATAATTATAATTATAATTATTATATTAAAATAAATAATAATAATAATAATAAAGTTCGCTCAAACTTGAGTATTTATAATTAATTATTATTAGTAATAATAAATGCCTTTTAATTTTTTTGAAAAAAATTAAAATTACAATTTAGGAGATATTATTATTTCCTTTTATAAAAGATTTCGAATTATTTTTATATTTTTAATTAAATTAATATATAATTATTACATCATTATTATGAAAATTAAAGGATAATTAGCTTAATGATGACATCATCGTTTTAAAGCTTTATATGACTATATAGATGGATACTCCGTACTCCGTAACAAAAACACATACAACTACTATTTGTTTAAGAGATTTTGTTACAGTTGACTCCGTTCATCAAAATCACAAATTCATTGCCAAAATGCATCATGTCCCAAACAGAAATTTAATAAAAGCCTTTGGCTAGCATTAAAGGTTGTATCTTGTTGAACTGCATAACCCATTAACAGTGATGAAGACAAGGGATATATGTGGATACTTTGACACCCTTAACTCTTCACAAGTGTCAATAGAACTAATTAGGTTAACCGAAACCGGTTCGCTCTCGGCCATACACGTCATCATAGCATCAAATGCCACGAAAGCGTCATCGGTCATTATTTTTCTACCAAACCCGAAGAACCGCTTTTACCCGACTCTGCAAAACCGTCCTTCTTGTCAATCTTTCCACCCATAAACAAGTTTTGAATAGCTTCCCCGTAGTCCAAGTCTTCATCGTGATTAATGAGCTTATAAGAGCCCGAAGTAGAAGCGACATTTCTCCTCGATCGCAAGTTCACGCCTCCAAGTTGATCTCTTGGGACGTTACTATTCAAAACGTACCATAATTTGCAATAACTTTCGCACGAGGGGTCCTCACAATCGCAATAATTTCTTCCACTACGACCAATCAATATCCGCAAAGGCCTATCTTTATTCGTTTCAACCTCTTGACTTGCCTTCAATTCCTCCTTCCTTTTTTTCTCCTTCTTCAAACGAGTCAATCTTTCCGCAAAAGTAATGTTGTCTTCATTTAACTCTAAAGATTTAGTAAGTGTTGAAAAACCTCCATTATCTAGAGCATAGTCCAGTCCTAATTTCTGCCCAGAAATTACAACATTTGAACAACAATCATTAGATGAAATAGGAGCAGAAAATTCAACAATCAAACCATGAACCATGGGCAATTATACGCGACAAATCAACATGTGAATCAATCACTTTTCACAAATGTCTATTATAGTATATTAAAATCATAAATTAATGGCCAAACATCACATATTCCCTAATTATAAATTCTAACATCCCTTAATTTTTATATTAATATTTACTTTTCGAGAAATGTCACCCTTATCCGTAAGTCCTAACCTCGCCTCTGTCTAGGGGTGTTTAATATTTGATTTGAAACCGTTTAAACAGAATACCGAATCGAAATCAAACCGAGAAAAACCAAACCGAGTTTTTTTATGGACTTTGATCGCAGAAAAACCGAAACCGAATCTGAATTTGATTTTTTGGTTCGGTTTTGAAAATTCTGAACGTGATTAACCGAAAGCCGAGTATCAAACCGAATTCAATTTATACAATATAAAAAAATAAAATAAGTTATTACAGTAATATTTTTGTATACATGTACGTAGTATAATTTAAGTAGATATCTTAGATTCCTAAACCAAATTATATGTGACCGAATTTCAAGTCAAATTTTGTTTACTCGGACCATTAAGACTTTAGAGTTAGTATAAAAAAAATTAGATTAGCAACCTAATCTAATTTTTATCGGCCCCTACCCCTAAAAAAACAGTAACCCATGGTTAACTGGTCAATCATGTGGCTTTATATGACCCCTTTGACAAATGTATGGTAGGAGTGATGGGTATAATGGTAATTTCAACAAAATTCCTGCTTTTCTGCAAATGAAGGTAAGGCCGTTATCCTTCCTTCTTAATCTTGACAGCCTTGTGTAGGGGAAAACTGTTGGTCTTTTTCTAATAAATGGTGTTTGGTGTTGCAGCTGCAGGATCACTTCCATCAATATTCACCCCCAAGCTTCAATCTTTTTCATGGGTACCCCTAAATTATATAACTATTTCTTTATTTTTGTAAATGTTCATATTCATAAAACCTAAAGTATGTGCATCTTTTGATTTTACAGCAATGGGGGCACAACCATATTAAATCATACCCAACTGTATCATCTTCTTTATCTGGTTGGTAAATTATTTTTATTATTAGGAATTAGGATTTTTTGTGGTTAACGTGCATACACAAATTATTAATCGTCATTTTAAAGTCAATATATAACTGCTACGTACAACACTTTTATGCACGTTAACGACACTCCGAGAAATCCTATTATGGTTTTTGTGTATTGTGCAATTAAGGTTGTCAAATGGTCTTCTATTTAACTTGTTTTCTTAAGTGATTAATGCAGATGAAAAGGGTTCATCGGATGATATAAAATCGTGTAATAATGGTCTTCTATTTAACTTGTATTCTTAAGTGATTAATGCAGATGAAAATGGTTCATCGGATGATATAAAATCGTGTAATATTGATCGAAGAAAATGGTTGGTGTCATCTGTGGGATTATTAGCAGTGTCAATGGGAAGTCCTTTAGGAGATGGAGTTGCAATGGCATCTAAATTTGCTGACAGTAATCTTCTTCTGCCTTATTTTGAAGTGATAATATGTTATCTTCATTTTGGTTTTTTAATATTTGGAACAAAATTATGCTAGATTGTGTTTTCGAGAGGGTGTTTGACATTGCGTTTTGAAATTGATTATCTGATTATTGTGTTTTCAAAGTCATTCAATTTCAGTTTCTAGTGTATGTTTTAAGTAAAATGATTATGATTTTAATGAGTATCAAATTCTTTTATAAGCAGTTTATTGATAGCTGCAAGTAAGCAATAGAAGTAATTCAAATTACCTAATTATTTCGACTCATTACTCTACAAATTTCTAGATATTTAGAGTTTGCCAACACTCAAGCATCTGATTATTTGAATTTACAACTTTAAATAGCAGAATCCGGGCACAATTTTGCAGCACGTTATGCTGTAGCTGATTCTGATTGTTCTGTTACCACATATTTACTTCCTAAACGCAGTGGCGTAAATTGTGTAATGTTGATGATTATAACACCTGTTGTAGGTCTCATCGGATTAATGAATCAAATTCTGGGACATAAATGCACTTTACCCCATCGTAGTACTGCTTTATAGTTAGAATATTTGGGTTTATTTTAAATACTATAATATGAAGCAAAGTTCTGCCAACTATCTGCCAACACTTTGGTAATAAATATGAAGAGGTTGATAGGGAAAAGGGTCCGAAACAGTAAATATCCGGATAGATAGCGTACAACTGAGTAAAAAATATTTGGTAGCCTGAACAAAGAAAACCTTATCCGTTTACCCATATTATCGTTGGACCCAAGTTTTCTAACTTGAGTATGCACTACCATTCTAAATTTCTTAACGAATGTGCACTGAAATCGACGGCACTCGTATTGAAGAACTAGCAAATAATTGAGAAATATTCACTAATGATTATAACTTTTGTATCGTGTGTACGAAATGAGTTTAAGTTTACATAACGCAGTGCCGGCTTTAAAGGGAAAGGATTATGGAAAATCTAAGATGAAGTACCCTGATTATGAAGAGACAAGCTCTGGACTCCAATATAAGGTTATTTGTTTTTCTTACTTGAGCTTATTTATACTATAAACCTCTAATTATATGTTTTAATCTATAATCTTGAAATTCAAAAAATGCAGGACTTAAGACCAGGGAGCGGCCCAATACCGAAGGCTGGAGACACTGTAGTGGTATGCCTATCGTTTTGTACGTCCCCAATGTTTTTACATAAACCATCTTGACATATCAACAAACTTACAAGTTGAGTGCGTTTAGTAAGATAAATAATAGTAAAATAACTATAGGAAGAAAGATCTGATGTTGAGTGCGTTTAGGTTGATTGGGACGGTTACACAATTGGATATTATGGGCGTATATTTGAGGCTAGGAACAAGACTAAAGGCGGTTCATTTGAGGTATGTTATCATTATAATACTTGTCATTGTCAAGATTTATACAAATTTTGCTCACTTTTCGACTTGCATTAATTGTATTACAACTTCGCAGGGTGATGACAAATCCTTCTACAGATTTCGCTTAGGTTCTCACGAGGTATAGTTCCCTTTTCTCCGTTTTAGCGAAGTAGTGTGTTTCAGGGTTACTAAATAACCAACTTTACTGAATTGATATAAAAAGAGTATTTGGATGTGCTCATGCATTTTGAAGTTGTATTAATAGTCCATGGTTCTAATGTCAGGTGATACCGGCTTTTGAGGAAGCTGTTGCAGGCATGTCGTTGGGCGGCATCCGAAGGTGATATGGATAACGCCTGCTGATATATTTCGGGCTTTATTTCATGTGTTATACACTCTTATAATAACAATCTGTGCGGAAAATAATTCTTTGGTTGTTTTGACCATTTTGTTCAGGATCATCGTGCCACCTGATCTTGGATATCCAGAAAATGACTACAACAAAAGTGGCCCAAAACCAACTACATTTTCGGTACCTTCACTTTTATGATGCCTTTTGTGTAACGTAATAGTCTCAATTCGTAATAGTGTATTAACAGTAATAATTTAACAGGGTCAAAGAGCACTGGATTTTGTGCTGAAGAACCAAGGATTGATCGATAAAACCCTTTTGTTTGACATCGAGCTCTTAAACATTATATCCAACTGAACGCAAGCAATACTCGTTTTGAACACACGAACATACCCATTTTGATCTTTTGTACTACAAGCGTTGTATTACTCCGTACGTTAAAAAGACTGCAACTTTTTACCTTTTCGTGGAATTTTGTCCATGGACTTGTAGTAAAACGTTAGCAATTTCTGTAACATAAAATCATATGTTGGTATACCAAAATATTGCCTCGAGTTCTTGAATATTTCAGTATTCCTATGTTGATCTATAAAAAATCACATGATCATAGTCAAATTTACATGAAATCTTGTTTTATTATGTTGAATTACTCAAAACATAACTGCATTTCATGTTACATGCATAATCCATTATGAAAAAGGCATACATTATAAAACAAGTCATCATTAACCAAGCTTAACTAACATTCCAACTAACACCAGATCCTACTATCAAGAAATGAAGCAAATACAAGGCAACCAAAACTTCAAACATCAAAAGATACATGAATCAATGAAAAGACATAAATACCCTTAGCGTCGGACTACATTTTTAGGTTAGTACTTTTCGCTTGTAACGCACCATAACCTTCCCTTTAACACCAACCACCATCGCATTCCAATCCGTCTCTGGAAACGGAGAAACCAGTTCCAACTCAAAGTTTCTCAACAAATGACTCCAAATAGCTTTAATTTGCAAATACGCAAATGGTTCACCTAAACAACCGTGTCTACCACCACCAAAAGAAACATACGAAAACGCACCTGCCACCTTGTCTTCTTCTCTACCCGGACTAAATCTATCAGGATCATACGTGTCGGGATCCTTAAACACATGTGGCAGTCGGTTGGCAAATGCTGGTGACGTGGCGATGATGTGGCCTTTAGGAATGTCGTAATCCTTCCCTTCTTTTGTAGTCACTGTGAAATCACTATGTGAGCTTCGTAACAACATGATTAGCGGTGGGTGAAGTCGTAAAGCTTCTTTTATACATCTGTACAACACATTCATTTCGGACAAAACATCATGATCGATCTTGTCCCCATGTTCTTTCATGATGTTCTTTTGCTCCTCGGTTACCAACTTCATGTATTTCTCGTTGCAAAGTAGGTACGCTCCGGTCCACGTTGACGTAATCGAGCTAGTGTGTTGGCCAGCGAACAGGGCGGCAATGAGAAGTCCGGTCACCTCTGATTCAGTAGTGGGGCGGCCATTTTTGTATTTGGAATCGATAAAGCACTGCAACATGTCGTTTTCTGATTTGCCGCTTTGTTTACGGGATTTTATGATGGTTGAGAAGATGTGGGCGAGTTTCTTGCGGGCTTCGTCGCGGCGGCGATGGGCGGGGATCGGGAGGTACGGGAAGATGACACTGATCGGTAGCATGCCATTATCGAGATCATGAAAAAGAGCTGACACGTCATCAAAAAGTTTGTTACGAACTTCTTCACCTAATAAACATCTGCTTGCAGTTAGGATGATAAGCCTTTCAAGTTCATATTTTAGATCCACTTCACCACTTTCACCCCATTTGGAGAAATATTCCTGCAAATCCCATTCACAAAATGATGTAAGGAAGAATTATATAAAGATACCATTGGTTCATGTTAGTTAAATATCTATTTTCAATTTGCTTTTGCTTATTTAAGTGCATATCCATTTATTGTTTATTTTTACACTTGAGATAAGTATGCAATTCAAACACTTTTTAAAACTAAAGATAGGAACGCTTTCTTAAGTAGGTTGAAACTTAATTTTTGTAAGCAGGTAAGAGCACTAAATAAGCATAATCCCAAACACCACATAAAACAGATAATCAAATTCAAAGATGTATAATTATTATATAATAATAACATGACTAGTTTTTGCGGTGGCGAATCTAGGATGACAACTTATTGGGTACCGAAACTTTTTTTCAAAGCTAATTATATTTGAAGGGTGTTTTAGTGGTCGTTTACCTCCCAAAAACCATAAATCCCACAAGCATATAGGGTCCTATAGTTGAAATTAGTGGTTGTATAAAAAATTCGAACTAGCGGTGTCACACGACCCCGCGGGTTACTAACTAAGATCATCCCTGAGCGTTAGGGTCCTCTTGTTCAAACCTCACTAGTAGCACATCTTGGGTGACAAGAGAAAAAGGTAAAAACGGTCAAGGACTCACGGTATAACCTGGTTAGACCGTGTACATCTAAGACTCCCCTTCCCTGGTAGCCTGAACTAGAAAACCTCATATGTTTAACAGTTTATAATTTTTATAACCACATCATAATCACGTAATTGATGTAAACACACATTCAACATATTATATTCACCTAATTAGATGTAAACATAAATATTTTTATATTCACATCATAATCACCTAATTTTTTTATCCACATCATAATCACCTAATTAGATGTAATAAATTTAATAGCATTTGAGGTTGTCATTCTAGAAGTAAGATAATCCACTAATTATAATAAGTTTCAACATACAAAAACACAATGATAAGTAAGCTAATTATCCACAACTGAAGACCATAGTAACAATAAACTATTAACTATAACTATAACTACATATATGATAATAAATTATTAATAAAACATACTCGTATATAAATAAAAAATGTAAAAAAGAAATAAAAGTATATAGTACTAGTAGTAATACCTCAGCTTCAAAGACCATATGATCTACATAAGCTTTAAGTTTATTAACTCTTAATGCTTCAGTAAAAAACCTAAATTGTTCCTGTCTGACTGAATAATCCACATCGAACACAACGCCCGGTCCAAACGTCGGAACATTAAACTGATAAACCTCTTGCTGACTCAGATCCGATTCAGATGCTTTAAAGAAATGAGCCGAAACTTCTGGACCAATCAAAAAGGTTATATTTTTATTCAAAAGATTGAGTGTAAATACACTTCCCAGTTTTGGGTATTCTTGTTTCAGCATTATAATTGGTCCTTTTAAGAACCGGATTAAACCGCCAAAAACCGGCCATGCTTTGACGGCCGGCGGGAGACGTTTACGAGATCTAGGGATTAGAAATGTGACGATGATTTTGGCGGCGATTAGTGTTGCGACCAGGAGTGTTGCTACATTCAGTAATTTTGGGTCTAATTCCATTTGATTGATGACCTGAAAATTGAAATTGAAATTATTGAGAATCTTGAAATTTTATGAATGAGAGAAATAAAAGAAAGATACTAACCTGTGATGGGAGTGGAGTGGAGAGACTAGAATGTGATTAGATCAACTTTTATTTAATCTTGACTTAATTACGCCAAAGGTCCCTAAAGTTTACATTTTGTTTCATCCTGGACCCTAAACTTTTTTTCCTCATGCCAACGCTTAAAGTTTTAATTTTGTTTCATTTTGATCCCCAACTATAACATCTGTTAACTCAGCTCCGTTAGTTTGAAATATACGAGGGTAGTTTGGTCAATTTGACATAAAAAATTTATAAACCAAATTACCTAAACCAACACCCAACACGTATGGTAGTTATCGACTCCTCGTACATATTCGACTAGTCTTCATATTCACGTATAACCTTATTAAACAAACCCTAATCCAATGCGGATTAACCCATCGACGTTCCGACATACACTATACGACATATGCATGCTTGAATACACCTACTTTGGATCAATTATATTGTAAGGCGCTCTTTTCAAATTTTTATGCAACTGTTTCATTAATATTCGATTGCGAATTGTTTAATCGATTTATGTACTACTGCAACTGTTTTGAGATGAATGTTATACTACTACTATTTGATTGCAAATTGTTTTATGCTTTTCAATTTTTTATATAATGTTGCAACTGTTTAACTGTGAATTGTTTTAGCATTCATCATGAATGTTATACGTGCATTAATACTTTTATTTATATGTGTAGCAACTGTTTAATCGATTTTATGTACTTGAGTAGTTATGTTATTTTGATCATTACTGAACACTTGATTTCTAATGTTATTGTCATACTGTTTATTCAATGTCCTTATAAAAACTGCAAATATTTTGGCACATATCAAAATGGAGCCATCCGAATACAATGGTTTTTTGGAACTTATCAAACTGCATCAGTCGTCCATACTATAATAATCTGGCACTTATAAAACAGCAGTAGCCAAAAAATGTAAGTTTAAACTGTAGCAATCAAAATGCAGCAGCCAAAAACAATGCTTCGGTTGTTCGTGAACTGTTAGTCCTACTGTGTGCGATGGGTGCAATTGAGCTGAAATCTCAGCAGCTCCTTGTCATCCTATGTAATTCTTCAAAGGTTTATATGTGAGTTCAGTTTGTATGTTTAAGTGTGGGTTCTCTAAAAGTATTTGGTTTGATCATTTCATAGTGCAACCCCTATTGGGATTGCGCTCTTTGTGGTTTTATAAATATTATTTTATTTATTAAAAAAGAGAAGAAAAAAACAATGCTTCGGTTTAGGTTTTAAAGTGTAGCAGCCAAAAACAATGGTATAACACAAGTTGCACCAATACTGAAGTTTGAAGCAATTTTTAGGTATACATAAACTCAAAAAGACTGTTTTACCCCCTATATTTTCAAACTAATGGAGCTGAGAGTTAACAGATGTTAGAGTTGGGGACCAAAATGAATCCAAATTAAAACTTTAAGGGTTGACATGAGAAAAAAGAAGTTTAGGGTCCAGAATGAAACAAAATGTAAACTTTAGGGACCTTTGGCGTGTAAGACTCAAATATTTATTGTACATAGAGTATAAATGGCGTACATAAAGTGTATGAAGCATGACGTAAATTAAAAAGCTCAAAAAACTGCTCAGACCATTGTACGCGCCACGCACAATTAGGTGAGCGCGCTGCGCACCCTGCCAGCGACAGAATTCTGCTTTCTCTTAATTTGAGTTAAATGAAGGGCATTTTGGTCATTTCACTAGAGGACGGATCTGA
The DNA here is from genome assembly GCF_046630445.1 of Rutidosis leptorrhynchoides. Lineage (NCBI taxonomy): Eukaryota > Viridiplantae > Streptophyta > Magnoliopsida > Asterales > Asteraceae > Rutidosis > Rutidosis leptorrhynchoides. The sequence goes on along the minus strand of NC_092339.1, from coordinate 309,131,796 downwards.
GGCCTTATCAGCTGGATTGTGTAGTGACCCGAACTTTTCCATGTTTATATATATTAAATGAAATTGATATTTACATGATTAAGTGTTTCCAACATGTTAAGCAATCAAACTTGTTAAGACTTGATTAATTGAAATAGGTTTCATATAGACAATTGACCACCCAAGTTGACCAGCGATTCACGAACGTTAAAACTTGTAAAAACTATATGATGACATATATATGGATATATATATATATATATATATATATATATATATATATATAGTTAACATGATATTATGATAAGTAAGTATCTCATTAGGTATTTTAACAATGAGTTATATACATAAAAATGAGACTATTGAATTAAGAAACTCGAAAACGATATATATAACGATTTATCGTTATAACAACGCCTTATTAAATACATATGAATCATATTAAGATATTGATACACTATATTTAAACATGATAAATGATAAGTAAACATATCATTAAGTGTATTAACAATGAACTACATATGTAAAAACAAGACTACTAACTTAAGGATTTCGAAACGAGACATATATGTAACGATTATCGTTGTAACGACATTTAAATGTATATATATCATATTAAGATATATTAATACATCATAATATCATGATAATATAATAATTTAACATCTCATTAGATATAATAAACAATGGGTTAACAACATTTAACAAGATCATTAACTTAAAGGTTTCAAAACAACACTTACATGTAACGACTAACGATGACTTAACGACTCAGTTAAAATGTATATACATGTAGTGTTTTAATATGTATTCATACACTTTTGAAATACTTCAATACACTTATCAAAGTACTTCTACTTAACAAAAAAGCTTACAATTACATCCTCGTTCATTTTCATCAACATTTCTACTCGCATGCACCCGTATTTGTACTCGTACAATACCCAGCTTCTAAATGTATGTACTATTGGTATATACACTTCAATGATCAGCTCTTAGCAGCCCATGTGAGTCACCTAACCATGTGAGAACCATAATTTGGCAACTAGCATGAATGATTACACAAAATTACAAACTAATGTGACCTTATATGGAGTACCTACATCACGTTTTCAATCATCACCATAAACACTTTCATTTTTCAATTTTTATGCATCAAACTAAACTCTCTCAAGTGTTCTTTCATTGTTCTAAGTGTTCTTCATCATCTTCATCAAAATCTAGCTCAATCTAGTTCATAAATCCATACATAAACCAAGTTACAAAACAACTACTCAAGAACACACCAACAACACTTCCAAGTTTGCTAGCTTGCTTTCAATCTTGCAAATCCATTTCAAGTGATCATCAAATCTCAAGAAATCTTTCTTATTTACAGTAAGATATCTTTCTAATTCAAGGTAATACTCATACTCAAACTTTGATTCAATTTCTATAATTATAACAATCTTATTTCGAGTGGAAATCTTACTTGAACTTGTTTTCGTGTCATGATTTTGCTTCAAGAACTTTCAAGCCATCCAAGGATCCTTTAAAGCTAGATCTATTTTTCTCATTTTCAGTAGATTTATCCACAAAACTTGAGGTAGTAATGATGTTCATAACATCATTCAAATCATATATATAAAACTATCTTATTCGAAGGTTTAAACTTGTAATTACTAGAACATAGTTTAGTTAATTCTAAACTTGTTCGCAAACAAAAGTTAATCCTTCTAACTTAACTTTTAATATCAACTAGAAACATGTTCTATATCTATATGATATGCTAACTTAATGATTTAAAACCTGAAAATACGAAAAACACCGTAAAACCGGATATGCGCCGTCGTAGTAACACCGCGGGCTGTTTTGGGTTAGTTAATTAAAAACTATGATAAACTTTGATTTAAAAGTTGTTCTTCTGGGAAAATGATTTTTCTTATGAACATGAAACTATATCCAAAAATCATGGTTAAACTCAAAGTGGAAGCATGTTTTTCAAAATGGTCATCAAGACATCGTTCTTTCGACTGAAATGACTACCTCTTATAATATTGAATTGTAACCTGTATTTCCGACTATAAACTTATACTTTTTCTGTTTAAATCCATAAACTTAAGTTCAATATAAAACCATATCAACTTGAATAACTCAAAACGGATTTAAAACGAAGAAGTTATGGGTAAAACAAGATTGGATAATTTTGCTTGTTGTAGCTACGTGAAAATTGGTAACAAATATATATTAATCATATCCTAGCTAACTTATATTGTATAATACATATATTCTAATATATTATGTAATATTGGGATACCATAGACACGTATACAAATGTTTTGACATATCATATCGACCCATGTATATATATTATTTGGAACAACCATAGACACTCAATATGCAGTAATGTTTGAGTTAGCTATAGAGGGTTGAGGTTGATTCCAAATATATATATACTTTGAGATGTGATCTAGCCTGAGATGTGTATACACTGGGTCGTGGATTGATTCAAGATAATATATATCGATTTATTTCTGTACATCTAACTGTGGACAACTAGTTGTAGGTTACTAACGAGGACAGTTGACTTAATAAACTCAAATCATTGAAACGGAATAAAAATGTTGTAAATATATTTTGAACATACTTTGATATATATGTACATATTTGTTATAGGTTCGTGAATCGACCAGTGTCCAAGTCTTACTTCCCGACGAAGTAAAAATCTGTGATAGTGAGTTATAGTCCCACTTTTAAAATCTAATATTTTTGGGATGAGAATACATGCAGTTTTATAAATATTTTACGAAATAGACACAAGTAATTGAAACTACATTATATGGGTGAATGATCGAATCCGAATATGCCCCTTTTGCTTGGTAGCCTAAGAATTAGTAAACCGATCTACTAATTGATGCGAATCCTAAAGATAGATCTATTAGGCCTAACGAACCCCATCCAAAGTACCGGATGCTTTAGTACTTCGAATTCGTTTTTATCATGTCCGATGGATTTCCCGGAATGATAGGGGATATTCTTATATGCATCTTGTTAATGTCGGTTACCAGGTATTCACCATATGAATGATTTTTATCTCTATGTATGGGATGTATATTGAAATATGAAATATTGTGGTCTATTGTTACGATTTGATAAATATATAGGTTAAACCTATAACTCACCAACATTTTTGTTGACGTTTAAAGCATGTTTATTCTCAGGTGATTATTAAGAGCTTCCGCTGTTGCATGCTAAAATTTGGACAAGATTCGGTGTCAGCATGATTGTATAATATTGTTTAAAACTGCATTCGAGATTTACTTTGTTGTAACATATTAATATTGTAAACCAATATGTATTGGTAGTGTGTAAGTGTGATATTTTTAGATTATCATTTCTTGATAATCTAGGTGGTGTCTTTTTAACCTTGTCGATAAAATAAAGGTTATAGTTTGTTTTAAAAACGAATGCAGTCTTTGAAAAATGTCTCATATCGAGGTCAAAACCTCGCAAAGAGATCAATTAATATGAAATGTTTATAATCGATATGAACCGGACATTTCAGTTGGTATCCGAGCGTTGGTCTTACAGAACCTAAAAATTTGCATTAGTGTGTCTTATCGAGTTTGTTAGGATGCATTAGTGAGTCTGGACTTCGACCGTGTTTTCTTTAAAAATGATTGCTTAATATTTTTTGTTGGAAACTACAAATTGTAACATGTAAATATTATGTGATATATTAATCTCTTAACGTGTTTTATATTGTGTGATAGATGTCTACCTCTAGTACAAATCCCATCGACTCACCTAATAATAATGAAGAGTCGAATATATTTTGGGAAGATTCACAAATTCCCGAAGAGGAACCGGAAGAAGAAGAGGTTCCGGAGGAAGAAATATTGATACCTACAGTAAATCGATTAAATAAAAGAAAATCCTCAACCAACGGACCAAAGTTAATAATGGTCAATGGTGTTTCCGCTGAGGAAGCAAAATATTGGGAAGATTACCAATTTTCCGATGAATCGGATCCCGATGAGGATTCCGATGATGTTATAGAAATTATCTTGACCCAATTTAATAAAGCAAAAGAAAATAATAAGGGAAAAGGTGTAAAAATAGAGAAACCTGATTCCAACTCCGATGAACTTTATATGTATCGGCAACATCCGTATTACCTAAATTGTAATAATAACCCGTGAACCTCTAAACCACCAGGTTTTTCTAAACCATTGTGAAAAACGACAGCTCGTATTAGGGGAGCACCATATATCCCTAGAAAATTAGCAAAACGAACCAAGTCCGAAGAAGAAGAAACGAGTGAGTCGGATTAAAGAGTTGTAATCATGTTGTGTAATATATGTAATATAGTGTGCTTGTGCTTTTATGATAAATGTAAAAATTGCTTGTATTGTTTGTTAATTATCTTTTATGAATCTAACCCTCGTCTATTTTTACAGTATAAAAACACAAAATGAACGTTAAGGATAGACGACCAAATATTTTAGAAGACCTACCAGGGGATATGATTGATGAAATCTTATCTAGAGTCGGTCAGAATTCATCGACACAATTAGTTATGATGAAATTAACTTGTCAAACATTTGAAAGACTTTCCAGAAATGCCTTAGTTTATAAAAGGATTTCCTTTGATAGGTGGGGTATATCACATTGGGGAGACCGTAAGTTACGCCGTGTTTTCTTTAAAGCGTTAAATGCGGGGAACCCAAATGCAATTTTATGCTACGGGTTAAGAACCTATTTTGACTCAACATATCCCAACATAGAATTTTGTGAATTAGAAAGAACTTCTAACATGCAACATAAAGAAGCATGTTATGCTTACGGGTTAGTGATGTTTGCTTCTCATCAAAGTGAGAAAAAGAACTTCGGATTACAACTATTAAATGAAACATTCCCACAAGTGACGGACTCAGTAGTTGGGGTAAGAAACAAGGTTTTTAGATTGTTAAGAGGCTGTTGGGCATTACGTAACCCTCATCCTTTTGACGACATTACAACATGTTGTCTAGCCAATGGTCATAACGGTTACTTCCCACAAGACCAAGGATGGGAAGTCTTCTTAGTAAAACCAGAATGCATGACTTGTTTCTGGACTTATGAATTGCGTGTTTTTATTGCCTTTGCTGAACGACTTGCGTATTAACTAGATTTATCTTCAAAACTGTCTTGTATCAAAGTGTGCTATATTTCATGTTATATGTAATATAGCGGAATCGTAAGTTTGAAGAATATTTGAATATGATATATTATTATAATCAGTTTTTCATATGGAATTGTAGTAGTTGAATTGTATATTAGCTACTAAGTATGAAATTAACGGGTAGGTAGTACCCGAATTTAAACTTATAAAACGCTAATATGAAGAAAAAGCTTTTATAAATGAGTTCATATTATGCTACGAAATACTATTGACTACTCTTAATATTCTGTATGATTAACTCGATTCAGATGGCTATTTTGAAGGAAATGGCACCGACTACTCGACACACCATGAATATGAGCGAAGAGGAATTTCGTACCTTTCTTGCTGTAAACATAGCCGTAGTACAGGCTGCACTACATACCAACAATAACTCTGAATCTAGCAATGCAGTTAACAGTGCAAGAAATCGTGTAGGATGCTCCTACAAAGAATTCACTGCCTGCAAACCTTTGGAATTTGATGGAACCGAAGGACCAATTGGATTGAAACGGTGGACCGAGAAGGTCAAATCAGTGTTTGCCATAAGTAAGTGTACTGAAGAGGACAAAGTTAAGTACGCTACGCATACGTTCACAGGTACTGCGTTAACGTGGTGGAACACCTATCTGGAACAGGTAGGACAAAATGATGCTTACGCACTACCGTGGTCGGCATTCAAGCAATTGATGAACGAGCAATACCGTCCTAGAAATGAGGTCAATAAGCTCAAGGTAGAGCTTATAGAGTTACGAACACAAGGGTTCGACATTACCACGTATGAACGACGATTCACAGAGTTGTGCCTATTGTGTCCGGGAGCGTTTGAAGATGAAGAAGAGAAGATCGACGCATTTGTAAAAGGGTTACCAGTAAGGATTCAAGAAGATGTGAGTTCACACGAGCCCGCTTCCATACAAAAGGCAAGTCAAATGGCTCATAAACTCATAAATCAGATTGAGGGAAGAATTAAAGAGCAGGCTACCGAAGAAGCCACACGAAACAACTCAAGAGGAAGTAGGAGGAAAACGGTGACAAGAGTCACCAGTACAACAACAATAACAATTACAACCACAATCGCAACAACTATCCCAACAACCGCAACAACAATCGCAACAATAACCGTAATCCTAACAATAACTACAACACACGTCCCAACAACAACAAAAACTACAACAACTGTTTCAACAACAATAACAATCCCAACAACAACCTCAATAACAACAACGGCAACAAAAACCAAAATCAGCCATGTCATAGGTGTGAAGAAAATCACCCGAAATTTTGCACGACATTTTGCAACAGGTGTAAAAGAAATGGTCATAACGCGATAAAGTGTGAGGTCTACGGACCAAGGTTTAACAGAACTAAAGGAACAAATAATGTCGGAACAAGTAATGCATGAACGAATAGTGTCGGAGCAAATAATATCAACGCTGTTTGTTATAAATGTGGAAAACCGGGCCACATTATTAGAAATTGCCTGAATCAGGAGAATACTAATGGGCAGGGCCGTGGAAGAGTTTTCAATATTAATGCGGCAGAAGCACAGGAAGACCCGGAGCTTGTTACGGGTACGTTTCTTATTGACGATAAATCTGCTTATGTTTTATTTGATTTGGGTGCGGATAGAAGCTATATGAGTAGAGATTTTTGTGCTAAATTAAATTGCCCATTGACGCCTCTGGATAATAAATTTTTACTCAAATTAGCAAACGGTAAATTAATTTCAGCAGATAATATATGTCGGGATAGAGAAATTAAACTGGGGGATGAAACGTTTAAGATTGATTTAATACCAGTCGAGTTAGGGAGTTTTGATGTAATAATTGGCATGGACTGGTCGAAAAAGGTGAGAGCAGAGGTCGTTTGTTACAAAAATGCGATTCGCATTATGCGTGAAAAAGAAAAACCTTTAATGGTGTACGGAGAAAAGAACAACGCGAAATTAAATCTTATTAGTAGTCTGAAGGCGCAAAAACTAATAAGAAAAGGTTGTTACGTCATTCTAGCACACATCGAGGAAGTTAAACCTGAAGAAAAGAACATCAGTGATGTTCCCGTCGCAAAAGAATTTCCCGATGTATTTTCGAAAGAATTACCGGGATTACCCCCACATCGATCCGTTGAATTTCAAATAGACCTTGTACCAGGAGCTGCACCAATAGCTCGTGCTCCATACAGACTCGCACCCAGCGAAATGAAAGAGTTACAAAGTCAGTTACAGGAACTTTTAGAGCGTGGTTTCATTCGACCAAGTACATCACCATGGGGAGCTCCTATTCTGTTTGTCAAGAAGAAAGATGGTACATTCAGGTTGTGTATCGACTACCGAGAGTTGAACAAACTTACCATCAAGAACCGTTACCCATTACCGAGAATCGACGACTTATTTGATCAACTACAAGGCTCATCGGTTTATTCGAAGATCGATTTACGTTCTGGATATCACCAAATGCGGGTGAAGGAGGATGACATTCCAAAGACTGCTTTTAGGACGCGTTACGGTCATTATGAGTTTATAGTTCTGCCGTTTGGATTGACTAACGCACCAGCTGTGTTCATGGACCTCATGAACCGAGTGTGTGGGCTATATCTTGACAAGTTTGTCATTGTTTTCATCGATGACATACTTATTTACTCGAAGAATGATTAAGAGTACGAAGAACATTTGAGAAAAGTGCTAGAGTTGCTGAGAAAAGAAAAACTGTACGCTAAGTTTTCAAAGTGTGCATTTTGGTTGGAAGAAGGTCAATTCCTCGGTCACATAGTGAACAAAGAAGGTATTCAAGTGGATCCAGCAAAGATTGAAATCGTTGAAAAGTGAGAAACCCCGAAAACTCCGAAACACATACGCCAATTTTTAGGGCTGGCTGGTTATTACAGGAGATTCATCCAAGATTTTTCCAAAATAGCAAAACCCTTGACTGCATTAACGCATAAAGGGAAGAAATTTGAATGGAAGGATGAACAAGAGAAAGCGTTTCAATTGTTAAAGAAAAAGTTAACTACGGCACCTATATTGTCATTACCTGAAGGGAATGATGATTTTGTGATATATTGTGACGCCTCAAAGCAAGGTCTCGGTTGTGTATTAATGCAACGAACGAAGGTAATTGCTTATGCGTCTAGACAATTGAAGATTCATGAGCAGAATTATACGACGCATGATTTAGAATTAGGTGCGGTTGTTTTTGCATTAAAGACTTGGAGGCACTACTTATATGGGGTCAAAAGTATTATATATACTGACCAAAAAGTCTTCAACACGTATTTAATCAGAAACAACTGAACATGAGGCAGCGCAGGTGGATTGAATTGTTGAATGATTACGACTTTGAGATTCGTTACCACCCCGGGAAGGCAAATGTGGTAGCCGACGCCTTGAGCAGAAAAGACAGAGAACCCATTCGAGTAAAAGCTATGAATATAATGATTCACATTAACCTTACTACTCAAATAAAGGAGGCGCAACAAGGAGTTTTAAAAGAGAGAAATTTAAAGGATGAAATACCCAAAGGATCGGAGAAGCATCTTAATATTCGGGAAGATGGAACCCGGTATAGGGCTGAAAGAATTTGGGTACCAAAATTTGGAGATATTAGAGAAATGGTACTTAGAGAAGCTCATAAAACCAGATACTCAATACATCCTGGAGCGAGGAAGATGTACAAGGATCTCAAGAAACATTTTTGGTAGCCGGGTATGAAATCCAATGTTGCTAAATACGTAGGAGAATATTTGACGTGTTCTAAGGTCAAAGCTGAGCATCATAAACCATCAGGTCTACTTCAACAACCTGAAATCCCATAATGGAAATGGGAAAACATTACCATGGATTTCATCACTAAATTGCCAAGGACTTATTTGGGTAATAGTTGATCGTCTCACCAAATCAGCACATTTCCTGCCAATAAGAGAAGATGACAAGATGGAGAAGTTAGCACGATTTTATTTAAAGGAAGTCGTCTCCAGACATGGAATACCAATCTCTATTATCTCTGATAGGGATGGCAGATTTATTTCAAGATTCTGACAGACATTACAGCAAGCATTAGGAACTCGTCTAGACATGAGTACTGCCTATCACCCACAAACTATTGGGCAGAGCGAAAGGATGATACAAATGCTTGAAGACATGCTACGAGCATGTGTTATTGATTTCGGAAACAGTTGGGATTGACACCTACCGTTAGCAGAATTTTCCTACAACAACAGCTACCATTCAAGCATTGAGATGGCGCCGTTTGAAGCACTTTATGGTAGAAAGTGCAGGTCTCCGATTTGTTGGAGTGAAGTGGGGGATAGACAGATTACGGGTCCGGAGATAATACAAGAAACTACCGAGAAGATCATCCAAATTCAACAACGGTTGAAAACCGCCCAAAGTCGACAAAAGAGCTACGCTGACATTAAAAGAAAAGATATAGAATTTGAAATTGGAGATTTGGTCATGCTTAAAGTTGCACCTTGGAAAGGCGTTGTTCGATTTGGTAAACGAGGGAAATTAAATCCAAGGTATATTGGACCATTCAAGATTATTGATCGTGTCGGACCAGTAGCTTACCGACTTGAGTTACCTCAACAACTCGCAGCTGTACATAACACTTTCCACGTCTCGAATTTGAAGAAATGTTTTGCTAAAGAAGATCTCACTATTCCGTTAGACGAAATCCAAATCAACGAAAAACTTCAATTCATCAAAGAACCCGTCGAAATAATGGATCGTGAGGTTAAAAGACTTAAGCAAAACAAGATACCAATTGTTAAGGTTTGATGGAATGCTCGTAGAGGACCCGAGTTCACCTGGGAACCAGAAGATCAGATGAAGAAGAAATACCCGCACTTATTTCGAGAAGATACATTAACACCTCCAACTGCCTAAAATTTTGGGACAAAATTTATTTAACGGGTAGGTATTGTAGTGACCCGAACTTTTCCATGTTTATATATATTAAATAAAATTGATATTTACATGATTAAGTGTTTCCAACATGTTAAGCAATCAAACTTGTTAAGACTTGATTAATCGAAATACGTTTCATATAGACAATTGACCACCCAAGTTGACCAGCGATTCACGAACGTTAAAACTTGTAAAAACTATATGATGACATATATATGGATATATATATATATATATATATATATATATATATATATATATATATATATATATATTAACATGATATTATGATAAGTAAGTATCTCATTAGGTATTTTAACAATGAGTTATATACATAAAAATGAGACTATTGAATTAAGAAACTCGAAAACGATATATATGACGATTATCGTTATAACAACGTCTTATTAAATACATATGAATCATATTAAGATATTGATACACTATATTTAAACATGATAAATGATAAGTAAACATATCATTAAGTGTATTAACAATTAACTACATATGTAAAAACAAGACTACTAACTTAAGGATTTCGAAACGAGACATATATGTAGCGATTATCGTTGTAACGACATTTAAATGTATATATATCATATTAAGATATATTAATACATCATAATATCATGATAATGTAATAATTTAACATCTCATTAGATATAATAAACAATGGGTTAACAATATTTAACAAGATCGTTAACTTAAAGGTTTCAAAACAACACTTACATGTAACGACTAACGATGACTTAACGACTCAGTTAAAATGTATATACATGTAGTGTTTTAATATGTATTCATACACTTTTTAAAGACTTCAATACACTTATCAAAGTACTTCTACTTAACAAAAATGCTTACAATTACATCCTCATTCATTTTCATCAACAATTCTACTCGTATGCACCCGTATTTGTACTCGTACAATACCCAGCTTCTAAATGTATGTAATATTGGTATATACACTCCAATGATCAGCTCTTAGCAGCCCATGTGAGTCACCTAACCATGTGGGAACCATCATTTGGCAACTAGCATGAATAATTACACAAAATTACAAACTAATGTGACCTTATATGGAGTACCTACATCACGTTTTCAATCATCACCATAAACACTTTCATTTTTCAATTTTTATGCATAAAACTAAACTCTCTCAAGTGTTCTTCCATTGTTCTAAGTGTTCTTCATCATCTTCATCAAAATCTAGCTCAATCTAGTTCATAAATCCATACATAAACCAAGTTACAAAACAACTACTCAAGAACACACTAACAACACTTCCAAATTTGCTAGCTTACTTTCAATCTTGCAAATCCATTTCAAGTGATCATCAAATCTCAAGAAATCTTTCTTATTTACAGTAAGATATCTTTCTAATTCAAGGTAATACTCATACTCAAACTTTTATTCAATTTCTATAACTATAACAATCTTATTTCGAGTGGAAATCTTACTTAAACTTGTTTTCGTGTCATGATTTTGCTTCAAGAACTTTTAAGCCATCCAAGGATCCTTTGAAGCTAGATCTATTTTTCTCATTTCCAGTAGGTTTATCCACAAAACTTGAGGTAGTAATGATGTTCATAACATCATTCGAATCATATATATAAAACTATCTTATTCGAAGGTTTAAACTTGTAATCACTAGAATATAGTTTAGTTAATTCTAAACTTGTTTGCAAACAAAGGTTAATCCTTCTAACTTGACTTTTAAAATCAACTAGACACATGTTCTATATCTATATGATATGCTAACTTAATGATTTAAAACCTGAAAACACGAAAAATACCGTAAAACTGGATATACGCCGTCATAGTATGATAAACTTTGATTTAAAAGTTGTTCTTCTGGGAAAATAATTTTTCTTATGAACATGAAACTATATCCAAAAATCATGGTTAAACTCAAAGTGGAAGTATGTTTTTCAAAATGGTCATCAAGACGTCGTTTTTTTAACTGAAATGACTACCTCTTATAATATTGAATTGTAACCTGTATTTCCGACTATAAAATTGATAATGCTAAAAACGAACATATATTTCATAGCATTATTCCTCAAGAAAGACAAGCTTTTAGTTGCAATTGTTCTATTTACAAGTGATATTCGTTTAAATATTAAAAGGTGAAGACAAAAGACAGATTCGACGAATTGAAGACGCAAACGACCAAAAAGCTCAAAAGTACAAAATACAATCAAAGAGGTTCCAATTATTGATAAGAAACGTCTCGAAATTACAAGAGTACAAGATTCAAAACGCAAAGTACAAGATATTAAATTGTACGCAAGGACGTTCGAAAATCCGGAACCGGGACATGAGTCAACTCTCAACGCTCGACGCAATGGACTAAAAATTACGAGTCAACTATGCACATAAATATAATATAATATATAATTAATTCTTAAAATTAATATATATATATATATATATATATATATATATATATATATATATATATATATATATATATATATATATATATATATATATATATATATATATATATATTATAATATATTTATAAATCGTCGGCAAGAAAGAAGCCAAAGGAGGTGAGCTGTATTTTCAAACTCCGCGACTCGCGGAGTTTGAAGAGCAAAAAGGCCGCGAGTCGCGGAGCCCCAAATAATGAAACTGCCTATAAAGCTCGCGCATTCTGATCGTAAAAAAAAAATATATATATATCCATCCATCTATCTAAACGTATATATTTATATTTATATTTTAATTTTAATTTTAATTTTAATTTTAATCCTAATAATAAGGGTATGTTAGCGAATGTTGTAAGGGTGTAAGTCGAAATTCTGTCCGTGTAACGCTACGCTATTTTTAATCATTGTAAGTTATGTTCAACCTTTTTAATTTAATGTCTCGTAGCTAAGTTATTATTATGCTTATTTAATCCGAAGTAATCATGATGTTGGGCTAATTACTAAAATTGGGTAATTGGGCTTCGTACCATAATTGGGGTTTGGATAAAAGAACGACACTTGTGGAAATTAGACTATGAGCTATTAATGGGTTTTATATTAACTAAACAATACCTTGTTAATTTAATATACAAACTTATATTTCGACGTATTTATATATAACCACATACGCTTGACTGGGTACAGTGGGCGGGATATCTATAAATACCAATAATTATTCATTTTACCGGACACGGAACTGGATTAATAGTTAATAGAATTGTTGAAACAGGGGTGAATTACATTCAAGGGTAATTGGTGTAATTGTTAACAAAGTAGTAAAACCTTGGTTTACACGCAGTCGATAACCTGGTGTATTCATTAAACAAAGTATTAAAACCTTGTTACAATTCGAATCCCCAATTAGTTGGAATATTTGACTTCGGGAATAAGAATAATTTGACGAAGGCTTTCGCTCTTTATATTTATGACTGATGGACTATTATGGACAAATCCGTATGGACATATTAAATAATCCAGGACAAAGAACAATTAACCCATGGGCATAAAACTAAAATCAACACGTCAAACATCATGATTACGGAAGTTTAAATAAGCATAATTCTTTTATTTCATATTTAATTTCCTTTATTTTATATTTAATTGCACTTCTAATTATCGCATTTTTATTTATTGTATTTAATTGCACTTTTAATTATCGTACTTTTTAATTATCGCAAGTTTATTTTATCGCACTTTCATTTATCGCAATTTCATTATCGTTATTTACTTTACGATTTAAATTAAGTCTTGTATTTATTTATTATTTTACATTTGGTTTTAACTGCGACTAAAGTTTTAAAATCGACAAACCGGTCATTAAACGGTAAAAACCCCCCTTTATAATAATAATATTACTTATATATATATATTTGTATTTTTATAAAAGTAAACTAATATAGCGTTAAGCTTTGTTTAAAGATTTTTCCTGTGAAACGAACCGGACTTACTAAAAACTACACTACTGTACGATTAGGTACACTGCCTATAAGTGTTGTAGCAAGGTTTAAGTATATCCATTCAATAAATAAATAAATAACTTGTGTAAATTTGTATCGTATTTAATAGTATTTCCTTGTAAAAATTAATAGTATTTTATACCCCTCTGCTCAAACTATCAAGTATTTTTGGCGCCGCTGCCGGGGAACTCTTAAACGCCGAAAGCGCAACGCTAAATATTTAAAAAAAAAAATTATTTTTAGTTTACTTTTATTAAAATTCACTTTTGTAAAAATACGTTTTAAATATTCGAAAATATAAAAAGAAAACTAAAATATAAATATTTTTAAGAATTTATTAAATATTTAAGTTTTGTAAAGTTTCTTTATTTGTATTTTATAAAAATATAAGTTTTATTTAAATATTTTGTGTTTATTTAGAACATATAAAAAAAACCGAAAAAAAATTAATATATATATAAATCTATTTTTAAGATATTTTTAAAATTATAAAGTAGTTCTATTTTTATTTTAGTTTTTAAATATAAGTTTTTATTATATAAATATTTTTATTTAAACAAAAAATATAAAACAGAAAAAAAAACGCGTCGAATTTTAATCAACCTGTCATTTGAATTTTGGAACCCCGCGACTCGCGGATTTTTCTGCTTCGGGAACCGTGACTAGCGGAGCCGCCCTGACAGGCCAGACCAGAACCCTAATCTTGTAACATCCCGCCTTTTTCCATTTACTTTTCCGTTATACTAATATAAAGTCCGTTATATGTTTATAACATCTCCTGTTGATACGCGTTTTAAATTATCTCGTTTAGGTAATTCCCGCACCCGAACGAAAGTTGAGGGACTAAACTTGGCAAGGGATCAAACCCTTGACTAGGTCAAAGGGTCAAACCCCTTTCACCCATTCATTATCATCTCTCACTCTCTCTCTCTTTCTCTCTAGCAAGAACACACCCATTTACCAAATTTCTTCAATCATCATCTAAATTCGATCTAGGAGGCTTACAACAAAATAAACTACATATTTGGAATCCTCTCTTCATCCTCTTCATTTTGGTACCAACTTCATCTCATTTGGGTAATTTTCTAAAATCACTAGATTTTGTGTTCTTGATGTTTTTAACTTATAAAAGTGTTAATTAGTGTCTATGGCTCAAGACTAACATGAATATATGATTTATATGCTCGATCTCGTTGTTTTAGTGTAACTAGCATGAACTTAAATTTTGGTGTGTTGTTCTTGAATTTTGGATGATCATATGTTGTTAGATGTTAAAAGTTGATGTTTTAATTGTGTTACTAGCATCACTAGCTTCAATTTGATGTGTAGGTTGCCTTAGAAAACTTCATGAACTTGATTATTGATTTTGGTGAATTTGGGTTAGGGTTTGATGAACTTGAAATGGACTTTTGATGCATTGAATACCATGGGTTATTATTGGTAAGTGTCTAGTTGGATTGTATGCTTGATTACCTTCGAAACGGCATATCATTCATGTAAATTGGTTGCCCGAATCATTGAATTGCATTTATGAACTTGTATGCGGTTAATGTTAAGCATTAGATGCGGTTTTGGTTGTTGTTAGTGATGAATTGCTTGATGAAATGTGTTTAGTTGTTTTCCTTGTCAAATTACCTTTCCAACGATATATAGTATGCATTTTGGATGTTTTCGGTTCATAAAATAGGTTAATTTGAGTTTTGGTTCGTGACTTGGTCTTTTTCTGCAAACTGCATGTTTCCCAGGTATTGCGCGCCGCGCATATACCCGCGCGCCGCGCATAATTTGAAATCCCAGATGTTTGCCTTCGTGGTTAAGTTCTGACCAGGATTTACACTTGGGTGCGCGCC
Source organism: Rutidosis leptorrhynchoides (assembly GCF_046630445.1). NCBI lineage: Eukaryota > Viridiplantae > Streptophyta > Magnoliopsida > Asterales > Asteraceae > Rutidosis > Rutidosis leptorrhynchoides. The sequence continues at coordinate 309,115,948 of NC_092339.1, read as the reverse complement.
GCGCAACCCTTTGCGCGCCGCGCATATGCCCAGCTCATTTTAGTTTTTATTTTTCCTTTCACAAAATGTTTCCCGCTTAACCGTAACTCCGATTAACATGAAACTTGGCCATTCTGCTCATAAATGATTTCTCATCATGAGAAAATTGTCGGACACCCGATCCGACCCCGTTGACTTTGACTTTGACCAAGTTTGACTTTTAGTCAAACTTAACTAAACGATTATACAATCGTTCTAACATACTTAACTACTTGTATCGTGCATGGAACTTGACAAATTGATTCACATGCTATATAAATCGAGTCGTAACGAGCCATAGGACTAATTGAACATCTTTGACCCTTCGTGACTATCGTTATTGATACAACCTATTTGTTTAGGTCAAGACTAGCATTGTTCTTTGCACACGTTACTTGTCGAAGTACTTTTTGGTTCGTGCATACAAGATGAGATCATAGTCCCACTTTTACTCTTTTAAACTTACTTTTGGGATGAGAAAACATAAACAATTCTTTCGAACTAAGTGAACACAAGAACGGGAAAACAAACATTCTACATACGAGTTTAGAACGAAAATCCTCAATCCGATTATCATTAGTTACATCAGATGGTGTAAGCGAGAACTTATGTTATATGGCCATATGGGTTTGACAAACCCTCATTCAAACGGTTCGCTACCGTTTACGAATGAAATATATTTTCGGGAACAGTGTTGTTCTAGCACTAATTGATGGGGTATTCAACGGACGGAACGTTAAGCTTTGATAATTGGGTGCTCGTGAATATTAACTTTTAGAATGTACTATGGCTTTATCGATGTTGCAAATCTTGTGGTTCAACTTACTATTACTCATTTACTTATTTAAACCTATGATTTCACCAACGTTTTCGTTGACAGTTTCTCTATGTTTTTCTCAGGTCCTTGAACTTAGGTGATACATGCTTCCGCTCATTATTTGATACTTGCATTGGATGTCGAGTATATGTGCATTTCATGGAGCGTCTTTTGACTTTACTTTAAACCGTGTCGCCTAGATTTCATTCGTATTATAACGTTGTAACTTAACTATTGGTTGAACAATTCTTGTAAACATTTTTTGAACAATCTTTATTTTGAAATGAAGGCGACATATTTTGGTCAAACTTTGTCTTAAAGACTTATGACCACGTAACGGGACCTAAGTAGACGGCGCCGTCAAACATGATTTGGTCGGGTCGCTACAGATGGTATCAGAGCGTTGGTTGTAGGGATTTAGAGTTCATTAGTGTCAACCCCGAGTCATAGGGTACATTGGTGAGTCTAGACTACAACCGGCATATAGACTTGAAGTAGGAATTACTTGACTACTTGTGCATTTATACTCGAACGCTTCTACTCATATCTACTCTTAGTTCATCTTAATCTCACGTTGTTTAATTTGATTGACACGCCACCTTGACTATATGAAATGATGTCGAATGCACATATGAATCAGGGTAATATAATTTCCGGGATTATATTACGGTGACTCATATGAACGTTCCGACATTATGACATAAAGAATTTAAGGCGAGTCGAGGAAAAACTTCTCTTTATCTTTATTCTATATCACGGTTAGTATTATTGAGAATACTAATCAATGATATTCTTGTGTCTTGAAGGAACAATGGCTCCTCGTCGTGTACGCCGCAATGAAACTCCCGAACAAGCTCTCGAACGGATGATAGCTACCGCCGTAGATGCGGCCATGGCCGGTCACTCTTCCAACAACAATAACAATAACAACAACCACAACAACAACAACAACAACAATGGGGCCGGTAACTCAAACGAGGGATGCTCCTACAAAGCTTTCATGGGGTGCAAACCTCATACTTATGATGGAACCGGTGGACCGGTTGTGCTTACTCGTTGGTTTGAACAAACCGAGGCCGTCTTTAGCATAAGCGGTTGTCGGGATCAAGACAAGGTCAAATACTCCACCCACACGTTCTCCGGTGTTGCTCTCACTTGGTGGAACACCTATGTTCAATCGGTGGGTACCGATGAAGCTCATGCCCTCTCTTGGACCGATTTGAAGGAAAAGATGATTGCCGAATATTTTCCGCGCGAAGAAACCCGAAAGCTTGAAGAAGAACTAAGAGCTTTGAAAGCGGTCGGAAACGATCTTAAAGCTTATAATCAACGCTTCGCCGAACTATCCTTGATGTGTCCTAATCTTGTTAACCCCGAATCTCAAAGGATTGAGCTCTACATGCTCGGTCTTCCAAAAAGCATCAAACAAGGGGTGATGTCATCCAAACCCACTACTCATCAAGCCGCTATGAACATGGCTCGCCAACTAATTGAAACGGTTGACGAAATCGTAGTGCCGGCTCCTAAGGCCGAGGACAAGTCGGGTGGCAACAAAAGGAAATGGGAAGCCACTCCATCAACCAACTACAACAACAACACCTTCACCAAAAAGCCCTTCAACAACGACGGCAAGAAGGGTTATGTCGGAAACTTACCTTTGTGCAACAAGTGCCACAAACATCATTACGGCGAATGTAACAAGCTAATTTGTCACCGTTGCCAAGGAGTTGGTCATAGGGCCAACAATTGCACAAGCGCCGCCCCCGTTGCTCGAAAGGGGCCAAATCCTCCAAAAACGGTCACTTGTTATGAATGTGGCCAAACGGGCCATTATAAGAACGAATGCCCGAAAAAGAAAGCCAACCCCAACAACCGAGGCCGAGCCTTTAACATCAACACCGAGGAAGCCCGGGATGACACTGAACTAGTCACGGGTACGTTTCTTCTCAACAATTCTTATGTCTCTTGCTTATTCGATTCGGGTGCCGATAAATGCTTTGTATCCAAGACTCTGACTCATTCTTTTAGCACTCCACCTCTTCCATTAGATACCACTTATACCATTGAAGTGGCTAACGGAAAACTATTAAGTGCCGACACATATTACCGGGGGTGTACGTTAAACATTTTGGGTAGGGAATTTGAAATTGACTTGATACCCATGGAACTAGGAAGCTTTGATGTAATAATCGGTATGAATTGGTTAGTCAAAACGAAATCTCACATTCTTTGTGATCTTAACGCAATCCGAATTCCTATCGAGAATGGTGAACCTTTGATTGTTTATGGCGATAAGAGTTGCACCAGACTCAACCTCGTTTCGTGCCTTAAAGTTAGAAAACTACTCCGTAAGGGTTGTTTTGCGATCCTTGCCCACGTTAAGAAAGTCGAGTCCGATGAGAAGCACATCAATGATGTGCCAATTGTTAGTGACTATTCCGATGTATTTCCCGACGAATTACCGGGTCTTCCACCTCATCGACCGGTTGAATTTCAAATCGATCTTATTCCAGGAGCCGCACCCGTAGCGCGTGCACCATATAGACTCGCTCCATCTGAAATGCAAGAATTGCAAAGTCAAATCCAAGAACTACTTGATCGTGGTTTTATCCAACCTAGCCATTCACCATGGGGCGCTCCGATTTTGTTTGTTAAAAAGAAAGACGGATCCCTACGAATGTGCATTGATTATCGTGAACTAAATAAATTGACGGTTAAGAACCGATATCCTCTTCCTCGCATCGATGACCTCTTTGATCAACTACAAGGGTCTTGTGTATATTCGAAAATCGATCTCCGCTCGGGTTATCATCAATTAAGGGTTAAGGGGGAAGATATCTCCAAAACCGCTTTCCGGACTCGTTACGGTAGTTATGAATTCCTTGTCATGCCATTTGGTCTCACTAACGCACCGGCGGTGTTCATGGATCTTATGAACCGCGTGTGCAAACCGTATCTCGATAAATTCGTTATTGTGTTCATCGATGACATATTGATCTATTCTAAAAATGAAGAAGAGCACGAACAGCATCTCCGACTTGTGCTTGAACTTTTAAGACAAGAACAACTATATGCCAAATTCTCCAAGTGTGAATTTTGGTTAAAGGAAGTTCAATTTCTTGGTCATGTTGTAAGTGACCAAGGTATTAAAGTCGATCCAACAAAAATCGAAGCCATTAGCAAATGGGAGACTCCTACTACTCCTACTCACATTCGTCAATTTTTGGGTCTCGCCGGGTACTATCGTAGATTCATCGAAAATTTCTCTTTGGTTGCACGTCCTCTAACCGCATTAACTCACAAAGGAAAGAAATTCCTTTGGGCGACCGAGCAAGAATCCGCGTTTCAAATCTTGAAAACGAAGCTAACCACCGCTCCTATCTTGTCACTTCCCGAAGGCAATGATGACTTTGTTGTATATTGCGATGCCTCAAAACATGGTTTTGGGTGTGTATTGATGCAACGAACGAAAGTCATTGCTTATGCTTCTCGACAACTCAAAATTCATGAACGAAACTATACGACACATGATCTCGAACTCGGAGCCGTTGTCTTTGCACTTAAAATGTGGAGACACTATCTTTACGGGACCAAGAGTACTATCTTTACCGACCACAAAAGCCTCCAACACATTTTCGATCAAAAGCAACTAAACATGAGACAACGAAGGTGGATTGAAACCTTAAACGATTACGATTGCGAGCTTCGTTACCATCCCGGGAAGGCAAATGTAGTAGCCGATGCCTTAAGTCGAAAAGAAAGAGCGGTGCCTCTTCATGTCCGAGCCTTAAACATCACCATCCACACAAACCTTAATAGCCAAATTCGGGTAGCCCAAGATGAGGCTCTCAAGGATGAAAACCTTTCACACGAGCTCTTGAACATTCTCGTCTCTCGATTCGAAGTTAAAGAAACCGGACTCCGATATTTCGCTGGAAGAATTTGGGTGCCTAGTTATGGGGATCTACGAAGCCTTATTTTAGATGAAGCCCATAAGTCACGATACTCGATTCACCCCGGTGCCAATAAGATGTACCACGACCTTAAACAACTATATTGGTGGCCGAACATCAAAAGGGACGTAGCTACTTATGTTTCCAAGTGTTTGACATGTTCCAAAGTCAAAGCCGAACACCAAAGACCGTCCGGACTACTTCAACAACCCGAGATCCCGCAATGGAAGTGGGAAAGGATAACGATGGATTTTATCACCAAGCTACCAAAAACGACGGGCGGTTATGATACCATTTGGGTTATTGTTGACCGTCTCACCAAATCCGCACACTTCCTTGCCATGAAAGAAACGGACAAAATGGAGAAACTTGCACAACTTTACATTAAGGAGATCGTAGCCCGATACGGTATACCTTTATCGATTATCTCCGACCGAGATGGCCGTTTCGTTTCTAGATTTTGGCGTACATTGCAAGAAGCGTTGGGAACGCGTTTAGACATGAGCACCGCATATCATCCTCAAACCGACGGACAAAGCGAACGTACAATTCAAACCTTAGAGGACATGTTACGAGCTTGCGTGGTTGATTTCGGAAAAGCTTGGGACAAGCACTTACCTCTCGCCGAGTTCTCTTACAACAATAGTTATCACGCGAGTATTAAAGCCGCACCTTTCGAAGCGCTATATGGCCGCAAATGTCGTTCACCTCTTTGTTGGGCCGAGGTAGGCGACGTGCAAATCACCGGACCCGAACTCATTCACGAAACCACCGAGAAAATCATTCAAATCCGAGATAGGCTTAGGACGGCCCGAAGTCGTCAAAAGAGCTATACCGACAAAAGACGCAACGACCTTGAATTTCAAGTCGGTGACCGAGTAATGTTAAAAGTCGCACCTTGGAAGGGTGTAATCCGTTTTGGGAAACGCGGGAAGCTAAATCCGCGGTATATTGGTCCTTTCGAAATCTTGGAGCGTATTGGAACCGTTGCTTATCGTTTAGATCTTCCGCCTCAATTGAGCTCCGTTCATCCTACTTTCCATGTATCCAACTTGAAAAAGTGTCTTGCCGAACCCGATATCGTCATTCCTCTCGAGGAGCTTACCATTGATGACAAACTTCATTTCGTGGAGGAACCGGTTGAAATTGTGGACACCTCCGTCAAGACATTGAAACAAAGCCGAATCCCGATTGTCAAGGTTCGTTGGAATGCCAAAAGAGGACCCGAGTTTACTTGGGAAAGACAAGATCAAATGCAAAGGAAGTATCCTCATCTATTCGTGAATTCGGAAACGCAAGATCTCGAGGAAGAAACAACGACTACTACGCCTACTTAAATTTCGGGACGAAATTTCTTTTAAGGAGTAGGTAATGTAACATCCCGCCTTTTTCCATTTACTTTTCCGTTATACTAATATAAAGTCCGTTATATGTTTATAACATCTCCTGTTGATACGCGTTTTAAATTATCTCGTTTAGGTAATTCCCGCACCCGAACGAAAGTTGAGGGACTAAACTTGGCAAGGGATCAAACCCTTGACTAGGTCAAAGGGTCAAACCCCTTTCACCCATTCATTATCATCTCTCACTCTCTCTCTCTTTCTCTCTAGCAAGAACACACCCATTTACCAAATTTCTTCAATCATCATCTAAATTCGATCTAGGAGGCTTACAACAAAATAAACTACATATTTGGAATCCTCTCTTCATCCTCTTCATTTTGGTACCAACTTCATCTCATTTGGGTAATTTTCTAAAATCACTAGATTTTGTGTTCTTGATGTTTTTAACTTATAAAAGTGTTAATTAGTGTCTATGGCTCAAGACTAACATGAATATATGATTTATATGCTCGATCTCGTTGTTTTAGTGTAACTAGCATGAACTTAAATTTTGGTGTGTTGTTCTTGAATTTTGGATGATCATATGTTGTTAGATGTTAAAAGTTGATGTTTTAATTGTGTTACTAGCATCACTAGCTTCAATTTGATGTGTAGGTTGCCTTAGAAAACTTCATGAACTTGATTATTGATTTTGGTGAATTTGGGTTAGGGTTTGATGAACTTGAAATGGACTTTTGATGCATTGAATACCATGGGTTATTATTGGTAAGTGTCTAGTTGGATTGTATGCTTGATTACCTTCGAAACGGCATATCATTCATGTAAATTGGTTGCCCGAATCATTGAATTGCATTTATGAACTTGTATGCGGTTAATGTTAAGCATTAGATGCGGTTTTGGTTGTTGTTAGTGATGAATTGCTTGATGAAATGTGTTTAGTTGTTTTCCTTGTCAAATTACCTTTCCAACGATATATAGTATGCATTTTGGATGTTTTCGGTTCATAAAATAGGTTAATTTGAGTTTTGGTTCGTGACTTGGTCTTTTTCTGCAAACTGCATGTTTCCCAGGTATTGCGCGCCGCGCATATACCCGCGCGCCGCGCATAATTTGAAATCCCAGATGTTTGCCTTCGTGGTTAAGTTCTGACCAGGATTTACACTTGGGTGCGCGCCGCGCAACCCTTTGCGCGCCGCGCATATGCCCAGCTCATTTTAGTTTTTATTTTTCCTTTCACAAAATGTTTCCCGCTTAACCGTAACTCCGATTAACATGAAACTTGGCCATTCTGCTCATAAATGATTTCTCATCATGAGAAAATTGTCGGACACCCGATCCGACCCCGTTGACTTTGACTTTGACCAAGTTTGACTTTTAGTCAAACTTAACTAAACGATTATACAATCGTTCTAACATACTTAACTACTTGTATCGTGCATGGAACTTGACAAATTGATTCACATGCTATATAAATCGAGTCGTAACGAGCCATAGGACTAATTGAACATCTTTGACCCTTCGTGACTATCGTTATTGATACAACCTATTTGTTTAGGTCAAGACTAGCATTGTTCTTTGCACACGTTACTTGTCGAAGTACTTTTTGGTTCGTGCATACAAGGTGAGATCATAGTCCCACTTTTACTCTTTTAAACTTACTTTTGGGATGAGAAAACATAAACAATTCTTTCGAACTAAGTGAACACAAGAACGGAAAAACAAACATTCTACATACGAGTTTAGAACGAAAATCCTCAATCCGATTATCATTAGTTACATCAGATGGTGTAAGCGAGAACTTATGTTATATGGCCATATGGGTTTGACAAACCCTCATTCAAACGGTTCGCTACCGTTTACGAATGAAATATATTTTCGGGAACAGTGTTGTTCTAGCACTAATTGATGGGGTATTCAACGGACGGAACGTTAAGCTTTGATAATTGGGTGCTCGTGAATATTAACTTTTAGAATGTACTATGGCTTTATCGATGTTGCAAATCTTGTGGTTCAACTTACTATTACTCATTTACTTATTTAAACCTATGATTTCACCAACGTTTTCGTTGACAGTTTCTCTATGTTTTTCTCAGGTCCTTGAACTTAGGTGATACATGCTTCCGCTCATTATTTGATACTTGCATTGGATGTCGAGTATATGTGCATTTCATGGAGCGTCTTTTGACTTTACTTTAAACCGTGTCGCCTAGATTTCATTCGTATTATAACGTTGTAACTTAACTATTGGTTGAACAATTCTTGTAAACTTTGGGAACAATCTTTATTTTGAAATGAAGGCGACATATTTTGGTCAAACTTTGTCTTAAAGACTTATGACCACGTAACGGGACCTAAGTAGACGGCGCCGTCAAACATGATTTGGTCGGGTCGCTACAAATCTCGCATTTAATACGGAGTAATTAATTAATTATTATTATTTAAACCCTAATTAGGGTATTATTAGTATAATATTTAGTTTTAATTAGTTTAATATATATAAAATTAATAGTTTTATAAAATAAATAATATAAAAATAATATTTTTATAAAAATTGTACTTTTTACAACTTTTTGTATATTTTTATATTTTGTCCCTTTTTAATAGTTTTAGCGTAACTTTTGTATTTTTCGCTCGTATTTAGTTTTAATACATAGTTTTTGCCATAGTTATTTTTACTTCTAGATTTTTAGGCTTTGCCGTAGAATTCCTTAAGTGCTTTTTCTTTAGACTAAGATTTAAGTACTTTAGAATTTTGCGACGCCTTTTTAAGTTTTAGTTTCTTTTTAAGTTATTGCCATTTGGGATATAGTTTTTCTTGTAAGCTTTAATATTTTTAGACATCTTTTACTATGTATCAATTATCATTCCAATTAGTAATCTCAATTTGCGATTATAATTTTAAGTTAGTGATAGTAATAAGGTTGGGTTAGTCTAGTGTTTTTAAGTTCTATAAGTCACTCTTTTTCTTTCTTATTTTTATTTTTCGATCTTTTTCCGACGCGCTCTTTTTCTTTCTTGTTTCTCGCTATTCTAGTTTTTAGGACATAGATTTTTATTCTACTTCTTATCTAAATTTCTTAAAATTACGAAAATTTATTTTAAGTGGTTAAATTGATAGACATCAAAATTTTCTGGTTCGTAGTAATAGTTGGATTTGTACGTGGACCGGGTTATTGGAGCCAAACAGTCCTCAATTATATTAAGACCAAACGAATCCTGCCCCTCTGCTGCATCTTTTGGCTATTCGAAACGTGGGCAAAATCAGAAAAGTCTATTGATTGGATAACTTATATAATTTTTCTTTCCTTTTTAAAAACTAATAGGATATTCAGTGAATGCACCGAGCAAGACGTTCACCACCTTTTGTACGTTCACCACCTGTAACTAGATCAAGACATTTAGCAAATATTACCGCCGTTGATTTTTCTTTAGAATCGTCATCCAGTCTACCAAGTACTCCAGTTCAAATTTCCGATAATCCATTTTTTGAACCCGACCTCACAATTGAGAATCTGGAGAATATTCAGGGACGATTCATAGATCCTGAACCACTAAATTTTCCTCCGGAACCACCAATCATTCAAACAGAGATTGTTGAGGAACGAACCATTAAATCAGAATCCTCTAGTGATTCCGATTCAACAAATTCAATTATGGAGATTCTGGAACCTTTAAGTATGGAAGACCGAATGAGAGCTAAACGCACTGGCCAAGGTCACGCAATTACTCATCCAGACATTAATGCGCCAGATTATGAAATCAAAGGACAAATTCTACACATGGTGACTAATCAATGCCAATTTAGTGGTGCGCCGAAGGAAGATCCAAATGAACATCTTCGTACCTTTAATAGGATCTGCACTCTATTTAAAATAAGAGAAGTTGAGGATGAACAGATATATCTCATGTTATTTCCCTGGACTTTAAAGGGAGAAGCCAAAGATTGGTTGGAATCGTTACCTGAAGGGGCGATTGATACATGGGACGTTTTAGTTGAAAATTTTCTTAAACAATTCTTTCCTGCATCTAAAGCCGTAAGACTTCAAGCAGAAATTGTTACGTTTACACAGAAACCGAATGAAACTCTATATGAGGCGTGTACTAGATTTGGAAAGTTATTAAGAGGATGTCCGCAACATGGTTTAGACACCTGTCAAATAGTATAAATATTCTACCAAGGATGCGACATCACTACAAGGAATGACATAGATATAGCAGCTGGTGGTTCTATTATGAAGAAAACCGAAACTGATGCTTACAAAATTATTGATAACACTGCTTCCCACTCACATGAGTGGCACCAAGAAAAAGATATCGTTAGATCATCTAAAGCAGCTAGAGCCGATTCTAGCCATGACTTAGATTCCATTTCCGCAAAGATAGATGCTGTCGAGAGACGAATGGAAAAGATGACTAAAGATATTCACTCAATACGAATTAGTTGTGAGCAGTGTGGAGGACCACATTTGACAAAAGATTGTCTCAGTATTGAACTAACAATGGAACAAAGAGAGAATATTTCATACATAAACCAAAGGCCTGGAAATAATTATCAGAATAATTATCAACCGCCAAGACCGATCTACAATCAAAACCAGAACTATAACCGAAATATTCCATACAACAACTAACAAGGTCCTAGCAATCAACAAGTATCCAATAATACTTACAATCAGCAAAGACCTAATTTTCAAAATAAACCACCACAACAAACCGATGATAAAAAGCCGAATTTAGAAGATATGATGACGAAGCTAGTTGAAACTCAAACGCAGTTTTTCACATCTCAAAAACAAACTAATGAACAAAATGCTCAAGCATTTAGAAATCAACAAGCTTCTATTCAAAATCTGGAATAAGAAGTAAGTAACCTAGCAAGGTTAATAGGTGAAAGAAAATCGGGAAGTGTACCTAGTGATACAAATGCTAACCCCCGGAATGAAACAGCTAAAGCCATTACCACAAGAAGTGGTACAACACTTAAAACACCTGAAATACCTGTAACTTCTGATGAAGCTATTCGTACTCCACAAAAACCACAACCTGATCAAGATAAGGAAAAAGAACCGGTAGTTGAAAAGGTTAATGAAGATAACACAGTTAAGGCTAAACCTTATGTTAAACCATACCAACCACCACTTCCTTACCCGAGTAAAATGAAGAAAGAGAAACTTGAAGCCGAGCAATCCAAATTCTTGGATATGTTTAAACAGATAAATGTAAATCTTCCTTTCATTGATGTGATTTCAGGAATGCCTAGATATGCTAAATTCTTGAAAGATCTAATCTCAAATAGAAAGAAAATGGAAGAACTCTCGGCTGTTACCATGAATGCTAATTGTTCAGCAGTGCTGTTGAATAAGATACCAGAAAAACTATCTGATCCAGGAAGTTTCACAATTCCATGTTTTCTGGGTAGTCTTAGTTCAATAGAAGCATTGGCAGACTTAGGTGCTAGTATAAATCTAATGCCATATTCACTATACGCTAAACTAGACCTTGGAGAATTGAAACCAACCAGAATAAGCATACAACTAGCCGATAGATCAATAAAATATCCTAGAGGGATAATGGAGAACATGCTAGTTAAAGTTGGTACTTTAGTATTTCCAGTAGATTTTGTTGTTCTGGACATGGAAGAAGATTCTCAAGTTCCTCTCATATTAGGAAGACCATTCTTAAACACGGCTAAAGCAATGATAGATGTGTTCGGTAAGAAATTGACCCTAAGTATAGAGGATGAGAGTGTTACCTTTTCAGTTGATAAAGCAATGCAACAACCACAATCTGCAGATGATACATGTTATTATATTCAAACTATAAATGCACATGCAGAATTATTAGAAGAATTTCCAGAATTACAAGGAACAGGAGAATGTTCTTTAGGAGAAGGAACTGAACCAATTGATGAAGCTGAAATGTTAGCTACACTTATAGCTAATGGATATGAACCAACAACAGAAGAAATTCAAATGCTAAAAGAAGAAGACAGATATCGATATAAATCATCAATAGAAGAACCACCAAAATTAGAGTTAAAGCCACTTCCAAACCATTTGGAATACGCTTACTTACATGGTGAATCTGAATTACATGTAATAATATCGTCTTCTCTTACTGAAAATGAGAAATCACAACTCATTTCTGTGTTGAAAGCTCATAAACCAGCCATTGCATGGAAGATTCATGATATTAAAGGAATAAGTCCTTCGTATTGCACACATAAAATCCTTATGGAAGAAGGTCATAAAACGTATGTACAACGCCAACGAAGACTAAATCCTAATATGCAAGATGTAGTTAAGAAAGAGATTATTAAATTGCTAGATCCAGGTTTAATTTATCCAATCTCTGATAGTCCACGGGTAAGCCCAGTTCAATGCGTGCCTAAGAAGGGTGGCATGACTGTCATTACAAATGAAAAAAATGAGCTTATTCCTACTAGGACTGTAACAGGATGGCGTGTGTGTATTGATTATAGAAAATTAAATGATGCCACCAGAAAAGATCATTTTCCCTTACCTTTCATAGATCAAATGTTGGAAAGATTAGCCGGAAATAGTTATTATTGTTTTCTAGATGGATTTTCTGGATATTTTCAAATTCCAATAACACCCGAAGATCAAGAGAAAACCACATTCACGTGCCCTTATGGTACTTTTGCTTACAAACGCATGCCATTTGGACTTTGCAACGCCCCTGCAACCTTTCAAAGGTGCATGATGGCGATTTTTCACGACATGATAGAAGAATGCATGGAAGTTTTCATGGATGACTTTTCAGTCTTCGGTGATACATTTGAATCATGTCTAGTTAATCTGGAACGAATGCTTATTAGATGCGAACAATCAAATCTAGTACTTAATTGGGAGAAATGCCATTTCATGGTTAAAGAAGGCATCGTTCTTGGTCATAAAATTTCAAAAGAAGGAATTGAAGTGGATAGAGCTAAAGTAGATGTAATTGCTAAACTTCCACATCCCACCAATGTTAGAGGAGTTAGGAGTTTTCTAGGGCATGCCGGTTTTTACCGACGTTTCATAAAAGATTTTTCTAAAATTGCCACTCCTATGAATAAACTCCTAGAAAAGGATGCTCCATTCATCTTTTCAGATGAATGTATCAAATCTTTTAATATTCTTAAAGAGAAACTCACTAATGCGCCGATCATGATAACACCAAATTGGAATCTACCATTTGAACTAATGTGCGATGCAAGTGATTTTGCAATGGGAGCCGTTTTAGGACAAAGGATTGAAAAACGATTTCAACCTATATATTATGCTAGTAAGACGTTACAAGGAGCATAAATGAATTACACAACTACTGAAAAAGAACTCCTTGCTATTGTCTTTGCTTTTGACAAATTTCGATCATATCTCGTTCTAGCTAAAACGGTGGTCTATACCGATCATTCTGCTCTTAGATACCTATTTTCGAAACAAGATGCTAAACCACGATTAATCCGTTGGATCTTACTCTTACAAGAGTTCGATATTGAAATCCGAGATAAAAAAGGAGCAGAAAATCTCGCCGCTGATCATCTTTCTCGTCTTGAAAATCCCGAATTAGAAGTTCTAAATGAATCGGCCATACAAGACAACTTTCTTGATGAATATCTATTGAAGATAGATTATAAAGAAATACCATGGTTTGCAGACTATACAAACTACTTAGTATGTGGATTCCTTGAAAAAGGATTATCGTACCAAAAACGAAAGAAATTCTTCAGTGATATAAAACACTATTTCTGGGAAGATCCACATCTGTTTAAAAGTTGTCCAGATGGAATAATACACCGATGTGTATTCGGAGATGAAGCTAGTAAAATTTTAAACCAATGTCACACAGGACCAACAGGAGGGCATTATGGGCCTCAACTAACAGCAAGAAAAGTTTATGATGCTGGATTCTATTGGCCTACAATTTACAAAGACGCACACCTTCTTTGCAAATCCTGTGATGCTTGTCAAAGGGCCAGAAAAATAAGTCAACGTGATGAAATGCCACAAAATGTCATCCAAGTATGTGAAGTATTTGACATTTGGGGTATTGACTTTATGGGTCCATTTCCAAAATCTCATAATAATCTCTATATTCTCGTAGCCATTGATTATGTATCTAAATGGGCGGAAGCACAAGCTCTCCCAACTAACGATGCACGAGTTGTAGTCAACTTTTTAAAACGTCTTTTTGCAAGGTTTGGAACACCGAAAGCTTTAATAAGTGATCGGGGTACTCATTTCTATAATAATCAACTTGAGAAAGTTCTCAAAAGATATGGAGTAACTCATAAAATCTCCACCGCATATCATCCATAAACAAGTGGACAAGTTGAAAATACCAACCGAGCTTTAAAACGTATTCTAGAGAAAACCGTAGGATCAAATCCGAAGGAATGGTCCATTAAATTGGAGGATGCACTCTGGGCTTTTAGAACAGCCTACAAAACTCCAATTGGAACCACACCTTTTAGACTTGTTTATGGAAAAGCATGTCATCTTCCAGTAGAAATTGAACACAAAGCATTTTGGGCTTTGAAGACATGTAATCTTGATATACATGAAGCTGGACGTCTACGATTAAGTCAACTAAACGAATTAGAAGAATTAAGACATGAAGCATACGAAAATTCGTTAATCTATAAAGAAAGAACGAAGAAATGGCATGATAAAAGAATCAGAAGTTCAAAAGAATTTAAAGAAGGTGACAGAGTTCTTCTTTTCAATTCACGATTCAAGCTATTTCCTGGAAAATTGAAATCAAGATGGTCTGGACCATTCATAGTCAAAAGAATTTTCCCATACGGAATGATAGAATTAATAAATTCAAATGGGATTGAATTTAAAGTTAATGGTCACAGAGTTAAACATTACATACATGGTCCGATGGAAGTTGACAATGAAGTTAATCACAATTTCAATACCACAGCTAACTAAGTGTGGGGAGAATCAAGTCTTTTAAGGATAATATGTATTTCTGTTAGAGTTAGATTGTCTGTTTTCGTGTAGTTCTTAAAATGGAACTCGAATGGTCTTTTCCTAGCAGACCCTAAAGAACTAGTCTTCTCCCCCCATTCTGAATTTTTATTTTTTTAGGTTTTTACGAAATGAAGACTGCCTGTGAACTAAACCATGGTCTAATGCTACATGCTTTGATCACTAAACGTAATAATGACACACTTCCGAGTGAAATAGTATCAGTAATTAGAGAAAGATTGGACGGAGTAAGAAAAGAATCCAGATGCGAAGATAATAAGTCACAATTTGGAAAAGGAAAATCAAAATCCGCAGCGAAAAGAAGAGCACGACACCTAGAAAGATGCCACAAATGCAGAAAATGGTCACATGGAGGTAAATGTTCAAATAATCAAACCTATTCAAATACCGAATTTGTTACTTTATGCAGAGACGGACCGTTCATATGTTTAGAAGAAAAAACACTGAATGCTCGAGGTTACGCCTATGTAGCCATGGAAAACCAATTAAACCGACTATCTTATGAATGGGATAGATCATATAACTAAGAATACTATCTCACAGGTAAGTCTGTACAGTTTTTATTTTTATTTTTATTTTTAACCTTTTGATAATAAACGCTAATTTGTTCGCTATAAAGTATTAAATTGGTATTGAATAAAATTAGGTTTGGCGACCGAAATTATTGATATCATACAAAAATTTATTACATCACTGCGAAATTTAACGTTTATTCTTAAGGTATAAATATCTTTAATCAATCAACCCAAAATATTTCAAAAATTCGTCATGAGTTAAATTAGGTCATGGAACCGAAATTACTTTACCGAAAAGAGGGGCGCATATTTTTGATAATATTTGATTGATTAAAGTGGGATAAAAAGCCAAAAAGATTTTTAATTTTATTTTTACCATGTTTTTAAAATTAATATATAAATCTTAAATTAATATTGTAAACTTTGTAAAATCAATATATTTAAAATTGTAAATATTTGAATTTTTAAATTAAGTTTGGCGTGAATTTTTAATTTTTAAAATATGAATTTTTAATTTTATGCATTTCAAATTTTAAGTTTGGTGTGAATTTTTAATATTAATTTTGAATTTTATATTTAAGTTGTGTGAATTTAAAAACAAAAATTTACTTTATCTCATTAAGTTAAAAATATGATTTTTAAAAAATTCGTCGTAAGTTGAAGACTAGGTCTTTGAACCGAAATTGCTTTACCCGAGGGAGGGACGAGAACTTTTATTATCATTATTTTTAATCTTATTGAATTAAAGTATGCCAAAAATATTAAAAAATCAAAAAATCTTAGCTTTTAAAACAATCGCTACAAAAAGACAAACTTTAAAATTTTGTCGAAGGACGGACTAGGACATCGATCCGAAACGACCTCGTCCTAAATAACAAAGGAAAACAAAATTTTAAATTTATTTTATATTTGTTTATTAAGTTAAGATTTTATTTAAAAAAAAAAAAAAAAACCAAACACCGCGACTCGCGGTGTTTGAGGCTACCAAACCCCGCGACTCGCGGGAGGACCAAAATACAGGAAAAAAAAATCGAGCTGAACTGATCAGTCCACACCACAACTCAAACATACAGCGAAAATAAACCCGAAAAAACCCGAGGAAACACCCCCAAAATCACAATTTTTAACCGTTAATCATCAAATCTTTTACTAAAATCATGTTAAGAAGGATGCTATCAAGGAATTGCTCAAGAAAAACGACCGAAAGGGGTGAATCTTCATCCCAAGCTCGCAATGCTCCTCCTGAGAATGCGGACTAACAGGAGGTGGATAACTACTACAAGCAAGATATACCTCATCCAGTAATGACATTTTCTGATATGCACTTGGAAGATTTGCACCCAAACTTGAGATTTGACAGACGTTGGATAGATTATCCAAAATACCAACGGGGATTGCATACTCTTCATTCTAAAGCTGTTGAGGTACCTAGGGTCATAGAATGGGGACCATTAGAAGCTGTATTGGTCGGGCCAATTAGGGAATTACTTGCACAGAGGTATGGTAATTCTAATTTTAATGACTGGGTACGTTTATTCACCATGCGTAGACCTGTATATAAAGTATGGTGTGAAGAATTATTGTGTAGTATAGAGTTAAATGATCGGGTAGCTAGTATTACCAATCGATCTTTTATTAGATTTTTGTTAGGAGGTTCGATGCGCCACATGTCTTTACTAGACATGGCTCAGGCTTTACGTATATATACGCCTGAGGAGTTAGTATCTGCCGATTGTAGAGGGTTGATACTAAATGGTAGAAAGATAGATGAGAATTTTGATACACTTGGTGTATGGAGTCAGATGACTAGCCATCACCGATTTAAAGGGAGGAATTACTCTTATTTGGATATAGATAGAGCAGAGTTAAGAGTAATTCATAGGTTTTTAGCGAACTCGATTACACAAAGAGGTAAGAATAAGGAAAAGGTAAATGAACAGGATTTGTTTTACCACATGTGTATTCGAGACCCACAAAGCGCTGTAAGTATACCATATTGTGTGGGTTATTATTTATCAGCTATGGTTAGGGGGATGAGACCGCATAGCATAATAGGAGGTGGTATATTTATTACTTTGATTGCTGAGTATCTCAATGTGGATATAAGTCGGGGAGATTATTAGTCGAAGAACCAGAACCCCAAGATACAATAGGATTAAATTTATACCATGGTGCTAAAGTTTTGAAGAGGCGAAATAACGCCGCAGTACGATATAATGGTAGACATCCACAGGTTGAGAGAAACCAACAGCAAGGTAATGTAGGAGGGGGAAATGAAATGCAAGAAATGCAAAGGTTTATAACTTCACAGGAGTACGAAAATGCTAGACATAGAGCATTTGAAGATTGGCAAGTTCATCAAAACCAAATCATAGCTTATTGCCAATATATAGGTAGAAACTATATTCCTACTCCAACGCCCATATTCCCTCCCTGGTCTATAGAGATGCAACCACCGTATCCTACGTATAACCCTGCCGAAGCATTCTATAGCACATACGGTTTTGCATGGAACCCCTACTGGTATCAGTATCATCCCTAGTCTACTTAGTTTTATTTATTTTATAATTTGTAATGTTGATACATTTAATACTTATGTTAATATTGTAATAGTTTTATAATTTTCTAACTTTTATTATTAGATTTTAATAATTGTTGAATGTGGGGTAATATACCAAACTTCAAAAATATGTATATATGTTTGCAGTTTATCTTATGTAAACAACAGGGTAAAACAACGCATTTTCAAAGACTGGCATTAAGTTCAGCAAAAGCAACTAATTTTTGACGACAAGATGCAAAATATATGTGAAATAACAACAAGACGGAATGAACAAATGATATGCACCATTTATCATTCAGCAAGCAAACACAAATATGTTTGGAAACTTTGGTAAAATTTAATCATTTTCACACAAATCACCCTCAATAATTTAAATTGTTACTGATTTCTTGCAAATGAGGGCATTGCAAGATCTTAAGTGTGGGAAGGGGTTAAATTCTTTCGGATTTTAAAATTTTTACTTTATACACTTGGTTACCATTAGAAATACTAGTAAAGTAGTAGTTGTATTAGAATCTAGTGCTCTATGATAATAAAGAACAGCCCTAGTCTTATATACTGACTACCCAATTCTAGTAAAATTTTTCAAAATTTTCAACTAAATGAACTCAAAATCATGTTTATACATATTTATGAACGATAAAACTAGGTTTTAACACCGAAATTATTGTTACCTCAGAAAGGACATAAATTGAGAAACAAACAAAAATGTTAAAATTCATTTAAAATGGAATAGAGGACAATAAAAAGGAAAATAAAAGCCAAGTGTGGGAAAATTTACCAAGATATTTTAAACATATGTCACATATTTCTGTACAAATAACTGAAAATACTTTTGCTTTGGACTAAACTAAAAAGTTTTACCTGATTTACTGTAAGAAAGATGGATCTACACGATGAATCAATTCCATCATTAAAAGGAAGTAAAGTCTTCCGAAAAAGAAACGCGCTTCTTGATTTAGGTCAGGAAGTTGTCGTCCAGACTAGCTGTAGGTTAACGAAAAATCTAGAAAAGTCATCTCTAAAATCAGCAGGAAATCCACGGACCTCAGCATTAAACAGGGTCGCCAAGTGGTCAGATTTATCCTAACCATGAGAAGGATTTATCTCGTACAATGGGGGGCACCGTGCAAATTAGCTGGATAAGACTAATGAATCAGATCCCCAGAAAGGATAATCTCCTTAAAAGATTAAAAATCAGCTTTTAAGCCTGATATTACTCAATCCTAGAGATTGACCTTAAAGATTGAGAATTCAAACTCATGGAATTCGATGATATCTAAACTCGAGCTTGAACGAGAAAATATTTTTATCAAAATTATAAACCGATTTGTTTTCTGAAAAATCATTTTCAATGCGTTCATTACCATTGAACGTAAAATCCTAGGAATTCACCTGGAATTCATTAGGTCACCTGAACCAAATCGGGTGTCAACCGTAAGAACGGTGGTTGCATAGCATGGTCAAAGACAGGACCTTGTGCCAGATCGGAAAATTATAAGGGTGAGCTTTACTATTGCTCCTACCAAGGATAGAAATTGCGTCCGACACGTTATAGACCATAATTAAAAGCATGTCAGGGGACATTGCCTTAACAGTTGCTTGTTCAACGCTTTCCTTTACAACCGGATGGTAGTTTACCGAAAGGTAATATACGGGACAAGTAAACTGGATGTGTTGCTTTCTTAATACAAGGTTAGCAAGTGGGTGACACAAAACTGCAAGTTTTGAGCTAAAATTTTCTAATCTGAAACCCACCAAACCCACAAAAATAATTTGCAAACACCAGTGAAGGGTTATTCCGGAAAACTTATCTAGGGTAAAAACTAGATTTAATTTTCAAAAGATCAAATGTTTTCATAAAGATCCAATTTCCTTAATGGATCTAAATTTTTATAGTCATGTGGGAGTGTAAACCATATCGTTACTACCAATGTTTATACCGCCGTAAAGAAATCACTGATGTACAAAGTGTGAAGAATAAAGAAGTGATTCTTGTATTTCAAGACTATATTGCTTGAGGACAAGCAACGCTCAAGTGTGGGAATATTTGATAATGCTAAAAACGAACATATATTTCATAGCATTATTCCTCAAGAAAGACAAGCTTTTAGTTGCAATTGTTCTATTTACAAGTGATATTCGTTTAAATATTAAAAGGTGAAGACAAAAGACAGATTCGACGAATTGAAGACGCAAACGACCAAAACGCTCAAAAGTACAAAATACAATCAAAGAGGTTCCAATTATTGATAAGAAACGTCTCGAAATTACAAGAGTACAAGATTCAAAACGCAAAGTACAAGATATTAAATTGTACGCAAGGACGTTCGAAAATCCGGAACCGGGACATGAGTCAATTCCACATAAATATAATATAATATATAATTAATTCTTAAAATTAATATATATATTATAATATATTTATAAATCGTCGGCAAGAAAGAAGCCAAAGGAGGTGAGCTGTATTTTCAAACACTCGCGGAGTTTGAAGAGCAAAAAGGCCGCGAGTCGCGGAGCCCCAAATATTGAAACTGCCTATAAAGCTCGCGCATTCTGATCGTAAAAAAAAATATATATCCATCCATCTATTTAAACGTATATATTTATATTTATATTTTAATTTTAATTTTAATTTTAATTTTAATCCTAATAATAAGGGTATGTTAGCGAATGTTGTAAGGGTGTAAGTCGAAATTCTGTCCGTGTAACGCTACGCTATTTTTAATCATTGTAAGTTATGTTCAACCTTTTTAATTTAATGTCTCGTAGCTAAGTTATTATTATGCTTATTTAATCCGAAGTAATCATGATGTTGGGCTAATTACTAAAATTGGGTAATTGGGCTTTGTACCATAATTGGGGTTTGGATAAAAGAACGACACTTGTGGAAATTAGACTATGGGCTATTAATGGGTTTTATATTAACTAAACAATACCTTATTAATTTAATATACAAACTTATAATTCGATGTATTTATATATAACCACATACGCTTGACTGGGTACGGTGGGCGGGATATCTATAAATACCAATAATTATTCATTTTACTGGACACGGAACTGGATTAATAGTTAATAGACTTGTTGAAACAGGGGTGAATTACATTCAAGGGTAATTGGTGTAATTGTTAATAAAGTAGTAAAACCTTGGTTTACACGCAGTCGATAACCTGGTGTATTCATTAAACAAATTATTAAAACCTTGTTACAATTCGAATCCCCAATTAGTTGGAATATTTGACTTCGGGAATAAGAATAATTTGACGAAGGCTTTCGCTCTTTATATTTATGACTGATGGACTATTATGGACAAATCCGTATGGACATATTAAATAATCCAGGACAAAGAACAATTAACCCATGAGCATAAAACTAAAATCAACACGTCAAACATCATGATTACGGAAGTTTAAATAAGCATAATTCTTTTATTTCATATTTAATTTCCTTTATTTTATATTTAATTGCACTTCTAATTATCGCATTTTTATTTATTGTATTTAATTGCACTTTTAATTATCGTACTTTTTAATTATCGCAAGTTTATTTTATCGCACTTTCATTTATCGCAATTTCATTATCGTTATTTACTTTACGCTTTAAATTAAGTCTTGTATTTATTTATTATTTTACATTTGGTTTTAACTGCGACTAAAGTTTTAAAATTGACAAACCGGTCATTAAACGGTAAAACCCCCCCTTTATAATAGTAATATTACTTATATATATTTGTATTTTTATAAAAGTAAACTAATATAGCGTTAAGCTTTGTTTAAAGATTTTCCCTGTGGAACAAACCGGACTTACTAAAAACTAGACTACTGTACGATTAGGTACACTGCCTATAAGTGTTGTAGCAAGGTTTAAGTATATCCATTCAATAAATAAATAAATAACTTGTGTAAAATTGTATCATATTTAATAGTATTTCCTTGTAAAAATTAATAGTATTTTATACCCCTCTGCTCAAACTATCAAAAATTATACTTTTTCTGTTTAGATTCATAAACCTAAGTTCAATATGAAACCATAGCAACTTGAATCACTCAAAACGGATTTAAAACGAAGAAGTTATGGGTAAAACAAGATTGGATAATTTTGCTTGTTGTAGCTACGTGAAAATTGGTAACAAATCTATATTAATCATATCCTAGCTAACTTATATTGTATAATACATATATTCTAATATATTATGTAATCTTGGGATACCATAGACACGTATACAAATATTTTGACATATCATATCGACCCATGTAT
Organism: Rutidosis leptorrhynchoides; assembly: GCF_046630445.1. Lineage (NCBI taxonomy): Eukaryota > Viridiplantae > Streptophyta > Magnoliopsida > Asterales > Asteraceae > Rutidosis > Rutidosis leptorrhynchoides. Next base: position 309,093,480 of record NC_092339.1, on the reverse strand, counting down.
ATATATTATTTGGAACAACCATAGACACTCTATATGCAGTAATGTTTGAGTTAGCTATACAGGGTTGAGGTTGATTCCAAATATATATATACTTTGAGTTGTGATCTAGCCTGAGACGTGTATACACTGGGTCATGGATTGATTCAAGATAATATATATCGATTTATTTTTGTACATCTAACTGTGGACAACTAGTTATAGGTTACTAACGAGGACAGCTGACTTAATAAACTCAAATCATTAAAACGTAATAAAAATGTTGTAAATATATTTTGAACATACTTTGATATAAATGTACATATTTGTTATAGGTTCGTAAATCGACCAGTGGCCAAGTCTTACTTTCCAACGAAGTAAAAATCTGTGAAAGTGAGTTATAGTCCCACTTTTAAAATCTAATATTTTTGAGATGAGAATACATGCAGTTTAATAAATGTTTTACGAAATAGACACAATTAATTGAAACTACATTATATGGGTGAATGATCGAAGTCGAATATGCCCCTTTTGCTTGGTAGCCTAAGAATTAGTAAACCGATCTACTAATTGACGCGAATCCTAAAGATAGATCTATTGGGCCTAACGAACCCCATCCAAAGTACCGGATACTTTAGTACTTAGAATTCGTTTTTATCATGTCCGATGGATTTCCCGGAATGATAGAGAATATTCTTATATGCATCTTGTTAATGACGGTTACCAGGTGTTCACCATATAAATGATTTTTATCTCTATGTATGGGATGTATATTGAAATATGAAATCTTGTGGACTATTATTACGATTTGATAAATATATAGGTTAAACCTATAACTCACCAACATTTTTGTTGACGTTTAAAGCATGTTTATTCTCAGGTGATTATTAAGAGCTTCCACTGTTGCATGCTAAAATATGGACAAGATTCGGTGTCAGCATGATTGTATAATATTGTTTAAAACTGCATTCGAGATTTACTTTGTTGTAACATATTAATATTGTAAACCAATATGTATTGGTAGTGCGTAAGTGTGATATTTTTAGATTATCATTTCTTGATAATCTAGGTGGTGTCTTTTTAACCTTGTCGATAAAATAAAGGTTATGGTTTGTTTTAAAAACGAATGCAGTCTTTGAAAAACGTCTCATATAGAGGTCAAAACCTCGCAAAGAGATCAATTAATATGAAACGTTTATAATCGATATGAACGGGACATTTTAGATTGGATCCAACTTTGGATCACTTTTACATCCATTCAACTCTTATCTTCAAACCCTAGAGAGAGGAAGAGTTTTAGAGAGAGGAAGCTCCATTTGGAGAAGAAGGAGTTGGATTCTCACCAAAGCTCGGGTTTTAAAGTTGTTCACTCGTTCCAAGCTATGTTTTGGTTGTTGTGGTAAGTTCTAAATCCAAATTTCATTGTTTGATTTGATATTCAAAGTTAGGGTTTGAACTTGATTTGTAGAGAAACCCATTTAAACTCTTGAAGTGAGTTTGTTGATGCTTGTATTCGGGTTTATTGTTGTTGTTGTTGGTGGGTTTTGAGTTAGAAACCGACTTGGCCATGATTTAGGACTTGTATTTGGGTATAATCACTAGTGTTAGTGATTATGGAAGTGTTGGAACCCATTTGGGGGTGTTTGGTTGATTAATTTTGAAATGGGTCAAAATTAGGGTTTATGTGTCAAATTGGGTAAGACACGTGTTTAACACTTGTGCTCGAGTTTAATTGGTGTATTAGGACCATTATCACTAATGTTAGTGATTATTGGTTAGTTTGGGCGCGTTTGGTGCTTGAAAGTGCAATTGGGTCAGAATTGCACTAAGTGTCAATTGGGTTGGTTCGTAAGTCCACCATAATTGTGTTGTTTGTATTGTGATAATGGAATAGGTACTTTTCATTGACGTGTTGCGGATTGGTTCGGTTACATTCATCAAGATGACAAGGTGAGTGTTAATATCCTATGTACATATATATGTGTAGGATGGGTGCGGGTTGGGTGAATTGATCCTCGGCTATAGAGCTCACTTCACGTATAGGTGGATATAATGGACTTGTGTAATAGGTCCAAATGGCACGTTGTGTATTTTGGTTGACCACCTTTGGAACGGAACACACTTTGTGTGTACATTATCACATGGACTTGTGATTTGGGTAACCCCGAAGTTATGGATTTATGTAATCCCTGGAAAGTGGGTTATGGTTTGGGACGTGAATACCGGGTTGCTCGTATTCACAATATTTCGGGTGGTTACGATTGTCCCTTTTGGGTTGGACTCATAGTTTAGGGTAGTGAATATCGGGTAGTTCGGATTCACTAAGGTTCGGTTTGCGCGGCCATCCTCGGTTATACTATGTAGTGAAGGTAGTGAATCTCGGGTTGTGCGTATTCACTAAGGCCGGGTTGCACGGCTATCCTTCGTGTGTTTAAGGTTAAGTGGTTAACCTTGGGTTGTAGGTTCGTTGTCTATATATCTATAAATATGTTTTTGATATGGTTGTGATGTAGCTAACCCTCCGGGTGTAGCTTGATAGCATTGTTCATATCGTTGTTGGTGAACTTACATTGATAATATTGTTAGCTTGTTGTATAGCGATTGTACGGTATGCTTAGATTAGCTTGCCTTATGCTTGGATGCTCCGGTATGTGCCTTTTGATTATTATTGTGTGGCGTGTCCATTTTATGCATATATATGTATGTAGTATATTCTCACTCACTAAGCGTTAGCTTACCCTCTCGTTGTTTACATTTTTATAGATTCGCATGGAGGCGGTGGCTCGGGTAAGCGTGGGGACTAGTGGACTCGCGTAGGTTGCTTTAGAAGATTGTGCTTTTGGATTGATTAGGATTGGGTAGCGTATCCCCAATCGCCATGCTCGGTCTTTATTTTGTGTTAAAATCATGTGGTCGAAAATTGTATTTGGTACTTAATGGTAAATCGGGCCGATGCTGGCCCGGAGTCAGAAAACTTGTTTTATTATAAAATCGTGTTAGTTTTACTTACTATAATATCTTGTGAAAACCGTTTCGTCTAAAAGTGTCGGGAAAAGGGAGATCTTTAAGCGGAAAATGAAAAATCGGGACAGAAGCTGACCAGGCTTGTGCGCGCCGCGCACAAGCAGTGGAGCGCGCCGCGCACCCTTCTGCCTTATAAAAAAAAATTATTTCGCGCTTTTGGTTGGATAACAGGTTGGGTCTTTACAAGTGGTATCAGAGCATGGTCTAAGGGATTTAGGTGACTTGAGATAGGTGCCTAGACTTAGACTTTTGCGTGTGCTTAATTGTTGCAGGACTTGTAGGATTACGGGTCGGAAAGGGATTTTGGTTAGTGCCTTAATTTGTAAGTGGACTAACGGTTATATTAATATGCGGATATTATTAATATATTATTGTGTTATGTTTTGGTCATGTTTGCGTTTGCGAATACCATCGAGCGAGATGATCATGGTACTAATGAGTTGGTACGAAGTGCATGCGTAATAAGGAATTGCAAACCTTATTACGTGTGCAGATCATATCTACAAGTGATGTATGATGAGTGTCGAGCAAGATGGGGCGGTGTTGTGCGTGTGGTTATATACGTTCATGATCTAATCACTTTGCATTCCTTAGAATGGCGACGTGAAAAGGGATCGAGACGAACGACGTTGAGTTTAACGTTAGAGTTGCGGCCGCCGTTGCGGAGCAAATGGGTGCGTTTCGAGAAGAAATGGATAGGATGTATTCCGAATTTCGAAGTAGTGGTGAAATGGAGCGTTGTCATAAGAGCTTCATGAGGACTAAACCTCCGATGTATGATGGGAAACCGGATCCTTTGATAAGCACAACATGGATCTCGGATGTCGAAGGGTGTTTTCGCACTATTGAATGCCCTCTCGAGAAGAGGACGAGACTCGCTACTAGCTTGTTGCGGGGTAGGGCAAAGGATTGGTTGGATGGTAAGATTGATATTGTTGGTGGTGAAGCATTTATGAGGTTACCATGTGTAACGACCCGGATTTTTCCAATCATTTTATACTTATAAGATTAATATTTACATAAATTAAACCTTACCAACATGATAAGCAATCCAAATTGTTGAGACTTGTGTTTTTGAAAAGAGTTTTACACAACGTTTGACCGTCCAATTTGACCGATGATATCACGAACTATATAACATACGATAATTATACATTTGTGTATATATATGTATTTATATATATTTAACATGATCTAAGGATGGTTTAACATCTCATTGTGTACTAATGACAATGAGTTATAAGTATATTTTGAAACTACTAACTTAAGTTTTCAAAACGATAACTATACGTAACATTCTTTGATATATATACTTATAACCTATAATGCTTATACATGTATCGTATATATAATGTATTTAATCACTTTTTAAGGACTTAAATACATAAAACAATATAAGTATATTCACAAAAGATAGCTATATTTGAATTCTCGTTCCGTTTCCTCAAGATTTCTATACATATATCTAGGATATATGTACCCGTATCATACCCAGCTTCTATATGTATTTACTATTGGTTTATACACATCAAATCAACATCCTAATCAACATTATTACTGCCCTAGATATGAGGTAACTAGGATTTGTCAAGTAGCATGAATTATTAGTAAGAAAACAAAATTAGGAATCCTTTTCTTTCTTTATAAACTAAAAACGTTTTTATGAATGAACACCATTTCTTCACTCCATTTTCTCATACCTACACCCTCATTTCTCTCTCAAAATACTCATAACTTCATACTTGATCATCTCCAAGCATTTTCCCCATCATTTAGCTTCAATTACAAGCCTTAAACACCATACGAAAACTCTTTCAAGAACATATCAAAATAACCACCCATTTGAAGAAGTATACTTCCAACCTTTTGATCTAACTCCACCACTCTTTGATTCCAAGATTTTTTCTTATCTCTTACAGTAACTTTGTCCAAGTAACTTGAGGTAGTAACCTTGTTCATAATCTTGTTCGATTCATAATTATATAGCTATCTTATTTTAGGTTGTAAAATTTTAACAACAAGAACATAGTTTGAATGATTTCAAACTTGTTTGCAAACTAAATAGATCCTTCTAACTTAACTTTTAAAACACTTCAAGACCTGTAATATATCATAATGATATGCTAACTTAACAAGATATAACTTGGTTTTACAAAGAACACCTTAAAAACTGAATCTACGTCGTCGGAGTGCAACCGGGGGCTGTTTTGGGTTGGATAATTAAAAACCATCTTGAACTTTGAATTACAAGTTTATATTCTGGAAAAATGATATTTCTTATGAATATGTTAATATATAAAAATCTCATGGTGTAACTCAAAGTGTAAGTATTGTAAAAATGATCATCTAGATGTTGTTTTTACAACGGAAATGATCGCTTTCATAAGTTTTATCAAAGTTTGACCTATAACCTGTGATTTCGAATACAAACTAAGATATTTTCAGTTCATATTCTTAAAATTTGACTCGATCAAAGGAAGTGGCAAGTTGAACCAACAAAAACGGAGTTGTAATGAAGAAACTACGACTAAAACAAGATTGGGTATCCGAAGCTAGTTTAGTTACGAAAATATTTGGAGATAAAATAAATTAATCATATCTTTTCTAATTAATATGATATTTTATATATAATTACTTATGATTTGATTTTATATATTTTAGGACCACCCGTAAACAACACGAGAAGATTAATCATAAGACCTCATGATTGTACGCAACACGTCATTTGACAACACGGTACTTTATGTGCGCAACACGTCATTTGACAACATGGTACCATGGGTCGAGATTAATTCTGATCAATACGAATACGATGGGGTCTTTATTTATTTTATTGAGCAACTAATTGTGGACCACTAACATCGGACTGCTAACTACGGACTAAGAAAATATTAAAAGTATTAAAAGTATATATATATATATATATATATATATATATATATATATATATATATATATATATATATATATATATGTGTGTGTGTGTGTGTGTGTGTGTGTGTGTGTGTGTGTGTGTGTGTGTAACGATTACTTGAAAAGAAAATATGTTGATATATTATATATATGGTTAGGTTCGTGATATCTATCGGAGACCAAGTCGAGTTAAATACCTTCAAGGCAAAAGTGAGTATATAGTCCCACTTTCAAACTCTAAATATTTCGGGATGAGAATACATGCATTTTATGATTTACGTTATGGACACAAGTGAAAAAAAAATATATTCTACGTTGAGTTGTACCACTGTCATACTTCCCTGTAGCTTGGTAACTACTATTTACATGTGGTATTGTAAACGCGAATCCTGTTGATAGATCTATCAGGCCTGACAACCCCAACCGGACTGGACGACCAGTATTCAACGGTTGCACAGTACTTCGTTTCGGTGACTACACTTGGTACAGTGTAGTGAGATTTCATAATAAAGGGAATATGCGACGTTGATTAAATGTTAAGTATGGTTATCAAGTGCTCAACCACTTAGAATATTTTTATTAAAACGTTTATGTATATGAAATCTTGTGGTCTATATTTATAACGCTGCTAGCATTAAACCTATATCTCACCAACTTTATGTTGACGTTTAAAGCATGTTTATTCTCAGGTTCCTAGAAGTCTTCCGCTGTTTGAATATATGTTAGAGAAACCATGTGCATGGAGTCATACATGTTTTATTCGAGGAAGCATTGCATTCACAAAATCATCACCGTGTATTTATTTTGACTGCATTGTCAACGGAAGTATTCTTGTAAACTGTTATTTACGGTGATTGTCTATATGTAAAAATCATCAGATGTTGAAAACATTGAATTTTGAATATTCATTTATGGTATATCTTTTCAAAAGAATGCAATGTTTATAAAACGTATCATATAGAGGTCAAATGCCTCGCGATGTAATCATATGTTATTGTATTCGTCCCTATGGATTGGGTCGGGTCGTTTCATGTGGTATCAGAGCGGTGGTCTTAGCGAACCAGGTCTACATTAGTGTGTCTAACTGATAAGTCGTTAGGTTGCATTAGTGAGTCTGGACTTCGACCGTGTCTGCATGTCAAAATTTTGCTTATCATTTTGTGTCGAAAATCATCTACTTATCATCCGTAGAAAATTACATGCTTATCATCTTAAGTCTAAACGCGTCTTACTTATTTCATTGCACGAATGGTGAATAGAAAAAATTCATATCTTAGCATATTTGCTAATTCATATCTACGCGTATCTGTTATTGTAAACTTTGTACGACATATTCCGTAAATCCCTCCGTAATCTATGAGATTGATAATGCTAAAAACGAACATATATTTCATAGCATTATTCCTCAAGAAAGACAAGCTTTTAGTTGCAATTGTTCTATTTACAAGTGATATTCGTTTAAATAATAAAAGGTGAAGACAAAAGACAGATTCGACGAATTGAAGACACAAACGACCAAAAAGCTCAAAAGTACAAAAGACAATCAAAAAGGTTCCAATTATTGATAAGAAACGTCTCGAAATTACAAGAGTACAAGATTAAAAACGCAAAGTACAAGATATCAAATTGTACGCAAGGACGTTCGAAAATCCGGAACCGGGACCAGAGTCAACTCTCAACACTCGATGCAACGGACTAAAAATTACAAGTTAACTATGTATATAAATATAATATAATATATAATTAATTATATTAATTATATATATATTATATTTATAAATAAAAACCGTCGGCAGAGAAAGACTCCAAAGTGTGAGCTGTATTTTCATTCTCCGCGACTCGCGGAGTTTGAAGGCCAAAAGGGCCGCGAGTCGCGGAGCCCCAATTTCAGAAACTTCCTATAAAAGCAAACGAATTCTGATCGAAAAAAAAACCAAAAAAAAATATATCCATCTCTCTATCTATATCGTATATATTTATATTTATATTTTAATTTTAATTTTAATTATAATTATAATTCTAATAATAAGGGTATGTTAGCGAATGTTGTAAGGGTGTAAGTCGAAATTCTGTCCGTGTAACGCTACGCTATTTTTAATCATTGTAAGTTATGTTCAACCTTTTTATATTAATGTCTCGTAGCTAAGTTATTATTATGCTTATTTAAAACGAAGTAATCATGATGTTGGGCTAATTAATAAAATTGGGTAATTGGGCTTTGTACCATAATTGGGGTTTGGACAAAAGAACGACACTTGTGAAAATTAGACTATGGGCTATTAATGGGCTTTATATTTGTTTAACTAAATGATAGTTTGTTAATGTTAATATAAAGATTTACAATTGGGCGTCCCTATAAATTACCATATACACTCAATCGGACACGATGGGCGGGGTATTTATATGTACGAATAATCGTTCATTTAACCGGACACGGGAATGGATTAATAGCCACTAGAATAATTAAAACAGGGGTAAAATTACATTCAAGGGTAATTGGTGTAATTGTTAACAAAGTAGTAAAACCTTGGTTTACACGCAGTCGATAACCTGGTGTATTCATTAAACAAAGTATTAAAACCTTGTTACAATTCGAATCCCCAATTAGTTGGAATATTTAACTTCGGGTATAAGAATAATTTGACGAGGACACTCGCACTTTATATTTATGACTGATGGACTGTTATGGACAAAAACCAGACGGACATATTAAATAATCCAGGACAAAGGACAATTAACCCATGGGCATAAAACTAAAATCAACACGTCGAACATCATGATTACGGAAGTTTAAATAAGCATAATTCTTTTATTTCATATTTAATTTCCTTTATTTTATATTTAATTGCACTTCTAATTATCGCATTTTTATTGTTATTTTATTGCACTTTTAATTATCGTACTCTTTAATTATCGCAAGTTTATTTTATCGCACTTTTATTATTCGAAATTTCATTATCGTTATTTACTTTACGCTTTAATTTAAGTCTTGTATTTATTTTTAATATTTTACATTAGGTTTTAACTGCGACTAAAGTCTTAAAATCGACAAACCGGTCATTAAACGGTAAAAACCCCCCTTTATAATAATAATATTACTTATATATATATATATATTTGTATTTTTATAAAAGTAAACTAATATAGCGTTGAGCTTTGTTTAAAGATTTCCCTGTAGAACGAACCGGACTTACTAAAAACTACACTACTGTACGATTAGGTACACTGCCTATAAGTGTTGTAGCAAGGTTTAAGTATATCCATTCTATAAATAAATAAATATCTTGTGTAAAATTGTATCGTATTTAATAGTTTTTCCTAGTAAAATATAAACTATTTCGTATACACCTCGCAAAACATCAAGTATTTTTGGCGCCGCTGCCGGGGAATCTTTCTAAACGCCGGAAACACCACAAAAAAAAAAAAAAAAATTTTTAGCTTACTTCTATTAAAAATTCGCTTTTGTAAAAATACGTTTTAATTATTCGAAAACATAAAAAGAAAAACAAAAATATAAGTATTTTTTTTTAGATTTTGTTAAATATTTAAGTTTTATAAGTTTCCTTATTTTTATTTTAGTTTATAAAAATATAAGTTTAATTTTAATATCTTTTATTTAAAAAAAAAAAACAGAAAACAGAAAATAAAAATAAATAAATAAAGAAAAAACGCGTTGAAGATTAAATCTGTCAACTGAATTTCTGAACCCCGCGAGTCGCGGGGTTTGAAGCATTAAATACCGCAAGTCGCGGAGCTTCTCTGACACGCGAACAGAAACCCTAATCCTGCATTAATTACGGGTATTAATTAATTATTATTATTATTTAACCTTAATTATTATTATTATTATAATTAGTTTTAGTTTAATTTAATTTTTATTTAATTTATATTTTAGTTTATTAAGTTTAATTAAATTAATAGTTTAATAAAATAAATAATATAAAAATAATATTTTTATAAAAATTGTACTTTTTACAACTTTTTGTATATTTTTATATTTTGTCCCTTTTTAATCGTTGTAGCATAACTTTTGTATTTTTAGCTCATATTTAATTTTAAACTTAGTTTTTGCTATAGTTATTTTTACTCCTAGATTTTTAGGCTTTGCCGTAGAATTCCTTAAGTGCTTTTTCTTTAGACTAAGATTTAGGTGCTTTAGAATTTTGCGACGTCTTTTTAAGTTTTAGTTTCTTTTTAAGTTATTTCCATTTGGGATTTAGTTTTTCTTGTAAGCTTTAATATTTTTAGACACCTTTTACTATGTATCAATTATCATTCCAATTAGTAATTTCAATTTGCGATTATAATTTTAAGTTAGTTGTAGTAATAAGGTTAGGTTAGTCAAGTATTTTTAAGTTTTTATAAGTTTCTTTTATTTTTCCGTCACCTTTTATTTTTCAACCATTTTTTCTTTTTCGACCTTTTTCGACGAATTCTTTTTCTTTCTTATTTCTCGCTATTCTAGTTTTAGGACATAGATATTTTTTCTACTTCTTATCTAAATTTCTTAAAATTACGAAAATTTATTTTAAGTGGTTAAATTAATAGACATCAAAATTTTCTGATTCGTAGTAATAGTTGGATTTGTACGTGGACTGGGTTATTGGAGCCAAACAGTCCTCAATTATATTGAGACCAAACGAATCCTGCCCCTCTGCTGCATCTTTTGGCTATTCGAAACGTGGGCAAAATCAGAAAAGTCTATTAATTGGATAACTTATTATAATTTTTCTTTCCTTTTAAAAATTAATAGGATATTCAGTGAATGCACCGAGCAAGACGTTCACCACCTTTTGTACGTTCACCACCTGTAACTAGATCAAGACATTTAGCAAATATAACCACCCTTGATTTTTCTTTAGAATCGTCATCCAGTAGACCAAGTACTTCAGTTCAAATTTCCGATAATCCATTTTTTGAACCCGACCTCACAATTGAGAATCCAGAGAATATTCAGGAACGGTTCGTAGATCCTGAACCATTAAACTTTTCTCCGGAACCACCAATCATTCAAACAGAGATTGTTGAGGAACGAACCATTAAATCAGAATCATCTAGTGATACCGATTCCACAAATTCAATTATGGAGAATCTGGAACCTTTAAGTATGGAAGACCGAATGAGAGCTAAACGCACTGGCCAAGGTCACGCAATTACTCATCCAGACATTAATGCGCCAGATTATGAAATCAAAGGACAAATTCTACACATGGTGACTAATCAATGCCAATTTAGTGGTGCGCCGAAGGAAGATCCAAATGAACATCTACGTACCTTTAATAGGATCTGCACACTATTTAAAATCCGAGAAGTAGAGGATGAACAGATATATCTCATGTTATTTCCCTGGACTTTAAAGGGAGAAGCCAAAGATTGGTTGGAATCGTTACCTGAAGGGGCGATTGATACATGGGATGTTTTAGTTGACAAATTTCTTAAACAATTCTTTCCTGCATCTAAAGCCGTAAGACTTCAAGCAGAAATTGTTACGTTTACACAGAAACCAAATGAAACTCTATATGAGGCGTGGACAAGATATGGAAAGTTGTTAAGAGGATGTCCGCAACATGGTTTAGACACCTGTCAAATAGTACAAATATTCTACCAAGGATGCGACATCACTACAAGGAAAGACATAGATATAGCAGCTGGTGGTTCTATTATGAAGAAAACCGAAACTGATGCTTACAAAATTATTGATAACACTGCTTCCCACTCACATGAGTGGCACCAAGAAAAAGATATCATTAGATCATCTAAAGCAGCTAGAGCCGATTCTAGCCATGACTTAGATTCCATTTCCGCAAAGATAGATGCTGTGGAGAGACGAATGGAAAAGATGACTAAAGATATTCACTCAATACGAATTAGTTGTGAGCAGTGTGGAGGACCACATTTGACAAAAGATTGTCTCAGTATTGAATTAACAATGGAACAAAGAGAGAATATTTCATACATAAACCAAAGGCCTGGAAATAATTATCAGAGTAATTATCAACCGCCAAGACCGATTTACAATCAAAACCAGAATTATAACCGAAATATTCCATACAACAACCAACAAGGTCCTAGCAATCAACAAGTATCCAATAATACTTACAACCAGCAAAGACCGAATTTTCAAAACAAACCACCACAACAAACCGATGATAAAAAGCCGAATTTAGAAGATATGATGACGAAGCTAGTTGAAACTCAAACACAGTTTTTCACATCTCAAAAACAAACTAATGAACAAAATGCTCAAGCATTTAGAAATCAACAAGCTTCTATTCAAAATCTGGAACAAGAAGTAAGTAACCTAGCAAGGTTAATAGGTGAAAGAAAACCGGGAAGTCTACCTAGTGATACAAACACTAACCCCCGGAATGAAACAGCTAAAGCCATTACCACAAGAAGTGGTACAACACTTAAACCACCTGAAATACCTGTAACTTCTGATGAAACTATTCCTACTCCACAAGAACCACAACCTGATCAAGATAAGGAAAAAGAACCAGTAGTTGAAAAAGTTAATGAAGATAACACAGTTAAGGATAAACCTTATGTTAAACCATACCAACCACCACTTCCTTACCCGAGTAAAATGAAGAAAGAGAAACTTGAAGCCGAGCAATCCAAATTTTTGGATATGTTTAAACAGATAAATGTAAATCTTCCTTTCATTGATGTGATTTCAGGAATGCCAAGATATGCTAAATTCTTGAAAGATCTAATCTCAAATAGAAAGAAAATGGAAGAACTCTCGGCTGTTACTATGAATGCTAATTGTTCAGCTGTGCTGTTGAATAAGATACCAGAAAAACTATCTGATCCAGGAAGTTTCACAATTCCATGTTTTCTGGGTAGTCTTAGTTCAATAGAAGCATTGGCAGACTTAGGTGCTAGTATAAATCTAATGCCGTATTCACTATACGCTAAACTAGACCTTGGAGAATTGAAACCAACCAGAATAAGCATACAACTAGCCGATAGATCAATAAAATATCCTAGAGGGATAATGGAGAACATGCTAGTTAAAGTTGGTACTTTAGTATTTCCAGTAGATTTTGTTGTTTTGGACATGGAAGAAGATTCTCAAGTTCCTCTCATATTAGGAAGACCATTCTTAAACACGGCTAAAGCAATGATAGACGTGTTCGGTAAGAAACTGACCCTAAGTATAGAGGATGAGAGTGTTACCTTTTCAGTTGATAGAGCAATGCAACAACCACAATCTGCAGATGATACATGTTATTATATTCAAACTATAGATGCACATGCAGAATTATTAGAAGAATTTCCAGAATTACAAGGAACAGGAGAATGTTCTTTAGGAGAAGGTAATGAACCAATTGATGAAGCTGAAATGTTAGCTACACTTATAGCTAATGGATATGAACCAACAACAGAAGAAATTCAAATGCTAAAAGAAGAAGACAGATATCGATATAAATCATCGATAGAAGAACCTCCGAAATTAGAGTTAAAGCCACTTCCAAACCATTTGGAATACGCTTATTTACATGGTGAATCTGAATTACCTGTAATAATATCATCTTCTCTTACTGAAAATGAGAAATCACAACTCATTTCTGTGTTGAAAGCTCATAAACCAGCCATTGCATGGAAGATTCATGATATTAAAGGAATAAGTCCTTCGTATTGCACACATAAAATCCTTATGGAAGAAGATCATAAAACGTATGTGCAACGCCAACAAAGACTAAATCCTAATATGCAAGATGTAGTTAAGAAAGAGATTATTAAACTGCTAGATGCAGGTTTAATTTATCCAATCTCTGATAGTCCATGGGTAAGCCCAGTTCAATGCGTGCCTAAGAAGGGTGGCATGACTGTCATTACAAATGAGAAAAATGAGCTTATTCCTACTAGGACTGTAACAGGATGGCGTGTATGTATTGATTATAGAAAATTAAATGACGCCACCAGAAAAGATCACTTTCCCTTACCTTTCATAGATCAAATGTTGGAAAGATTAGCCGGAAATAGTTACTATTGTTTTCTAGATGGATTTTCCGGATATTTTCAAATTCCAATAGCACCCGAGGACCAAGAGAAAACCACATTCACGTGCCCTTATGGTACTTTTGCTTACAAACGCATGCCATTTGGACTTTGTAACGCCCCTGCAACCTTTCAAAGGTGTATGATGGCGATTTTTCACGACATGATAGAAGAATGCATGGAAGTATTCATGGATGACTTTTCAGTCTTCGGTGATACATTTAAATCATGTCTAGTTAATCTGGAACGAATGTTAATTAGATGCGAAAAATCAAATCTAGTACTTAATTGGGAGAAATGCCATTTCATGGTTAAAGAAGGCATCGTTCTTGGACATAAAATTTCAAAAGAAGGAATTGAAGTGGATAGAGCTAAAGTAGATGTAATTGCTAAACTTCCACATCCCACAAATGTTAGAGGAGTTAGGAGTTTTCTAGGGCATGCCAGTTTTTACTGACGTTTCATAAAAGATTTTTCTAAAATTGCCACTCCTATGAATAAACTCCTAGAAAAGGATGCGCCATTCATCTTTTCAGATGAGTGTATCAAATCTTTTAATATTCTTAAAGAGAAACTCACTAATGCACCAATCATGATAACACCAAATTGGAATCTACCATTTGAACTAATGTGCGATGCAAGTGATTTTGCAATGGGAGCCGTTTTAGGACAAAGGATTGAAAAACGATTTCAACCTATATATTATGCTAGTAAGACATTACAAGGAGCACAAACGAACTATACAACTACTGAAAAAGAACTCCTTGCTATTGTCTTTGCTTTTGACAAATTTCGATCATATCTCGTTCTAGCAAAAACGGTGGTCTATACCGACCATTCTGCTCTTAGATACCTATTTTCAAAACAAGATGCTAAACCAAGATTAATCCGTTGGATCTTACTCTTACAAGAGTTTGATATTGAAATCCGAGATAAAAGAGGAGCAGAAAATCTCGCCGCTGATCATCTTTCTCGTCTTGAAAATCCCGAATTAGAAGTTCTAAATGAATCGGCCATACAAGACAACTTTCCTGATGAATATCTATTGAAGATAGATTATAAAGAAATCCCATGGTTTGCAGACTATGCAAACTACTTAGTTTGTGGATTCCTTGAAAAAGGATTATCGTACCAAAGACGAAAGAAATTCTTCAGTGATATAAAACACTATTTCTGGGAAGATCCACATTTGTTTAAAAGTTGTCCCGATGGAATAATACGCCGATGTGTATTTGGAGATGAAGCTAGTAAAATATTAAACCATTGTCACACAGGACCAACAGGAGGGCATTATGGGCCTCAACTAACAGCAAGAAAAGTTTATGAAGCTGGATTCTATTGGCCTACAATTTACAAAGACGCACACCTTCTTTGCAAATCCTGTGATGCATGTCAAAGGGCCGGAAAAATAAGTCAACGTGATGAAATGCCACAAAATGTCATCCAAGTATGTGAAGTATTTGACATTTGGGGTATTGACTTTATGGGTCCATTTCCAAAATCTCATAATAATCTATATATACTCGTAGCCATTGATTATGTATCTAAATGGGCGGAAGCACAAGCTCTCCCAACTAACGATACACGAGTTGTAGTCAACTTTTTAAAACGTCTTTTTGCAAGGTTTGGAACACCGAAAGCTTTAATAAGTGATCGGGGTACTCATTTCTGTAATAATCAACTTGAGAAAGTTCTTAAAAGATATGGAGTAACTCATAAAATCTCCACCGCATATCATCCACAAACAAGTGGACAAGTTGAAAATACCAACCGAGCTTTAAAACGTATTCTAGAGAAAACCGTAGGATCAAATCCGAAGGAATGGTCCATTAAATTGGAGGATGCACTCTGGGCTTTTAGAACAGCCTACAAAACTCCAATTGGAACCACACCTTTTAGACTTGTTTATGGAAAAGCATGTCATCTTCCAGTAGAAATTGAACACAAAGCATTTTGGGCTTTGAAAACATGTAATCTTGATTTACATGAAGCCGGACGTCTACGATTAAGTCAACTAAATGAATTAGAAGAATTAAGACATGAAGCATACGAAAATTCGTTAATCTATAAGGAAAGAACGAAGAAATGGCATGATAAAAAAATCAGAAGTTCAAAAGAATTTAAAGAAGGAGACAGAGTTCTTCTTTTCAATTCACGATTCAAGCTATTTCCTGGAAAATTGAAATCAAGATGGTCTGGACCATTCATAGTCAAAAGAGTTTTCCCATACGGAACGATAGAATTAATAAATTCACATGGGATTGAATTTAAAGTTAATGGTCACAGAGTTAAACATTACATACATGGTCCGATGGAAGTCGACAACGAAGTTAATCACAATTTCGACACCACAGCTAACTAAGTGTGGGGAGAATCAAGTCTTTAAAGGATAATATGTATTTCTGTTAGAGTTAGATTGTCTGTTTTCGTGTAGTTCTCGAAAATGGAACCCGAATGGTCTTTCCCTAGCAGACCCTAAAGAACTAGTCTTCTCCCCCCATTCTGAATTTTTATTTTTTTTTAGGTTTTTACAAAATGAAGACTGCCTGTGAACTAAACCATGGTCTAATGCTACACGCTTTGATCACTAAAAGAAATAATGACATACTACCGAGTGAATTAGTATCAGTAATCAGAGAAAGAATGGACGGAGTTAGAAAAGAATCTAGATGCGAAGATAATAAGTTACAATTTGGTAAAGGAAAATCAAAATCCGCAGCGAAAAGAAGAGCACGACACCTAGAACGATGTCACAAATGCGGAAAATGGTCACATGGAGGTAAATGTTCAAATAATCAAACCTATTCAAATACCGAATTTGTTACTTTATGCAGAGACGGACCGTTCATATGTTTAGAAGAAAAGACACTGAATGCTCGAGGTTACGCCTATGTAGCCATGGAAAACCAATTAAACCGACTATCTTATGAATGGGATAGATCATATAACTAAGAAATCTATTTCACAGGTTTGTCTGTACAGTTTTTATTTTTATTTTTATTTTTAACCTTTTGATAATAAACGCTATTTTGTTCGCTAAAAAGTATTAAATTGGTATTGAATAAAATTAGGTTTGGCGACCGAAATTATTGATATCATTCAAAAATTTATTACATCACTGCGAAATTTAACGTTTATTCTTAAGGTATAAATATCTTTAATCAATCAACCAAAAATATTTCAAAAATTCGTCATGAGTTAAATTAGGTCTTGGAACCGAAATTACTTTACCGAAAAGAGGGGTGTATATTTTTGATAATATTTGATTGATTAAAGTGGGATAAAAAGACAAAAAGATTTTTAATTTTATTTTTACCATGTTTTTAAAATTAATATTTAAATCTTAAATTAATATTGTAAACTTTGTAAAAAACAATATATTTAAAATTGTAAATATTTGAAAAATTAATATAAGTTTGGTATGAATTTATAATATGAATTTTTAAATTAAGTTTGGTGTGAATTTTTAAAATATAAATTTTTAATTTTATGCATTTCAAATTTTAAGTTTGGTGTGAATTTTTAATAATAATTTTGAATTTTATATTTAAGTTGTGTGAATTTAAAAACAAAAATTTACTTTATCTCATTAAGTTAAGAATATGATTTTTAAAATTCTTCGTAAGTTGAAGACTAGGTCCTTGAACCGAAATTGCTTTACCCGAGGGAGGGACGAGAATTTTTATTATCATTATTTTTAACCTTATTGAATTAGAGTATGCCAAAAACATTGAAAAAACCCAAAAATCTTAGCTTTTAAAACAATCGCTACAAAAAGACAAATTTTAAAATTTTGTCGAGGGACGGACTAGGACATCGATCCGAAACGACCTCGTCCTAAATAACAAGGGAAACAAAATTTTAAAATTAAGTACTTAATTGTTTCAAAAGTTAATGATTATATAAAAAAAAAAAAAAAAAAAAGCTCCGCGAGTCGCGGAGTTTGGAGAGTAAATCCCCGCGAGTCGCGGAGGAGCCGGATTACAGAAAAAAAATATAAGAGCTGCAAACTGATCAGTTTCATACTCCTCAACCCAAAAATACAGCTCGAAAAACTGCACCCGAAAAACACGAAAAAAACCCCCAAAATCACAATTTTTAACCGTTAATCACCAAATCTTTTGCTAAAATCATGTTGAGAAGGATGCTATCTAAGAATTACTCAAGAAAAACGGTAAATTTCTACACCTAAACACCATTTAATTCGAAATTTGATGTTCTTGAGCTATTTTTTCCCCAATTTGATTTTGATGCTTTTTAGTGTAATTAGGCTTAAATTGTTTATGTATTATGCTTGTATAACCTAGATTGATGCTGTTTAACATGATTAGAAGCCTTAAACTTCAAATTTTGAATAATCTAGGGTTTGTGTTCTTGAGCAAATTTGGGGCTTTTTGATATAAACAGGTTATGGCCGATTTTTGTCATGAATTGTTGCTAAATTGAGTAGTGTAACATGTCTAGGTAGTTAAATGATCCGAACTTTGAGCCTAAACATGATTTTGAGAATTAAAGTGGACTTTTTCAAGTCTAAAATTCATGAACTTGATTTTTGAAAGATAATGCCATTTGAGACTTGTTTAATTGCTAGTAATGATTATTTTGACATGTTATTTGAGTTGAATGCTTATGAACTTGGCGAACATTTTCGTATATGCTTATTTGAAAAAGTGTAGATTTGATAAAAATGTGAAAATGAGCTTAAGTTTGATATAAATTGATAATGTCATTATAATTATTTTGATTGATGATTTTGCTGACACTAATGCATATTTGGATGCACAAAAATTGTGTTTGATGTGTTTTGCAGAATGAAAGGGGTGAATCTTCATCCCAAGCCCGCAATGCTCCTGCTGAGAATTTGGAACAACAGGAGGTGGATAACTACTACAAGCAGGAGATACCTCATCCAGTCATGACCTTTTCCGATATGCACTTGGAAGAGTTGCACCCGAACCTGAGATTTGACAGACTTTGGATAGATTATCCAAAATATCAAAGGGGTTTGCATACTCTTCATTTTAAGGTTGTTGAGGTACCGAGGGTCATAGAATGGGGACCCTTAGAAGCTGTAGAATTGGCCGGGCCAATTAGGGAATTACTTGTACAGAGGTATGGTAATTCTTCTTTTAATGACTGGGTGCATTTATTCACCATACGTAGACCTGTATATAAAGTATGGTGTGAAGAATTGTTATGTAGTATAGAGTTGAATGATCGGGTAGCTAGTTTAACCGATCGTTCTTTTATTAGATTTTTGTTAGGCGGTTCGATGCGCCACATGTCTTTACTGGACATGGCTCAGGCTTTACGTATATATACGCCTGAGGAGTTAGCGTCTGCCGATTGTAGAGGATTGATACTAAACGGTAGAAAGATAGATGAAAATTTTGATACACACGGTGTGTGGAGTCAAATGACAAGCCATCACCGTTTCAAAGGGGGAAATTACTCTTATTTGGATATAGATAGAGCCGAATTAAGAGTAATACATAGGTTTTTAGCTAATTCGATTACACAAAGGGGTAAAAACAAAGAAAAGGTAAATGAACAAGATTTGTTTTACCATATGTGTATTCGAGACCCACAAAGCGCTGTAAGTATACCATATTGTGTGGGTTATTATTTATCAGCTATGGTTCGGGGGATGCGACCACATAGCATAATAGGAGGTGGTATTTTTATTACTTTGATTGGTGAATATCTCGGTGTGGATATAAGTCGGGGGGGATTATTACTAGAAGAGCCGGAACCCCGCGATACTATAGGTTTAAATGTATACCATGGTGCGAAAGTTTTGAAGATGCGAAATAACGCCGCAGTACGATACCATGGTAGACATCCACAGGTGGAGAGAAACCAGCAGCAAGGTAATGTAGGAGGGGGGAATGAGATGCAAAAAATGCATAGGTTTATAGCTTCTCAGGAATACGAAAATGCTAGACAGAGAGCATTTGAAGATTGGCAAGTTCATCAGAACCAAATCATAGCTCATTGCCAACATATAGGTAGAAACTATATTCCTACACCGAAACCCATCTTCCCTCCTTGGTCTATAGAGATGCAGCCACCATATCCTACGTATGACCCTGCCGAAGCATTCTATAGCACTTATGGTTATGCCTGGAACCCCTATTGGTACCAATATCATCCTTAGTTTACTTATTTTTATTTTTATTTTGTAATTTGTAATTATTGATACGTTTAATACTTTTGTTAATATTGTAATCATTTTTATAATTATCTAACTTTTATTCTTAGATTTTAATAATTTTTGAATGTGGGGTAATATACCAAACTTCAAAAATATGTATATATGTTTGCAGTTTATCTTATGTACACAACAGGGTAAAACAACGCATTTTCAAAGACTGGCATTAAGTTCAGCAAAAGCAACTAATTTTGACGACAAGATGCAAAATATATGTAAAATAACAACAAGACGGAATGAACAAATGACGTGCACCATTTATCATTCAGCAAACAAACACCAATATATTTGGAAACTTTGGTAAAATTTAATCATTTTCACACAAATCACCCTCAATAATTTAAATTGTTACTGATTTCTTGCAAATGAGGGCATTGCAAGATCTTAAGTGTGGGAAGGGGTTAAATTCTTTCGGATTTTAAAATTTTTTTTACTTTATACACTTGGTTACCATTAAAAATACTAGTAAAGCAGTAGTTGTATTAGAATCTAGTGCTCTCTGATAAAAAAAGAACAGCCCTAGTCTTATATACTGACTACCCAATTCTAGTAAAAAAAATTTCAAAATTTTCAATTAAATGAACTCAAAATCATGTTTATACATATTTATGAACGATAAAACTAGGTTTTAATACCGAAATTATTGTTACCTCGGAAAGGACATAAATTGAGAAACATACCAAAATGTTAAAATTCATTTAAAATGGAATAGAGGACGATAAAAAGGAAAATAAAAGCCAAGTGTGGGAAAATTTACCAAGTTATCTTAAACATATGTCACATATATCTGTAACAAATAACTGAAAATACTTTTGCTTTGGACTAAACTAAACTGTTTTTACCCGATGAAAGAAAATAAGAGATGGATCTACATGATGAATCAATTCCATCATTAAAAGGAAGTAAAGTCTTCCGAAAAAGACACGCGCTTCTTGATTTAGGTCATGAAGTTGTCGTCCAGACCAGCTGTAGGTTGACAAAAAATCTAGAAAAGTCATCACTAAAATCAGCAGGAAATCCACGGACCTCAGCATTAAACAGGGTCGCCAAGTGGTCGGATTTATCCTAACCATGAAAAGGATTTATCTCGTACAATGGGGGGGCACCATGCAAATTAGCTGGATAAGACTAATGAATCAGATCCCCAGAAAGGATAATCTCCTTAAAGATTAAAAATCAGCTTTTAAGACTGATATTACTCAATCCTAGAGATTGACCTTAAAGATTGAGAATTACAAACTCATGGAATTCAATGATATCTAAACTCGAGCTTGAACGAGAAAATATTTTGATCAAAATTACAAACCGATTTGTTTTCTGAAAACCCATTTTCAATGCGTTCATTACCATTGAACGTAAAATCCTAGGAATTCACCTGGAATTCATTAGGTCACCTGAACCAAATCGGGTGTCAACCGTAAGAACGGTGGTTGCATAGTGGTCAAAGACAGGACCTTGTGCCAGACCGAAAAATTATAAGGGTGAGCTTTACTATTGCTCCTACCAAGGATAGTAATTGCGTCCGACACGTTATAGACCATAATCAAAAGCATGTCACGGGACATTGCCTTAAAAGTTGCTTGTTCAACGCTTTCCTTTACAACCGGACGGTAGTTTGCCGAAAGGTAATATACGGAACAAGTAAACTGGACGTGTTGCTTTCCTAATACAAGGTTAGCAAGTGGGTAACACAAAACCATAAGTGTTGAGCTAAAATTTTCAAATCTGAAACCCACCAAACCCACAAAAATATTTTGCAAATACCGGTAAAGGGTTGTTCCGGAAAACTTATCTAGGGTAAAAACTAGATTTAATTTTCAAAAAAAAATCAAATGTTTTCATAAAGATCCAATTTCCTTAATGGATCTAAATTTTTATAGTCATGTGGGACTGTAAACCATATCGTTACTACCATTGTTTATACCGCCATATAAAAATCACTGATGTACAAAGTGTGAAGAATAAAGAAGTGATTCTAGTATTTCAAGACGATATTGCTTGAGGACAAGCAACGCTCAAGTGTGGGAATATTTGATAATGCTATAAACGAACATATATTTCATAGCATTATTCCTCAAGAAAGACAAGCTTCTAGTTGCAATTGTTCTATTTACAAGTGATATTCGTTTAAATAATAAAAGGTGAAGACAAAAGACAGATTCGACGAATTGAAGACGCAAACGACCAAAAAGCTCAAAAGTACAAAAGACAATCAAAAAGGTTCCAATTATTGATAAGAAACGTCTCGAAATTACAAGAGTACAAGATTAAAAACGCAAAGTACAAGATATTAAATTGTACGCAAGGACGTTCGAAAATCCGGAACCGGGACCAGAGTCAACTCTCAACACTCGACGCAACGGACTAAAAATTACAAGTTAACTATGTATATAAATATAATATAATATATAATTAATTATATTAATTATATATATATTATATTTATAAATAAAAACCGTCGGCAGAGAAAGACTCCAAAGTGTGAGCTGTATTTTCATTCTCCGCGACTCGCGGAGTTTGAAGGCCAAAAGGGCCGCGAGTCGCGGAGCCCCAATTTCAGAAACTTCCTATAAAAGCAAACGAATTCTGATCGAAAAAAAAACCAAAAAAAAATATATCCATCTCTCTATCTATATCGTATATATTTATATTTATATTTTAATTTTAATTTTAATTTTAATTTTAATTATAATTCTAATAATAAGGGTATGTTAGCGAATGTTGTAAGGGTGTAAGTCGAAATTCTGTCCGTGTAACGCTACGCTATTTTTAATCATTGTAAGTTATGTTCAACCTTTTTATATTAATGTCTCGTAGCTAAGTTATTATTATTCTTATTTAAAACGAAGTAATCATGATGTTGGGCTAATTACTAAAATTGGGTAATTGGGCTTTGTACCATAATTGGGGTTTGGACAAAAGAACGACACTTGTGAAAATTAGACTATGGGCTATTAATGGGCTTTATATTTTTTTAACTAAATGATAGTTTGTTAATGTTAATATAAAGATTTACAATTGGGCGTCCCTATAAATTACCATATACACTCAATCGGACACGATGGGCGGGGTATTTATATGTACGAATAATCGTTCATTTAACCGGACACGGGAATGGATTAATAGCCACTAGAATAATTAAAACAGGGGTAAAATTACATTCAAGGGTAATTGGTGTAATTGTTAACAAAGTAGTAAAACCTTGGTTTACACGCAGTCGATAACCTGGTGTATTCATTAAACAAAGTATTAAAACCTTGTTACAATTCGAATCCCCAATTAGTTGGAATATTTAACTTCGGGTATAAGAATAATTTGACGAGGACACTCGCACTTTATATTTATGACTGATGGACTGTTATGGACAAAAACCAGACGGACATATTAAATAATCCAGGACAAAGGACAATTAACCCATGGGCATAAAACTAAAATCAACACGTCGAACATCATGATTACGGAAGTTTAAATAAGCATAATTCTTTTATTTCATATTTAATTTCCTTTATTTTATATTTAATTGCACTTCTAATTATCGCATTTTTATTGTTATTTTATTGCACTTTTAATTATCGTACTCTTTAATTATCGCAAGTTTATTTTATCGCACTTTTATTATTCGAAATTTCATTATCGTTATTTACTTTACACTTTAATTTAAGTCTTGTATTTATTTTTAATATTTTACATTAGGTTTTAACTGCGACTAAAGTCTTAAAATCGACAAACCGGTCATTAAACGGTAAAAACCCCCCTTTATAATAATAATATTACTTATATATATATATTTGTATTTTTATAAAAGTAAACTAATATAGCGTTGAGCTTTGTTTAAAGATTTCCCTGTGGAACGAACCGGACTTACTAAAAACTACACTACTGTACGATTAGGTACACTGCCTATAAGTGTTGTAGCAAGGTTTAAGTATATCCATTCTATAAATAAATAAATATCTTGTGTAAAATTGTATCGTATTTAATAGTTTTTCCTAGTAAAATATAAACTATTTCGTATACACCTCGCAAAACATCAGAGATCTTTTGTTCTATATATGTGGATATTCTATATAATTAGAATACCACCCGATAGCCAGAAAATCATTTCATATCGAAAAATCCTTTATTCAATCATACGAAATGGAACTCATCACTAGTTGAAGTCCCTCGGATTCCGATATGGAATACCACTCAAGCTTCGAAAGCAGTGTGACCGGAATGGATCAACCAATCAGTCATCATCTATTTTGGATGGATTGGGGATGGGTTCGTAGCCTCCTCAATCATTGGAGACAAGAAGAAGGTGATACCTTCCATCCACCAAATTGCCCTCTTGACGATGAACCTGAAGCACTTACCGGCGAACCTGTTCGAGAAACCATTTTCTCTCTCATTTCCAGAGTATCTCATCACGATTATATACTACATCAAATTCTAGATTTTTTTTATCCTCTCGTCCGAATCGACAATCACCCCGGTGTAATAGAAGAAGTCAACGAGCTTCGCGCTCGGGTAGTGGCTTTGGAGAATACGGTACGAAGGTTACAAACACCATCAGCAGCATCAGCAGCATAACCAGTACTGTCAATAACATCAACATCGCAAGCCTCAATACCCTAAGCACCAGCAGCATCACCAGCATCAACGTTATCACCATCATCAACATCAACAGGATTATTACCACCACCAACAATCACATCCGCATCACACGCCTCAATATCACCATCCGTACCTCGGATATCAACGTCACACGCACCATAGATACCAAGAAGTACCAACAACAACAAACGATGAAGTATTGATTCATAACTTCATCGGAGAAACATTCTATGGTGATTATGACATAGAGATTACCTATTTCTGCCTTAACCATAAATCAAATGAGTGGACAGAAATGATAAAAGGAAGAGTAGAAACCCCGACAAGAATGATGCGTAAGGTACAAGCTAGACTTGTTTTACCAACAGCATCAGCAGTACCCTTAGCCTCACCAATACAGTCAGTGCTGTCAACATCGTTAGAATCATCAGCAACTTTAACATCACAAGCTCCACCAGTTCAAGAATCACCGTGGACATCATCAATAACGCGTATATTGCATCAACTAGTTATGAAGTATTAACTCATTCTTCTGAAGAATTTATATAAATATTTTATATATATGAATTCGGAAACCAAAATAAATCTTTTCGTACTAAGCTATTAAGTATGAATTGAAAAAGGGTAGATACTACTCGTTTAAATTCATACTACAAATATGCAATGATGTACGTCCTTCGTCAGCAACTTAATCATCGTTAACTACAATCCCTGTTTCAATTCAATGAATTTCGTTTTATAATAAACCAAGTGTATTATTCAATAATATGTTTGATTTTACACTTTCATCTTCAATGTACTCGAAGCTTACTGGGAAACAACATTCATATCTTGCGAAGTTAGCAAGAGTTCAATGAGTATCAGCATGATTCACTAAGGAAATATATATAAGAATAAATAATGAAGTATTGATCCATAACTTCATTAATATTCTGTGAAGAATATGTGGTTCCTAATCGTTTTAGAGATTATTTATTCTAGCTCAAACCGAAAATCAAATGAGTCTAATACTATATTAACTTATTAAATTCATGATTACATCTGAAGAAGATATATATGTACATATATTTTCATAAATATTGTAATAAAATTCTCTGGTACAAAACATTACTTGTGAAATTTTTTTTAACGGGTAGGTAATACCCGAGAGATATATAAATTCACAATTTATATGATTATATTCTTCGACTCTGATTCAACAATCATCAACTATACTCACTACCTTCACAATAATATACATTCTTTCATAGAAATCAAAACAACCATTTTCATCCAAATTTGATTACGACAAAACGAAATCCAAGTCAAGACTTAACAGAAGACATCACTCTTAGGACTCTTACATCTTTCAAAACTATACTTTGACTTCAAAACTATGCTAGAACATCATTCGATTCTTGGAACCCAGAAAAATATTTGTATCATTCAAAGTCCTAAAACATCATATGTATATTAACAATTACAATCTATGATCAAACCCTTCGAAATTCCTGAAGACACTTCAAATAATGGACAACCGAGATGATGATCCAACCACACATTACCCGCAGTCTTGCACCTGAAAAGCTCTCGAAACCAAGGACATAATTTAACACGTATCCGCGTTAAATTTTTAGCATTTATTAGCAAAAATAACTTTGCGATTCCTTTTCAAAATAGCAAATTTTGTCGCAGTTTCAGCAAGTCAACCTCGACTTTCCATTCGAAGTAGCCTTATTATAACCTGTAATACATACGATTACCCTTTTGTTACCAGGGAACCTTTTATATTCCACGACATTATCAACAGATGTACCAGCAACTCGTTACCCCTTTGGCGGAATCAACAATTGGTATTTTGAAATCTCGCAGCATTTCTATTTCGGCAGTTATATATATATTCAACGTCTATCCCCAAGAATTACATATTTCAAATGTGAAGTTTCTGAAAAATGCTCCAGTCTACGAATTAGTGCTATTACGTTTTAGAAAAGACTGATAAAGTGGTAAAGATAGTAGACAACAATTACGGTCAGAAGTTTGACAATAAAGAATAATAGATTGGAAAAGCTCGAACCAAAAATTTGGTACTGGAAAACGGATTGAGCAAAGTATAAAGGAGGTCGTGGACAAATCACAATGACGAAATCTACCTTCAAAGGATTCAAATGATTCAGTGTCTGCTGAAACCGTTAGTAAGAACCTTACTCCTTATTCTAAACCTTCACAGATAGATTTTCCGCGTCATTCCCTGATCTTAGATATTCTAAGATATCATCGTATTTTTCATTATAAATATCTCCGATATTCTTGAAGATATATTCCCAACTATCCTCATCAAAAATCATTTATCTCTTCACAATATTTGCGTTACAACATAAAAGAAACTGTGTTAGTTTCTAAATTCTGAAAAATCCGAGTTTAAAATATGAATGTTTTGAAGTAGTGTTGGAAACTGAAGCATGAATTAGTATAATATAATGACACTTGATCAACGTGATTATATTACAGTAATTCATGCTGAGTTTCTAAATGGAACATAATGATTCACAGATCATAACGTCATCATGTGCCATGTTACACAACTCTTACATTCTACCCAATCTCCAAACATATTAAGAACATATCTCCTTGATAATTCTATCTTTTCGGACATTCTGGTAACTTACCAAATCAAGATCGTGCAATTACTATTTCTTTCTTAGAACATTAACTATGTTTATTTCAAAATCCATACCTACGAATTCCGGACCATTATTCGCTTGACTCGAAGTCGGGAAGAGGAAACAGAAGTATGGAACTGTTGAATATAAAAGAAAATATAAAGCTCGACAACAACAAATAAATTACAAACCGTGTATATCAATACGTATTGCAACGTAAAGGCACGGGAGAATTAACAATACTATAACCCCAAGGTAATAGTAGAAATAAATAAAATCCTCCGGAGGTAGATGAAAAAGAAGAATGACAGAGATGAAAGTTAAGAGTATATCCAGGATGAAGCATACTGATAAATGTTTTAAAGTATGAATTGAAGGAGGAAGAATAGAAGGTATGAGTTGTAAGGAAATGAAGGGAGGTGGATTTATAGTAAAAGATCCGACAGAGCAATCAAAATAGATGATCGCATTTAAAGCGGATTCTAATTTCCTTGATTATCGAAGAATCAAATCTCATTATGAAGATTTTACTCCAAACCTCTTGAACTTGGAAATCAATCCTATCTACGTCAAAAGATATGACGAATCTATACCTACTCATTTCACCCTTTGGTGATAGCCTCACTCGTACTCTTCACAAAAATCAAATTGCTTTATCAATATTACTTGATGATAATAAAACTCTAATTTCCAACTCGTATACGTCATGAAAACATACTTATTGTCAGCCATGACCATCCCATTCAAATTTCGGGATGAAATTTATTTAACGGGTAGGTACTGTAACGACCCGGATTTTTCTAATCGTTTTATACTTATGAGATTAATATTTACATAAATTAAACCTTACCAACATGATAAGCAATCCAAATTGTTGAGACTTGTGTTTTTGAAAAGAGTTTTACACAACGTTTGACCGTCCAATTTGACCAATGATATCACGAACTATATAACATACGATAATTATACGTTTGTGTATATATATGTATTTATATATATTTAACATGATCTAAGGATGGTTTAACATCTCATTGTGTACTAATGACAATGAGTTATAAGTATATTTTGAAACTACTAACTTAAGTTTTCAAAACGATAACTATACGTAACATTCTTTGATATATATACTTATAACCTATAATGCTTATACATGTATCGTATATATAATGTATTTAATCACTTTTTAAGGACTTAAATACATAAAACAATATAAGTATATTCACAAAAGGTAGCTATATTTGAATTCTCGTTCCGTTTTCTCAAGATTTCTATACGTATATCTAGGATATATGTACCCGTATCATACCCAGCTTCTATATGTATTTACTATTAGTATATACACATCAAATCAACATCCTAATCAACATTATTACTTCCCTAGATATGAGGTAACTAGGATTTGTCAAGTAGCATGAATTATTAGTAAGAAAACAAAATTAGGAATCCTTTTCTTTCTTTATAAACTAAAAACGTTTTTATGAATGAACACCATTTCTTCACTCCATTTTCTCATACCTACACCCTCATTTCTCTCTCAAAATACTCCTAACTTCATACTTGATCATCTCCAAGCATTTTCTCCATCATTTAGATTCAATTACAAGCCTTAAACACCATAAGAAAACTCTTTCAAGAACATATCAAAATAACCACCCATTTGAAGAAGTATACTTCCAATCTTTTGATCTAACTCCACCACTCTTTGATTCCAAGATTTTTTCTTATCTCTTACAGTAACTTTGTCCAAGTAACTTGAGGTAGTAACCTTGTTCATAATCTTGTTCGATTCATAATTATATAGCTATCTTATTTTATGTTGTAAAATTTTAACAACAAGAACATAGTTTGAATGATTTCAAACTTGTTTGCAAACTAAATAGATCCTTCTAACTTAACTTTTAAAACACTTCAAGACCTGTAATATATCATAATGATATGCTAACTTAACAAGATATAACTTGGTTTTACAAAGAACACCTTAAAAACTGAATCTACGTCGTCGTAGTGCAACCGGGGGCTGTTTTGGGTTGGATAATTAAAAACCATCTTGAACTTTGAATTGGAAGTTTATATTCTGGAAAAATGATATTTCTTATGAATATGTTAATATATAAAAATCTCATGGTGTAACTCAAAGTGTAAGTATTTTTGTAAAAATGATCATCTAGATGTTGTTTTTACAACGGAAATGATCACTTTCATAAGTTTTATCAAAGTTTGACCTATAACCTGTGATTTCGAATACAAACTAAGGTATTTTCAGTTCATATTCTTAAAATTTGACTCGATCCAAGGAAGTGGCAAGTTGAACCAACAAAAACGGAGTTGTAATGAAGAAACTACGACTAAAACAAGATTGGGTATCTGAAGCTAGTTTAGTTACGAAAATATTTGGAGATAAAATAAATTAATCATATCTTTTCTAATTAATATGATATTTTATATATAATTACTTATGATTTGATTTTATATATTTCAGGACCACCCGTAAACAACACGAGAAGATTAATCATAAGACCTCATGATTGTACGCAACACGTCATTTGACAACACGGTACTTTATGTACGCAACACGTCATTTGACAACATGGTACCATGGGTCGAGATTAATTCTGATCAATACGAATACGATGGGGTCTTTATTTATTTTATTGAGCAACTAATTATGGACCACTAACATCGGACTGCTAACTACGGACTAAGAAAATATTAAAAGTATTATAAGTATTATAAGTATATATATATATATATATATATATATATATATATATATATATATATATATATATATATATATATATAACGATTACTTGAAAAGAAAATATGTTGATATATTATATATATGGTTAGGTTCGTGATATCTATCGGAGACCAAGTCGAGTTAAATACCTTTAAGGCAAAAGTGAGTATATAGTCCCACTTTTAAACTCTAAATATTTCGGGATGAGAATACATGCATTTTATGATTTACGTTATGGACACAAGTGAAAAAAAAAATATTCTACGTTGAGTTGTACCACTGGCATACTTCCCTGTAGCTTGGTAACTACTATTTACATGTGGTATTGTAAACGCGAATCCTGTTGATAGATCTATCGGGCCTAACAACCCCAACCGGACTGGACGACCAGTATTCAACGGTTGCACAGTACTTCGTTTCGGTGACTACACTTGGTACAGTGTAGTGAGATTTCATAATAAAGGGAATATGCGACGTTGATTAAATGTTAAGTATGGTTATCAAGTGCTCAACCACTTAGAATATTTTTATTAAAACGTTTATGTATATGAAATCTTGTGGTCTATATTTATAACGCTGCTAGCATTAAACCTATATCTCACCAACTTTATGTTGACGTTTAAAGCATGTTTATTCTCAGGTTCCTAGAAGTCTTCCGCTGTTTGAATATATGTTAGAGAAACCATGTGCATGGAGTCATACATGTTTTATTCGAGGAAGCATTGCATTCACAAAATCATCACCGTGTATTTATTTTGACTGCATTGTCAACGGAAGTATTCTTGTAAACTGTTATTTACGGTGATTGTCTATATGTAGAAATCATCAGATGTTGAAAACATTGAATTTTAAATATTCATTTATGGTATATCTTTTCAAAAGAATGCAATGTTTATAAAATGTATCATATAGAGGTCAAATGTCTCGCGATGTAATCATATGTTATTGTATTCGTCCCTATGGATTGGGTTAGGTCATTTCACCATGGGACGATTTTAAGAAGGAATTCTTAGAGGAGTTCTGGACTCGGGCCGATTTGTCGGATTTGCGTAATGAGTTGCGAAATTTGCAACAAGGATCCATGGACTTGAATACTCTCAAGACGACTTTTATGGCGAAGGTTCATTTTTGCCTGGAGTATATGGGGAATGATCGTATGTTGATGGAAGATTTCTATCGAACTTTGAATGATGACTTACAGAACAAAATTAGTATTGGTCAGGTGAACTCGTTTGCGGAGTTATTTGCCATGGCTAGGGGTTTCGAATCGTATTTGCGATCGAGGGTTAGTGAACCTTCAAGTAAGAGAAGGGTTGATTCGTATGGTGCTCCAAGTAAGAATACTAAGGGTGAAAGTGTGACGACCCGGAAATTTTCAACCAAATTTAAACTTGATCTTTATATGTTTTTGACACGATAAGCAAAGTCTATAATGTTGAGTCTCGAAAATTTTGGAACTATGTTCATGTAATCAATTGACCTTCGACTGTTCTCGACAATTCACGAACACTATTTGTAAATAGATACATATATTTAAATATATGAATATATATTATATATAAATATGAAATTATATATATATATATATATATATATATATATATATATATATATATATATATATATATATATATATATATATATAAAATTTGTTATATTATTATTATCATTAATAATATTATTATTTATAGATATTATTATCATTAGTATTAACTATTATTAAACTTAGTATTTTATTAAAATTATTATCATTATCCTTATTATGTGTATTATTATTAAAATTATTATTATGAATAATATCAAAGTATTATTTTATTTAATAAATTTATGTTTATTAAATATTAATATTAAATAATCAAATAGACAACTTCCAAAATTTATTTGAAGACCTTTTCTACTTTCACGCATTTGTATCCGTGAATTAATTGAAACCATGAATTACTATTCATGATTGATTATTATATATCAATCTATCGAAATCTTTACCCATCTAAATTATATATATACACGATGCATACATTTATATATGCATAACCTTCACTATCCTAATACCTCTATCTTTATCATTTTTTTTAAATTACTTGAGCTAAGAACTACACCTATATACCTGATCTACTTGTCAATTACTGCTACTACTTCTTTTTGTATTTAATTCGAACAGCAGCACTGCTACTGCACCTCTATCTATTTTTCTCCTGCTACACTGTTAATGTTTGATTCAATTGAAATTTTTTTTATTATTATATTATATTATTATATTATAATTAATATTATTGATTACTGTATGATATGTGCATCTAACCGAATCCATCAATCTGTCCTTGTTTCATTTCATTAATATCTCCACTATCATAAATCATAATATACAGACAAAACACAATCACCATTTTTTCCTTCTATTTGATTCCGTGTCTTGCTGTCTTAGTATTTCAAATTGATATCCACTAGGTAATTCATATCTTTATATATATAAGTACCTACATATATAATGAGTGAGAGATATATTAAACCATCTTCCTCATTTTCCATCTTACAACCACATCATCACCATCTTTCTTCTTTTACTTCTTCTTTCTTATTTCCTTATCCATGAAACCAAGACTAAACTCGTTTGTTTTAGTTGACAATCGCTACAGATATTTGTTTAAGTTAATGTACGAGCAAACTAGAACCGAAACCAAACCACCATGAGCACTCTACTATACTACTCGGTTGGGATTAAACTAAACCCACCACCATAATCCATCTCGTCACCCTCACTACACTCGAACAACCATAATCTTTGTTCACCATCGACCAACACAAATCACTCTCCCAATCCACTTTCCACCACCATGTCATCATCATAATTCACGCTGCTACAACTAAAGTATTTCTGTTTCTTGTTTAACTTCAAAACCCACAACCATCTTAAATCATCACCAACGAGCCATCTTTATCTCTTGTAAACCACCACCACCGGTTAAACAATTCACCACCTAGCTCCACCGGTCACAACCTCAACGCCACTCTACCACCATCAAAACTGTCATCACCACCTCATCCCCTTGAACCACCACACGCTACTCTTGCTATCTCTCTCTCTCTTTCTTCTTTCTTGTTTTTCTTCTCAGTGAAACCCATCACCACCATAGTAACTGTTTTGTTTCGATCACAACCCACCATCACAACCCATATAACACCTTCATCTACCACAAATCGCCACCATACAGCAACCATCATCCTCCACCATCTGAATCGTTTAAAGAACCACCACAAACTCAAATCCATCACCACCTTGAACCCATTTGTTATTTAATTGTTTGCTCTTTCTGTTTTTGGTCTCAAACTGAAAACCACAACAACCTCCCTTTGATCACTATTAAACCATCACCTTTGTATTACTTGGAAATCCTTGCGAAAAAGAAAACAAAACCCATGAAAGTCACCACCACCTTCTTTGAACCACAACCCTACAACACACCACTTTTCTTCTTCCTTTTCTTTTATGTTTTCTGTTTAACCCGATACCCACCACAGACAACCAACTGGATATTATTGTAAATTTCTTAATGATATCAAAACAGCACCAATAAAACAATATCTGGTTGCTTCAGTTTTCTGTTCGTATTTGATGAGGTTATGCATGAGATTAATATATGGATAATGATAGTTCTAAGTTAGATATAAATGATGATGGTGTTGGCTTTCTTTTTTTCCTTCTGATCGGTAATATAAAGAGTCAAAGCACCGAATTTTTTTTATAGTGATACTTTACAGCACATTAGTATTAGGTGGAATAAATTGTAAGGCCTACCAAGTTGTTCGATCATGCTGCTTGTCTGTTTTCTTTAGTCGAAGACCCTACCTCTACTAATTACGATAAAGGTGAATGGATATGATGTGGATGATTTTTTTAGTTATAAGTATTATAAGTCTTTTCAATTTAGAGTTGCAGCGTGTGTGGCGGCTCTCACAGCCGACCCCAAGATGGTTTTGATTGATCACTTACGAAAAAAAAAAGAGGGGTGTAAATTGCTTTGTTAGTCACGTGATTCAGAAAGAAAGAAAAAGCAAGATGAAAACAGAAATTAAGATAAAGGAATTTACGGTGTAAATTAAACAAAAAAAAAGTAGATAGATATATACGATATTGGTTTGATTTAGCTAGGCCGTGAACTAGTTATACAGATGGGCCGAGAGCCAAGTTACAATTTACTGATGGGCCGAGCTACACAAGGACTGGTGGACTGATTTTTGTGAATATGAATAAGAAACACGGCTTATATAAATTAAGGTGTTAAGTTATAATAGAAAAAAAACGAGTAACAGAGGAGTGGCTGGGTGTTATTATCGGTAAACGAGAGGTCTTGAGTTCGAGCCCGGGCATGGGCAGTTATTCTTTTTGGAGCTTTCTCTAGTGAGGTAGTTATTATTATTACTCTTATTATTATCATTATTATTATTATTATTATTATTATTATTATAAGTATCATTATTATTATTATTATTATCGTTATTAATACTATTATTATTATTAGTATTATCATTATTATTAGTATCTTTATCATTAAGATTATTATTATTATCATTTTTATTATTATTATTATTATTATTATTATTATTATTATTATTATTATTATTATTATTATTATTATTATTATTATTACTTTCATATTAACAATATTATTATAACAGATAAATATTTTTATATAAGAGCACATTTACAACTACTATAATATTACATATGATTATATATATTTATATAAATATTTACACATAACAAAATATTAATTTTTACTATAATATTAATCATATATACACACACACACACACACACACACACACACACACACACACACACATATATATATATATATATATATATATATATATATATAAAACTGTATAAATATTAATTATTTTAAAAATATATATATATACAAATTAGATACATAAGGTATATAATTTAAGCCATAATATATAAATCGTTCGATTACGATTATATGTGTTAATATTAATATAAATGATATAGGTTCGTGAATCCGAGGCCAACCTTGCATTGTTCAATGTCGTCATATGTATTTTTACTACAAAATACAATATGTGAGTTTCATTTGCCTTTTTACCCTTTATATTTTTGGGCTGAGAATACATGCGCAATTTTTATAAATGTTTTACGAAATAGACACAAGTAATTGAAACTACATTATATAGGTGAATGATCGAAGCCGAATATGCCCCTTTTGCTTGGTAACCTAAGAATTAGTAAACCGATCTACTAATTGATGCGAATCCTAAAGATAGATCTATTGGGCCTAACGAACCCCATCCAAAGTACCGGATGCTTTAGTACTTCGAATTCGTTTTTATCATGTCCGAAGAATTTCCCGGAATGATAGGGAATATTCATATATGCGTCTTGTTAATGTCGGTTACCAGATGTTCACCATATGAATGATTTTTGTCTTTATGCATGGGACGTATATTTATGAGAAATGGAAATGAAATTCTTGTGGTCTATTAAAATAATGGAAATGATTGTTTATGATAAACTAATGAACTCACCAACCTTTTGGTTGACACTTTAAAGCATGTTTATTCTCAGGTATTAAAGAAATCTTCTGCTATGCATTAGCTCATTTTAAGGATATTACTTGGAGTCATTCGTGGCATATTTCGAAAGATGTTGCATTCGAGTCGTTGAGTTCAGTAAAGATTGTGATTAAGTAAATGACAGATTAGATCATTTATAGATGGATATTATGAAATGGTATGCATGCCTGTCAACTTTCGATGTAATGAAAGTTTGTCTTTTAAAACGAATGCAATGTTTGTAAAATGTATCATATAGAGGTCAAATACCTCGCGATGTAATCATATGTTATTGTATTCGTTCTTATGGATTAGGACGGGTCTTTACAGCAAGTGCGAGTACGGGTAATGAGGAGAAAGGCACGATGAGTTCTCGTGCGCCTAGATGTTTCAATTGTGGTGTTAGGGGCCACAAGTTATGGGAGTGCACAATGCCGAGAAGTGATGACAGAATGTGCTACTATTGTCATAAAGAGGGACATCGTAATCCGGATTGTCCCGAGTTGGCGGCGGCGAATGCCGCAAGGAGACATTAAGGTACGTTTCGTTTTAATAAATATGTCCTTGAAATATTTATTATGTGTCGTTGTGTAGGAATTTGTTGAATGCATTGTGTTGTGTGTATTATTGTTATGGGTGACATTCCTAATGGAATTACCCTACGATGACGTTTTGATTAATGGGCGAAGATCGTAAGACTTGGTGCAACCAAGCGTTCTTTAGTATTTGGGAAATGTTTCTACTAAGCCATGGGTATGGGCTTTGGTGTTCGGTTGTTAGCGCGTGTTTGCTTTCATGTTGAAGTTGTTGAATCATAAGGTTCGACGGGTGGATAGAACCCTTGAGATCGAGTGTTTTGGGTCTCGATGTATGTTGGTAATGGAGTCTACGTGACGCGATGTTAGGTGCCTCTTTCATACCTACTAGCGTGGTATTCGACTCCGATAGTATTGCGGTTACATTGTACTTAGGGTACCGGAGATAAACCCTTAGGTACATGAGTGACTAGGTGGAGAATTTGACAAGCTAGAGCAATCGGAGGATTGCAAGATTAAAGTTTGTGTAATTTGTGGCAAACTCTTCGTTCGAAGTGTTTAAGGATATGTTAAAATCCTTCGTGTGCTCAAGGTTGGAGCAAGGTATATTGGTGGGTACATTATGGAATACAAGATGGATGGATCTTGTCTTTCTTTAGCATATTGGTTGTAAGAGTCTCGTTGAGACAGAGACAAACTCGACGTTGACTAAGTCAACAATGAGTGAGTAGTGGATTCGCGGGATATTTTTATCTCGATGATGTGGTTATGGAATAGAGTTCTAAGTAGGGGAGTTTGAACTCTCGCATGAAGATGTTCTAGTGTGTTGATATTGGATGATGCTCGTATAGATTCGGAGCTAGCATTGAGACCTACGTTGGTCGATTGGTGTGGGAGTACAATTTCGGTTAAATTGCATTTATTGTTTTGGATGTGAGTTGCTACTCGAGGTAGTAACGAGGTTAATCTCATTGAGAGATAATGGACGTGTTTGACGAGCAAGGTGAGAACCCTCGGTTAAGGGATGTGCGTGTCGGATTCTCTTTTAGAGAATTATTGTTTTGCCTATGTACGATATAGGTAGCTTCTTGCTCGATTGTGATGGTGATGTGCTCACGTATGTATAATGCGTGTGCAAAGATTCCAAGTGAGTGGAATGTTTCTAAGTATATGTATATACTTATTGTTCGGAGTGAATGGTTAGTGAATTTCCGTTAGGATTCACTATAGTGTAGCAGTGCGCGATGTTGCACTACTCGATGTTTGAAGCCAACAGAGTGTATGTGATTGGTGGGTTATGGCCGTTGACTTGGTCCGCTAACTTCACCTTTAGAGGAGTGTTATATCGGTATGGTATAATGTTATCGGAATGGGAGTACCATTCATGTGTTGTGTTGTGGGACGTGAATATCGGGTTACTCGTATTCACAATATTTTGGGTGGTTACGATTGTCCCTTTTGGTTGGACTCATAGTTTAAGGTAGTGAATGCCGGGTTGTTCGGATTCACTATGGCTCGGTTTGCACGGCCATCCTCGGTTATACTATGTGGTGGAGGTAGTGAATATCGGTTTGCGTGTATTCACAATGACTTGGGTTGTGCAGTCATTTCGTTGTGGGAAATATGGATTGGGTTGGTGAATTTCGGGATGTTGCGAATTCACTAAGGTTCGGGTTGTTTCGACCATCCTCCATATATGTTTAGGCTCGGGTTGTTTCGGGCATCTTTGGTGCGATTAGTAATGCGATAGCCGTGTTTCGCTCACATGTTGTTACGGGTGTGACAATAGTTGATTTTGTGCACCTTGGGTTTAGCGTTGCCATAGTCGTTTTGGACGCTAGCGGTTTTAGTCGTTTGCTTATGATGTTACGATAGTTGCGTATTGGTCGGATTACGCACTACAAGGGATGTTAGGTGGTAAGTGTTATCCATAAGGATTCGCTTTTACTTGGTCTTCATCGTTTGGGTTATTGACCTTAGGTTGAGACTTGGTTGTTTTTAGCATTGTACTTGGTAAGGGTACGCTAAGGGATTGATATCTCGGTAAGAGATTGGTTGAGTTTTCCCGATGGGAGGGATTGAGCAAGTTTTAGTGCTCGGATTTGTGGATTCGATAAATCGCGGATGACGATTTTGTATTAAAGGTGATTCGTTGGGAAGAGTTGACTAGAGGAGTTGGAAGAACGCGTGATGATTTCCATGTATGCTAAGCGTCGTAGTAGTTTTCGAATGAATTGTGCATCGCATGTCTCGATATGCATGCACGTGTGTAATTGGTAAATGGAATAATCTTCTGGTTAATGATACAGGTGGTGGAAGTCGGATTGGAACGTATGTTTGAGGACCATAGAGTGTGGGTCCGTTTGGTTAAGTGACGAGGATCACGAGGACGTGATCGAATTTAAGTGGGGAGAGTTGTAAGACCCAAATATTTATTGTACATAGAGTATAAATGGCGTACATAAAGTGTATGAAGCATGGCGTAAATTAAAAAGCTCAAAAAACTGCTCAGACCATTGTGCGCGCCGCGCACAATTAGGTGAGCGCGCCGCACACCCTGCCAGCGACAGAATTCTGCTTTTTCTTAATTTGAGTTAAATGAAGGGCATTTTGGTCATTTCACTAGAGGACAGATCTGAGGCCTTATCTGCTGGATTGGATCCAACTTTGGATCACTTTCACATCCATTCAACAATCTCATCTTTAAACCCTAGAGAGAGGAAGAGTTTTAGAGAGAGGAAGCTCCATTTGGAGAAGAAGGAGTTGGATTCTCACCAAAGCTCGGGTTTTAAAGTTGTTCACCTCGTTCCAAGCTACGTTTTGGTTATTGTGGTAAGTTCTAAATCCAAATTTCATTGTTTGATTTGATATTCAAAGTTAGGGTTTGAACTTGATTTGTAGAGAAACCCATTTAAACTCTTGAAGTGAGTTTGTTGATGCTTGTATTCGGGTTTATTGTTGTTGTTGGTGGGTTTTGAGTTGGAAACCGACTTGGCCATGATTTAGGACTTGTATTTGGGTATAATCACTAGTGTTAGTGATTATGGAAGTGTTGGAACCCATTTGGGGGTGTTTGGTTGATTAATTTTGAAATGGGTCAAAATTAGAGTTTATGTGTCAAATTGAGTAAGACACGTGTTTAACACTTGTGCTCGAGTTTAATTGGCGTATTAGGACCATTATCACTAATGTTAGTGATTATTGGTTAGTTTGGGCGCGTTCGGTGCTTGAAAGTGCAATTGGGTCAGAATTGCACTAAGTGTCAATTGGGTTGGTTTGTAAGTCCACCATAATTGTGTTGTTTGTATTGTGATAATGGAATAGGTACTTTCCATTGACGTGTTGCGGATTGGTTCGGTTGCATTCATCAAGACGACAAGGTGAGTGTTAATATCCTATGGCACGTTGGGTGCGGGTTGGGTGAAGTGATCCTCGGCTATAGAGCTCACTTCACATATAAGTGTATATGATGGACTTGTGTAATAGGTCCAAATGGCACGTTGTGTATTTTGGTTGACCACCTTTGTAACGGAACACACTTTGTGTGTACATTATCACATGGACTTGTGATTTGGGTAACCCCGAAGTTATGGATTTATGTAATCCCGGGAAAGTGGGTTATGGTTTGGGACGTGAATATCAGGTTGCTCGTATTCACAATATTTCGGGTGGTTACGATTGTCCCTTTTGGGTTGGACTCATAGTTTGGGGTAGTGAATATCGGGTAGTTCGGATTCACTATGGTTCGGTTTGCGCGGCCAACCTCGGTTATACTATGTAGTGAAGGTAGTGAATCTCGGGTTGTGCGTATTCACTAAGGCCGGGTTGCACGACTATCCTTCGTGTGTTTAAGGTTAAGTGGTTAACCTTGGGTTGTAGGTTCGTTGTCTATATATTTATAAATATGTTTTTGATATGGTTGTGATGTAGCTAGCCCTCCGGGTGTAGCTTGATAGCGTTGTTCATATCGTTGTTGGTGAACTTACATTGATAATATTGTTAGCTTGTTGTATAGCAATTGTATGGTATGCTTAGATTAGCTTGCCTTATGCTTGGATGCTCCGGTATGTGCCTTTTGATTATTATTGTGTGGCGTGTCCATTTTATGCATATATATGTATGTAGTATATTCTCACTCACTAAGCGTTAGCTTATCCTCTCGTTGTTTACATTTTTATAGATTCGCATGGATGCGGTGGCTCGGGTAAGCGTGGGGACTAGTGAACTCGCGTAGGTT
This sequence comes from Rutidosis leptorrhynchoides, assembly GCF_046630445.1. Taxonomy (NCBI): domain Eukaryota; kingdom Viridiplantae; phylum Streptophyta; class Magnoliopsida; order Asterales; family Asteraceae; genus Rutidosis; species Rutidosis leptorrhynchoides. The sequence continues at coordinate 309,053,024 of NC_092339.1, read as the reverse complement.
GCTTTAGAAGATTGTGCTTTTGGATTGATTAGGATTGGGTAGCGTATCCCCAATCGGCATGCTCGGTCTTTAATTTGTGTTAAAATTATGTGGTCGAGATTGTATTGGTACTTAATGGTAAATCGGGCCGATGCGGGCCCGGAGTCGTAAAACTTGTTTTTTTATAAAATCGTGTTAGTTTTACTTACTATAATATGTTGTGAAAACCGTTTCGTCTAAAAGTGTCGGGAAGCGGGATATCTTTAAGCGAAAAATGAAAAATCCGGACAGAAGCTGAGTCTTTTATAAGGCACCCTTCTGCCTTATAAAAAAAAAAATTATTTCGCGCTTTTGTTTGGATAACGGGTTGGGTCGTTACATGGCGTAGTTGAGTCTTTAATCTTTATTAGTGATATACGGAGTATTTAAGTATATAAACTAGTGAAATGACCCGTGGAATCACGGGTTTATCTAAACGAAACAGTTTAATATGATATGTTTTAGGTATTAGGTGAACGTAAATGCTAAAGTCATTTAGTTTAATGACCCGCGAAATCACAAATTCTGATAAGAAACTTGTCGTTATTTTTACAAACATATTGGCGTACTTAACACGATTAGAATAAATGAACTACATTTATTTTCTCACCACAATCTTCTAATTTTCATCACAATTACTATTTTCCTTGTCATAAAAACATACACTACATCATTTATTAAAACATATATTTCGTATACATATATAACGTAATTAATCCCGTAAAAAGAACTCACATTTGAATAATAATTATTATAATTATTATGGGGTATTTTATAAAAGATTGTACTATTTGTTTTAAAGTTTATACATATGATCATGCATGTGTTTGGTCATAAGATTGTACATAATGCCTCAAATATTGTACATATGGTAAGGTGATGTTTTATCATAAAGTTGTACATTATGCTTCATATATTATACAATTAACATGTTAATTTATTTATCAAAACAATTAATTATTTTAATGACATCATCACAGGGGTTTAAAATTTTCTCTTTAATTTATGAATTTTTTTAAGCTTAAATAAGATTTATTTATAACATCATCATTTTAAAGATATAAATTAAATGTACAACAAATGACCTATCAAACTTTTGATAAATATTCTCATATGAAAATTTAAAGGAAAAATGTCAAACAGAGCTAACAATCAATGACTTTAATAGCACTTGCACTAAAAAACTAAATCATCCTACACAACGATATGTTTCTTTTAATATTTCAAAACAAAATTAGTAGATTTTTTTAAGCTTATGGAGTGTAAATCTCATTTTAAAATTAAATTTTAATATCTCAAGAAAAAAATGATAGATTTGAAAGCTTCATTTTTTAATTATGGTAATAATCACTTCCTAAATTATTTTATTTATTTATTTAAGTTATTAAAATATTAATGACACCACCATAATTATTGTGAAGATGACAAGTGTCAAATGATGAGTTAAAATAGAGTTAGGATGACATCATCATTTTAGCAATTTAATATAAAGTATAGATAGATAGATAAATATATCAATTTACATACGGAGTAATATATAAATTTAAATTATTTATTTTGATCCTGATCTACTAGTCACATGTTTTTATTTTAGTAATTTCTTTTTAATACAAATAATTGTTCTATTAGTTGCAAAAATAATTAACATCAATAAAACTCAATCCCACAAAAGTGAGTATGAGGAGGTAAGATGTAAACAATCATTTTTCTATCATAGAATAAAGAGAAGTCATTTCTCCACCTATAGTGAAATACCCCAAGAGTAGAGAAAGTCATTCATCTCAATGTTCTATGAATAGAAAGATTACTTCTGAATGGACTTCCGACCGATTTCTGTTGATGATGGGACGTGTTTTGTTTCGGGTTCTAACGACATGGAGCCCATTCAGTTTGTTGATGGTCCGAGCAATTGTGGCGCTAACGGGCCTGCTTCCTTCGCTTCCGTAAAGTCTAAATTTGTCAAAACAAGCGATAAGAATCAAGTGGTCGAAGAATCGGGTTGAAAGGATCCACCTCTTTATCTTCCCAATTGCCGCATTAGATTATATGTGACCAAGATTTCCGCCGAGAGCGTCGAGGGACGTTTTAATAATCTCGTTGATCTTATTAAGGCGTCGAGTAGACTAAAAAACAAAAGAAAGTGAGGCCGGTTTATGGAGCTGAAAAGGAACAATTCTCTGAGTTCATCAAAGATATCTAGGCTTGTATTATTGTTGTAGGTCGTCCGGTTATTCTTAGCGTACTAGATGGTTTCTAATCTTTCTTCATTTAGATTGGTTGTCCTCTTCTCAAGGTATTTTAAATTTTAGTTTGCTCTTTTATCGTTCTCCTTGTAAGCTCTTGTTAGGTTTTGTATTAGTTGAGCTCGTACATTTATTTCATTGTACGTTTAGAGTTTTCATCTTTTTGATGAATTTCTTTATTGATTATAAATAATCTTAGTTTTACGCTAAAAAGGGTTATGTAGTGGTGATAACATAATAGTAGTGTCGCCGAAAACTGCCACCGACCAGAATTTTGTTTACATTGTCCGAGAGTATCGTGTTATCAAGTATGAGTGGATACCAACATTTTACTCGTGTTTATACGAATTTTCATTAACGACAACGTAAAGCGTAAAGAGTTGTCATTAAGCTGCATGAAAGGGTGTACAAAGTGGTTGTACGTTTTTCATGTGACAATTATTCTTGTGTACAATAAGTTTAAGCATGTTAATGACAGTCTTTACGGTTTTCATTAAAAAAATTCCTATTTTTATATAAATTTTGTAAATTTGTAATCAAATAAATCTACTAAATTACGTAAAAGTAAATTTGGGGTTTCTTTTGAGGTCTTATCTAGGTTATTATACATACTACTCGCATTCATCGTTACTTGAGGTCATATCCCGCTAGTCAACGGGAGGTTAGGCATGGGGGTTATAAGCGTAATAATAGATAATAGATTAACGAGTTCATTAACAATTTAGTGTGTAGCTGGAACGTAACGTAAGAACTTTGACTAGAAAGTCATTTGAGCTTATTGACATTTTAATCTTGATATCGTGTGCATTCAAGAGTTCCGATGGGGTGAGGATCATTATAGGACCAAGATATATTGATGAGGTGGTATATGTTGATACGATCAGTAATGGTGGTATATGTAGATACAATTAGTATTAGTAGTGATAGCATTATAGGGGTTAGGTTAGTGATTGGGGAGGAGAGTTGCATTGTCGTCAGCGCTTACGCTCCACAAGCGGCTTGGGTGAAGATGTAAAGAATAGTTTTCGGGATGCACATGATGAGCTAGTAAGGGGATATACGAATGATCAACGCCTACATTTAAGAGGTGATCTAAATGGATATATCATAGCAGAATCGGAGACAAACTATTAGTCCTAGATTATGCAATGAATATGGGTGTTCAACAGACAACAGGACGTGGTGAGTGTAAAATCACGTATCTTGTTGAAGAACCTTTGGTAAGGCAGCGAAGACCTATAGAGCGACGCTTATCGAAAGATCATAGTGAGGATCAAACATATTATGATGCAGATCGTATTTGGATCTCCATTTGCAAACACCACCAAGGAAGCGACAAAGGAAACTCTGGGAGTAGTGGTCGGGACCTCTAGACCACATAAAGGGCGTACGGGACACGACGTAGTTTTTCGAGCAAAGTAACTATGAAATAACTTCGTTGTAAGGAGCTCCTCTTTTCGGGATAGAGATCCAATAGACAAAATTAGGCTATTTAGTGGTATATACAAGCAAAATGAGATACGAAGATGGAAGTTGCAAAGTCTTCAAAAGGGTTTAAGGTTGCATCCGATTTGTGGTCCATTTCACCAGAATCTTTTTCTTCTTCTTCTTCTTCTCGGATTGTAAGATATCTTAAGATATCAAAAGATTCTTCAATGCCTTGGACGATGTCAAGGGATTGAAGAGCATCAGCCATGGCAACATTGGTAATGTTAGCTGGGATTTTGTTGAGTTTGCATAGAGATTGAAGCTCCCTTCTCGATAGGCTATGGAAATCCATTTGGATCTGAATTGAAGTGATGCGAAAATTAAGATTTTGAAAAAATGTTTTGATCTCAAATACGATTGTAACAAGTTGGCTACTATTTCCACTATTAGTATATATAGTAATAGTAACAGTAATAAGAACGGGTAACAAGTTAACCCCACACAATCTAAACCTATAACAAAGGTATTCAATTTCTTTTTCTCGAAGAGTTCAAAGAAAGTCCCCTCGAACATCTCAACCCAACAGGTCATCCACTTAAACGTGCTCTCCCCCGAGGTGGCGAGGTGACCACTTGAATTATTTGGTCACGCGCTACTTTCTTTGGATTATTTGGTCATTTGGTTTAAAGACAAAAACCAAATACATTCTCATTTATTCAGTGTTAGAGCATAAATAATTACATTTCCACACTTAAGCCTAAAGAATGACGTTTAGTCAGTTTGTGTGAAGCTACAGAAAATGACTAGTAATTTGCCTCCATTGTGTTAAGATAATACTCCGTAATATATACATGGACAACTAGGAATTATATATTCCTTACCAATATCCAGACAACAACATGCATCATGAACTAAAGTTGAAACACGTTTGCTTATCATCATACTTACATAATAACCAACACTTTGAGCTGAAACTTAAAAGATATACATGCAACGAAATTAGACACGCCTGGTTTGATTGGTTAGCTTTTAAAGTAGATGAACTTTTGCATTATTGATAGTACAAACTTTTATAACTGTAACCTACTTTATAACGGTACTCCAAGAAGAGCTAGGGGGTCTCACAAAACTCCATTACCTGAGATATATAACAAAATAAGACAACAAAAGATTAAAAAAACGACTCACCTCGTATAGATATAGTCTATAGATATAGATATTAAAGCAAGTATGTATAATTATAGTACCTTGCCACACATTGGACAAGTATCACTTCTTTCCATCCATTCGTATATACAACCGAGGTGAAAATGATGAGAGCATTGTGTCACTATTTTTGGATTCTCCAAACTATATTCTGCACATAAATGTAGCTCTATTAATACAAAACATACACAATAGACCACAAGTTAATGTGCTTTTTCACACAAAAGGGGTCATTTTTTTAGTTTCGTGGGGGCTTTTCTGGTTTTAACAAAGGCTTTTGGCTGGCGTTTTTTTTTTTTTTTTTTTTTTTTGCTTGTATCAGATTGTATTTATTTTATATAATATATAAATAATTATTACTGAATTAACTCCCTCCACCACTACTACCTTCCACATCACCAAGTGATGATACGCATTCTGGAACCTATCCAGCGTTGACGGTTTACTGGCTAGCTGTCGCAAGACGCCAAGACCAGTACTAAAACACTTATGATTTATATAAGGTTGTGTTAGACGTAAGCCTCACACAGTCAGCAGTGGACACTCACAAAAGTGCCACGTAAGCCTACAGCCTACACGTCAGCCCGAAAAGGCTTTGGCCCAATTTCCGGGGAGGTCAGGCCTATTAGATCAGAAAAGTGTACTATAACCTGTACTACACATTGTACAACCCTAGTACAATGCCTATAAATAGTAACCCAGTACCTCTCATTTACACACACACACACAGTATCTAGTACTATTTATCTGCTATTCCTCTGACTTAGTCAGAATAGTATGAGCCAGACTTAGCAAATTCTAAGTTAAGTCCTCATCACTTGATAGCCGCCCCCGCAGACATAAACGGCCTCGGACAGGGTTTAAACGGTAATAGGAGAGTCACCAAGTGATTCCACGAGATATTTGACAAAGCACTCGTCCATAAGCCAACTCTAGGCTCTACAAACCTACTTTACAGGTTTAGGCACGGTTTCCTCGTTGTCGTCTTTCCTTTTGAAAAGGTCCAACAAGCCTCTATAAATTTCAGAACGGTGGACACGAATCGACTAATAATTTATTAAATTATTAATTTATATAGACCAAAAATCAGTTTTATAATCCAATATTGGAAATCAAAGTCAATTTATTATGTTTATTTTGATTAAATTAAGATTTTTTTGGTTTTAACCGAAACAGAACCGTGTTCAAATTCGGTTTTCGGTTCGGTTGCGGTTTTGAAACTGAATTCGGTTTTCAGTTTTGATCCCAAAATTTTCAAAACCGAGGAAACCGAACTGAATAAACCGAAAAAACGAACCGATGAATACCCCTACACGTTGCTCCCTGCTAACGCTCCAGAGCAAGGACACAATCAACAACACTCAGAACTCGACAACTAAAAAAGTCAGCCAACGAATAACGTTGGTAATATGCCCGAAATATCCTCTGTTCAGACAAACAAAACACCAACTGTGCAAACAATTCCACAGAACACGCGAAACATCTTTCGGAAACGTTGGGGTTCACAGTGGGTTTACCCGGGGCCGTAAAGAAAATAACACCCCCGGTAATCGAGAAAATCAAGGAGAACACTAGTTCCGTATCGGGAACCGGCTAGCTAAACGTATATGAAGAAAACCGGAAAAACTACTCCTAGGCATGGTGGCCTCTACGGCACCGCCAGAGTATAAATGTAACATCCCGCGTTTTTCCGTTAAATTTATTTTAACACCGTCTTTTTTTTTTTAAATAATATCTTTCGTCATTTAATTTGGCATCTTTCGTTAACTAACGTTCATAATATCCTCGTTATTTAATTATAAAGTCATCCGTTACTCGAACGTTTTTAAAATATTCGTTGGGTTAATTCCCGCACCCGCTTTGAAACTCGAGGGACCGAGATTGCCAAATGGGCAAACTAGTTGACTAGGTCAACTAGTCAACCCACTTACCACATCCATTCATTTCATCTCCACCTCCCACCTTCATCCTCCTCTTTCTCTCTACTTCCCATTTTTGAACTCAAAACCCTCAAACATAAAATCATCATCTAAATCCGATTGGAGAAGCAAACATCAAAACAAATTACATTTTCGTGATCCTCTCTTCATCCTCTACATTTTGATACCAATATCATCAAGTTTGGGTAACATTTCTAAAACTCTAGATTTCTCTAAATTCGTGTTTTTGACTTGAAATGGTGTTAGTTAGTGTCTATGGCTCATTGTGATGTCGTGTATGTAATTTGTATGCTCGATTTGTTGTTTTTGGTGTAACTAGTTCATTATGAAAATTGCTTGCTAAATCTTTGATTTTGGATGATTAAAAGTTGTTTAATTGTTAAAGTTCATGTATTAAATGTGTTACAAGTGGTATCAGAGCCTTGGTTGTAGGGATTTAGAGTTCATTTGTGTCCACCCCGAGTCATAGGGTACATAGGTGAATCTAGACTACAACCGGCATATAGACTGAAGTAGGAATTACTTGACTATTTGTGCATTTATACTCGAACTCTTCTATCATATCTGACTCGTATTCGATCTTGATCTTACGTTGATGAATTTTGTTGATGCGCCACCTTGACTTTGTGAAGTAATGTTAAATGCACATGAGAATCAGGGTAATATAATTTCCGGGATTATATTACGGTGATTCACATGGACGTTCCGACCTTATGACATAAAGAATTTAAGGCGAGTCAAGGAAAATTTTCTCTCTATCCTTATTCCATACTCCGGTTAGTATTGTTGAAAATACTAATCAACGATATTCTTGTGTCATGAAGGAACAATGGCTCACCAAGGTCAACACAATACTCCTCTCGAAACCCTAGAACAAGCTCTTCAACGAATGATAACCACCGCCGTGGGTACGGCCGTGGTCGATCACTTTTCTAACAACAACAATCATGGAACCGGTAATTCAAACGAAGGTTGCTCCTACAAGAACTTCATGAAGTACAACCCTCCCACTTTCGATGGAACCGGAGGACCGGTTACTCTCACCCGATGGTTTGAACAAACAGAATCCGTTTTTAACACAAGCGGTTGTCGAGACCAAGATAAGGTCAAGTTTTCCACCCTCACTCTTACCGGTATTGCTCTCTCATGGTGGAACACGTATGTACAAACGGTGGGTATTGATGAAGCCCACTCACTCTATTGGACCGAATTAAGAGAAAGAATGATCACCGAATATTTTCTGCGCGACGAGACTCGAAGGCTCGAACAGGGTCTAAGGAATTTAAAAACGGTCGGGAATGACCTCGAAGCTTATAATCAACGGTTTACCGAACTAGCCTCAATGTGTCCCAATCTCATGACTCCCGAATCCCTAAGAGTCGAACTTTACATGGATGGCCTCCCTAAGAGCATTCAACACAAGGTAATGACATCTCAACCCACTAACCTACAAGAGGCTTTAACAATGGCCCGCCAAGCCTTAGAAACGGTGAATGAAATGGAAGCACCGGCACCAATGGTCGAGAACCACCCGAGTAACAACAAAAGAACATGGGGAGCCTCTCAATTTAGCAACCACAACAATAATAACAACCCCGCCAAGAAGCCTTTCACCTCCAACGACAAGAAAGGCTATGCCGGAAAACTACCTTTTTGTAACGAATGCCACAAGCATCACTTTGAAGGATGTGGCAGGTTTCGCCACCGGCGCCAAGGAAGTGGTCACGTCGCCAAACGTTGTGGAAGTACCACCCCCGTCGCTCGAAAGATGCCCAACGCACACAGAACGGGTGCTTGCTTCGAATGTGGCCAACCGGGTCATTTTAGGAGTGCATGCCCAAATAAGAAAATCAACCCCAACGCACGCCGTTGAACTTTCGACATCAACACTTAGGATGCCCGAGACGACAATGGACTAGTCACGGGTACGTTTCTTCACAACGAACCACATATTTCATACTTATTCGATTCGATTACCGCTAGACGTTTTACAACCAAGACTTTGACTTGTACTCATTACCTTCCATCTTTTCCCCTAGATACTACTTAGACGATTTAAGCGACCAACGGAAAAATATTGTGTGCCTATAAATATTATCGGAGGATATACGTTAAGAAATTGAACTCGACACCAATAGAACTAAGGAACTCAAAACCTATTCATTAAGGAGAAATTGTTGCCCTACATTTATGTATAGATTATTGTGAACTAAGAAATTTTCGGTTGGAAACCGATACCCTCTCCCTCGCATCCATGACCTCATGATTATTTGCACGAATCCCGTATGTTCCAAATCGACCTCCGTTCCGGTTATCATCAATTGGGGGTTAAGTGAGACGATGTCTCCTAAGCCACTTTCCGAACTCGCAACGTTAGTTGTAAATCTCTCTTAGTACCGTTTGATTTATTTAGGGCTCGCCCGTATCCATAAACCTCTTGAACCGCGTATGCAAATTCATATAGACTAATCTGTTATCGTATTTATAGATGACATCTTAACTTATTCAAGTAAAAAAGGAAAACGAACAACATCACCATCTTAAGCTCGAACTTTTGAGAAAAGAGCAACTCTAAACCAAATTCTCCGAGTGAGAGTTTCTGTTGAACGAAGTCCAATTTTCTAGACCATGACGTTAATGGTCAAGGCATTACAATCAATCTCGAAATCAAGCCACATGTAATCAGGAAACTCTCCCAACTCAGACTTGTATTCGTAAAATCTTAGATCTCGCCTGTTATCACCGAAGATTCATTTCTGACTTTTCTCGTGTTACACGACTTTAACCTCGTTAACTCACTAAGGAAAACTCTAAACCTCTCCGTGTTCGAACCTTGAGCGTGATTCTTCACACCAACATTTCTAGTTAAAATCGTATAGCAACATATGGAACTCAAACATGGAAATATTTCTACTTGAACGCCGAAAGGCATACTCTCTCGACTCAAAAATCAACATAACTGAAATTCGTTATTTTGCACGAAGAATTCGAATACTAAATTGTGGATCCGATCAATTTTCTCGTCATCCCGTACCACACTACCTACCTCTGTTATTTCACCGTCACCGTCTGATATTACTGGGATTTAAGATAACACACAATCCAACGATACTTCACTCTTCTTTGACTTAACGCCCTTGTGTTTCTGATAATCGGTCAACTATTATTCAACCCCGAACTATACAACTACGTGTACTACCTCGTTTCTCTTTCAGACTTCAACTTTTGACAACTAGAGGCACGTTATGGCAACCTCGAGATGTAAACTCATCCTATTATAAGTCCTCATTTCACTACTATCTTTACCGTTCGCATTTCCGTTTAGAGAAACTCCTTGTAACATTTCTCCATGGATAGAGAAACTCCTCATATTACATAAGTATTCGCCACGAGGGTGAATAGTCCTAACGAACATTTTTCGAACCCTAACTAACTTGTTCAAACGTATCTTAAGAGATTCTATTCCAACACGGTGTATCTTTGTCAATTATTCCGTATCGAAATACTCGTTTCACTTCTAGTCTTACAAGAAACCTTGGGAACCCGCTTAGACATGAGTACCGCGTACCACCCACAAACAGACGAACCGAGCAAACGAACGATTTACGTCTTGGAAAGACATGTCACAAACTCGTATTGTCACCTTTAGTAGATCACTCTTACAACAGTAGTTACCACTCGTGTGTTCACGCGCACTTTCCGAAACCCTATATGACCGCTAATGTCATACCCCTGTTCATTTAACCAAAGCATCAACCACCGAAATCTGAACTCCATCAAGAAACAACAATTGAAATCATTCAAATCCGAGGAGGGCTCGAGACGATCCGTAGTCGCCAAAAGAGTTATACCAAACTTAGATGAAAACCTCACAAATCCCAGTGTGTAACCGCGTAATATTGAGAAACCGCACCTTGGAAAGGTGTAATCCATTTTGGGAAATCGAGAAAGGCTATAGCCGCAATATTGAACCTTTTGAAACCTTGGGGCGTATTGGAACCGCTTCCTACCGTTTAGAACTTCCGACTCAATTAAGTTTCCGTTTACCCTACATTTCGTGTAACAAACTTAGAAACGTGTCCTGCGGAACAGGAACGTGCAATCCTGCTAGATACATCAACTATCGATGACAAACTACTCTTCATAGGAAAACCAGTTGAAACCAGGGATCGTAAAACCAAACCTTAATACAACGTAAAACCCTGACTATCCAAATTCATGAGAACACTCAAGGACGTACCTACACTTATTCATATCATGAACAACGTAAAGTCTCGAGTAAGAGATATCGACTACTACTTCCAACTAAATTTCGGGACGAAATTTCTTTTGAGGTGTGGATAATGTAACATCCCGCGTTTTTCCGTTAAATTTATTTTAACACCGTCTTTTTTTTTTTAAATAATATCTTTCGTCATTTAATTTGGCATCTTTCGTTAACTAACGTTCATAATATCCTCGTTATTTAATTATAAAGTCATCCGTTACTCGAACGTTTTTAAAATATTCGTTGGGTTAATTCCCGCACCCGCTTTGAAACTCGAGGGACCGAGATTGCCAAATGGGCAAACTAGTTGACTAGGTCAACTAGTCAACCCACTTACCACATCCATTCATTTCATCTCCACCTCCCACCTTCATCCTCCTCTTTCTCTCTACTTCCCATTTTTGAACTCAAAACCCTCAAACATAAAATCATCATCTAAATCCGATTGGAGAAGCAAACATCAAAACAAATTACATTTTCGTGATCCTCTCTTCATCCTCTACATTTTGATACCAATATCATCAAGTTTGGGTAACATTTCTAAAACTCTAGATTTCTCTAAATTCGTGTTTTTGACTTGAAATGGTGTTAGTTAGTGTCTATGGCTCATTGTGATGTCGTGTATGTAATTTGTATGCTCGATTTGTTGTTTTTGGTGTAACTAGTTCATTATGAAAATTGCTTGCTAAATCTTTGATTTTGGATGATTAAAAGTTGTTTAATTGTTAAAGTTCATGTATTAAATGTGTTACTAGCGTCATTAGCTTCAATTTGATGTGTAGGTTGATTAAGAAAAACTTCAAAAACATGATTATTGATTTGGAGATGTTTGACTAGGGTTTGATAGTTCTTGACATGAATTTTTGGATGCTTGAATGCCATGAAATGTTAATTGTTAGTGTTTAGTAGTAATGTATGCTTCATTACCTTCAAAACGGCATATCACATGTGGGAATTGGATTCCCGAAACTTAAAATGCATTTGATGAACTTGAAACTTTGAAAATGGATTCTTAATGATCACTTGACGGAAAATCGGTTATTGAAATTGATGTTTTTGTTTGATGAAACGTGTTTAGTTGTTTTCCTTGTCAAATTACCTTTCCAACGATATATAGTATGCATTTTGGATGTTTTCGGTTCATAAAATATGTTAATTTGAGTTTTGGTTCGTGACTTGGACCATTTTTCTGCAAACTGCATGTTTCCCAGGTATTGCGCGCCGCGCATATACCCGCGCGCCGCGCAGAATTAGAAATCCCAGATGTTTGCCTTCGTGGTTAAGTTCTGACCAGGATTTACACTTGGGTGCGCGCCGCGCAACCCATAGCGCGCCGCGCATCTGCCCAGCTCATTTTGTCTTTGTTTTTCATGTCACAAAAATGTTTCCCGCTTTACTATAACCCCGTTTACCATGAAACTTGACTATTATGCTCGTATATGACTTCTCATCATGAGAAAATTGTCGGACACCCGACCCGACCCCGTTGACTTTGACTTTGACCAAGTTTGACTTTTAGTCAAACTTAACCAAACAATTATACGATCGTTCTAACATGCTTAATTACTTGTATCGTGCATGAAACTTGACTAATTGATTCACATGCTACATAATCGAGTCGTAACGAGCCATAGGACTAATTGAACATCTTCGACCCTTCGTGACTATCGTTATTGATATAACCTATATGTTTAGGTCAAGACTAGCTTTGTCTTTGCACGCGTGTACTTGTCGAAGTACTTTATTAACTCTTGCACTCAAGGTGAGATCATAGTCCCACTTTTTACTCTTTTGAACTTACTTTTGGGATGAGAAAACATAAACGATTCTTTTGAACTAAGTGAACACAAGAACGGGAAAACAAACATTCTACATACGAGTTTAGAACGAAAATCCTCAATCCGATTATCATTAGTTACATCAGATGGTGTAAGCGAGAACTTATGTTATATGGCCATATGGGTTTGACAACCCTCATCTTTGACGGTTCGCTACCGTCTACGGGTGAAATATATTTTCGGGAAACAGTGTTTGTTCTAGCACTAATTACTGGGGTATTCAACGGACGGAATGTTAAGCTTTGATAATTGGGTGCTCGTGAATATTAACTTTTAGAATGTGTTACTATTATTTCAACTTTGCAAACCTTGTGGTTCGACTTACTTACTTTTACTCACTTACTTACTTAAACCTATGATTTCACCAACGTTTTCGTTGACAGATTTCTATGTTTTTCTCAGGTCTTACACGATATGTGAAACATGCTTCCGCTCATTATTTGATACTTGCATTGGATGTCGAGTATACGTGCATTTCATGGAGCGTCTTTTGACTTTACTTTAAACCGTGTCGCCTAGATTTCATTCGTATTATAACGTTGTAACTTAACTATTGGTTGAACAATTCTTGTAAACTTTGGAAACAATCTTTATTTTGAAATGAAGGCGACATATTTTGGTCAAACTTTGTCTTAAAGACTTATGACCATGCAATGGGACCTACGTAGACGACGCCGTCACTTGACGATTTGTCGGGGTCGCTACAATAAACACTCTTTCGCTCAACCTGAGGTATAGCAGACGGCGGTCGCAAACCTGTTTGTCTTGGTGTTTTCGTACATTCCCATAATAAAAAAGAAGCAGACGTATGGTTAAGGCATGAAGAAGGAAGCGGGCAAAACAAGAAAGAAAGAAGCAGGAGCGATAACTTCCGAAAAGACTACACAAGGCAAAAACAAGTATGATAACAAAAAGAGTGACAAGCCATCACGGAAACCATACGATCATTACTCTTTGATCAATCGCCTAACAAAAACCCCCCAATGAAATCCTACTATTAAGAACCAGTTAAAAAAGACACTCCTCCTCCACCGGTTGAGCAGTGAGAGGGAGCCCTTAACAACATATATTGTGACTTTCATGAAGAATTTGGACATGAAACGAACAGTTGCAAAGCTCAGATAAGGGAAATAATTGCCAAAATCAAGATAGGAGAGCTAAACCAACTATTGCCTGGGAAGAAGTTCAGAAAACTGGATACAACCAAGAAATTTTCGTGGCAGAAGGACCAAGCCGAAATAGAGAAGAAAAAAGATACAGTGATAATCAACACGATCAGCGTATGAACGCCTGAAAAGACGCAGAGAAAAAGGTTTGGCAACGCGCAGCGTTGAGTTTTCAGACTGTACCAAGAAGAGGGCTGACAGAAAAACATGTGGTTATCTATGCAAGGTTAGTAGGACTTTTTGTTAACGAAGTGTATGTTGGCACAGAAATCGAAGTGGACGTGCTATATGGTCACTTCTTCAACCGCCTCCCGTAGTCCATCAAGAGTACTCTAGCAGGGTTCTCGGATAAACAATAATCTCAAGTGAAAAAGTCATGTATAACATGATAATGGTTAACTGCCCAGTTACCTAGTACTATTTCTCTGCTATTAGTCTGACTTAGTCAGAATGGCACGAGCCAGACTTAGCCAATTCTAAGCTATATCCTCATCGCTTGATAGCCACCCCCGCAGACATAAACGGTCTCGGACAGGGTTTGCACAGTAATCAAATAGTTACCAAGTGATCCCGCCACATATTTCAGATCCCTAAGCCAACTTTAGGCTCTCCAAACCTACTTTACAGATTTAGGCACGATCAGTCATAAAGCCCCCCATAATAACCCTTCCAAAAGTTTCTAACAAAAGTGCCACATCACCCAATAAAAGTCCCAAAAAGCCCCACTGTAACAACTGTTCTAAACAAATGGTTATAAAGAATGTCAAAGATGAGTACTTACCCTCAAGACATGTAGGACAAACATCTTCATTATCCGAATTTTGCTCATAGAGTAAACCTTCAAATGCTTTCACTTTTAAAGATTTCTCTAAAGACTCTATATCAACACTTCTAGAAGAATCTTGATCTGCAGAATCAACACCACCTGATCTTCTCTTTGCAAAATCCATAACTTCAATACCAGATTGTGAATCATCTTGATAATGAGTCATCATTTTCTCCCGTCTAGACACCAATCCACGTTGCAAACGCGTAAACCTATTCTCAGCATCATAAGGCAGTGGTCTTGTTGCATTTTCATTGTTCGGTATTGAAAAGCCGACACTTGATGACGACGCAGTTCCTTGAACGGGTGACGATGATGATACGGGTAGTCCTTCAATCCGCTGAAACAATGCACCATACTACAAATTGCACCATACCCACATCAAGAAACATTAGCTATAGGATTTCTAGAACTACAATTTATATAAAGTTTGTAACTTTAATCAAATTAAGCTTACCCCAGTAAATAATTGATGAAAAAAGAATCTTAAACAGAGGCAGTGTCTATAAATAGCATTAGTTGGGAACTCTTCAAACTCATCACCACATTCACAGCAACAAATAGCATTCATCTCTTTTTATGTACTAAAATCACTCAAATGAATACTACAATTCTTTATGCAATCATCTAGCTTGAAACTGTAATTCAACAGCAAACAAATATATACAACAAGGCGACTCAAGGCGATCTTCATATCGTGCTCGATTCTTCTTCGTTTTCTTTGATTTTTCCTGGTGAGTTCGATTTTCTTGCTATCTTTTGGTTATTATCTGGTTCCCGTTGTTGGTTTTCTGGTCATGGGTAAATCATCGGGTGGGAAGAAGAAGAAACAGGTTCAATTGGCTCCTAGGGTTTTGAGGAATCGCAAAATTGGTGTTACTGACGTCGATAATCAACCCGGAAATAGTCAAAACGAAACATTGGTGCCACCGGAAAACTCTCAGGTTAATAACCTTGATGCGAATTTTGACGATCAAGGGGTGAAGGATAATAGAAGTGTGTATACGGCTTCGGATTCGTCTGAAGATGAATCTACTTCACAACAGGCTGATTATAATGTTGAGTCACCTAGGGTTAATCATGTTTCTGGTAGTGACAATCGTTGTGATCAATCTCCTAGGGTTTCCACTACAGCGACAGAAAAGGGGGCGTATTTTACCCTGGGAACTGAACATGTCACAGGTAAGGAGTTTAAGACTACTTCTGTGAATTTGAATATGAATGATGATACTAATGTCCAGACAGCAAAAACGGATCCTTTGATGTCTTATTTGCATGCTGCTTCCAGTTCTGTTAAGAAACCAAAGATAAACTTTCGTCTTTTGGAATCGAATACTAAGTTGGAAGAGGGGATAGATGTGGAACTGCCATTATCTTCAGTTATGGAGGCTTCTGCGAGGTATTCTAATACTTTGTACGGATATTTTCTTGGCAAGAGACTTGCTTTTCCAGTGGTGCAACATTATGTTTTGAATGCATGGAAGAAGTTTGGGATTGAGAAAGCAATGATGAACGCCAAGGGTTTTTACTTCTTTAAGTTCTCCTCTGAATCTGGTATGATTGACGTGTTAGAGCATGGTCCATGGATGATTCGAACGGTCCCTATTATTCTTAATAAATGGTCGCCTAATGTGTCGTTGACGAAAGAAGATTTGACTAAGATTCCCGTATGGTTAAAACTGTATGATGTTCCTTTAGCTGGGTTCACTGAAGATGGTCTAAGTGTCATTGCCTCTAAGATTGGAAGACCTATGTTGCTAGACTCTTATACGAGCACAATGTGTGCGGAATCATGGGGAAGGCCGAACTATGCTCGTGCCATGGTGGAAGTGGATGCCAAATCTGAGTTAAAGGAAAAGCTAACTGTGGCTACTCCGAACATTGAGGGAAAAGGTAAAACTATTGATGTGGTTACGGTTGAATATGAGTGGATACCTCCACGATGTTCGTGTTGTAAGGTATTCGGTCATAAAGATGTTCAATGCCCGAAGTCGGTCCAGGTAAAGGAAGTGGAAGCGCCTAAGACTGATGATGGTTTCAAGCTGTTCTATAAGCGTAAATCTAAAGGTATAAATGTTGGGAACCCTAAACAGCCACCTGTTGAAGGATTTGCAGTGGGAAAACAAAAACAAAAGGTGATCTATAGGGTCAAACAACCTGATGCAATTAAGAAAATGGATACAAATAAATCGGGTGAACCGAGTGGGCTGAAAAACAAAGATGAAACGGGTTCAAAAGAGATTCACTTGGAAAATGCCTTTGATGCCCTTAATAATATTGATGAGAATCTTCCCGCGACTAAGACAATCGAGTTGAATCTTATTGATGAAGAAAGCGATGTTGATCCAGATTTGAATGATACTGCTCAATTTATGGCTCATGGATTATCTGAGGGGGCAAGCACTCCCGATGTCACAGGTATCCAATGATTAGTTTCGCTTCGTGGAATATTAGGGGTTTGAACCGCATCCCAAAACAAAATGAGGTTCATGAAGTGGTTACGGGTAATAATCTTTGCATTTGTGCTATTTTGGAATCCCATGTTGTTAGTAAGAAGTTAAACAATATTTGTTCGACTGTGTTTCCTCATTGGAGCTGGAGTTCTAATAGTAGCTCATGTGAGCGAGGCACTAGGATAATCTTGGGGTGGGATCCTGATATTGTTCAAGTGATGATTCTTGCTTCTTCTGATCAGGTTATTCATTGCCAAGTCAGGATGTTACAAGATAACAGAGATATGTTTGTTTCTGTTATCTATGCTTCAAATAATCACATGCATCGTAGGAGTCTTTGGCGGAATCTGTCAATGCATAATCGATTCGTTGGTCCTTATCCATGGGTTCTCTTGGGGGATTTTAATGCTTCCTTATATATTGATGACTCTTCTTCTGGTTCTTCTCGAATGACAATTGCTATGAGGGAATTCAAAGAGTGCGTCGATGATATTTGTGTGACTGATGTCAATCCCACTGGATTGCATTTTACATGGAATCAGAGGCCTAATTCCAACTCGGGCATTCTTAAAAAGATTGATCGTATAATGGCGAACGAAGCTTTCATGACCGAGTTTACCAACGCCTATGCCATTTTTCAACCGTACAGGATCTCTGATCACTGCCCATCGGTGTTGAAGTTTCCTAGTGTGATTTCTAATCGTCCAAAACCTTTTCGCTTCAGCAACTATTTAGTGTTTAAAGAGGAATTCAAGCAAATCGTGACTGATGGTTGGGGAGCGACTATTGATGGTCACAATATGTTCAAGGTGGTCAAAAAGTTAAGAAGTTTAAAGAAGCCCCTTAGAAAACTCATGTGGTCAAAAGGTGATTTGCACGATAATGTTATTCGTTGTAGAAAGGAGCTTGATGAAGCTCAGATTGCCCTGGATGCCAATCCTGCGGATGTGGTTTCTCGTGAGAATGCTAGTCGTGCTCTTAAACATTTTACAGAAGCAAGCTTAGAGGAAGAGAGGTTTTTAAAACAAAAATCTAAGATTGAATGGCTAAGAGTCGGTGACTGTAACTCTGGTTACTTTCACAAGGTGATCAAAGGTAGAACACACCGTAGTCGAATTCAGGCGCTGATAGATGGTGACGGTTGTATCATTGAGGGTCTAGCTGTCCCGAATAAAATTGTTGCTCACTTTGAGAATTTTCTTGGTACGGCTAATGTTTGCTCTCCTATATCACAACCTGCTTCCCTATTTACCAATCGGTTATCTGCTGATGTGGCTAACCATATGGTTCGTTCAGTAACGGCTACTGAGATCAAGGATGCGATATTTGATATTGGAGAAATTAAATCCCCGGGTCCTGATGGCTACACTTCTGCTTTCTTTAAGAACTCGTGGGAGATTGTTGGTTCTGATGTGGTTGCTGCGGTTGCGGACTTCTTTAATAATGGTCAGCTACTTACTGAATTAAATCATACTATTATTGCCTTATTGCCGAAAGTTGCAACCCCGGCGAAGGTTACAGATTACAGGCCGATCTCCTGCTGTAACGTTATTTATAAATGTATCAGTAAAATTATCACTAACCGCATTAAATCGAGTCTAGATATGTTGATAAGTGATAACCAGTCAGCTTTTATTCCGGGTCGGCGAATATCAGATAATATTTTGCTTACCCAAGAGCTCATGAAGAATTATCATCTTGATAGAGGTATTCCGCGTTGTGCCTTTAAAGTTGACATTCAGAAAGCATATGATACTGTCGACTGGAATTTCTTAGAGTCGATTCTGCATTGCTTCGGATTTCATAATACTATGGTGAAATGGATCATGAAGTGTGTGTCGACGACTTCCTTCTCTATTAATATCAATGGGGAGCTCCACGGTTTTTTCAAAAGTAAACGGGGTTTGAGACAAGGAGACCCGATTTCTCCTTATCTTTTTACTCTTGTTATGGAGGTGCTCTCGTTGATGCTAAAACGGAATATTAGCCGGGCAGGTGACTTTCAGTACCATCCTAAATGTAGTAAGCAACACATTGTAAATCTATGCTTTGCTGATGACTTGTTCTTATTCTCGCATGCTGATATCGACTCTGTTCGTATTATTTCCGATGCCCTTGAGGAATTTAAATCTTGTTCGGGGTTGGTGCCTAGTCTTCCTAAGAGCACCGCATTTTTTGCTAACGTTAGCCAGGTTGTAAAGCATCAGATTCTGGATTTACTCCCTTTTGAAGAGGGATCTCTCCCGGTTCGTTACCTTGGGGTTCCTCTTGTTTCTTCTCGCTTATTACATCGAGACTGTAAAGTTCTTATTGAGAGAGTGAAGCACAAGATAGATGATTGGAAAAATAAATCTTTATCTTTTGCTGGGCGTGTGCAACTTATCATCTCAGTGCTTTATTCTATGCAGGTTTATTGGTCGGGTGTTTTTATTTTGCCTGCATCCGTGATCAAAGACATCGAAAAACTGTTAAGGGGTTTCTTGTGGTGCCAAGGGGATATGAAAAAAGGGAAGGCCAAGGTAAAATGGTCTGATTTGTGTCTTCCGAAATCTGAAGGAGGTCTTGGGTTTAAGAGCCTTAAAATGTGGAATGTTGCTCTCATGTCTTACCATATTTGGAGTCTTATTGCAAATAAGCAATCCCTTTGGGTTAAGTGGGTGCATTCTTACCATTTAGTGGGGCGCCATTTTTGGGAGGTTGATGTTAAATCTACCTCTTGTTGGAGCTGGCGAAAACTTCTTAGCATTCGAGGTATCATTCGGCCGTTTATTAGACATATTATCGGGAATGGCCAATCAACTTCTGCTTGGTTCGATTGGTGGTGCGAACATGGCCCGTTGGATCTTAAGATTTCTAGACGCCAAATTTTTAACGCGGGTTTTGATCACAATACTCGAGTGTGCAGTTTGGTTAATGACACAGGGTGGACATGGCCATCGGAATGGGGTCAGATTATTCCTTTCGATACTTCTATCTCATTGTCTCATGATCATGATTTTATGAAGTGGATCGATTCGGATGGTGTTGCTCATCAGTTTTCGGTTGGATCTGTCTGGCATTCGATTAGGCCAAAAGCTCCTGTTGTCCCATGGTTTAATCTTGTTTGGTCCCCTCATTGCATTCCCCGTCACGCGTTTCTGTTATGGCTTGTCATGGGTCAGAAACTGAAAACTCAGGATAGGCTTCGCTCGTGGGATTTACAACATCATAGGGGGGCTGTGGTGTGCTCGTTATGCAACATGGTTATGGATTCTCATGATCATTTATTTTTTGAGTGTGCTTTCTCGTCGCAGGTTTGGTCCAAAGTGCAGCCTTTAATTCCGATTCCTATTAATTCTTCTAGCTGGAAGTTGGCTCGTGATGTGTTATCGCCAGTTGCTCACAAAAAAGTGGCCCGTGTTGTCGTTTCCAAGCTTTTGTATGCTGCTGCTATATATTTTCTGTGGCAAGAGCGAAACAATCGGATTTTCAAAAGACCCAAACGTTCAAGTGATCAAGTCTTTGATGTCATTTTTTCCACTGTTCGTTTAAAGTTGCTTTCGATCAAGTTTAAAGATTCTCCTCAATCGCAGCTTTTAAAGGATACATGGAAGATCCCATAAGCTGCGCTAGTTTGTGCTTGCTAGTGTTCTAGCTGTTTATTAGGCCGTGTCTGGTTGTTTGTTTGGTTTGCTCGAGCCTGCGTGCTTGTTGTTTTGGTTTTGCGTTTGCTGGTCTTTTATGGTGGTTTTGAGGCTTGTCTCTTAACCTCTAACTTATTTTGTTTCATTCTTTATTCTTTTATAAAATTCACCGGGTATAACCCTTTACCCAAAAAAAAAAAAATATATACAACAATTAGGTACATCAAACAAAATTAATGTATAAAAGATACTGTTAATACATATATAAGCAACCATAAAATCATTATTCATTACCTTAATTGTAAGAAAAGCAAATGTATCCTAACAATATTGGCATCAAATTTTCATACCCAGTTGTAAATTATATAGAAACTAGCATAAAAAGGAAACCTTTGATATAAAAAAGATTCTGAATAGACCACCGAACTAAAAATTAAAATTAATATTAATATTAAGAAAAAAATAAAAGGGTAGAGTTTCCGGTCACATTACCGGTGGATGATCGGACAAAATGGCCGGCGACAACGTTCCAAAGAATCTGGAAAATTAAAGAAGAGAACAAGAATAATTATAGATTTGTATTTTGTATTTGTGTGTGTAAGTTAGTGTGTGAGAAGTATCGAGAGAATATTATTTATTATTATTATTATTATTATTATTATTATTATTATTATAATAATAATAAACTTAAAAGTTTTAAAACTTACAAAAAATTAGTGGGAAGCCTAGAGACAATCTGGGCCCCACACCTCTAGCAATAGCAAAACCTATCCTAGTAAAAATATGAGCAGCAGCAACGGCACCAATATCTTGCGCCATCGAACTCTTCTGCACCCGCTTTAGCAAAAAAACAGCCTCCTTCTCTAATTCCCCAAGGGAAGAAAATGAGAAAGGAACGAAACCATAACCAATCGCCTGACAGCTAGATTTGTACTTGACCCACTTCCGACGAGCCGCATCAACCACAGCACGTCCAGGGACAAAGTCAGAAAGCCCAGACTGTGTCAAAGGAGAAGACCATGTCAAGTCAACACAAACATCGCGACCACACTCCCAGGAATAAATTAACACATCTGCAGGTCTGAGGGCCCTGTCGTTCCCTCTAGACAACCCAATGTCAACCTCCTTTCTCGCTGAAATCCCAGATCGATAACAAACATCAACAAGGGAATCCCGAACAACATTATGTCGATGCTTAATACCCACCATACCAGCACAAGACACCGCGTGATCCCCGAAAATATCCCCAGTAAAAACCCTTGAACAGGCAGAGCATGCCGTCGAGATAGAGAACAATGGAACACCCAACCGGTAGCACAACACACATCGGTAAGTCTTTGCGTTCATCGTCTGACCCAACCCCAAAATAGAGACTGCCCTTAGCCAAGCAGAGGTGTGATCACCCTGCTGTGATTTCCATAAGGCCGATTGTCGGGGAGATAACGAAAAAGTGGATTCTGCAGAAGCGGTAACCTTTGTGAAATAAACATCTGCCAATTTCTTCATGAGTATTGGGGCAGCGACCTCACTCGGATTACCTAAAATATCAAACCCAACCGTTTTATTAAACAGACCCAATGCATCTTCAAAAGCACGACCAAGACCAACAATACCCGCATGACGTAGGAGCTTGGTCTGCAACCCAGCAGACTGTAATCGAGAAGCCACAAAAGCATAATGACGAACATCTCCCGCATAATAAACACCAAGCCCTCCAAATGCAAATGGAAAGGTGGCAAGCCGCCACTGCCAATCACCAAACCCAGGCCCGGAAGCAGTAACAATACGCTACAAGGGGGATCGAAGGGCTCCATCGAAAGCGCGTTGAGCTGCCTCAAATATACTAGGAGGACAAGTACGCAAGGTAAAGTAGAGTTTAGAAACTCCCGTACATGCCCTAAGCAACAACAACTCACACTGAGGATCATCAAGCTTAGCAACCTTATCCATAAGCGCAATGGACTTGGTCACCCTTTGCATCACCAGTTCACTACTAAAACCAGGATCGGAACTTGCGGGTGTGACGACCCGGGAATTTCCGACCAAATTTAAACTTAATCTTTTTATAAACTCCGACACGATAAGCAAAGTCTGTAATATTGAAGTCTCAAAAAACTTTGAACTGTGTTCATGTATACATTTGATCTCTGACAAATCCCGACGATTCACGAACCTATAAACGCAATATGGAAATTTACATGTAATTAACTATACATATACATAATTAGATATTGTTTAATACTCATTATTATATAAAATATATTATATAATTATATTACATAATTGATAATATGTAATACTAATATATTAAGTATAATTGTTACAATAATATTATTACTTTCTTTATTATTACAATATATATCCGAATTAATAATATTATGATATAAATATGAACTTTTATTATCATTTTTATTATTATTATTATCATTATCCCTATTATTTATTAGTGTAATAACTTTAGTTTTATCAATATTATTACTACTATTATTAATATCATTATTAAATATTAACATTATCATTATTAATAATTAATAATAATAATAATATTATTATTATTATTATTATTTATCATTAATATTAATGGAATTATTATTAATATTTATTTATTTAAACACGAATTAAAAGAGTGAATCACTTGCAGATCCTTTACAACTGTATTTGATTGGTACTTTGGACTCTAATCTGATTACTACTCGAATTCCATCTGTAAGAAAACAAATTCTGTTTAGAGTCCACATCAAACTTTATTTTTTTCTTTATTGATTTATTTCGTACGATTAAAATCCTTATCCAACTATAGGAAATTTCTTCTCTGTTCAGGATAGTACAAATCACTGTTCAGGATAGTACAAATCACGACCTTAATGACAGTAAATCTGTTAGTTGTTGCAATCAGACTTTTATTTTTGTTTTTCTTGTTTGTTCGTTCTTCTGCTGGATTCCTTGTGTCGATCCATCAATCTACCATAAAGTAATAGATGTGCTCAATAATATGGATTAACTCATTCATTTTCTTCACCCTCCATATCCATTACAACACCACTCTCGTCACCTTTTCCAAGCTCCTGCTTATGTTTCTTGATTCATTTGAGTAACACCATAATCGCCACAATCACTGCAACTACCTATATTTCTATTACTTTCCAGCTAATCGAACACTTGTTTTCTGTTCCTACTTGAATCACGAAACCATTACCTTAACTCATTGTTGATGCTGCAGTATTTTATGATTTCTGTTCTAATCGAAAAATCACACAAAGCATTACCTTTCACCACCACAAACACCCTCCTTGATCAACACCTTTACGATCATCTTGGAACGTCATCATCATTGAAGACCACAACACCACGATTCAACCTGTAACCATCATTAGTACAGCCTAATTAAAAATTTCTGCTGCGTTTTTGATTCTGTGGAACAGCGAGTTAAATAAACCAACGATATATATATATATATATATATATATATATATATATATATATATATATATATATATATATATTTTGCTTTGTTTCTAAATGCAACAAATACAAAATGATTGATATATAATGATGAGGAAATATGGTGGATACAGCTGTGTTATTATTCGTTGCAGCTTGTGTGTTCATTTCTAATTATGATACCATCACGATCCCACTCTAGCCCCACGAATTCACTTTTAGGATATGAGTTGTTAAAGCTATAAGGCTCGAATTATTATTGGGATTATTATTGATTAGTTTAATTGCTGTTGGGCCATGATGATAGTATGTTGGGGCCTGGTGTCGTTTCTTTTTGGTCGAAGAGGTTGGAACTCGTTCGTTAATAGCTGCTTTACAGCAATGTTTATATTATTTTTTTTAAACTAGATACATAAAAAGGAAGGGTGATGATATGATACTAAGATGATGAAGGCATATTGATAATGATAATGATACGGTTATGATGATCATCATGATTATTATGATGATGGTTAAGATAGACGTAAGATGATGATTGTGATGTTAAGATACGAAGTTGTAAAGATGGAGTTATAGAGATGATGACAATAATAGATAATGATGATGTTGAGAAGATGGTAATGAACGAAATTGTTGACAAACGAATACTGTGTTCTTTGAATTTGTTTTCCTCTTTTCTCCTGGCGAACTCATAATTAGATTAGGGTATATATATTGGGCTACTGGTTCACTGTAATTGGGTTGCTACAATTCAGTTTAAAATTGGGCCGAAATTGAACTTGGGCCGAAATCAATCTCAAAATCCTGTTGGGCCAAGAATTACGGCCTATATAGATTTAGTTTAGGGTATTAAACAGAAAAACTGAGATAGCGGATTGGTTAAGGGGTGTTTTGGTTAAGCGAGAGGTTGTGGGTTCGAGTCCGGGCAATGCCATTTCATTCTTTTTGAAGGCTATTTTATGTGAGGTAGTAATTTTATTGTCTTATTATTATTATTATTATTATTATTATTATTATTATTATTATTATTATTATTATTATTATTATTATTATTATTATTATTATTATTATATTATTATTATTGTTAATTATTAAGAATGTTATGATTATTATTATTAGTATCAAGTATTATTATTTCGTATTATTATAATCATTATTATTATTATTATTATTATTATTATTATTATTATTATTATTATTATTATTATTATTATAACTAGTATTAGAGTAAGAGTTATTAGTAATATGATTAGGATTATTGATATTAGTAAAACTATTAGTAGTATCATTATTATTAAACTTATCTTTTCATAAAATTTCTAGTGTTACTAAAAGTATCATTATTATTATTAGTAAAATTATTATTTTTATAGTTATTATTATTAGTGTTCATTATTATTAAAATTAACATTTTAATTAAAAGTATCATTTTTACTAAAGTTACCATCTTTATTATTAATACTAAAAGTATAAATTTTAACTCTATTATCATTATTATTACTTTTATCATTACTAATATTATTTTAGTATTATTGTAATATAAATATATACAAAAATATATTTGATACACATTACATAACAAAATTTATATTTTTTATTTATTTTAAATACATAAAAATGAATATATGAAAACATATAGGTTATTAACATAAAAATGATATAAATTTGTTCGATTACAGTATGGGTGTTAATATATACATAAATATATAGGTTTGTGAATCCGAGGTCAACCCTACACTTGTTAAATGACATCATATGTATTTTTACTTCAAAATACATTATGGTGAGTTCATTTGCTCCCTTTTACTCTTTATATTTTTGGGCTGAGAATACATGCACTGTTTTAAAGACTGTTATACAATATTTATATGCGTGAGTTCATTTGCTCCCTTTTACTCTTTACATTTTTGGAACTGAGAATACATGCGCTGTTTTACAACTGTTTTATTAAATGCTGTTGAAATATATTTTGAACTGCGAATACATGAAATGCTTTTATAAATGTTTGACGAGATAGACACAAGCAAAACATTCCTCGAATGAATTATTATGCAGACAGAAGTTCTGTGGATTATTGTTGAATTATGTGGATATGATAATTGCCACCATTGAATTATGTGGACATGATAATTGCCACCATTGAATTATGTGGACATGATAATTGCCACCATTGAATTATGTGGACATGATAATTGCCACCAATTGATATGAATGTTATGTATCGAGAGAATGATTTTATACACAGGTTATGTGTATGTTATTTTGTGCACAAGATATGTGTACGGTTACTAAGATTATGAAAAATGGTTTCATACACGAGAAAGGTGTACTGTATTTAAAAGATATCGCATGTGCATTACAGGTGGGTATAGGATTCGGGCCCATTTGTACCATGCAGGATTTAAATCTTGTGGTTTATCAAAATGATGAATTTTATTGTTTTATGATAAACTTATGAACTCACCAACCTTTTGGTTGACACTTGAAAGCATGTTTATTCTCAGGTATAAAAGAAACATTCCGCTGTGCATTTGCTCATTTTAAAGATAGTATTTGGAGTCGATCATCGCAATGGAACCAGTTGTTGGTGACTTCGTCCAGATGGATTAGGACGGGTCCTTTCAATTGGTATCAGAGCGGTGGTCTTAGCGAATCAGGTCTTGCATTAGTGTGTCTAACTGATAGTCGTTAGGATGCATTAGTGAGTCTGGACTTCGACCGTGTCTGCATATCAAAAGTTTTGCTTATCATTTCTAGTCGGAAATGATCTACTTATCATCCTTAGGAAATTACTTGCTTATCATTCTTAGTCTAGACACATCTTACTGCAATGATTGCATGAATAGTGTATAGACAAAATTCGTATCTTAGCGTATCTACTAATTCATATCTTAGCATATCTATTACTATAACTTTACCTGACAACTTCCGTAGATTCCTCCGTAACTTATGGGATTTTAGTATTATATATGCATATGTAAATTATGTATTGAAGAGTACTAATCTACATCCTATAATCTAATTCTTATCGAAAATCCTTCATCTGATTGTACGAGATGAATTCCTCAACCAGTTCGAGTTCCTCAGATTTCGATAGCTATTCCGATAGTTATTCCGACAGCTATTCCGACATGGATATTCACCTAAGCTCCGAAAGCAGTATAACCAGAATGAATCAACCAATCATCCACCCCCAATTTATCTGATGGGTTCGTAGTCGACTTAATCAATGGAGACGCGAAGAAGGCGATCCCTTCCACCAATTGAATTCACCGATTGGCGAAGAACCTGAAGCACTTACTGGCTAACCTATCTGAAACACCATTTTCACCCTCATTTCCCGAATATCTCGCCACAACTATATCATAACTAAGATTCTAAACTTTATTCATCCGCTCGTTCCGACCGACAATCATCCAGAAATAATAGAAGGAGTTAGCGAACTTCGCGCTCGAGTAATCAATTTGGAGAATATGGTGCAAAATCTACCAGCTTCAGCAACATCACCGGCACCAGTACCATCAACAATCCATGCCTCAACATCTCATTCTGTACCTCGAGTATAATCATCGTTCTACATGACGTTCTACATTATTTATCTTCGTTCGACATGGCAATTATGTAATCTCTAATATTTTAGAGATTATATATTCTTGTTTTAACGATAAATCAAATGAGTTTAATATTATATTAACTCATTAAATCCATGATTATATCTGAAGAAAATATATATGTATATATGTTTTCATAAAGATTGTAATTAAAAATTCTTTTGTACAAACTGTTAATGGTGAAGATATTTTAACGGGTAGGTAATACCCGAGGAATATTTAGATTTCACATTAATAAAGTTACACTGTATATTCTCCGAATCTGATTCAACAGTCATTTACGATCCTACTTACATCCATCGATATACGTATCCGTTCACCACAGAATAACCATTTTCATTCAATTTCATATTTGGATTTTGACCTATCAGAATTCTACAAGTGGCATAAGGAAGAAAATATTGGACAAAATAAAATTTGTTAGAAACAAACAAATTAACTATGATAAATTTTGTTAAGAATCCACGCTAACAAAATCATAGCTAGCTGTTCCTAGCTAACTGTTAATTCCTTGTTGTACATTTAATTATCGCAATTTATTTTATCGCAATTTAATTCTCGCAATTTTAATTATTGTCATTTACATTCTGTTATTTATTTTACGCACTTTATTTATCGTCATTTAATTTCTATTATTTATTTTACGCACTTTAAATATCGGGACACGTATATAAGGTTTTGACATATCATATCGACGCATCTATATATATTATTTGGAATAACCATAGACACTCTATATGCAGTAATGCTGGAGTTAGCTACACAGGGTTGAGGTTGATTCTACAATAATATATATAGTTTGA
This sequence comes from Rutidosis leptorrhynchoides, assembly GCF_046630445.1. NCBI lineage: Eukaryota > Viridiplantae > Streptophyta > Magnoliopsida > Asterales > Asteraceae > Rutidosis > Rutidosis leptorrhynchoides. The sequence goes on along the minus strand of NC_092339.1, from coordinate 309,024,161 downwards.
GTTGTGATCGAGTCTGAGACATGTACACGAGTCACGATACGTATTAATTAATTCGAATATTATATATTAAACTATATATGAATTATTGGACTATTACTGTGGACTATCGACTGTGGACTTAGAACATTGGACAATTAAAATAAATTAAAATATTGATTATAACATATGAAACTAAATATTTCTTCAAGTTTGCCACTTGATTTCATCTTAAACGTCATTTGTATCTTGACGATTACAATCTGCGTTCAAACCTTTCATGATTCTTGAAAATACCTCAATCGAGAGGATGAACCAACCGCACTTCATCTATGGAAGAAAAGAGTGAGGCATATAGCTATGCACCTGAAAAATTCTCGAAACCTGAGTAAACGTTTAACGTATATCTGTGCTAGCTCCTTTGGCGTTATTATTACCGAAATTAACCTTGCAACTCCTTTTCGAGATAGCTAATTTTGTCACAGGTCCAGCAAATCAACTTCGACTTTTCGTTTGAAACAACCTTATTATAATCTTGATTTATATGCGTATTTTTTTGTTGTTACCGGGGAACCTTTTATATTTCACCATATTACCAACAGATGTACCAGCAACCTCGTTGCTCCTTGGCTTAAATCTCCCCGACAAATCACTATACTTATCTATTGAAGTCTCATCATGTACTCATCCGCACCTTGTAACAAGAATTGCCATACCAATTACCGGGAATCAGCAAATCTGTATTATGAGTCTCACAACGTTTCCATATCAACAGTTATATGTATCCATATAACATTTACCTCTTAGAACTATAACCTTTCATTTTGAAATTGTGAAAAGCACTCAGTCTGCAAAGCAATACTCTGAATGTTGAAAAAGTTGAATGAAGCAGCAGAAATCGTAGACAACCGTAAACGACCTTAATCATCGGAAGTATGATGATAAAGAATAGTATGTTGGAAAAGCTCAGAAAAGTTAGAACTAAAAAACAGATTGAGCTAACCACAAAGGAGACCAAGGACAAATACAAGGACCATACCCTATATTCAAAGAATCCAAGTAATTTTAGATCCGTTGAAATCTTTAGAGAATACCTTGCTCCGAAGTCATGTTAAAAATCTTGCGGAAATTTTTTTTTCATCAACCTTCGAACTTAGAAATTCCAAAATATCATCATAAATATCTTCGATATTTCTGAGGATATTTTCATAAATATTCTTTTCCGAAATTATCTACCTCTTCGTGTTTTCTGTATTCCATTATATTGAAAACTTTTGTAAAATCTAAGTATAAATTATGAATGTATTGTGGAGAAGTGTTGGGAATTGAAGCATGAGTTAGTATAATATAATGGCGCTTGGCCAACGTGATTATATTACAATAAATCATGCTGAGTTTCTAATGAAACGTGATGATGGTTCACAGTAGATCATACCATCATCATGTGTCATATTACATAACTCTTTCATTGTGCTTAACCTCTGAACATATCAAGAAAATATATTCTTGATAGTTCTATTCTCAGTGAATCTGGTAATTTGACAATTCAAATCGTGCTATTACGTTCTTTCTTGATTAGAACATTAAGTTCATTCGAAACTCTATACTTACGAATTCTGGACCGTTACTCGCTTTACTAGAGGCCGAGAAGAGAAGAAAAAGGTAAAGAACTCCGAAACATAAGGGAAAATATAAAGCCCAATAACAACACGGAGATTACAAACCGTGGATATTAATACGAATAGCAATATAAAGACACGGTATAATTAAGAATAGTATCACCTCAAGGTAATAGTAGAAGTAAGCAGATTTAAAATTTTTCTGGTGGAAGATTAAAAAGAAGAATGACAGAAATGATAATTAGAAAAATATCAAGGATTAGAACGGGATTAAGCATTTTCACAATCTTTTGAATTTGAGAATTGAGTATAGGAATGGTGAGAATAATGGAACAGAAGAGTTAAATTTATAATGGAAGTATCAGACAGAGTAATCGAGGCAGATCATCGTATTTATTTATAGAGATCTTAATTTCTTTATTCGCCGAAGAATCAAATCTTATAGATCTCGAAGATTTTTCTTTTAAATCCCTTGAATTCCGGAATTCAATCGACACGACGTTAAAAGTTAAGACGAACCTTATTTTCTAAATTCAATCAAGACAATGTCAAAAGTTAAGACGCACCTTATTTTCTAAAACCAACCGTGACTACGTCACCAGTTAAGACGAATTCCTATTCCTCATTTCACTCTGTTATAATAGCTTCAACCATACGTTTCGAATAAATGAATTGTTTATTCCATATTACTTACTGATGATAAAACTTTATTCATCAGCTCATATTGTCATGAAAACATTTTTATTGTTAACCATGACCACTACACTCAAATTTCGAGACGAAATTTCTTTAACGGGTAGGTACTGTGACGACCCGGGAATTTCCGACCAAATTTAAACTTAATCTTTATATAATCTCCGACACGATAAGCAAAGTCTGTAATATTGAAGTCTCAAAAAACTTTGAACTGTGTTCATGTATACATTTGATCTCTGACAAATCCTGACGATTCACGAACCTATAAACGCAATATGGAAGTTTACATGTAATTAACTATACATATACATAATTAGATATTGTTTAATACTCATTATTATATAAAATATATTATATAATTATATTACATAATTGATAATATGTAATACTAATATATTAAGTATAATTGTTACAATAATATTATTACTTTCTTTATTATTACAATATATATCCAAATTAATAATATTATGATATAAATATGAACTTTTATTATCATTTTTATTATTATTATTATCATTATCCCTATTATTATTAGTGTAATAACTTTAGTTTTATCAATATTATTACTACTATTATTAATATCATTATTAAATATTAACATTATCATTATTAATAATTATTAATAATAATATTATTATTATTATTATTATTATTATTATTTATCATTAATATTAATGGAATTATTATTATTAATATTTATTTATTTAAACACGAATTAAAAGAGTGAATCACTTGCAGATCCTTTACGACTGTATTTGATTGGTACTTTGGACTCTAATCTGATTACTACTCGAATTCCATCTGTAAGAAAACAAATTCTGTTTAGAGTCCACATCAAACTTTATTTTTATCTTTATTGATTTATTTCGTACGATTAAAATCCTTATCCAACTATAGGAAATTTCTTCTCTGTTCAGGATAGTACAAATCACTGTTCAGGATAGTACAAATCACGACCTTAATGACAGTAAATCTGTTAGTTGTTGCAATCAGACTTTTATTTTTGTTTTTCTTGTTTGTTCGTTCTTCTGCTGGATTCCTTGTGTCGATCCATCAATCTACCATAAAGTAATAGATGTGCTCAATAATATGGATTAACTCATTCGTTTTCTTCACCCTCCATATCCATTACAACACCACTCTCGTCACCTTTTCCAAGCTCCTGCTTATGTTTCTTGATTCATTTGAGTAACACCATAATAACCACAATCACTGCAACTACCTATATTTCTATTACTTTCCAGCTAATCGAACACTTGTTTTCTGTTCCTACTTGAATCACGAAACCATTACCTTAACTCATTGTTGTTGCTGTAGTATTTTATGATTTCTGTTCTAATCAAAAAATCACACAAAGCATTACCTTTCACCACCACAAACACCCTCCTTGATCACCACCTTTACGATCATCTTCGAACGTCATCATTATTGAAGACCACAACACCACGATTCAACCTGTAACCATCATTAGTACAGCCTAATTAAAAATTTCTGCTGCGTTTTTGATTCTGTGGAACAGCGAGTTAAATAAACCAACGATATATATATATATATATATATATATATATATATATATATATATATATATATATATATATTGTGTTTGCTTTGTTTCTAAATGCAACAAATACAAAATGATTGATATATAATGATGAGGAAATATGGTGGATACAGCTGTGTTATTATTCGTTGCAGCTTGTGTGTCCATTTCTAATTATGATAACATCACGATCCTACTCTAGCCCCACGAATTCACTTTTAGGATATGAGTTGTTAAAGCTATAAGGCTCGAATTATTATTGGGATTATTATGGATTAGTTTAATTGCTGTTGGGCCATGATGATAGTATGTTGGGGCCTGGTGTCGTTTCTTTTTGGTCGAAGAGGTTGGAACTCGTTCGTTAATAGCTGCTTTACAGCAACGTTTATATATATATATATATATATATATATATATATATATATATATATATATATATATATATATATATATATATATATATATATATATATATATATTTTAAACTAGATACATAAAAAGGAAGGGTGATGATATGATACTAAGATGATGAAGGCATATTGATAATGATAATGATACGGTTATGATGATCATCATGATTATTATGATGATGGTTAAGATAGACGTAAGATGATGATTGTGATATTAAGATACGAAGTTGAAAAGATGGAGTTATAGAGATGATGACAATAATAGATAATGATGATGTTGAGAAGATGGTAATGAACGAAATTGTTGACAAACGAAGACTGTGTTCTTTCAATTTATTTTCCTCTTTTCTCCTGGCGAACTCATAATTAGATTAGGGTATATATATTGGGATACTGGTTCACTGTAATTGGGTTGCTACAATTCAGTTTAAAATTGGGCCGAAATTGAACTTGGGCCGAAATCAATCTCAAAATCCTGTTGGGCCAAGAATTACGGCCTATATTGAAATGTCCCGTTCTTATTAATTAAAAACGTTCCATATTAATTGATTTCGTTGCGAGGTTTTGACCTCTATATGAGACGTTTTTCAAAGACTGCATTCATTTTTAAAATAAACCATAACCTTTATTTCATAAATAAAGGTTTAAAAAGCTTTACGTAGATTATTAAATAATGATAATCTAAAATATCCTGTTTACACACGACCATTACATAATGGTTTACAATACAAATATGTTACATCGAAATCAGTTTCTTGAATGCAGTTTTTACACAATATCATACAAACATGGACTCCAAATCTTGTCCTTATTTTAGTATGCAACAGCGGAAGCTCTTAGTATTCACCTGAGAATAAACATGCTTTAAACGTCAACAAAAATGTTGGTGAGTTATAGGTTTAACCTATATGTATCAAATCGTAACAATAGACCACAAGATTTCATATTTCAATACACATCCCATACATAGAGATAAAAATCATTCATATGGTGAACACCTGGTAACCGACATTAACAAGATGCATATATATAAGAATATCCCCATCATTCCGGGACACCCATCGGATATGATATAAATTTCTAAGTACTAAAGCATCCGGTACTTTGGATGGGGTTTGTTAGGCCCAATAGATCTATCTTTAGGATTCGCGTCAATTAGGGTGCTTGTTCCTTAATTCTTAGATTACCAGACTTAATAAAAAGGGGCATATTCGATTTCGATAATTCAACCATAGAATGTAGTTTCACGTACTTGTGTCTATTTTGTAAATCATTTATAAAACCTGCATGTATTCTCATCCCAAAAATATTAGATTTTAAAAGTGGGACTATAACTCACTTTCACAGATTTTTACTTCGTCGGGAAGTAAGACTTGGCCACTGGTTGATTCACGAACCTATAACAATATATACAAATATATCAAAGTATGTTTAAAATATATTTACAACACTTTTAATATATTTTGATGTTTTAAGTTTATTAAGTCAGTTGTCCTCGTTAGTAACCTACAACTAGTTGTCCACAGTTAGATGTACAGAAATAAATCGATAAATATTATCTTGAATCAATCCACGACCCAGTGTATACGTATCTCAGTATTGATCACAACTCAAACTATATATATTTTGGAATCAACCTCAACCCTGTATAGCTAACTCCAACATTCACATATAGAGTGTCTATGGTTGTTCCGAAATATATATAGATGTGTCGACATGATAGGTCGAAACATTGTATACGTGTCTATGGTATCTCAAGATTACATAATATACAATACAAGTTGATTAAGTTATGGTTGGAATAGATTTGTTACCAATTTTCACGTAGCTAAAATGAGAAAAATTATCCAATCTTGTTTTACCCATAACTTCTTCATTTTAAATCCGTTTTGAGTGAATCAAATTGCTATGGTTTCATATTGAACTCTATTTTATGAATCTAAACAGAAAAAGTATAGGTTTATAGTCGGAAAAATAAGTTACAAGTCGTATTTGTAAAGGTAGTCATTTCAGTCGAAAGAACGACGTCTAGATGACCATTTTAGAAAACATACTTCCACTTTGAGTTTAACCATAATTTTTGGATATAGTTTCATGTTCATAATAAAAATAATTTTCTCAGAATAACAACTTTTAAATCAAAGTTTATCATAGTTTTTAATTAACTAACCCAAAACAGCCCGCGGTGTTACTACGACGGCGTAAATCTGGTTTTACGGTGTTTTTCGTGTTTCCAGGTTTTAAATCATTAAGTTAGCATATCATATAGATATAGAACATGTGTGTAGTTAATTTTAAAAGTCAAGTTATAAGGATTAACTTTTGTTTGCGAACAAGTTTAGAATTAACTAAACTATGTTCTAGTGATTACGAGTTTAAACCTTCGAATAAGATAGTTTTATATATATGAATCGAATGATGTTATGAACATCATTACTACCTCAAGTTTAGTAGGTAAACCTACTGGAAATGACAAGAAATGATCTAGCTTCAAAGGATCTTGGATGGCTTGAAAGTTCTTGAAGTAGGATCATGACACAAAAACAAGTTCAAGTAAGATTTTTACTCGAATTAAGATAGTTTATAGTTAAAGAAATTGAATCAAAGTTTGAATATGAATATTACCTTGAATAAGAAAGATAACCTACTGTATATAACAAAGGTTTCTTGATCTTAGATGATTACTTGGAATGGATTAGAAAGCTTGGAAGTAAATTAGTAAACTTGAAGGGATTTTTGAAGTGTTCTTGAAGTGTTCTTCCTATGATGATTATAGCTTGATTCTTGAAGTGATTTTTGATGAAGATGATGATTAACTACTGGAAAAATACGTTCATAATAGTGTGTGTGTGTTGAGAGAGAATTAGAAAGAGAATTGGAAGTGAAATGGAGTGAATGATTGATGTCAAAGCTAAGGGATACGAAATAGTTTATATTTTACTAGGAAAAACTATTAATTACGATACATTTTTACACAAGATATTTATTTATTTAGAGAACGGATATACTTAAACCTTGCTACAACACTTATAGGCAGTGTACCTAATCGTACAGTAGTGTAGTTTTTAGTAAGTCCGGTTCGTTCCACAGGGAATCTTTTTTAAACAAAGCTCAACGCTATATTAGTTTACTTTTATAAAAATACAAACATATATATAAGTAATATTATTATTATAAAAGAGGGGTTTTTTACCGTTTAATGACCGGTTTGTCGATTTTAAATCTTTAGTCGCAGTTAAAACCTAATGTAAAATATTAAATAAATAAAAGACTTAAATTAAAACGTAAAGTAAATAACGATAATGAAATTGCGAATAATAAAAGTGCGATAAAATAAACTTGCGATAATTAAAAAGTACGATAATTAAAAGTGCGATTAAATAACAATAAATAAAAGTGCGATAATTAGAAGTGCAATTAAATATAAAATAAAGGAAATTAAATATGAAATAAAAGAATTATGCTTATTTAAACTTCCGTAATCATGATGTTTGACGTGTTGATTTTTGTTTTATGCCCATGGGTTAATTGTCCTTTGTCCTGGATTATTTAATATGTCCGTCTGGTTTTTGTCCATAACAGTCCATCAGTCATAAATATAAAATGTGAGTGCCCTCGTCAAATTATCCTTATACCCGAAGTTAAATATTCCAACTAATTGGGGATTCAAATTGTAACAAGGTTTTAATACTTTGTTTAATGAATACACCAGGTTATCGACTGCGTGTAAACCAAGGTTTTACTACTTTGTTAACAATTACACCAATTACCCTTGAATGTAATTTCACCCCTGTTTTAATTATTCTAGTGGCTATTAATCCATTCCTGTGTCCGGTTAAATGAACGATTATTCGTACATATAAATACCCCGCCCATCGTGTCCGATTGAGTGTATATGGTAATTTATAGGGACGCCCAATTGTAAATCTTTATATTAACATTAACAAACTATCATTTAGTTAAACAAATATAAAGCCCATTAATAGCTCATAGTCTAATTTCCACAAGTGTCGTTCTTTTGTCCAAACCCCAATTATGGTACAAAGCCCAATTACCCAATTTTAGTAATTAGCCCAACATCATGATTACTTCGTTTTAAATAAGCATAATAATAACTTAGCTACGAGACATTAATGTAAAAAGGTTGAACATAACTTACAATGATTAAAAATAGCGTAGCGTTACACGGACAGAATTTCGACTTACACCCTTACAACATTCGCTAACATACCCTTATTATTAGAATTATAATTAAAATTAAAATATAAATTATAAATATAAATATAAATATATCGTATGAATTGAGAGAGAGATATATATTTTTGGTGAATTTTTACGATCAGAATGCGCGAGCTTTATAGGGATTTTTGACTTTTGGGGCTCCGCGACTCGCGGCATTTTTGCCTTCAAACTCCGCGAGTCGCGGAGAATGAAATTACAGCTCAGTCCCTTTGGAGTCTTTCTTGCCGACGGTTTTTGTAAGAATCCGAAACTAATCCTCCCGGACGACGTCTTCAACAGTTGGTCCCATTGCGATGATCGACTCCAAGTAATGTCCTTAAAATGAGCAAATGCACAGCGGAAGACTTAATTCGTACCTGAGAATAACATGCTTTAAAAAGTCAACATAAAGTTGGTGAGATATATAGGTTTGATGCTAGCAGCGTTATAACTATGGACCACAAGATCTCATATATAAAAATATAATACACTCGCAAGTGTATAAAATCATTCTGCTTATGTTGAGGCCTCAGTAACCAACCTTAACAATAATATAATAAGTCATCTTCGCAAAGATAGATATGTACACTCGCAAGTGTATAAATAATCCTCGAAGTACTAAACATCCGCCCACTAGTTCTTATGTCTAGTGCAGCCTACTGGATGGGGGTGTTAAACCCGATAGATCTATCTTTAGGATTCGCGCTTACATGCTATTATAACATATAACTAAATTACCTAGCACATCAATCTGCAGAATATCATTTTTAATCACTTGTGTCCATAACGTAAATCATTTATAAAAACAGCGCATGTATTCTCAGCCCAAAAATATTTAAAGTTTAAAAGGGACTATATACTCACCTAATGTATTTTGTAGTAAAAATACATATAACCTCGTTGATCAAGTATAAGGTTGGCCTCGGATTCACGAACCTTTGAAATCTCAAAAAAAATAACAAAATGCCCAAGCCCGGGATCGAACTTGAGACCTCTTGCTTAACACACAACAATCTAAACCACTCATCCATTCCTTTTTATCTAACAATATCCCATACGAAAATTGTTTTAACCCGTAAGTCCGGTTCTATGTCTTCCTTGCCCTCGACCCAACTTCCTTTTCGGCCCAACTGAGTTAAAACCTCGGCCCAACTATATTTCGGTCCAACAGTGGCTCATGGCCCAACAGTGGCTCTCGGCCCAAAAGAAAGTCTCAAGAAAAATACGGCTATATGCATTCTGTGTTTCGTTTCCTTGATTTTATGCAAAAGTGGACCACTAATAGCTGTAAAGTTCATCATCACTTATCATCTAATCCACCTAATTACTTTATAATTACTTTATGAAAGGAACCCAAACATTTCTTTTTTCTTTTTTTTTATTCGGTAGACCAAAGTCTTTATCAATCCATGTACACTTTCCTTATCTTTTCCCTAATCCAGTATCTTTATCATCGTTACAATTGTTAATAAAAAGGCAGTTGTAGAAACAGTTGCTGTAACAGTAGAGACAGAAGAAGAATTGCAATAAACCGAGAATTTCATGAGAGGTTTCTGGATGGTTGAACAATGGGGTGGTTTCGATAGATGAAGCTGTGGGGAGGTTCAAACGGGGAGGATGGTGTTTGATGATTTGTCGTTCGGTTTTTATGAGAGAGAGAAGAAAGAGAGTAGCGATGTGGTAAGGGTGTCGGTGGTTTGAGGTGGTGGTTTAATAATCGGATGAACTGGAAAATCAATAAAGGTTCGTTGGTTTGAGGTTGATCGAACGTAACAGTAGAAACAAGAGAACGAAGGCAAACAATTCATGTGAGTTTCTGTTTGATGATTTCGAATGACGGGAACATTAACAACGAGTAGCTGCAGTAGGTTTTTGAATTACAAAACAAGTGTTTTATGATGGTTGAGTGAGTGATGATGATGATAGTTTAGATTCGTAACAGAAACAGTAGGAATTTCCTGGATGTTCTTTGAGTTGGGTTGGGTATTTCACAGCTGCAAAACGGATGGGTTTAGTGGTGGTTGTGGTAGTATTTGAATGGAAACAGAATAATAGCAGTTGTAGTATCGATGGTTGGTGTATTGGTGTTTCAAAGGTGGTGGAAGATAGTTCAAGGAATTGAAGATGGTGATCTAGTGGGTTTGTTAGTGGATTAAAGTGCCCGATCATAGCCAGAAAACAGAAGTAGATAGTAGCATTTAGTTGATTGAGTACATAAATGAATGGTGATTTGTTATTTAGCTTAAATGGAGAAAAATACACGAAACTGAGGTGGTTGTCTTTGTTGCAGAACACGGTTGTGATGATAGTTGGTGAGATTGATGATGGTAGTGATATGGGTGGTACATGTTTTGTAAAGGGGTGGCGTTTATCAAATAAGGAGAAGAAGAAGGGAGAGTGTGCAGATGAGGGAGAGTGTGAAGATGTACATTATATATCTATAATCTGTTAATGATAATGAAAAAAATATCAAGTACAGTGTATTCCAAATAATAATCTTTAAACAATGTTGAATCACGGATTCAATTGATACAAAAAAAAAAAAAATATATATATATATATATATATATAATATTATTAATATTAATAATAATATAATAATCAAATTTGAAATTAAAATAACTTTTGCAGTAAAATCATCCGTTGACATAAAATTTAGGATATTAATTCCTGGTCCGTTGCTAATCAGTGGTGGATAAAAAGTACTCAGAAAATCTCACACTTTTACAATAAATATAGATATTTATTTTAGTCATTAAGCTATAAAAATTTGGTAATTAATTAGTTACAATCATTTAATATTAATATTTAATATACATTAAATATTCATATAGATTCATTTAATTATATCGTTTTTCATTTTACATTTTAAGTTCTAACGATTAAATGGTATTTCAATATTTTCAGTTATTATATACATATCTATATATTTACTTATACACACTTGTTCGTGAATCGTCGGAAATTAGTCAAAGGGTAATTGATCACCTAAATATAGATTTCAAACTTTTCTAGACTCCACATTACAGATTTTTCTTATCGTGGCGGAACCATATAAAGATTATAGTTTAAATTTGGTCGGAAATTTCCGGGTCGTTACAGTACCCACCCGTTAAAGAAATTTCGTCCCCGAAATTTGGTAGAGGTTGTCATAAATAACAATAGGAATGTTTTCATGATGAATATGAGGTAATAATAGAGTTTTATCATTATTGGAAGATATGGATAAAACGATTCGATCATGTGAAGCGCACGAGTGAAGCTATCACAAAAGAGTGATATGAGTAAATATGGAATTGTTTTTAACCGATGACGTGATTAGGATTGATTTTCGGATTTTAAGGGATTCAAAGAAAATCTTACATAACAAGATTTGGTTCTTCAGCGATCAGAATCTTCTTTGATTTAATATGGAAATCTGTTTTGGTTTCTCTGTCGGATATTTCTCTATAAATCCACCCTTCATTTTCCTTATTTTTCGCAACTCACATCTTTTACTTTTTCTCCTTAATTTATACCTTAAAGTATTCCTTGAAATGCTCCATCCCATTCTAATTCTTGTTATACTTCTAATTTTCACATCTGTCATTCTCCTTTTTCATCTACCTCCAGAAGAATCTATTTCCTTCTACTATACTCTTGTGTTTATAGTGTTTCTAGTTCTCCCGTGTCTCTATATTGCTATCTGCATCGATATACACGGTTTGTAGATCCTGGGTGGTTGTTGAGTTTTATATTTTCCCCTATTTTTCGGAGCCTCATGCTTTTGTTTTCTCTTCCCGACTTCGAGTCAAGCGAGTAATGGTCCGGAATTTGTAGGTATGAAATTCGGAATGAATATAGCTAATGTTCTTAGAAAGAAATGGTAATGGCACAATTTTAATTTGTCAAATTACCAGAATGTCCAGGAAGATAGAACTTATCAAGATGATATGTTCCTAATACGTTTCGGAATTGGATAGAATGTAAGAGCCGTGTAACATGGCTCATGATGACGGTACTGGGAATCATCATGCTTCATTAGAAACTCAACATGACTTATTGTAATATAATGAAGTTGATCAAGTTTCATTATATTATACTAATTCATGCATCAGTTCCCAACACTACTTCAAAACATTCATATTTTAACTTCAGAGGTTTTAGAATTTAGAAACTAACACAGTTTCTTTTATGTTGTAACACAGATATTACGGGGAGATAAATATCTTCAGAAATATTGAGGATATTTATAATGAAAGGCACGATGATATCGTAAATTTTCTATCATTGATGGATAACGAGGAAAATTTGTCTACGAAGGTTTAGAATGAGAGGTAAGGTGTTTTCTAATAATTTCAACAGGTACGGAATCATTTGGATCCTTTGAAGTCGGGTTTAGTTTCTCGATTTGTCAACTTTATCGTCAAACTTTTGACTGTTAAAGTCGTTTACAGTTTTTGCTGCTTCATCAGCATTTCAAAAGTTATTTATCGTTCAAGATGTTTTCCAGAACTTCACATTTGGAGTATGAAATTCTTAGGGATAGACATTGTAGGTATAACTGGAGAAGTTCTGCGAGAATTTCAAAATACTAATTGCGGATTTTGCCGAAGAGATGACGAGCTGTTGGTATATCTGCTGATGATGTCGTGGGATAAAAGGTTCTCCGGTAACGATGGCGAAAGGACAAGGTATAAATATTGAGGTTATAATAAGAGTGGTCTCACTGAGAAGTCGAAGTGGAGCTGTGACAAAATTAGTTTCTTGAAAAGGAATCGTATGGTTGTTTTTGGCTAATGAATGATAAAGAATTCAACGCGGATATGTTTTAACTATAACTTCAGTTTCGAAAGTTTTTCATGTGCATAAGTGTATGCATAAATCTTTCTTCCGTAGACGAGGTGCGGCTGGTTCAACTTCTCGATCGAGACGTTTTCAAGAATCATGAAAAGTTGTGAATGCGAATTGTAATTGTCGAGGTACAAAGGAGGTTTAAGATGAAATCAAGTGGCAAACTTGAAGATTAGTTTAGTTTCATATGTTATAATCAACATTTTAACCCATTTTAATTGTCCAAAATTAGCAGTCTAATAGTCTGATTGTCCAATGGTTCAATAGATTCATATATAAATTAGATATATATAATATTCGAATTACTTAATACGTATCGTGACCCGTGTACCGGTCTCGGTGTCGATCACAACTCAAAGTATATATATATTTTGGAATCAACTCCGACCCTGTATAGCCAACTCCCACCTTCACATATAGAGTGTCTACGGTTGTTCCGAAATATATATATAGATGGGTCAATATGATAGGTCGAAACCTTGTATACGTGTCCCGTTATTTAATGTGCGGAAATTAAATAACAATAAATAAAATTGCGAGAATGTAAATTGCGATAAATTAAATGTTAATCAGTTAGCTGGGAACAGTTAGCCGGAACAGTTAGCGTGGAATCCTTAACAGATTTTAATTAATTAATTCGTGTGTTTCTAGCAATTTTTAATTTGTCCAATATTTCTTCTTTATGCCACTTGTTGGATTCGGGTAGGTAAAATCCAAATATGAAATTTAAATGGAAATGATTAATCTGGAATGAACGGATACGTATATCGGTGATTGTAAGTAGGATAGCATATGACCGTTGAATCAGATTCGAAAAATGTACAGTGTAACTTATTAATGTGAAATCCAAATATTCCTCGGGTACTACCCACCCGTTAAAATATTTTCATCATTAACAGTTTGTACGAGAGAATTCTTAATTACGATATTTATGAAAATATACTTGCATATATATTTTCATCGGATGTAATCTTGGATTTAATGAGTCAATAAGATATTAAACTCATTTGTTTTATCGTTAATACTGAATTACATGATCTCTAAAACATTAGAGATTTCATAATCACCATGTCGAACGAAGATATATGAGGTAGAACGTTACGTAAAGCGAAGGTAATCGATGTAGAACGATATGTAGCACGAAGATCATATTCGAAGTACAGATGTTAATATTGAGGCATGTGATGTTGGTATCCGAGGTACAGATCGTGATGTTGAGATTTACGACGTGATTGGGGTGTTAAGAGTATTGTCGGCGTTGATGACGATAATACGGATTATTCTGCTGGTGCTACTGCTGGTATTTGTAATCCTCCGCACCAGATTCTCCAAAACCATTACTCGAGCACGTAGTTCGTTAACTTCTGATATTATGTCGGAATGTTTGACGATTGAAACGAGCGGGTGAGTAAGATTCGAAATATAGGATAATGTATAATCGTAACGGGATACTCTAGAAATGAGAGGGTAAATGGTTTCTCGAACAGGTTCACCGGTAAGCGTTTCAGGTTCATCGCCAAGAGGCAACTTGGTGGATGGAAAAGATTTTCGATGTGGAATGATTTTCAGATATCGGATGATACTTTAACTATATAGAATATCTATATGTAATACTAAAGATTTCGTAGGCTACAAAGGATGTTACGGCATATATCAGGCAAATCTACAGATACGCCAAGATAGAAATTATCAGATACGCTAAGATATGAATTTCGTCTATACACTATCAATGCACTAAATGCAGTAGAGCGTGTCTAGACTTGAGAATGATAGGCAGGCAATTTCCTATGGATGATAAGCAGATGATTTCCGACTAGAAATGATAAGCAAAACTTTTGACAGGCAGACACGGTCAAAGTCCAGACTTACTAATGTATCCTAACAACTACCAGTTAGACACACTAATGCAAGACCTGGTTCACTAAGACCAACGCTCTGATACCAACTGTAAGAATCCGAAACTAATCCTCCCGGACGACGTCTTCAACAGTTGGTCCCATTGCGATGATCGACTCCAAGTAATGTCCTTAAAATGAGCAAATGCACAGCGGAAGACTTAATTCGTACCTGAGAATAACATGCTTTAAAAAGTCAACATAAAGTTGGTGAGATATATAGGTTTGATGCTAGCAGCGTTATAACTATGGACCACAAGATCTCATATATAAAAATATAATACACTCGCAAGTGTATAAAATCATTCTGCTTATGTTGAGGCCTCAGTAACCAACCTTAACAATAATATAATAAGTCATCTTCGCAAAGATAGATATGTACACTCGCAAGTGTATAAATAATCCTCGAAGTACTAAACATCCGCCCACTAGTTCTTATGTCTAGTGCAGCCTACTGGATGGGGGTGTTAAACCCGATAGATCTATCTTTAGGATTCGCGCTTACATGCTATTATAACATATAACTAAATTACCTAGCACATCAATCTGCAGAATATCATTTTTAATTACTTGTGTCCATAACGTAAATCATTTATAAAAACAGCGCATGTATTCTCAGCCCAAAAATATTTAAAGTTTAAAAGGGACTATATACTCACCTAATGTATTTTGTAGTAAAAATACATATAACCTCGTTGATCAAGTATAAGGTTGGCCTCGGATTCACGAACCTTTGAAATCTCAAAAAAAATAACAAAATGCCCAAGCCCGGGATCGAACTTGAGACCTCTTGCTTAACACACAACAATCTAAACCACTCATCCATTCCTTTTTATCTAACAATATCCCATACGAAAATTGTTTTAACCCGTAAGTCCGGTTCTATGTCTTCCTTGCCCTCGACCCAACTTCCTTTTCGGCCCAACTGAGTTAAAACCTCGGCCCAACTATATTTCGGTCCAACAGTGGCTCATGGCCCAACAGTGGCTCTCGGCCCAAAAGAAAGTCTCAAGAAAAATACGGCTATATGCATTCTGTGTTTCGTTTCCTTGATTTTATGCAAAAGTGGACCACTAATAGCTGTAAAGTTCATCATCACTTATCATCTAATCCACCTAATTACTTTATAATTACTTTATGAAAGGAACCCAAACATTTCTTTTTTCTTTTTTTTTATTCGGTAGACCAAAGTCTTTATCAATCCATGTACACTTTCCTTATCTTTTCCCTAATCCAGTATCTTTATCATCGTTACAATTGTTAACAAAAAGGCAGTTGTAGAAACAGTTGCTGTAACAGTAGAGACAGAAGAAGAATTGCAATAAACCGAGAATTTCATGAGAGGTTTCTGGATGGTTGAACAATGGGGTGGTTTCGATAGATGAAGCTGTGGGGAGGTTCAAACGGGGAGGATGGTGTTTGATGATTTGTCGTTCGGTTTTTATGAGAGAGAGAAGAAAGAGAGTAGCGATGTGGTAAGGGTGTCGGTGGTTTGAGGTGGTGGTTTAATAATCGGATGAACTGGAAAATCAATAAAGGTTCGTTGGTTTGAGGTTGATCGAACGTAACAGTAGAAACAAGAGAACGAAGGCAAACAATTCATGTGAGTTTCTGTTTGATGATTTCGAATGACGGGAACATTAACAACGAGTAGCTGCAGTAGGTTTTTGAATTACAAAACAAGTGTTTTATGATGGTTGAGTGAGTGATGATGATGATAGTTTAGATTCGTAACAGAAACAGTAGGAATTTCCTGGATGTTCTTTGAGTTGGGTTGGGTATTTCACAGCTGCAAAACGGATGGGTTTAGTGGTGGTTGTGGTAGTATTTGAATGGAAACAGAATAATAGCAGTTGTAGTATCGATGGTTGGTGTATTGGTGTTTCAAAGGTGGTGGAAGATAGTTCAAGGAATTGAAGATGGTGATCTAGTGGGTTTGTTAGTGGATTAAAGTGCCCGATCATAGCCAGAAAACAGAAGTAGATAGTAGCATTTAGTTGATTGAGTACATAAATGAATGGTGATTTGTTATTTAGCTTAAATGGAGAAAAATACACGAAACTGAGGTGGTTGTCTTTGTTGCAGAACACGGTTGTGATGATAGTTGGTGAGATTGATGATGGTAGTGATATGGGTGGTACATGTTTTGTAAAGGGGTGGCGTTTATCAAATAAGGAGAAGAAGAAGGGAGAGTGTGCAGATGAGGGAGAGTGTGAAGATGTACATTATATATCTATAATCTGTTAATGATAATGAAAAAAAATATCAAGTACAGTGTATTCCAAATAATAATCTTTAAACAATGTTGAATCACGGATTCAATTGATACAAAAAAAAATATATATATATATATAATATTATTAATATTAATAATAATATAATAATCAAATTTGAAATTAAAATAACTTTTGCAGTAAAATCATCCGTTGACATAAAATTTAGGATATTAATTCCTGGTCCGTTGCTAATCAGTGGTGGATAAAAAGTACTCAGAAAATCTCACACTTTTACAATAAATATAGATATTTATTTTAGTCATTAAGCTATAAAAATTTGGTAATTAATTAGTTACAATCATTTAATATTAATATTTAATATACATTAAATATTCATATAGATTCATTTAATTATATCGTTTTTCATTTTACATTTTAAGTTCTAACGATTAAATGGTATTTCAATATTTTCAGTTATTATATACATATCTATATATTTACTTATACACACTTGTTCGTGAATCGTCGGAAATTAGTCAAAGGGTAATTGATCACCTAAATATAGATTTCAAACTTTTCTAGACTCCACATTACAGATTTTTCTTATCGTGGCGGAACCATATAAAGATTATAGTTTAAATTTGGTCAGAAATTTCCGGGTCGTTACAGTTTTTATTATTTATTATAATATATAAATAATTATAAGAATTATTTAAATATTATATTATATTTATGTGCATAGTTGACTTGTAATTTTTAGTCCGTTGCGTCGAGCGTTGAGAGTTGACTCTGGTCCCGGTTCCGGATTTTCGAACGTCCTTGCGTACAATTTAATATCTTGTACTTTGCGTTTTGAATCTTGTACTCTTGTAATTTCGAGACGTTTCTTATCAATAATTGGAACCTCTTTGATTGTCTTTTGTTCTTTTGAGCTTTTTGGTCGTTTGCGTCTTCAATTCGTCGAATCTGTCTTTTGTCTTCACCTTTTATTATTTAAACGAATATCACTTGTAAATAGAACAATTGCAACTAAAAGCTTGTCTTTCTTGAGGAATAATGCTATGAAATATATGTTCGTTTTTAGCATTATCAATGATGAGTGGTAATTGGTGAGTGGTGAGTGGGGTTAAAAGGAGTTCTAGTTAGTTGACTAGCTCATGGTAGAAGTTAAAATTGATTAGTCATACATGACATAATCAAGAGTGGAATCCCATGCTAGTTCCTATTGGTATATACTCATAGTAAGTACGTTTTGAAGCTGTGTATAATACAGGTAAGAATACGACTAGAATTCTTGATGAAAGAAAAGAATGGAAAAGTAACTGTAACCATTTTCGTTAAGTATGAGTGTTTTGATATATGTCTTGAAGTCTTCCAAAAGTATTTTAATACATCTAAATACACTACATGTATATACATTTTAACTGAGTCGTTAAGTCATCGTTAGTCGTTACATGTAAGTGTTGTTTTGAAACCTTTAAGTTAACGATCTCAATTAATGTTGTTAACCCATTGTTTATTATATCTAATGAGATGTTAAATTATTATATTATCATGATATTATGATATATTAATATATCTTAATATGATATATATACATTTAAATGTCGTTACAACGATAATCGTTACATATATGTCTCGTTTCGAAATCCTTAAGTTAGTAGTCTTGTTTATATGTATATAACTCATTGTTAATATACTTATGGAGATACTTACTTATCATAATCTCATGTTAACCATATGTACATCCATATATATATCGTCATGTCGTTTTTACAAGTTTTAACGTTCGTGAATCGCCGGTCAACTTGGGTGGTCAATTGTCTATATGAAACATATTTCAATTAATCAAGTCTTAACAAGTTTGATTGCTTAACATGTTGGAAACATTTAATCATGTAAATATCAATCTCAATTAATATATATAAACATGGAAAAGTTCGGGTCACTACATATATAGATTTAGTTTAGGGTATTAAACAGAAAAACTGAGATAGCGGATTGGTTAAGGGGTGTTTTGGTTAAGCGAGAGGTTGTGGGTTCGAGTCCGGGCAATGCCATTTCATTCTTTTTGAAGGCTATTTTATGTGAGGTAGTAATTTTATTGTCTTCTTATTATTATTATTATTATTATTATTATTATTATTATTATTATTATATTATTATTATTATTATTGTTAATTATTAAGAATGTTATGATTATTATTATTATTATTATTATTATCAAGTATTATTATTTCGTATTATTATAATCATTATTATTATTATTATTATTATTATTATTATTATTATTATTATTATTATTATTATTATTATTATTATAACTAGTATTAGAGTAAGAGTTATTAGTAATATGATTAGGATTATTGATATTAGTAAAACTATTAGTAGTATCATTATTATTAAACTTATCTTTTCATAAAATTTCTAGTGTTACTAAAAGTATCATTATTATTATTAGTAAAATTATTATTTTTATAGTTATTATTATTAGTGTTCATTATTATTAAAATTAACATTTTAATTAAAAGTATCATTTTTACTAAAGTTACCATCTTTATTATTAATACTAAAAGTATAAATTTTAACTCTATTATCATTATTATTATTTTTATCATTACTAATATTATTTTAGTATTATTGTAATATAAATATATACAAAAATATATTTGATACACATTACATAACAAAATTTATATTTTTTATTTATTTTAAATACATAAAAATTGAATATATGAAAACATATAGGTTATTAACATAAAAATGATATAAATTTGTTCGATTACAATATGGGTGTTAATATATACATAAATGATATAGGTTCGTGAATCCGAGGTCAACCCTACACACTTGTTAAATGACGTCATATGTATTTTTACTACAAAATACAGTATGGTGAGTTCATTTGCTCCCTTTTACTCTTTATATTTTTGGGCTGAGAATACATGCACTGTTTTAAAGACTGTTTTACAATATTTATATGCGTGAGTTCATTTGCTCCCTTTTACTCTTTACATTTTTGGAACTGAGAATACATGCGCTGTTTTTACAACTGCTTTATTAAATGCTGTTGAAATATATTTTGAACTGCGAATACATGAAATGCTTTTATAAATGTTTGACGAGATAGACACAAGCAAAACATTCCTCGAATGAATTATTATGCAGACAGAAGTTCTGTGGATTATTGTTGAATTATGTGGATATGATAATTGCCACCATTGAATTATGTGGACATGATAATTGCCACCATTGAATTATGTGGACATGATAATTGTCACCAATTGATATGAATGTTATGTATCGAGAGAATGATTTTATACACAGGTTATGTGTATGTTATTTTGTGCACAAGATATGTGTACGGTTACTAAGATTATGAAAAATGGTTTCGTACACGAGAAAGGTGTACTGTATTTAAAAGATATCGCATGTGCATTACGGGTGGGTATAGGATTCGAGCCCATTTGTACCATGCAGGATTTAAATCTTGTGGTCTATCAAAATGATGAATTTTATTGTTTTATGATAAACTTATGAACTCACCAACCTTTTGGTTGACACTTGAAAGCATGTTTATTCTCAAGTATAAAAGAAACATTCCGCTGTGCATTTGCTCATTTTAAAGACAGTATTTGGAGTCAATCATCGCAATGGAACCAGTTGTTGGTGACTTTGTCCAGATGGATTAGGACGGGTCCTTTCAGCGGGGGCCCCAAGCAACTTAACACCATTTAAATGTCGAGCAATATTAGGAGGAAAGACACCTACTTGCCTGCTTCGAGGGTCCTCCGTAGGCCAGAAAATTTCTGTTTTTTCCACGTTGAGATGTAGCCCAAAACGAGGCCCATCCTCCATAATCAAATGCAAAACCTTCCCCACCACCAAAGTGTCCCCAATAATAGTGCCATCATCCAAATACCACGCCTGAAGACAAACCTCAAAATTATCTCTGATTTTAGAAACCAAGGGTTGTAAGACCAAAGCAAAAAGCAGCGGACCAAGGGGATCACCCTGTTGCACCCCCTGAGAAGACCATATGGTGTGGTTCCCATAATACAATCTGGCTGGATTAGAGTAGCAAAATTCAACCCACCGAGAAATGCTCGGACAAAGGCGGCGAACTTCACGCAACATGACCGTACGATCAACTAGATTGAATGCATTTTGAAAATCAACTAATAACATAGAGAGGCCAACATCAGAGCCACGATCCTCAATCAACCGATTCACAGCATGAAGAATTGCCTCACCACCTGAAGAAACACCAACACCAAATTATTATTATTGTTATTATTATTATTATAATAATAAACTTAAAAGTTTTAAAACTTACAAAAAATTAGTGGGAAGCCTAGAGACAATCTGGGCCCCCACACCTCTAGCAATAGCAAAACCTATCCTAGTAAAAATATGAGCAGCAGCACCGGCACCAATATCTTGCGCCATCGAACACTTCTGAACCCGCTTTAGCAAAGAAACAGCCTCCTTCTCTAATTCCCCAAGTGAAGAAAATGAGAAAGGAATGAAACCATAACCAATCGCCTGACAGCTAGATTCGTACTTGACCCGCTTCCGACGAGCCGCATCAACCACAGCACGTCCAGGGACAAAGTCAGAAAGCGCAGACTGTGTCAAAGGAGAAGACCCTGTCAAGTCAACACAAACATCGCGACCACAATCCCATGAATAAAGTAACACATCTGCATGTCTGAGGGCCCTGTCGTTCCCTTCAGACAACCCAATGTCAACCTCCTTTCTCGCTGAAATCCCAGATGGATAACAAACATCAACAAGGGAATCCCGAACAACATTATGTCGATGCTTAATACCCACCATACCAGTACAAGACACCGCGTGATCCCCGAAAATATCCCCAGTAAAAACCCTTGAACAGGCAGAGCATGCCGTCGAGATAGAAAACAATGGAACACCCAACCGGTAGCACAACACACATCGGTAAGTCTCCCCGAAATTATTATTATTATTATTATTATTATTATACAGACAACAAGCGTCGATTTATTGGCGACTTGACTGACTCTTAGAGCCTAAAGTAAATTTCAGGCAGAATTTAAAACCCATGGAAATTTGATTTTACCATTTTCATGGCGTCTTATTATTTTATTTTATTTTATTTTATTTTTTTATTATTATTTTTTTAAATTAATTTTATTTTTTAAATTTTTTTTCCTACTTATTGGCCGGAGGTCCACTCGAAAGCAATCACTCTATCCGTCGAATAGAGAGAGAGATAAGTTTCTCTCCTTTTTTAGAATGATTTCACTCTAGGTGGAGAAATGACTGGACTTTATTCTCGGATAGGGGAAGGATTGTCTAAATCTCACCTCCCCATACACCACTTATGTGTATTGGGTCTTCTTGTTATATTATTATATTTATATTATTATATTTATTTTTATTACTATATTATATGGGAGATGATACTCACACACCAGTTTTTGATCCATACACATCTAATTTACTAATATGTCCTTACTTAAAATAATAGTGGTTTAACTCCCTAGATGAATTTAAGGATATAATTGTAAGTTGTATGATAAAAAGTGCGTATGAATCAAAAAGTGGTGTGTGAATATCACCTCCTATATTATATATTATTAATTATTATATTATATTATATATTATATATATATATATATATTATATATTATATAAATATCAAAGGGAAAGGGAATTATATGTATGTGCGATTGATTGATATCTTTCTTTTAATCAACCGACTTGTATTAGGCTAGTTGGGATACCGATGGACTTTTGTTGTTTAATAGACTATTTTGTCCTTTTCTCTTTTCTTAACAAAAAAAACATGTAAAATGACCAGGAAGCAAAACATAAAGACCACACAAATCATTCAAGTTTCCATGTAATTCTAAAACACTTAATCTGATGAAAATCTTTTAAACGGACTGCTATAAGCTACAACAGAATCGTAGAATACACAATCTCAAACACGCGCCCTGCAGCTCTTCTCTTATTTTTGAATAATATATTGTTTCTCTCTTGCCAAATATAGTAAACCGCAACGGCAAATAACAACTTAGCAACTAGAGCCGAAACACTTTGCTTAGCTAACACCCTAATCTCTTGCACAACATATGACCACTCAAAGCTAATAAGACTCGGAGCATAGGATTGAACCATCTTCCAAACATATTTAGAGAACTCACATACAAAAAAATAAATGGCTATGCGAATCCTGGCAACCCGAACACAATGGACACCCTAGAGCTTGACCTTGATGCAGCTCCCACGACTTTATATCTTGGGTTTTTAATTTTTGTCCCATAACAAGCCATGGCACAAACGCATGCCGGGGAATACAATTCGAAAACCACCAAGGGACAATCTGCTTTGTACGTCGAATGCTTTCATAAGCACGACTAACAGAAAAATCAGAATATATACCGGCGAGGAGCTAGAAAAAACTACAAGGAAAGTATAGGCTTTTGGAGCAATGAAGGCCAACTTAGCTTTTGTATATCTACTCAATAACCAATTGAAAATAAAAGCTCCAAAGATTCCAGAAGCACCTCTCTGAACTTCTTTTTTGAAAGCAAACAATTTTATTACTCCAAACACCAAGGCAAAAGGCCATACAAACACCAAAAGCTCATAAGGAACGAGCCAAAACAAAATAACATACTCTGAAAAACACCTAAATACAATGATACGCCTATAAAAACCGGGACAATTTGGGGTCTTTACGCCAAGACTCGAACTCAGAAGAGATCTTCGAGCCTCTTTTTGAAAGCCAAAGGTGGACCAACACTTTCAAGCTTGCTAAAACATCCTCATTTAAGATTGGTCTTATTTGCTCAACCGTGCAATTTACCAATTAATTACGCCATTTCCAAATTAACGACATACCTAGTCGCAAGGAACACCTCATTCCGATCTTTTGATCCCACATCGAAATTTGCCGCGCTTAGAACATTTGATGTTCCACCATGAGAATAAACCAATCCATGTTGGATAATGACTCGACATGTTGTAAACAAATGATCATACCATCGTTTGTTTCCTCCTCAGCCATTGATCATACCATGCCTACACATATATACACACATATACATATATCACATATCACAATCATTTAGTTAGATTAAAAAGAAGGTTCTTGCAACTCGTACTGCAATCAATCAGGCCAAAGGTGTCATCAATTTTGTTAAGAAAACATAAAATCTAAAGCTAGTTAAATCATTATGGACAGGAGAAAAAAAAGATGGTGGCATAACAACACTAACCAATGGATGCAAACTTGTAAATACTTTCATAGTTCAGTACACGCAAGTGTGCGTTTAAATGATAGCTTCAAGTCAACATAATACCATACCAAGCCACAAAGGAAGTATAACACTGAAAAGGCTCGTATTTAGATTTGCACGTCTGCCCAAAACTGTCAATGATTTGAACAATTGTCATATTACACCTCATTATTATAATCGATTAAATGGTTGACTTAAATAGTCAAATCCATGTTTCTTAAATAAGTAATGATCAAACCAAACACACAACATAATTCATACAAAGAAGGTATATTAAACATTTACATTTGTTTCAGGTATTAAGAGCTTGTCGAATATGAAAAAGCTGATAATAAGCTCATTTATAATGTCTCGCAAATATTAACAATATGAGCTCATTGACTTAAGTTGTTGAAAAACTTAAACTTGGTTGTATCATTAAGCTTTCAAAATAACTACAAATCATTTAAGCTTATTATATTATTATGTACGTAGTATATATCTTTTTTGCCTTATTCCTAAACTTATTCTCTAAATTTATTAACAAGTAGTGACTAATCCTAAACACCCCTTTTACCTGAAAGTAAGCCAAGCAAAGCAAAACAGACCCTGATAATCTTCATTTAAGTTTTTTTCTTCTTTTTTTTTTTTTCTTTTTTCTTTTCTTTTTTTTAAAGCTCTTCAGTTAAGTATAAAATGTTGAAATTATGTAAGTATAATGAGCCAACAATTACCTTCAGAAATTTCATTATCAAAAGTTGAAGCCTTTTGTTGTGTAGAAGCCCCAAAATAAGTGTCAACACATTCTAAGGATCAAAATCAAGAACCATCATGCTTATCTTTAAGTGGACCAATCATTGGTCGACAAGTAATATCGGGATACCGTTGATGTGCTTTTTGAAGTATTGGCAAAGCAGCTTCTCGAAGCTCATCAATTTTATCAATCGTTAGTGCACGATCAATATACAAAGCTTCTATTTCTTGAAATGTAAGTTGTGATGCTGGTTTTTCATACACGTTTGTTTCAGATCTTCTACATGTTTCATGCTGAGACATATTAACAGTTGGTGTCTGCGTTGGTGGTGGCGGAACACGAGGTGGTGATATGGGTAGTTTTGTAATGATTGGTGGTGATTTGGGTCGTGTACCATTAGTAGATGTATTATTTTCAGTTTCAGTTTCATTCTGTAGAGACAAAGCGGCCGCTTTCGCTCTAGTTATTATGCTAGAATCGTTTTTCGGACTCAACTTCGCCGGGCGATATGCACAAGTTGTATCTAACACAACATTGATGTTGATTGAAGTAGATACAGGGTGGGAAGATACTGTATTACCGCCTATTATTGAACTTTGTTCATTATGACTTGCAAGATCATCCATTTGGGGATCTGATAAATCTTTATGAGTGTCATGGTGGGCCCCAATTGTTCGAGGTAGAACATCCTCGTGATGTTTTTCCTGACATGTTTGTCGTTGAGGCGCAGGAGGATTTTCAGTCGATGATAAAGATGTATTTTCAAGACTTTTTGAAATCTCTACATCTGGCCGGGACATCGACCTCTCGGTCTTAGCGGGAGACTTTACTCCCTTTTTTATACCCGTTATTTTTGTTTTAGGTTGACCAACAGACTTTTGTCTAGGTTTATCCTTCGGTTTCGATTCGTTTCCACTTTTGGTGTTTGACACGGTTTGGGCAACCCGCGCGGTTTGATAAATTGGTTCGTGGTCACTAACGGTGTCAGATAATGTTGTGACCTCAACTGTTTTAGTCCTCTTTAACGGTTGACCCGGTTGACTACGTTCTGGTCTTGTTCTTTTTAGAACTCCCCTAAGTTTCGATGACCCCCCACCAGGATTCTTGATAGATCTTTGGGTAGGCACCCGAACGGGTTCAACCGTTGGTTGTTGTATCGGGGCCGGAAGATCTTGTCCAATCTCTCTAAAATAACTTCTAATTCGCTCGTCGGTTGTTGGAACTAATCGAACAAGGTGTTCGGGTATTCTGACCGAGTCAACACTGATTGGCCTCTTAGGGTTGTTGTATTTCACCTTGGAAAACTCAACAAAAGGTTGTCCGGACAAGTCGGGAACCGGCACATTTTCTTGCTTGCACAAGGTTAATGCATATTCAATCATAATACAGTAAAATCGTTCACAAGGAATATACTTATACTTAGCCTCAGTCGGCTTTGGTTTCTCGACTTGTTGTTGGACCATCTCCCATAACAATTTTCCATAGTCCACATGACTTCCCTTTACGAACGCGTAGAATGTTCTCAACATTATGTTTGTAATGGAGTCAAAACCTCTTGGTGTCATCAGTAAACACCTGTTGAAAAGCGTGTATATAACATACCATCTAGCATCGAAATTCTTTTTATTGAACTTCCCTAATCGAAGATCACCATCGTAGCCTAGATCTGTGATGGCATTCATCATTGTTGCTTGATCGGGTAAAGGTTCACTGTTTTCGACCGTTGGTAGATTCAACAAGGTCTTGAAGTCATCAAGTGTTATCCTAAATCTTCCGTTAACTTGGTGTAGACGGAATTCGAAGTAATCATCCACAAACTTTATTGACCAATATAAAGCTTCCAAGTGTAGTTTTGGAACTTGTGCAGTTTTTGTGAATGCAGTGTGAAGTACATGGTTCTCCAAGATGGCTAACCAGTAGTCACACACGGTGTCGAGGTTCTTCGGGATGTAATGATTGTTTGCGCTTGAAGTCATTTTCTGTTTATTAAAAACACAAGACATAAAATAATATTATGTAAACAATTTATTAACACATACATTTATTACCGGGTGGTTTAGTCCCCTCGGGTGATCTCAATCGCTGTTAAAAAAAACAATTTATTATAACATATACATTTTCATATTTGTTTACATATATTAAACATTTATATGTTTTAGGTCTTATTATGTACCTTTTAAGTTTTCACATTTTCCATTTTTAAGTGTTTTATCTATATAATAAAATGCAAAAAATTATTTTCACTTATTAAATGTCAAAATACTTGAAATTTTTCTAAGTGTTTGAAGCTTTAAACTAAGTCTAATCTACCAAATTTCATGTTAAAATCACAAATTGGGATAGGGCTTTTGGTCGTTTACATGTCAGTACATGTAATCAAGCATCAAACAAGCAATAACATGACAAATCATACAAAAATCAGATGAACAAAAGTATATTCGATGTTCAAGAACTGAAAAGTTTAATCGAATAAAGATCAAATTTTGATGTTCTG
The DNA here is from genome assembly GCF_046630445.1 of Rutidosis leptorrhynchoides. Taxonomy (NCBI): domain Eukaryota; kingdom Viridiplantae; phylum Streptophyta; class Magnoliopsida; order Asterales; family Asteraceae; genus Rutidosis; species Rutidosis leptorrhynchoides. The sequence continues at coordinate 308,996,239 of NC_092339.1, read as the reverse complement.
ATGATGAGAAAGTTTTGATTTTCATGATTTAAACATGTTAAGCGCACTTCAATCTGTAATCTTTAAGCATAAAACACACAAACATAGAAAGAATTTGAAGTATACCGAATGTTTTTGTGAAGAAATGTCACTGTAGCTCAAATTCGTTTCCACGGTTACTATTGTGATATCAGGGTACTTGATATTGACTTCACAAATTCGTTTCAGGATTGAAGTATATCTAGGGTAATACAGACACAATCACAGAAAACAATTGTACAATCATGTTTTTGGTAATTTCGGATTCAGGCTAGTAAAGTGGTGTTGGTCAACAAACAGGTTTTGGGGATTTTACTTTTCAGAACTTCAACAGATGAAGCCAAAAAAGAAAAGAAAAGACAAGACAAAGATGGTTTAGCTCAAGTATGAAAGAAAATTGTTGATATAACTTTTTTTTTTTTTTTGCGCAAAAAACTAAAACTATATAGCAATTCTTAATCTCGAAAAGAAACCGACAATTTTTAAACGCGTTATAGTTTTGCAACATAGTTTTTTGATGTTTATTTTGAGTGAAAACGCAAAGATCGGACAAAAAGAGAACAACGGCCGACGCTCGAACACAGAAAACAAAACCATACAAAGGCATCGACCTAATGCTAACTAAAACCGAGCATCGCCGAGAACCTAACAAGCAACAAATGAGTACATACGAAGAAAGCGATACAAATACAAACCATCTAAATGATGGTAGAACAAGACCAAACACAATCAAGCACCAATGTTGTTGTTGTTGTTGATGTCACCATTCACTTTAGCCTTAAATGAAAAGGTAGACTCAATTCCGATCTCGTCCGAATTCAAACCACCAATTGTTGATATAACTAAAAAGCAAACAATAAAGTTTCATAACTGGCATTCATGCTTTTATTGATATGGACAATGATATTTCCAAATGCATTTTTAAAAGATTCACTTAAATTTACTAACATACCCTATACCTTTAAATGATAAACTCCATAAATTTTATGTTAAAAGTTATTTGAGATTAATTGAAAAGATTGTATCAAATAGTTGTGGATCTATCAATTATGCATTTGAAAATATCACCTCCTAATATCTGAAGTGTAGTAGTGCATATGTTGCACAAAATGCAAATTAATATCATACTTAAGCTATGTCTGGCAACAAATTTTTTAAAACTTTTAACTTTTAGCTTTTATGAAAAACCTAATATCAAATAAAAAGCTTTGTTCGGTTGAAAGAGCTTGAAGTTTTTTTAGAGAGGAAAAAAACTAAAAGCTAAAAACTACTAAAATTAGCGTTTAACTTTTTGTCATTTTACTTTTTATTTTAACAATTTCATCTATTTTGTCAAACAACTAAATATATATAAAAAACTAACTACCAGCTAAAACCTACTAGCTAACAGTTAAAAGTTACCAACTAGTTTCACCAAACATACTCTGTAGATTGGGCTGGAAAAAGTTAGATGTATAGACATCAGTCGTAAGGCATCAATATTCAGATTTTAAGTATCAGTATAAATAAGGTACTGACACTTCATTTGTTCCTTTGTTCTAACTTAATCTACACCATCTAACATGAAAATGATCTATAAATAATGGGTGATGATATGTACACAACCATTTTTGTTATGTACACAATCAATTATGGTTTACAGTGTTGTAATATACAACATATAAAGCATGATTGGTTGTGTATATAACAAAAATAGTTGTGTACATATCACTTCCCATAAATAATTGTTCAATAACAACTTTTGTTCCGGTCCACACAAGAAATTTACTCCATAATTTTCTTGTATGTTTTGAAATTGATATATCTCATTACATAGCTCGTATTATGTGCTGGAATTTAAAGCTCTGAAATAAAAGTTAACATTGTATGGAGTAGAACTGCAACAAGTTTTCTTCCAGTTACTTATTAATGTACCTGGAACAACCCAGTTTTCAAAACGTAAACATGGGTTTATACTTAATTCAAATTAATCATACAGTTTTGGGGTAACGGTAATCTATGATCAATTCAAATCAAGCATAAACCCATGTTTACTTTGTCGGATTTATCAAATCAAACCGTTAATTAGCTAGACACTGATCTTTGTCAAATTGTAATTGTACTATAAAAAACACATAATAGAAACAGTGTTAAAATTCCATTTATAGACCAGATTACAAAGCTAAATAACCCATAGCGATAGATTCATTGTCAACTGTCAACAAGTCGAAATACCACAATCACAACCTCAACATCAAAAGACCTGCAGAAACTTGAAATGTCAGCCAGGACCGACTTTTGGGATGTCATAATGCTCACTCATGTTGGCAAGATACTGATTGAAGTCCGAAATCCTGTCACGATGCGACTTATTTGATGTTTTGGCCATTTTTTGCATGTCTATTTTCTGCCTTTGATCCATATAACGTCTTTCGGCAGGGGTCATACTATCAACATAAGAAGCGCCTCTTGAACTTTCCCCCTCGTTTATCTCTTCCTCGGCCATCGTTCCCATGCCTACACGTATAGATTAAAAAAAATGTCATCAATTTTAATTATATTTAAAAAAAAGAGTTCTTGCAACTCGTACTGCCATCGGGACAAAGGTGTATCAATTATGTTTAAAAAAAAAAAAAAAAAAAAAAAAAACGATTATAATTACTTTAATAACTCATGAATATGAGAATATGCAATGATTTGAAGAATTGCCCTATTAGACCGAGTTATTATGGATTAATAAATGGTTGGCTTAAATAGTCAAATCTATCAATGACCAGGCCAAACACACACTACAATTCATACAAAGAAGATACATTAAACATTTGGCTAAGTTTGTTTCAGGGATTACGGGTATGTTGAATACCAAAAAGCTGATAAGCTCATTTACAATGTCTTGCAAATTTAACAATCTGAGCTCATTGACTTAAATAAGCGAAATACTTAAATTAGTCGTTTTAGCTTCTTTATTAAGCTCTTTCCAATAAGCCTCGAAAAACTTGGCTCATTTCTTATTAAAAAGCTAATGAGCCCAAAAAGTAAGCAATAAGCCTTCGAAATAAGCAACACCCAAACGCCCCGTGTTTGGGTGGGCTTATTTTCTAAGCTTATTACATATACATTTTTTTGGCTTATTCCTAAGCTTATTCTCTTAAATTGATTAACTAGTAGCAGTGTTGCAAACAACGTCCGTTGCGACGCCCGATGCGACGTTTTAGTGACTAGTCCGTCTCGACCCCGTCTCGCAGTCTAATAAGTCGGTCAACGGTGAAAAGTTGGGTCAAAGGTGGGAAAGGTCATATAACGCCGGTCAAAAGTCGGAAATTTTGTTGAAGTCGGTCAAAAGTCAGTCAAATCTATCAAAATTGACGTAATTTAGTGTATCTATTTTGTATTATATTAACGGTAATAGCGCTTATAGGTATAAACTAATCAACAAAAAAGGTTTTTTTTTTTTTTTTTTATTAACTTGCGAGCATAGGCCAACAGTTCTCCCTATGTACTTTGTGTCATGGGATAGGAAGAGGTCATGGGTTCGATCCTTAGGGATGACATGATTTTCTTTAAACCAAGTGAACACTAATAATGGTGGTATATATTGACCCTATAGGGAGGTTTTACCGGATTCGTTCACGGACCTCTACCCGGAACCACTGCCCGAATGGATGTGTTCCCGGGTACCGTCGATCGGGTTCGGGTTTCCGCCCGAACGTGTGTGTTATGTGCAAATGATGAGGGTCATTGAAAATGATCTACTGATGACAAAAAAATCGCCTTTCAAAAAAAAAAAAAAAAATTTGGCTTTAAAATATGTGTATATATATTTATATATGTGTCAGTCTCGACGCCGTCTAGCGTCTTTTTCAACCTTGACTAGTACTCTAGTAGTGAGTAATCCCAAACACACCTTTTCTCTAAGCCAAGCAAAGCCAAACAGCCCCTAATAATCTTCAATTAAGCATAAAATGTTGAAATTAAGAAAGTATAATGATCCACAAATTACCTTGAGAAGTTTCATTATCAATAGTTTGAATGATTTGACCAGATAACTCTGAGATCGTATTTTTCTTCTTCTTCTTTTTCTTAATACCAGCAGCTTCTTTCACGGTAAGAGGTTTACCTTTCAATTTCAGCTTTCCGGTAACAACATTTTCGTAATCGGACATTTTCACTGCAACATCAAAACCCTAATTTTCAATTTCAAACGTAAATTAAAATAAATCCCTATAACTAGATTGCGAATCAGAGAGATTAAATACAAATACATACCAGTAGATTGTGTATCGGCGATGCTGATGTTGCCGGAGAAACTGTGCCGGCGAACTATTGAAGCAATCTCCGATTGTAGTATATGTCGAATGGGGAAAGAATACACCTTGTGAAAGACAAGCTATTGAGTTTTTTTTTTTTTTTTTTTTTTTTTTTTTTTCTTTTGACTTTTTTTTGTCCGTGGTCCTTAAGTTATACACGAAATTGCAATCCGAGTCCCCTCAAGTTTTTTTTTTTTGGATTTTTGAGTCCTTTAAATTGCATAATTTTGCAATCCGCGTCCTTCCGTCTAAATTGGCCGTTAACCTTTGACATGTGCATTGCATGTGAGGGTAAAATCGTCTTTTTACTCTTTCTCCATTACAAACGAGAGACTGCCGGCGCAAAAAAATCTTTTAATTTATTTATTTTTAATTTACGTCAATCTTTTCCATTCCCTTTTAATCTTCATCTTTCCCAATTTATATAAACATTCACCGCCCCTAAATTAATTGATTTCCACCTAATTGAAACCCATGGAATTATATATATACTCAAGCATAGATTAATATATACACAACGTACAGCTGGGTAACTAGGAAACGAATCCACAAATATTTATACAACGGAAATGTATACATCAAACCGAGGTCAAATTTAAAAAAAAATCAAAATTTTTGAACTGGTTTAAAATTTGTTTCATTTTATTTAATAATTTTGTAATATTGTTGTTGATATACCACAATTATATATTAAATATAATAATATACTCTCTCCGTTTCAAAAAAGTTGTAATATTTGACTTTTCGAAGTCATTTTACTTCAACTTTAACTTTCAATTGTTTTGTTTAAACTACTCCATAAAAATTATACCGATGAAAAATACACTTAAAACTGAAATCATTCATATAATTTTCATAAAATATTATATCATACTGTTTACAATAGATATTGTCGATAATATGTGGCATGTGATTTTAGTCTTTTTAATGTAATAGTTAGCTTACTTATTATTTTAATAGGCTAGTTACCATAGTAATTATGTTATTTACCATCCCATGTAACTTGGGAGGTTGCTACTACATAAAACAACATCTCTCACATGTTGTAAGTGGTTGAACTAGTTGCTAGTATTATTATCATCAATATCACTTATTTTTCTAACTTCTCTATAGTTCTTTCATATCCTTACAAAACCCATCAACACTATCAAGAATATATCAAACACCTCTGACTAACACATACAAATAAATATATACTTAAAGTCAAATTTGATAACAAATACCTCAAAAGTCACACCATGAAAGTTTTTTCTTTTTAAGAAGAAGGGAGTATATTCAAAGAGATAAATAGTATTAAAAAAAGGAGTTTTTTCTAAAAAAGAAGTATAAGGGTGTGTTTGGTTTATATCAGTGATAAAATTTTATATACCATGTTCAAAATGTTTACTTTTTCATTATAAAAATTCAAAGTATATGAAGAACTGTTACTTTTCAAAATGTTTACTTTCTATTAAACAAAGACGGTATAAGTCGCACCGTGATAGGATTTCGGACTTCAATCAGTACATTGCCAACATGAGTGATCTCACTGTTAGACCGCTTGTAGCGGTGTAGTGCAACGGCGTGGGGGGGGTTAACATGGCACCCGGCGCCGCCCCCTTCTAGCCATATCAAGGCGTCGCACAACCAAAAAGATGGAGCGTTCCTGGGAATCCAACGGGATTGGCAACGGTGTGGCTTGCAATTTTTTTAATTTTTTATTAATTTAAAATATTATTTTATACCCTTTTTAATATTTAACCCAATTATATTTTAACACATCATCACAATACTCACAACCCACACCAAAAACCCACACACCACTACTCCACAAAACAACCCACACGTCCTAGTCATCAAAAAAGTACAAAAAGTAACCCACGCCCCCAACCACTACAAATAGTCTTACAAGTACGAGTTGACAAATCTATCATCCCGAGTTATTTTGCTTTGTAATATGTTAAATGGCCACTTGAATGTCACTTAGAGCTCAAATTAAAATTCAGGTAGGTTTAAAACCCATTAAATTTGATTCTATCATTTTCATGACGTCTCATACTTTTATTTATTTTTTATTTTTTTAACCTATTTATTGGCTGGAGGTATTCATAGAATATTGAGAGAGGATATTCTCTACTTAGATGTTTCACTCGGTGAAGATTGAACACTGTTTCTATTATGTTTTTTTACAAATATTATACAATTTGACCGAATTTAGAGTTATGAGGATAAGATGGATAAAAAAGGTTGCTTTTAGAAAGAAAAAAAATAAAATAAATAATGATAAAAAATTAGGTCAACTTGTGAATGTCAGTGTAACAAATTAACAAAGATGGATAAAAACAACAAAGTAAACATGGGTTTATGCTTGATTCTTAGATTACTTTTACCCGAAACTGTATGATTAATTTGAATGAAGCATAAACCCATATTTACTTTTTAAAAGCTGGGGAGAGCATTAGGTGTCCTAGTTTTCTGTTTCATGTACATTGAGTAGTAACTAAATACTTACTTAACAAAGGATGTGTCAATATTGCCAACACTTAAAATCTGAATATTGATTTTTTACGAATACGGATACATTCAACTTTTTCCAGCCCGAGATTAAGTATGATACTCATTTGCATTATTCTACACTACTACACTACACATGTCAGAAATCAAGAATTGTTTTTTTTTTTTTTTTGAACCGCAGGTTAGAGGTTAGTCGCACACGCACGCACTCGGAGGAAACCACGACCCTTGACCCTTCCATGCGGAGCAAGGTCAGGAATTCGGGGAAAACCCCCGCCGCAATCGAGACTCGAACCCGGGTCTCTCTCACAAGCAGGTAAACCTGCTACCACAGAGGCAAGATGCCTGTGGCCAGAAATCAAGAATTGTGAATCAAAATAAAGCATGAATGCCATTTTATGAAACTGTATTGTGTGCTTTTGATTATCCTATCAACAATTTTCTTTCATACTTGAGCTAGAACCATCTTTGGCTCATCTTTTCAAGTTCTGAAAAGTGAAATCCCCAAAACCTGTTTGTTACAATTAACAAAGAGAAACACTACTAGCCTAAATTCGAAATAACAAAAACATATTTGTACAAATGTTTCTATAATTCACTCTGTATCTAAACCCTAGATATACTTCAACCTTGACATATATTGTTGTCTGGATATCAAATACTGGGCTACAGAATATATTATCCCTAACACCCCCAATATCCTTATCTTCACCACATCCGATATGATTAACGGAGGCAAATTAAGAGGCAACGCAAGCAACGGCATTGAGTCATTTCTCTTTTTATAACGCAAGCAACATACGGATTTTGTCACCTCTAATGTTCCTCTCAAAACTAAAAAAACCCTAGATCTAAACACAAGCCGCCGCCGTTATTATAAACTTCCGGCCACCGGCTTTTACGCCGGTGGTCCGGTTTGCCTTCATCTCTCTTCGCCTTCTCCTTTTCTGTTTTTTTTCTTTTCTATTTTTTCTTTTAATTCGTCGTTTTGAGTTGCCGGAGCTCTGCCTCCGTTTGCGTGTGTCGAGTGAGCCCTAACCTTCCTTCTACGCATCTGTGGGACTTATTTTCTCCACCATCGGGTCCGTTCTCGGTTGCATCTGATTTTCGAGGTATGTTGGCTATTGCGTTTTTATTTCCTTCGTTTGTGCCTGTTTCCATCTTGGTCGGAGATATCTTTGGCTTGTTGGTTGAGGTAAGTTCGTGATTTTAGTTTTGTGGTTGTGGGTTTCGTGGTTTCGGGTTGTGTTGGTTCGTGGGTTTTGGTCAGTGGTTGTCGGTTCTTCGGTGCAGCAGGTTTTCTGTGTCCATTCGTGGTTGTTGTCGTGGTGCAGGTTTTCGTGGTTAATAGCGTTTCGAGGTCCTTGATTATTGGTTCGAAGGGTGTGTGGACTGTGGATGGTCCGTTTGCAGACTTAGTAGGTTCGTGGATGTTAGATTTGTACGGGTTCAGGTGCTCTTCAATATGCGGTTTGGGTCTTTCGGGTTCGAGGTTTTGAAGTGCTAACAGGTGGGGTTCCATTTGTGGTTTTTTATCGATCTGTTGGATCTGGTGGCTCCTAGTGTTCATCATGTGGCGGTGTGGTTAGTAGTTCATCATGTGGTGGTGGATCTATCATGGTTTGTTTCTTGTGAAACCATATTGACATATTGCATTGTCACCTCTCGATGTGTTTTTGGTTTTGGATTACTAGCTTGAATTTTCGGGGTTTCGAGATTGTTGTTTGTGTGCTTCGAGTTCATGATTGTTGTTGGAGTGCTCCGATTCCATACTCTCTATCGAGTGATTGCCCTTATGTGATTACGTAATGTGTTGGTTTGAATATCTAGAGATTATCCTTGATGGCCGAATCTTCCATATGGTGTTAATTTTCGTGTTTAGGCCAATTTGAGTTAAATTTCGGGTTTAGGCCAATTCGAGTTAAATTTCATGTTTAGACCATACCGAGTTAAAAATCGTGTTTAGGTCACTTTGAGTGAGAGCTTTAGGAATGTTGTTTTCGTGTTTAATTTCGAGTTAAAGTCTTTTGTGCCTCCTAGCATCTTGCTAGTGTTTCATTAATATAATAAAATTTATTGCCTTTCAAAAAAATAATAATATGGTTTGGGACGGATATAATTAGTAACGCTAAATTTTTCACCACAAAAAACCAATCGGGCCCACCAATTTGCATCCCCCAACCAACATTTCCTTGCCAAATCTCTTCCCATATATTGTAAAGTGAAGTCAAAACTAAGTACCCCGATATCACAATCGTAACCGGAAAATACCTCTGCTTGTCCCCGAAACCCGAAACAAAATCTGAATCTTGGTTAAGTAAGACCATATCTAACGTTCCGTCAGTTTGCCAAGGTCAGATTAGGTGGCAAAACTAACGGAAACTGACGGCCGTTAACGGGGCGTCAGTTTCCGTTAGTTGAAAGCGTTAGTTAGGACTTTGACGGAAAAAAAACGTTAGATTTGTTGTTCGAATATTACTGGTCCACGTGGCGTCTGTGTCCCCCCAACGGCTATAGAGCCGTTTACCCATTTTTTTTTTAAATACATAATTTTATATAAAAATATAACCCATTCCATTCCATTTTTACACACAACATTTCAATTTTTACTCTCAAATTTGTCACAATCAAACCCATTTCCACAATTCTCAAATCAAAAAAATGGCCAACCATTGCTACATCAACCTCGACGTTCATCACGATGGTGAACTTTCCGACAACCGAAACTATTGGTACGACGGGCAAACTCAATCGTTCAACGATCTAGACGTCGCCGGCTGGGATGTAGAACGCGTGATAAGTTTTATACACGATAGGGTTGATTTCGAAGCCGCCGACGTTTGGTATTGTGACGAGGTCACGAATTTGTTCAAGGCGTTTTGTTCCGATGCCGTGTGGGAACGGATGGTCGGAATAGCAAAACTGAAGAACAAACGTATCACGTTGTACTGCCGTAACGTGTGGAGCCTTCCGGCGGGGAACGGTCGAGATGATGATACGTCTTTGCATGATTCGGGATCTCCCACTTGCTATGGACGTTAATTTGTTTTTATATTATTTAGGAATTAATAAGTAATTTTAGGAGTAATTTTAGGATTTAATAAGTAATTTTAGGACTTTAAGTTTTTTAACTTTTAATTTTAGATTTTAATTGTAATCGTTTTAGGACTTTTTTTTTATAAATTTGTAATCGTGATTAGGACTTTTTTTTAATAAATTTGTAATCGTGTTTAGGATTTTTAATTATTAGTTTTTTTATAGTTTTTTTTTTATAAAAAATGTGTTACAAATAAAATAAAATTTAAAAAATAATAAACTGGTGGACCATACTGAAAACTGACACAAAAAACTGACCCTGACTGTTAGAAAAGGTCAAAAACTGACCCTACTGACTCACAGCCACTTTGTGCTTTTTGGACAAATAGCGCAAAAACTGCCTCTGACGTAAGCGTGACCATGGTCTAACAAAAGTATGGGAGCCAAAAAGAATATTGCACGATTCGACCCATCTGTAAGATTACGTTTAATATAAGACATATGGCGAAACACATAACTGTAGCTACATTCCCGACAGCTGGCATCCATGCACCGTCAGCAGCCATTCGTTTAATTGTGAAGGCGGGAACGGTTGACACCCGACGTTGTTGCATGAATCTCGTTTTAGGCGGGAAACTAGTTTAAGAGTTGCTGGTTTGACCAGATTGACTATGTCTAAGTCCAAGTCCACCCCGTTCGTTGACTTTTTCCCGCATGAGAGATGCCAACTCAAACTTAATCTCTAATGCTATAAGCATAAAAATTGCAGCGTATAAACCTAAAAGTGATGTTCATGCACCCTCAACCGCCAATAACATGGTCAACTTACTATCTTCTTCGCCCAAATTGCTGATTCCACTTTGGGTTAAGAGCTGATTCCACTTTGGGTTAAGATGGTCTTGACCCCGACCTGACCCTCCAACAAATATGTGACCGGGAATAGAGCCACGAGCAATGCAAACACCCATGGAAAAACCTTTGTGCTCGATGCAGATGGGATATGTGTAAAGACTACAAATACACATGTGCAGACCATGGTTATAATTATAAGGATGTGTAAAACTGTGGCTTGTAAAAAGTATTCGGCGGATATATTAACGCCGAGTGTGAATCCCATTGCAATGGAGAAAATCGTCTCTAATTCTACTATATATTTGATTGGGATAATGGAGGTCACTGCGGAAAGCGAGAGGAGAATCGCTGACATCAGCAACCAAGATGGCCATGTAGGCTTTGATGTCATGGAACCGTAAATGGTGATGTCATCAGAAGATTGACGAGCGGATTTAATTAACGATTTTTTTTTTTGAAATAGTAATATTTTTTAATATGTTTACAAAACTAGAAATTTGAAAAAAAATCTTTACAAAACTAGTAAAACCGGAGTTTTAAACTCCGGTTTGGGCCAAACCGGTATTCCAAAGTCTGGTTTCTATTTACTTTGTCCACATGGCAGAGTGACATGGCAAACCGGACTTTGAAACACCGGTTTGCCACTTGGCATTTTTTTTTAAGATTCTAGGATGAGCTCGTTTATTTGTTTAGAAATTTTTTTTAATTGTTTTAAAAGTTAACTATATATATATATATATATATATATATATATATATATATATAATGCGTAGATGACATGATGACTTCTCAACTTATATTTACTCATGCACATAGACCAAATCACACAGCTGAGAGTCCATTCCATTTCCCAACATTACATTCATGTCTATTTAATTTCCTAACTTGATTACGCAAGATTTCAAACAAAAATCATACTTATTACGGAGTAATAACTATCTGAACTTTCACTTCTCAAACTACATTAAAAGAAGTTTCAAATTAGCTTATTAATAATTGATATTCATCCCTTAAATCTAGCAAAAACAATTAAAACTTTTTTAAAAAAAATAAATGAGCTCATCCTAGAATCCCTAAAAAAAAAAAAAAAAAAAAAAAAAAAAACTGGCAAACCGGTGTTTCAAAGTCCGGTTTGCCATGTCACTCTGCCATGTGGACAAAGTAGATAGAAACCGGACTTTGGAACACCGATTTGGCCAAACCGGAGTTTGAAACTCCGGTTTTACTAGTTTTGTAAAGTTTTTTTCAAAATTTCTAGTTTTGTAAACATATTAAAAAATATTACTATTTCAAAAAAAAATTCTTTAATTAACTCGGAATGGTATTACCATTGCAGAGCTTCGAAGATTGTTTCACGACAAAACCAGACTGACAAAGCAAAAACACCAACATGTGTGTAGCCTTGTCATGGATTCATCTTTGAGTCTGTTCTTGATCGATCCCTACATATATAATATAATAAATACAACAACACAACAACAACAATACTCAATCCCACGAGTGTAGGGTATGGGGGAGGTGGAGTGTAGACAATCATTCCTCGAACCCTAGATTAGAGGGAACTCATTACTCCACCCACGGGTATAGAACCCGCGACTAGATAAGATCGTCCCACTCTCTACTCGAGAGCCAAGAGATTGCTTCCTAAAAGACCTCCGGCCAAGAAAAACTCATTAAAACGCTATAGTGCGGGCATACGTACCTGTAAGAGTTATGTGCGCGTGGGAAGATGCAACCATACAAAGTAGCCAAAAAGAAAACACATATAACAGTAATGCACAGCAGTATGACAGATAGCATGAATAATATAATGCGCAGTAATATGTAAATTCCAGTAAACATGCAAACAATCAAAAAACCCACACACACACACCCACACACACACCTACACACACACACCCACATATGTATATGTATGTATGTATGTATATATATATATATATATATATATATATATATATATATATATATATATATATATATATATATATATATATATATATATATGCTTCCACACACACATAAGCATGTATAAAAACATATACCTAAACATGCATACATAGAGATACAATCATAGGAATATATACCTAGGTACCGATACAGACAAACATATACGCATAGATACATACATACAGAATACAGATACAAACATATACACGGGACCCTATATATATCCTAAATAAAAACACATAGATACCGAGATGCAATACACATCTATATAGGCAAAACAGATACCATGTAGAGGGATATATATATATATATATATATATATATATATATATATATATATATATATATATATATATATATATATATATATATATATAAATATATACCACCCTTAAAAAAAAAAAAAAAAAAAAAACTCTAGCGCCTATAATCAAGTTCAAAATGCCTAGAAAAAGAGTCTTATTCAATTACACTAATTCTACTCCTCCACAGGCTCCTATCAGAAGTCATGTCCTCCGTCAGTAGAAGCTCTTTCATATCAAGCTTCCATCTATCCTCCAACCTACGTCTGGGTCTACCCCTTCTCCTTACGCCCCCAACAAAGAGGGCCTCGACTCTCCTAACAGGGGCTAAAAGTGGGCGCCTCCTAACATGACCAAACCATCTAAGTCGTCCTTCCCTCAGCTTGTTGGTTATGTTCCCAACTTCCAAGTTCTCCCTAAAAACTCCATTCGGTATCATATCTAGCATGGTCTTGCCACACGTCCACCTAAATATTGTAAAATTGCAGTCTGAACTATGGAAATTATAATACACAAAATTACACGGCTGGTCCCTGTGGTTTGTATGAAATTGCACCCCGAGTCCCTAAACTTTTTTCATTTGAACTCCTCGCCCTCGTGGTTTACTTTTTTTGTAGGGATCGAACATTCGATTGATGATCGTTAATTTTTCCCGTTAAGTTCAGTCATGTGCCAGACACAGGTCTCGTGATAAAAAAAAACATAAAAGACGAAAATACCATCATGTCTCTGGCACATAACTGAACATAACGATCGTCAGCCAGAGGGACGGGCCGTGGAAAAGATAAAACCAGGAGGACTCGGAGTGCAAATAAGAAGTTTAGGGACTCGGAGTGCAAATTATATCAATAGTCATTGAGATTTACATGAAATTACAACAACCGTCCTTATCTTTTGAAAAATACAGTTGCCGTCCATGTGGTTTTGATGAAATTACATCAATCGTCCTTAACTTTCAAAAATTACACTGATCGTCCCTGACTTATATAAAAGTATATGTCGATGATCCCTGATTTATTCAAAATGTGCATTATAAGAGGGCCATCGACGTACACTTTTAGGTACGTCAAGGACGATAAGTGTAATTTTCAAAAGATAAGGACGATTGGTGTCATTTAATGAAAACCAGAGGGACTAAAGCTGTAATTCTCAAAAGATGAGGACCGTTGGTGTAATTTACTCTTTCTAATATAAGGTGATGAACATACTTGTATAGGAGCACTGGAGGAGACACAACTAATAATAAAATGGCTGAAGCCCATAAAGAAGCCTTTGAGGTCATAAACAACACGGAAAGCTGTGATGAATACAAGGAAGTTAAAACCCAAACTGCTTTTGAGTTTTGACCTGATTCGCTGGTCAACAGAAAGTCTTCTCACGAGACCCAATCCAATAAAAGTTGTTAAAACAACCATGTAACTTGGATACATGACCTCATCATCAAAACTATAGTAATATATCCCAGAGTATGTATAAAAACGATTCTCAATGTAGCACAGAAGTAAAGCGTGAAAAATTAAACCAAGTTCTGTTAAGTAATGAAGTTTTTGTGGAAGAAGGGCTAATCCGGGAATAGACATTGCTAATATGACATCAGCAACTATGAACTTGCAGAACGATTTTAATGACATGCCAGCTAACCAGATATTAAGGTTCCAGAAATTATGCACTACGAACCATGTCACCATTAAGCTCCCGAGAAGAACAAATGTAAAATATGATGAGAGACTTTTTTTTTTGTGAAGAAACGGGATAAATAGAATCCAACTACTGCAGGAAGCGGTGTGAACTGTAATAACAAGATAACACAAAATCAATATTGTTGCTGAATTATGTAATACACAAATTCTTGATATCATAAATTCTTTAGCAATAGGAATACATCTGACATTTTCATATAAACATTGTAGTCCAGCACCAAACTAATAAAGATAAATCAACTTATGGGCTACACCCAATGACATACTTGGAGAAAAAGTGAACTTAAAGTCAGACAAAAGGTGATACAGTATATAGAATTTAAAACTACATATTATACGAATGCAAAGAGAGTGTATATCATATACTACACATAAACATAAATATATTACACTACATATAATTAAACGGATAAGAACATAGGATATGAGAAATAAATGTGTCGCAGCGCTTGGTGGGTGTTTGAACTAGATAATTTAGTAAAGCTTTTGGCTTTTCCTTAACGCACTCCCCACATGGTTCTTTACCAACACAGTTTTTAGCTTTTAAAAACCAATCAAGGGTTAGATCCTGTTCATAGTCTGGTTTCCCTTGGGTCGGTTATGCACATATTTTTTAGTGAAGTAGGGTGGAATATTTTCAGCAATCAGGCATACTCAACACAAATGGTTGAGTTTCCAACGGATCTAGAAGAACAACCCTATCAACTAAAGTATCAACTTCAAATAAATAAATAAAAAATCACCTTCAGATTTTGGTGTTTAATCGAAATGGAGGTTCAAATCTTTAGCAACAGAGGCCCACTTTTAACTTTTAAGCCTAGAATCAACAACTAAGTCTCAATTAGAGATGGGATTAATTAATCTGCGCTTGGTGACACCCTCCCATAACATTATTTATGCTCCTAAGCGTGATACCTTAGTGACTCATGCATAATTTAATTCTTCTTAAATCATATATATAGTCATTCAGGAAGAAATATTCCCCACTCTAGCAACAGAGTCCCAGTTGGTTCATGATCAGTCTTTAAGAAATCCCCAATATGTTGACTAATGTCTTAACGGATAATAGCGGTACAACAGTGGCACGAACCAAACTCGCTGAATTTTTCTTGCTTAAGTAACCTGGTTTTTGTTAGACTTACAGTAGTATAAAACATTCACGTTTTAAAACTAAAAAAGGGAAACTGGTTGAGCAATTACAGAATTTGACCCCATGGGAACGAACGACAAAGAACCAGGACAAATTGTCAAGATATTGAATCAGCCCTTCAGTCAACCAAAACTAATCTCACTTAGTCTATTAAAACCACTTCATCCTCACTAAATATGGTAGACACTTAATTACTTAAATAGCCTTGTAAGAAACTTGAGAGGAATTGAATCGATTTGCATCCCCTGGTTTACGATCGATGCCGCATTTTCATTCAGAGCAAAAAAAAAAAAAAAAAAATCTTTATGCCAGATTGCCAACACAAAAAATAAAATAAAAAATAGAACCTTGAGATTCAAAAATATAGTACCAGTACAGGAAATCCCACCACAATTGCTCCAGTAGCGCTCACAAAGATAGCCAGACCGGTAAAAGCCAACGAACTAGCAGCATCAGCAATCATACCCATTTCATAAGCACCGGCACCAGCGGCCCCACCAAGCATTGTGACAGTTACCGGAAGATAATTCAATGGCCATGGAACCTGTACGTACCGTGCAAATGAATGGAAATCAACTCTAACGTCCAAGCATATAACCACAATAAACAAAGCAACAGCACCATTAACTACTCTAATACTCCGCAATTGGTGTTCATTCTTGGTGACCCACCAAAAAGCCCGTCTTGTTGATGCATACAGTTGAAACAAAAACGGAATTAAAAAAGAAGACACAAGTCACAAATTGAAGATACGGACGAAAATGCAATCGAATAGTGAGATGCAATGTGAAACATCAAAGGAAAGAACATTAAATTCAAAGTACGTAAGCAACTCTCTAACTGACCAAGGATTAAATTATCATCAGGAACCTCTCCACCATGATAACTAACTTCCTGCTTCAACTTAAACGATGAAACTCTAGGAATCGAATACAACCAGTAGAAGATACAGTTAAACATCATATGATACAGTTAAACATCATATGATAATATGATGCATTAGCCATACCAACAGCAGATACAGTAGCCCAGCTAAATGTTGTGATTTAGCGCACTTTCAATACCCAAGAAATTAATAGAACAATTAAGCAATAAATAAAGACACAAGGATTTACGTGGTTTGGCGTGAGGCCTAGTCCACGGGCGGAAGCAGAGATGAATTTTACTAGCAAATATGGCAAACCCGAGGTTACAATGTATCACTTAAATCTAGGCTCCGAAAATACTAATGAAGTATTTGGACCACTCACTAGATTATTACACTTCCCTCACTCTATAATGTTTCTCACAAGAACAAGAGTAATCAACTCTTTCTCTTAATACTTTTACAAGAGTTCTTTAAACTCTTTCAAGTATTGGGATATTTTGGATGATCTCTAAATGCAATACATGACATCCTTTTATAGTTGAAGTAATGGCATGCATGGAAATAAGAATTGTCAATAACCTACTCTCATTCATTTTTCACATACGTTGAATGAAATTTGAGCCACAATAAACATGTGGTCAACAATCATACTAGGTGGCCTCCAAAGCAATAGTGAAGTAGACTTTTAATTCATCCATGGAACATGTGTTTTATTCCACCGTCCAACAAATCTCCACCTTGGCGAACATTTCATTCTTTTGCTATCAGTTCTCAATCTCCGCTACCTGTCAGCCCTCCCGAGCTCATCACTTTCTTCGAACGCCAACCAAGTCCAAACAATGTTTGAACTTGTTTGTAGTAACGGGCTTAGTCAACATATCTGCCGGATTATCTGTTGTACTGATCTTTCTCACAATTATAACCCCTTTAGATATTACTTCACGAATAAAGTGATACCGTACATCAATGTGTTTGGTTCTCTCATGATACACTTGATTTTTAGTCAAATGTATGGCACTCTGGCTATCACAATGCACCACAGTTTCATTCTGTTGCAAACCCAAATCACCAACCAAACCCCTCAGTCACTTTGCTTCTTTCACACCCTCAGTCATAGCCATGTATTCCGCTTCAGTTGTCGACAAAGCAACAGTCGATTGTAATGTTGCTTTCCAACTAATAGCACATCTTCCGAGAGTAAAAACATATCCCGTATGAGACCTTCTCCGATCCAAATCACCAGCATAGTCTGAATCAACGTATCCAGTAACATTAGTATTACCACCGCTATCAAATACTAAGCCAATATCTGTTGTCCCTCTGAAGTACCGTAGAATCCATTGCACCGCTTTCCAATGAGCTTTCCCCGGACAATCCATATATCTACTCATCACGCTTACCGCTTGTGCAATATCCGGTCTAGTACATACCATAGCATACATGATGCTACCCACAGCACTAGCATATGGAACATGTGACATATGCTCCACCTCCTCCTCAGTTTCCGGTGAAAACGCCGATGAAAGTTTGAAATGTGCAACAAGTGGAGTACTAACCGGTTTGGAGTTATCCATCCCAAAACGCTGAAGAACCTTCTCAATATATTTCTTTTGTGACAAATACAATTTTTCTTCACGTCTATCTCTGATAATCTCCATTCCTAATATCTTCTTAGCTGCACCTAAATCTTTCATCTCAAACTCACTTTTGAGTTGAGATTTTAACTGATCGATCTCAGACATGTTTTTCGAAGCAATCAACATATCATCCACATATAACAGTAAATAAACATATGAGCCATCAGGAAGCTTCTTGTGATATACGCAACTATCATAATCACTCCGCGAGTAACATTTACTAGTCATGAATACGTCAAACCGCTTATACCATTGTCGAGGTGATTGGTTCAAGCCATATAATGACTTTTTCAGCAAACAAGCATAATCTTCCTTTCCTTTGACCACAAATCCCTCTGGCTGGCGCATAAAGATCCGTTCCTCCAACTCACCATGTAAGAATGCCGTCTTGACATCTAGTTGCTGCAGCTCCATATCAAGTAAAGCGACCATGGCAAGTAACACGCGAATAGATGTATGCTTTACGACCGGTGAGAAAACTTCATTAAAGTCAACTCCCTCTCTCTGAGTAAATCCGTTTGCTACAAGGCTTGCTTTGAACCTTTCATCTTCTACACCCGGAATTCCGTCCTTCTTCTTGAAGATCCATTTGCATCCAACAATCTTCTGACCTTTTGGCGGTTTCACCAGCTCCCACGTATGATTCTTATAAAGAGACTCCATCTCTTCATTCATAGCTACAGACCACTTTGCAGATTGCGGGCCACTAATAGCTTCACGATATGTAGCAGGTTCTTGGACCTCTATATCTTCTGCCATACTCAGGGCATAAGCTACCAAATCTGCATGCCCGAACCGTTGTGGTGGTTTTATTGCTCATCGTTCTCTATCTCTTGCTAGATTATAATTCTGTAGATCATGTTGCTCATCTGACTGATCTTCTAGTGTCATTTGATCAACACCAGAGTCATGTACGTCTTCTACAACGGGCTCGACAGGAGTATCTTGTACTACTCCTTGTGGAACTTCTATTTCTTGCTCCACCTTCTCTTCAACTTCACGATCTTTTTCAGCAACTACTTGTTCCTCCTCTGTCTTTTTTAACATAGCAGACTCATCAAATGTCACATCCCTGCTGATAAGAAACCGGGATAATTTACCATCAGGGCACCACAATCTATAACCCTTCACCCCATCTGCATACCCTAGAAATATGCATCTTTTGGCCCCCGGCTCAAGTTTACCATCTTTCACATAAGCATAAGCAGGATAACCAAATATCTTCAAATCACTGTAACTTGCAGGGGAACCTGACCATTTCTCCAAAGGAGTTTGACAATCAATTGCCGTTGATGGAGACCGATTTACCAAATAACAAGTTGTGTTGACAGCTTCAGCCCAAAATATATTTGGTAATTTTGCATTTGAGAGCATACACCTCGCTCGCTCAAGGAGCATTCTATTCATCCGTTCTGCAATGCCATTCTGTTGTGGTGTAAACCGCACTGTATGGTGTCTCACAATGCCTTCGTTCTTGTAGAACTCATTGAATTCGCCTTTGCAGAATTCCAGTCCATTGTCAGTTCTCAAGCGCTTGATGAACTTTCCAGTCTGCTTCTCTATCATCATCTTCCATTGCTTGAAATTGATAAAGACTTTATCCTTACGTTTAAGGATATAAACCCACACTCTTTTCGAATAGTCATCAATAAAGGTTAACATGTATCTCGCACCACCTTTTGAAGGAACCGGAGATGGACCCCAAAGGTCTGAATGGATATAATCCAAAGTACCTTTCGTCCTATGAACGGCTGTGCTAACTTTATTCGGCTTTGTTTTCCGAATACACAGTGTTCGCAGAATTCCAATCTTCCGATATTCTGCCCGCACAACAAACCTCGTTTACTAAGCTCCATCATTCCTCTCTCGCTCATGTGCCCAAGGCGCATGTGCCATAACTTGGTGGTATCTACATCTTTAGCCGATGAAGAAACTCCAGACGCACCAGTAACCGTGCTACCTTTTAACAGGTAAAGGCCGTTACACCTTTCACCTTTCATCACGACAAGTGCACCTCTAGAGACTTTTAGTAATCCACCTCGGGCTCGATACTCGCAGCCGATGGAGTCCAGCGTACCCAAGGAAATAAGATTCTTCTTCAATTCTGGAACATGCCTGACATCTGTCAACGTCCTCACCGTGCCATCATACTGTAACGACCCGGATTTTTCCGATCGTTTTACACTTATAAGATTAATATTTACATAAATTAAAACTTACCAACATGATAAGCAATCTAAATTGTTGAGATTTATGATTTTGAAAAGAGTTTTACATAACGTTTAACCGTCTAGTTTGACCGATGATATCACGAACTATACAATATATGTTAATTATACGTTTGTGTATATATATGTATATATACATATTTAACATGATTTAAGGATGTTTAAATATCTCATTTTGTATTAATAACAATAAGTTATAAGTATATTTTGAAACTACTAACTTAAGCTTTCAAAACGATAACTATACGTAACGTTATTTGACATAAATACTTACGACCTATAATGTTTATACATATATCGTATATATAATGTATTTAATCACTTTTAAAGACTTAAATACATAAAACAATATAAGTATATTCACAAAAGATAGCTATATTTGAATCCTCATTCCATTTTTCACAAGATTTCTATACGTATATCTAGAGTATATGTATTCGTATCATACCTAGCTTCTATACGTATTTACTATTGGTATATACACATCAAATCACCACCAACCAGCCCTTGTTCATGCCTTATGTATAAGGTAACTACTTTTGTTATTTAGTATGACAATTTCACATGATTAAAAGATCTTTTCACAAAATTACAAATTTATACACCTTTTACACCACCATAAATACATGCATCCATTTTCAATTTTTGGAACATCATTTCTCTAGCTAAACACACACACTTACTAGCCTCATGTCTATCTAAGAACTCCAGAAAAAATCCTCTCAAGAATCACCTTAAACACCACCATAAAAAGATCAACAAAAACACTACAAAAATACAACTTTCAATTCAAGTTTATGTCTTAAGTTGCTTCCAATCTTTCATCCAATTTCATCACTCTTTTGGTTCTAGGTTTTTACTCCTCTTTTACAGCAATCTTGTCCAAGTAACTTGAGGTAGTAACTTTGTTCATAACCTTATTCGATTCATATATATATAGCTATCTTATTGTATGGTATACAATTTTAACAACAAAAACATAGTTTGAATGATTTCAAACTTGTTTGCAAACTAAATAGATCCTTCTAACTTAACTTTTAAAATACTTCAAAACCTGTAATATAACTTAAATATATGCTAATTTAACAAGGTATAACTTGGTTTTTCAAAGAATACCTTAAAAAACTGTTTTTATGACGTCGGAGTGCAACCGAGGGCTGTTTTGGGTTGGATAATTAAAAACCATCTTGAACTTTGAATTGGAGGTTTATATTCTGGAAAAATGATATTTCTTATGAATATGTTAACACATAAAAATTTCATGATTTAATTCATAGTATAAGTATTTTTAGAAAAATGGTCATTAAATGATGTTTTTGTAACAAAAATGATTAACTTCACAAGTTTCACCAAAATTTGACCTATGACCTATGATTTCGAATACAAACTAAGGTATTTACAGTTCATATTCTTAAATAGGGACTCGATCCAAGGAAGTGGAAAGTTGAATCAACGAAAACGGAGTTGTAACGAAGAAATTATTACCAAAACAAAATCGGATATCCAAGACTAGTTTAGCCACGAAAATAATTGGAGAAAATTAAATAAATCACATCTTCCTAAAGTAACATGATATTTTATACATATGTACTCATAATTTAATTTTATATGGTTCAGGATCACCCGTAAACAATGCGAGAAGATTAATCATAAGATCCCATGATTGTACGCAACACGTCATTTGACAACATCGGTACTTTATGTACGCAACACGTCATTTGACAACACCGGTACCATGGGTCAAGATTAATCTCGACCAATACATATACGATGGGGGTTTTATTTATTTCATTGGGGGTTTATTAAACAACTAAATATGAACCATTAAAATTGAATTACTAACATCGGACTGCTAACTACGGACTAAGGAATTATTAAAAGTATTATAAGTATTATAAGTATATATATGTGACGATTGTTTAAAAAGAAAAGGTATTGATATATTATATATGGATAGGTTCGTGATATCAATCGGAGACCAAGTCGAAATTACATATCTTCAAGACAAAAGTGAGTATATAGTCCCACTTTTAAACTCTAAATATTTCGGGATGAGAATACATGTATTTTATGTTTTACGCTATGGACACAAGTAACTGAAAAATATATTCTACGTTGAGTTGTACCACTGGCATACTTCCCTGTAGCTTGGTAACTAATATTTACAGCGGTATTGTAAACGCGAATCCTGTTGATAGATCTATCGGGCCTGACAACCCCAACCGGACTGGACGACCAGTATTCAACGGTTGCACAGTACTTCGTTTCGTGACTACACCTTGGTACGGTGTAGTAAGATTTCATAATAAAGGGAATATGCGACGTGATTAAATGTTAAGTATGGTTACCAAGTGCTCAACCACTTAGAATATTTTTATTAAAATGTTTATATATGAAATCTTGTGTTCCATTGTTATAACGCTGCTAGCATCAAACCTATATATCTCACCAACTTTATGTTGACGTTTTAAAGCATGTTATTCTCAGGTATGAATTAAGTCTTCCGCTGTGCATTAGCTCATGTTAAGGATACTACTTGGGACCTTTTAAGCCATGATACAAAGACGTTGCATTCGAGTCATTGGAGTTCAATAGAGAATATAAATAAGTAAATGACAGATTAGGTCATTTGGATATTATGAAATGTTAGACGAAAATGTCAAATATTGATGTAATGATAGTTTGCCTTTTAAGAATAAATGCAACGTTTGTAAAATGTATCATATAGAGGTCAAGTACCTCGCAATGTTATCATATGTTATTGTATTCGTCCCTATGGTTTGGGTCGGGTCGTCTCATGTGGTATCAGAGCGTTGGTCTTAGCGAACCAGGCCTTGCATTAGTGTGTCTAACTGGTAGTTGTTAGGATGCATTAGTGAGTCTGGACTTTGACCGTGTCTACATGTCAAAAGTTTTGCTTATCATATCTAGTCGAAAATCATCTGCTTATCATCCTTAAGAATTGCCTGCTTAGTATTCTTAAGTCTAGACACGTCTTACTGCATTTGGTGCATCGATAGTGTATAGACAAAATTCGTATCCTAGCGTATCTGTTGCTATAGACATTGCCTGACGAATTTCAAAGATTCTCCGTAATTCACGGGATTTTGAGTATTATAAATACATATGTAAATTATGTATTGAAGAATACCAAACCCAACTCCTATAATCTATTCCAAACCAAAAATTCATTTCCCCGACTGTACAAGATGAACTCCGCGTCCAGTTCGAATTCCTCCGACTCCGACAGCTACGCTGATATGGATTTCCATTCGGGCTCCGAAGGCAGCGTCACTGGAATGGATCAACCAATTTCTCATCATCTATTCTGGATGAATTGGGGATGGGTTCGTAGTATACTAAATTATTGGAGACAAGAAGAAGGTGATCCCTTTCACCCACCGAATTGCCCCATTAGCGACGAACCTGAAGCACTTACTGGCGAACCTGTTCGAGAAACCATTTTCTCTCTCATTTCTCGAGTATCTCGTCACGATTATATCCTATCCCATATTTCGGATCTTGTTCATTCGCTCACTCCAACCGCCAATCATCCTGGTGTACTGGCAGAAATTAACGAACTTCGCGCTCGTGTGACGGCTTTGGAGAACACGGTGCGAAGGTTACAAACACCAGCAGCAGCACCAGCAGCATAACCAGTACCGTTAACAACATCAACCTCGCAATCTTCAGTACCAGTAGCATCATCGATGTCAACGACATCATCAGCATCAACACCAACCGTATCATTACCACCACCAACAATCACATCCGCACCACGTACCTCAACATCATCATCTGAACTTCGAATATGATCTTTGTTCTACATATCATTCTACACCGATTACCTCTTCTTTACGTATCGTTCTTCGTTCGACATGACGATTATGTAATCTCTAATGTTTTGGAGATTATGTAATCTAGTAATAACGATAAATCAAATGAGTTGAATATTTTATTGACTCATTAAATTCATAGTTACCTCCGAAGAAAATATATATGCAAATATATTTTCATAAAGATTGTAATTAAAAATTTCATTCGTACAAACTGTTAATGATGAAAATATTTTAACGGGTGGGTAGTACCCAAGGAATATTTAGAATTCACATTAACAAGTTACACTGTACATTCTTCGAATCTGATTCAACGATCATTTATTATCCTACTTACAATTACCGATATACGTATCCGTTCACCCCAGATTAACCATTTCCATTTAAATTTCATATTTGGATTTTTACCTATCCGAATCCAACAAGTGGCATAATGAAGAAACATTGGCAAAATAAAAATTGTTAGAAACAGATGAATTAATTAATTGAAATTGTGATAGGATTACACGCTAACTGTTCCCAGCTAACTGATTAATATTTAATTTATCGCAATTTACATTCTTGCAATTTTAATTTCTGTACTTTACATACCGTCGGGACACATGTACAACAACACGTCGGATTAATTCTGAGACAACACGTTGTATAATGGGTCATGATATATATTTATTTATTTTACGCATTTTAAATAACGGGACACGTATACAAGGTTTCGACTTATCATATTGATCCATCTATATATATATTTCGGAACAACCATAGACACTCTATATGTGAAGGTGGGAGTTGGCTATACAGGGTCGGAGTTGATTCCAAAATATATATATACTTTGAGTTGTGATCGACACCGAGACCAGTACACGGGTCACGATACGTATTAAGTAATTCGAATATTATATATTTAGTTCATATATGAATTTATTGAACCATTGGACAATCGGACTATTGGACTGCTAACTTTGGACAATTAAAAATGAGTTAAAATGATGATTATTACATATGAAACTAAACAATCCTTCAAGTTTGCCACTTGATTCTATTTTAAACCTCATTTGTATCTTGACGATTACAATTCGCATTCACAACTTTTCATGATTCTTGAAAACATCTCGATCGAGAAGTTCAACCAGCCGCACCTCGTCTACGGAATAAAGATTTATGCATACAGTTATGCACCTAAAAATTTTTGAACTCGAAGTTATAGTTAAAACGTATCCGCATCGAATTCCTTATCATCCATTAGCAAAAACAATCACGCGATTCCTTTTCAATTAACTAATTTTGTCACAGCTCCACTTCGATATCTCAGTAAGACTACTCTTATTACAATCTCGATATATATATATACGTTGTTCTTTCGCCATCGTTACCGGAGAACCTTTTATATTCCATCATATTACCATCAGCGTTTAATCATCTAAAAATACAATTCTCCTTAAACCATCTTGGTTTGATAACCAATGACCCAGATCTGATAACTTTGAAAATACTGACGAAGCAGCATGTTGTAGAAGGTCTTAATGACCAAATGTTGATGATAAAAGAAGGAAGTGTTAGGAACGCTCGATAGAAAATTGGTACTGAAAACCGGATTGAACAAACCATGAAGGAGACTCTGAACAAGTTACAAGGACTAAACTTGTACATAAAGAATTATGACGATTCTGTAGCAAACACCTTGCTTCTGAATCTAAACCCTTACGGGTCAATCTTCATCATCATCCTTCGACATTAGAAATTCCAAGATATTATCATATCTTTCATTATAAATATCCTCAATATTTCTGAAGATATTTTCACCACTATCCTTATCTGAAATCATTTATCTCTCTGTAATATCTGCGTTACAATATAAAGGAAACTGTGTTAGTTTCTAAATCCTTCAAGTTTAAAATAGGAATGTTTTGAAGCAGTGTTGGGAACTGATGCATGAACTAGTATAATATAATGAAACTTGATCAACTTCATTATATTACAGTAAGTCATGTTAAGTTTCTAATGGAATATGATGATTCACAGTACCGTCATCATGTGCCATGTTACACGACTTTTACATTCTATCCAATTCCGAAACATATTAAGAACAAATCATCTTGATAGTTCTATTTTCCTGGATATTCTGGTAATTTGACAAATCAAAATCGTGCCATTACCATTCCTTTCTTAGAGCATTAGCTATGTTCATTCCGAATTTTATACCTACGAATTTCGAACTATTGATCGCTTGACTCAAGGACGGGAAGAAGAAACGAAGGGACAAAGTCCCAAAATAGAAATTGGGGTATAGATTACAGCAAATAGGAGAGAGTATTAACTATGGATGACAATGATTATGGAAAACAGAAGCAGGAGCATCGAAATATAAGGAAAGATATCAAACCCAATAACCACCCAGAAACTACAAACCGTGTGTATCAATACGTATGGCGACGTAAAGACACGGGAGAATTAGAAACATTATAATTCCAAGAAAATCATAAAAGTGAATAGATTCTTCTAGCGGTAGATGAAAGAGAAGAATGAAAGATATGAAAGTTAGAAGTATAACAAAAATCAGAACGGGATGAAGCATTTTAAAGGATACCTTAAGGTATGAATTAGAGGAGGAAGAGTAAGAGATGTGAGGTATGGAAGTAAGAAAGGGAAGGAGGTGGATTTATAGTGAAATATCCGACAAAGAAATCGAAACAGATTATCGCATTAAATCAAAGGAGATCCTGTTTTCTAAATCATCGAAGAACCAAATCTTATTACATAAGATTTTCTTTAAATCCCTTAAATTCTGGAAATCAATCCTAATCTCGACATCGGTTAAAACAATTCTATATTCACTCATTTTATTCTTTTGTGATAGCTTCACTCGTGCGCTTCACATGACCGAATCGTTTTATCCATATCTTCCAATAATGATAAAACTCTATTAATACCTCATATTCGTCATGAAAACATTCCTATTGTTATTTATGACAACCTCTACCAAATTTCGGGACGAAATTTCTTTAACGGGTGGGTACTGTAACGACCCGGATTTTTCCGATCGTTTTACACTTATAAGATTAATATTTACATAAATTAAAACTTACCAACATGATAAGCAATCTAAATTGTTGAGATTTATGATTTTGAAAAGAGTTTTACATAACGTTTAACCGTCTAGTTTGACCGATGATATCACGAACTATACAATATATGTTAATTATACGTTTGTGTATATATATGTATATATACATATTTAACATGATTTAAGGATGTTTAAATATCTCATTTTGTATTAATAACAATAAGTTATAAGTATATTTTGAAACTACTAACTTAAGCTTTCAAAACGATAACTATACGTAACGTTATTTGACATAAATACTTACGACCTATAATGTTTATACATATATCGTATATATAATGTATTTAATCACTTTTAAAGACTTAAATACATAAAACAATATAAGTATATTCACAAAAGATAGCTATATTTGAATCCTCATTCCATTTTTCACAAGATTTCTATACGTATATCTAGAGTATATGTATTCGTATCATACCTAGCTTCTATACGTATTTACTATTGGTATATACACATCAAATCACCACCAACCAGCCCTTGTTCATGCCTTATGTATAAGGTAACTACTTTTGTTATTTAGTATGACAATTTCACATGATTAAAAGATCTTTTCACAAAATTACAAATTTATACACCTTTTACACCACCATAAATACATGCATCCATTTTCAATTTTTGGAACATCATTTCTCTAGCTAAACACACACACTTACTAGCCTCATGTCTATCTAAGAACTCCAGAAAAAATCCTCTCAAGAATCACCTTAAACACCACCATAAAAAGATCAACAAAAACACTACAAAAATACAACTTTCAATTCAAGTTTATGTCTTAAGTTGCTTCCAATCTTTCATCCAATTTCATCACTCTTTTGGTTCTAGGTTTTTACTCCTCTTTTACAGCAATCTTGTCCAAGTAACTTGAGGTAGTAACTTTGTTCATAACCTTATTCGATTCATATATATATAGCTATCTTATTGTATGGTATACAATTTTAACAACAAAAACATAGTTTGAATGATTTCAAACTTGTTTGCAAACTAAATAGATCCTTCTAACTTAACTTTTAAAATACTTCAAAACCTGTAATATAACTTAAATATATGCTAATTTAACAAGGTATAACTTGGTTTTTCAAAGAATACCTTAAAAAAACTGTTTTTATGACGTCGGAGTGCAACCGAGGGCTGTTTTGGGTTGGATAATTAAAAACCATCTTGAACTTTGAATTGGAGGTTTATATTCTGGAAAAATGATATTTCTTATGAATATGTTAACACATAAAAATTTCATGATTTAATTCATAGTATAAGTATTTTTAGAAAAATGGTCATTAAATGATGTTTTTGTAACAAAAATGATTAACTTCACAAGTTTCACCAAAATTTGACCTATGACCTATGATTTCGAATACAAACTAAGGTATTTACAGTTCATATTCTTAAATAGGGACTCGATCCAAGGAAGTGGAAAGTTGAATCAACGAAAACGGAGTTGTAACGAAGAAATTATTACCAAAACAAAATCGGATATCCAAGACTAGTTTAGCCACGAAAATAATTGGAGAAAATTAAATAAATCACATCTTCCTAAAGTAACATGATATTTTATACATATGTACTCATAATTTAATTTTATATGGTTCAGGATCACCCGTAAACAATGCGAGAAGATTAATCATAAGATCCCATGATTGTACGCAACACGTCATTTGACAACACCGGTACTTTATGTACGCAACACGTCATTTGACAACACCGGTACCATGGGTCAAGATTAATCTCGACCAATACATATACGATGGGGGTTTTATTTATTTCATTGGGGGTTTATTAAACAACTAAATATGAACCATTAAAATTGAATTACTAACATCGGACTGCTAACTACGGACTAAGGAATTATTAAAAGTATTATAAGTATTATAAGTATATATATGTGACGATTGTTTAAAAAGAAAAGGTATTGATATATTATATATGGATAGGTTCGTGATATCAATCGGAGACCAAGTCGAAATTACATATCTTCAAGACAAAAGTGAGTATATAGTCCCACTTTTAAACTCTAAATATTTCGGGATGAGAATACATGTATTTTATGTTTTACGCTATGGACACAAGTAACTGAAAAATATATTCTACGTTGAGTTGTACCACTGGCATACTTCCCTGTAGCTTGGTAACTAATATTTACAGCGGTATTGTAAACGCGAATCCTGTTGATAGATCTATCGGGCCTGACAACCCCAACCGGACTGGACGACCAGTATTCAACGGTTGCACAGTACTTCGTTTCGTGACTACACCTTGGTACGGTGTAGTAAGATTTCATAATAAAGGGAATATGCGACGTGATTAAATGTTAAGTATGGTTACCAAGTGCTCAACCACTTAGAATATTTTTATTAAAATGTTTATATATGAAATCTTGTGTTCCATTGTTATAACGCTGCTAGCATCAAACCTATATATCTCACCAACTTTATGTTGACGTTTTAAAGCATGTTATTCTCAGGTATGAATTAAGTCTTCCGCTGTGCATTAGCTCATGTTAAGGATACTACTTGGGACCTTTTAAGCCATGATACAAAGACGTTGCATTCGAGTCATTGGAGTTCAATAGAGAATATAAATAAGTAAATGACAGATTAGGTCATTTGGATATTATGAAATGTTAGACGAAAATGTCAAATATTGATGTAATGATAGTTTGCCTTTTAAGAATAAATGCAACGTTTGTAAAATGTATCATATAGAGGTCAAGTACCTCGCAATGTTATCATATGTTATTGTATTCGTCCCTATGGATTGGGTCGGGTCGTCTCACATACATCTTGATTTGGATCGTTCCTATGCCAACAACCTTACAAGCTACATCGTTTCCCATAAGGAATTTACCACCATTTATTTGTTGATAGGTAGTAAACCAGTCCCTAATATGACACATATGATAAGAACAACCCGAGTCAAGAATCCACTCATTACTTGAGAGGCCATCCGTAACACTAAGAACATTTGCACCATCAGAATCATTTTCTGCAACCGCGGCAACTTTATCGGCTCCCGCTGCATTCCAAGTCTCTCTTTTTCCTTTTAAGTCTGGACAGTCTCTACGCATGTGACCTTCCTTGTGACAATTGTAACACTTGATCTTTCTAGATCTTGGTTTCGATCTAGAACGACCTTTGTTGTTACTACTTGATGCTCTATCGTTACGTCTTCCTCTTGCCACCAAACCTTCTGCACTTTCTTCCAGATAATCCACCGAAGATTTCTTCCTTAACTCGCTAGAGTTCAAGGTAGATTTGACATCCTCCATGAAAATAGTTTTTCTACTATGTAGTAGAGTTGTAGCCAAATGCTCGTACGATTTTGGCAAGGAACATAAGAAAATTAACGATTGATCTTCATCATCAATTTTCACACCAATATTATTCAAGTCCAAAATTATTTTATTGAACTCATCGATGTGATCATTTAGTGAACCTTCTTTCATCCGAAGAGTATACAACCGTTGTTTCATATACAATCGGTTCGTGAGACTCTTAGTCATATATAGAGTTTCTAGCTGTTTCCAAAGTCCAGCCGGTGTGGTTTCTACCGCAACATCTCTAAGCACACAATCGGCAAGATTTAGAATAATCATGCCGTGTGCCTTTTCCAGAAGTTCATCCTTTTCTTCATCTGTCAACTTTTCGGGTAGATGTTCTCTCCCTTTCAAAGCTAACAAATAACCTTGTTGGCTCAGTAGAGCCCGCATCTTCATTCGCCAAAGGCCAAAATTGTTCTGGCCATTAAATTTCTCTACGTCGGACCTTATTATTGTCATCTTGAATATTTAATCACAGCTACGCTCTGATACCAGTTTGTTGTGATTTAGCGCACTTTCAAGACCCAAGAAATTAATAGAACAATTAAGCAATAAATAAAGACACAAGGATTTACGTGGTTCGGCGTGAGGCCTAGTCCACGGGCGGAAGCAGAGATGGATTTTACTAGCAAATATGACAAACTCGAGGTTACAATGTATCACTCAAATCTAGGCTCCGAAAATACTAATGAAGTATTTGGACCACTCACTAGATTATTACACTTCCCTCACTCTATAATGTTTCTCACAAGAACAAGAGTAATCAACTCTTTCTCTTAATACTTTTACAAGAGTTCTTTAAAATCTTTCAAGTATTGGGATATTTTGGATGATCTCTAAATGCAATACATGACATCCTTTTATAGTTGAAGTAATGGCATGCACGGAAATAAGAATTGTCAGTAACCTACTCTCATTCATTTTTCACATACGTTGAATGAAATTTGAGCCACAATAAACATGTGGTCAACAATCATAGTAGGTGGCCTCCATAGCAATAGTGAAGTAGACTTTTAATTCATCCATGGAACATGTGTTTTATTCCACCGTCCAACACTAAAAAGTATAGAACCTATGAATGGAATGCAGGCGAAAACCAACCGTTCGAGTGCGAGTACAATAGTCGGATACTCAATTTGAATCCACTTAAACTGAAGAGACCCCCAAACACCGATTAGAAAATTAGACAGAGCACATACTAAACACACAATTAAACCGAGGATGATCGAATTAAAAGTACGAAAAATGGACCGAGCTAAAGAAGAACGCAATTTGTGCAGAAATTAGAGAAAACCAAACCACGAAAAACGAACAGGATTTGAAGTTTAACGAATCGAGAATGTATGCAATCATTAACCCTAAGGTTAAGGTTGCAACAACTGGAGTGCCACCAAGGTCTAGAAGAAATAAAGCTCACCGCACGAGCGTTATTGAAACCCTAGCGTTGTATTTTGCCACATCAGCATTCTACTAACAAACAACACCAACATCCAACACCACCACTACTCCATTCACTAACACAACACAAACTAGTCAGCAATAAAGTGCAAAAAATCCACAACACGAACCTACAACACGAATGACTACTACAAATAGTCCTAGGATGTTAGTGACGTGGTTGGGGGAATTATGATCGTTGGATTGTAATTTTGTAGGGACCTACATATACACCTTCGAGAACCATGACCATTGCATTTATCTCCTCACATTTTATACTACAACTATCACAATTATAAACGGTATCTATGATATAGATATAGCTATAGATATAGATTGTATATAGATAGATGGATAGTAAAATAGTAGGGTTTTTTGTTAGCAAAAATAGGTAAAACTCAAAAGTTGTTTTTTGTAGAAAATGATCAACAAACAATAAAAAAAAAAGGGGGAAAATGAAAAAGCTTGCACCTCGAAGGCAACTATCTAAATTAAACTATCTATAAACGAGCGTATATTTTATTTACAATAATACACATTGCAAGTTACCAAATATCTTCTTACAATAATACACTAAACCGATTTGAATTTAAACCATTCAATGTAAACTCTAACAAATTAACCATACAAATTGCATTAATCCAAACATTGAACCAATTTTAACTACAAACAAACAAATTAAACTTTAAACTCCATCAGCAACACAACAATTGAAACAACCAAACATGTATGATCATTGAACCAAAATGACACCAAACTACCGAAACTAAACCCGTAAGAACCATACAAAACAACCACCTTGGATCCACCAAACCAACATTAATCTCACCATCAGAAATCCTAGGCGGAAAAACATACCATCGCCCGAAATCATAAATAAACAAGTTGCCGGAGCAACCATTTAGACACTCATACGAAAACCAGGTACCAACAAGAAGGAAATCTAACCCAACATCCACCAAGGAAATCTAACCCAACATCCACCATTCATTAAATCGAAAACCTCGACTCGTCATAATACGCCCCAGCCGGAATAACAAACCGCCGACACGTAACCTTTGAAAATGTGAGGTCATTGTAGCAAACTATAAATACACCCATAATTAACAATAGGTGAAAACAAGAACAATAGAAATAACAAGGATGATATGATTAATGAGCAAGAAAGATCCCCACTAAGAGAGACCGTCGAGAAGCCTAAACTCGAAGCTCCAACAAGTTAACATAGACAACCCGTGAAGACAATCGGACGGATCTCCTATAAGAGATCCGATAGCAAACACTGGCGAGACGTATATGAAAAAAAAAGAAGCATGAAGGGTGCAACAAATAGACAAGGAAAAAAAGAAAAATATAATGTTTGAACAAGCCAATCCTCAAAGCCAGTCACATAACACCAGGTAATGCCTGTCATATGTTGAAGTAGTAGTTGTTGTTGCATAAAATTATTTGTTGTTGTTCGAACGATAAAAAGTTAGGGTTTATATGGGAAATCGGGTTTTGGAGTGGAGATAATGAAGCAAAATCGGATGTATTTGGAGTCACTGACGTTAAAGGTTTATGTACGAACCATGTGAAAAGAAAAAAAAAATCATTTTAATTGTCGGGGAATCAATTTGGATTGTGATGAAGACATTTTTTTAAATAAAGTTAAAGAGTTTTAGATGAAGAAAGAATGAACTTGTTACCATGATGTTATATATTTTGTTTTAGATAGAAAAAATAAGTAAATAAACAAATCGCCACATGCAACGCCCTCATAGGGCTTGTTGTGGACATTGTAGTTAAAACGCCAAGCATACATTTTATACGTGACCCTCTGTGATCGTTAGGTCAGACCCCCATAAGTATTTTGGTAGTGTATGGAATGGTCTTAGTATGAAACTGCATCGTTCAAAGAACTTTGTTTAATAACCTGGGTATTTTTTTAGCTTGTCTATTAATTTTTGATGGCTTCATTATAGTTTGATTTGCTTGTTTTGTTGGTTTTCACGTATGTTGCGAGTGTTATAATAGGGTTTATATGTTACGATCCCACATCGCCCAAGTATGGGATTGGGTGATGGCTTATAAGTCAAGGTGTCCCATCCTCCTTCAAGCTAGCTTTTGGGAGTGAGTTCTACACTTGGGCTTATGGCTATGTCGAGCTATCCCTCGATTCTTAAGTGAATTCAGGGTTAGTCTCGGGTCTCCTCGATTCAAGTTATCAATTCAGGAAGATCATAACAAATGGTATTAGAGTTAGCCTCGCCTTTCGGACCCAACACTCGGAGTGGTGGCCTATGGAGTGGTGGCTTGGACCGAGAGAGGGTTACGATCCCACATCGCCCAAGTATGAGATTGGGTGATGGCTTATAAGTCAAGGTGTCCCCTCCTCATTCAAGCTAGCTTTTGGGAGTGAGTTCTACACTTGGACTTATGGCTATGTCGAGCATCCCTCGATTCTTAAGTGAATTCAGGGTTAGTCTCGGGTCTCCTCGATTCAAGTTATCAATTCAGGAAGATCATAACATTATATCTGTGGCTTGTTGAGTGGTTTTGTAATGTGTTGATTTT
This sequence comes from Rutidosis leptorrhynchoides, assembly GCF_046630445.1. Classification (NCBI taxonomy): domain Eukaryota; kingdom Viridiplantae; phylum Streptophyta; class Magnoliopsida; order Asterales; family Asteraceae; genus Rutidosis; species Rutidosis leptorrhynchoides. The sequence continues at coordinate 308,961,456 of NC_092339.1, read as the reverse complement.
TCAATCCATTTAGTTATATTTTGTGTTTCGCCAAAACATAAATATCGACCACAAAAATATAGTAACAAATAATAAATAAAGAATTGAATTGAATATGAAAATACTCTAAATAGTAAAGGCCTTTTTTTTTTTTTTGCTTGTATGGTAAGAGGCCCATTATACTGCCCAATCATTATAACTTTTCTTAGTAGGCTTTTTGTTAGGTATAGATTACGGCCCAACCGACTTCAACGCACACCCTAAATCCAACGGCCAATATTAACCGATCAAATCAGACGGCTCCGTTATAAACACATATCTCCACAAAGTTTACAGATCCTTTCACTCCAATTAGGGTTTTGTGCGTGCAGCTTCCATCGTTATCCACTACCTTCAGCCTTAAACACTTATCAAAATGGTAAGCTAATTTATCGTAATACCTATATATATTTGATATACCTATATATGCATGTTTTTATTGATTGAATGATGATGATGATGTAGTTAATTAATTATTAATCGATTTTGTGCAGACTTTGCCAAATGATGTTGATCTGCTAAATCCTCCAGCAGAATTGGAGAAGAGGAAGCACAAGCTCAAGCGCCTTGTGCAGTCACCAAACTCCTTTTTTATGGTATCTTATTTTGACCTTTTCTTTAAAAACAGAGTTTATTGATTTAATTATACTGATTTTTTTATTATTATTAATTATAATTATGTATTACTGCAGGACGTTAAGTGCCAGGGTTGTTTCAACATGTAAGTAATTACAATATACTTTATCTCGTTCTTTGCTGTATGTAGATTTGTATATGTATACGCATACGTACGTACACTTATATATATATAAAGTTTTACAATCATCTGAATATATTGATTATTGATTTAGTAAATTTATAACTCTCAGACCATTATTTTCTGGGCACCAGCCTAATTTTTCTATATAACTTTGTAAACTTAGTAAATTTTATAAATATCTAAAATTGTAAATCAAAGCTACTATTTTGTTATATAAATTCCTTATGCACACTATCTTAGAAATAGTTAGGTTGTATTTAGTGACAGGCAATACTTATGTTTATTAAGATAGTCAATTTTGTGAAATTAGTAAATTTGCCTAATGTAGATTTGTTAATCAAAATTACTAATTTGTTGACTCAGTGTATTTGCCGACTTTTTTATGACTAGTTAGAATGTATATAGCCAGATATAACACTTGTATGTTTTTATTGGTATCAAGAAGTTTTGTTTCACCAGAGAATGAAAATATGAACATCTAGTTTTTACTTGCAAAAAAGAGTACCATTTCTAATAGTTTTATAATATCTATCAACTAAATGAACATCTGCCTAAGTTTTACTCAGTTATCCACAATCTCGTGGCTACTTGTATATATGCATGTTTATTCTTTACGTATGTATATATTTTGTAGTAACTTGTTTGGTTTTCATGAAAACAGAACGACTGTATTCAGTCACTCGCAAACTGTTGTGGTGTGTGGAAACTGTCAGACCGTGTTGTGCCAGCCAACTGGCGGTAAAGCAAGACTCACCGAAGGATGTTCTTTCAGGAGAAAGGGTGATTAATCGAATGCTGTTTTATGTTCTGCTTGTTTAAAAGCTTATTGGGGATGTTGCTTACAATATGTTAAGATGAGGTTTTTATTCTAGCTTTTTATTAGCACAAATGTGTCTACTTTATTTGTATTGTGGATCATGTTTCCTGTGATGACTGAAGTTTTGGATATTTGATATTTTTCTCTATTGTATGATTGTCAGTTTCGTTAATTGCTGTATTTGATTATGTTTATTAGGCTCCGCTTCCTTTTTTTTTGGGCAAAATAACGAAAACTCATATAGAGACGAGGATGTTTTCCAAAAGAAAACGCCCTCAACAGAGAATACAAAGAACGGGCGAAACAGGCTCCGCTTCTTTGACCTCATAATCTCTCTTTTATTAAGATACCAATTGGATTAACTTCATCAATTTTGAATTTCTGATGTCCAATTCATATGTTTGCTGTACAACAAATTGGTAGCTTTACTGATATGCTAGAATAAGCTACAACGTATGCAAGGATGTTTTAAAACTAACATGTAAGTTTTATCTTAAACATCGAGACTTTTTCAAGGAGTTTTAGATTGATGGTCATCAGATACTGTAGAATGTTTGTATTTAATACGTCTGCTGGTGTCTGATCATATATTATATGGAGTAGTTTGATAACAGATATTTTGAAATGATCCAAATTTGAAAATTAGTCGTTTAAAGTCTTTCTTTTGGAAGCTCAAAATTTCCCATATGATACTCTGTATGGTATTTAGGGTTTTTTGAGTGTAAATGAGCTCATATTATGTTTTCTAAGGAAACCCTTATTTTCTACAAATAAATTGAGTACCACTTACTATAGATTAGTTTGTCTGTTGTAAAAAAAAAAAGACTGTTATCTGTTTGCCTGAAAAAAGTAAATGGATAAAGTGGTAATGTTTTCTCTGTTTAGGCTATTTGGGGCGGGAAATATCTTATTTACATATACGCTAGCTAATCTAGTTATCTCGTTACCTATTTTGACCCATTTCGAAAGAATTAATCATAATGCTAAGAATGCTATATATGATACTAGAGGACAAAGATGATTATTTGTAGATGAGTTTGTGACTTGCCCCTGGAAATGGTCATCAGCTGCAAGCAAAGCGTATGCCGTATGTTGGAACATGTGGCCAATAGTTTTTGGAGTCTTCGACTTGAAGCTCATAATAACATAACACTTGAAATGTTCCAAGTGAGAACTCTATATATATTCGGATGCTTTATAAAAAATTGGCAGTCTTTGATGGGATAGAGATCCTTTTATGGTGTCAAGATATGATGTTCTGATGATGGTCTCATGAATCCGTAGCATTTAGTCCACTTCTGACACTGTTCAAGTTTATGTTTAGGAGCTTATTAGTTTATAAACTTTTTTCGTTTCTCTTTATTTGAACAGTAAAATAATAAGTAGGTATAATCTGTTTTCTAAGGACAAGTTGCACGTGTTTCACTTATTTTGAATACTATAGTTTTTAAAAAAATGGCTCGTTTCTCCTCAACCAGTGCAAAAAGTTTTGTTTTTTTTTTTTTTTTTTTTTTTTTTTTTTTTTGGAATAATCGGAGTTTATTACCTGTAGAACTTTAAACATTTAAAAAAAAAAAAAACTTTAAACATTTAAATACATGTACTATTCAGCCAAGCAACATAACAAAAGATCACCCAAAGTACAAGACGTAAACCGAGTGATATCGTATGACAAAATATATTACAAAACATTCTACGCTGTTGATACCAAACCAAAGCAAAATACTACCAATCAAAAATCAGAAACCAAATGTTACGCCAATCACTACAAATGAATCAAACGTCAGCAGAAAACAGCCCATGATCTACGCCACCAAACAAATACGGAGTATAAGCAATTTGTTTTTACACACAATGACACAATCCATGATATCCTCTCAGTATCAACTCTAGATGTGAACCAACTAAAAGACCTTACTCCGTACTAAATATCTAATAAATCAGGCTCTATCAACGGATGAGTGAATTACAGTTTAAATCACATAAATTTAGTCGTGGAGGCTATAACGACTAAATATGTACTCTATGAAAATCTCAAAGAAACATATATCCAAATATAAAATATGAAAGAAAATATTTCATGTAGAATGAACTGTCAATCAAACATAAATCCAAATATAAAATATGAAAGAAAATATTTCATGTAGAATGAACTGGTATATTTTTGTCACTTAATCTGAAAATTCTTTTGTTTTTTAGGAGACATGGAAGCATATAACTGTTCTCATTAGGAGACAAATGAAAAAGGACTTAATAGTTACTACGTAATACAGAATAAAAAGTAAACATCCCCTTATATATATGCATTTATAAGTTCACAGGAACTTACATAATGACGTTAACTGCAACTACTTTTAATCTATAGTAAGAAGATACAGAGTGAGGGTGATTGCTATTTTTAAGATGTCCAGAACATTTACAGAGTATAAAGTTTTGAAACTAAAAAGTGTGCTTATGATTTTAAATGTAAAAAACACATCGCCAACATCATCATCATCATCATCATCATCATCCAACATTTCTAGCCTAAATAATCATCATCATCATCATCATCATCCAACATTTCTAGCCTAAATAGTTGAATTCGATCCATCACCTCTGGGTCTAGTAAGCAACAAGAACATCATATACAACAGAAACATGGTGTAAATAAATTTATTAAGGTCGAGCCGGCTACAAATTCAACATCACGATCATTGACGTTAGTAGCGGCTACTGTACAATAATTTCACCGCTCATCATTCCCCATCCCTATTCCCATTCGCTCGAGGTTGAGTAGTCGGGTTCGTCTTGTTTGTTAGTTTGGTGTGATTCCCTTTTACGTGTTGTATTCGGTTTTATTTGGTTAGTTTGTCTCTATGGTTTTTTGGGTTGTAGAGACGCTCGTTTATAGATAGTTTCGTTTAGATAGTTGTTTTCTAGGTCTGAGCTTCCTCATTTCCCCCGTCATTTTGTATTCCCTATTGAGGGCGTTTTCGTTTGGAAAACGACCTCGTTTCTATATGAGTTTTCGTTTTTTCGCCGAAAATATATATATATATATATATATATATATATATATATACACACACACATATACATATACACAACTACAAAGCTACGAGTGGCTATAGGCTCATTCGGTTTTCACCTGATCATTTGTTGTGGATGGACCTTTCTCATTTTGAAGATACAAACTTTTTGAAACCAACGAGTCACTCACCAAACCAACATCAACCTTGTCGAAATTAAGCGTCCCTCGTACCTTTCTAGTGCTACTAAAAGTACTCAATATAGAAAATGATTTAGAGGCGTGATTTTAATATAATCAGGGATTAGCAAACATAATAATTGCAAACGGTAATGATAACAACAAAGTGTAGTACCCGTTTAAGCGATTGTTAATTGTAGTCAAGTCTTTTGAAGGGCTCTGGTACGCACGAGTGCTCTCCCCAACACAAGCGTAATAACTTTTTGATCCATGAGAAATTAAAGCATCCATCTAATAAGTAATTCAAGAAAACAATTCGACTCAATAGATTTGTAACAAAATTTTGTAAATATGGATTAAAAACTTTATATATTATACTACGTAACAATGATAATAGTTTTGAAAAAATGACATGTAAGATAATATGTACGAGAAAGTAAAAAATGTTTTGGACGGCCATTCATAAGTGAACGGTCTAATGAAAAGAATATTGTTGCTAGATATCCGTTATGGATATATATTTAAGTAGATTATTAAAGAAAACGGAGATGCTGAATGGCTAAAAGAATATTTCAACTTTGAATGGTTTAGCACAGATTGCTCAATGGTTCAACTTCACTTGCTATTCAGATGTCATAAACAAACGCATTGAATGTTAAACGGTTCATCATTGAGTGTTGAACCATTTAATTGAAAAGCAATTACAAACGCACCCTAAATCATGTAAAACTATTTACCTTTGTTGAATGCAACAGAGATACGTATACATTGTGTACTGAAGATACCTTCTTGGGTGACATATCAGGAAGAGTGGGAAACGACGATTAGGGGAGCCAGGGCACGGACCTACATATTCAACGTCGGAACCGTAACCTACATCGTTATACGAAACAGTAACAAAAGCAAATAACTTGGAGAAATTTATTTATTACCTTCATCATTATTAGTGTTTGTTTCTGAAACCTCGGTAGTGTTTTTAGCAACAATGGTTGCTGCTGGTGCAAGCTCCACTAACAATGGCTTCACAGCTGGAATGAATATCTCATTGTAAAATATAATGATATCAACATGATCCTGCCCCTTTTTCTGTTACCAAGTCATTTTATAAAATTAAAGCACCCGAATTATTGAATAACTAAAAACAAGAGATGAAGTAGCATGACTATGGCGTACCCCGTTTCGCGTAGAAGACCCGTTATCAATGTATACAGTACAAAAAACTTGAGGTTTACAATGTGGTTATTTTTTGTAGTTGTAAGAGCGGTCCCAACGCTTCGTCCACGTCCGCCCAGCCTGGGCGCCGATGGCACGACGGCCGCCCAGGTCCTGCCCAGCTCCATCGTCCACCGTTTCGTCCATTTTGAACAGAATTGAGGACGCTTTTTTGGTCCATTTTATACCGTTAGAAACAAAAAAAAATAATAAAAAAAAAATAAAAATAATAAAAAAAATTTAAATAAAATGGGCAACGGCTAGCTTAACGGCTATTTTGATTTTTTCTTTTTTTTTTCTTTTTTACATTATATATATTACTCCCATTCTCATTATTTTTACACACACAACACATATATTTCTTTCTCATTTCCATCACTCTCATCTCATATTTTCTACCCATTCCATCATTTTTACACTCAAATAAACAATATAATTTCCAATAACACAAATTCCGATCCCTACGTAAATATGGTATTATCGATCACGAATACCACTACGAATCGAGCACTCGAATTAATTGACGCGTTAGATGAATTAAGTGATAACGAAGAAGTTGAACTAATACCACGGGCACCTAGAAAATCTGTTGTTGATATTTCTCTGTGCCGTCGTTATAATTAGCTGTATCTATATGTATCAAAGATTTGGGTTTGTACCACCGAAGTAGGGAGTTTCCAACCTTTCATGGTACTGTCAACATCGTCGTGAATTGGGTTTCTTCCTAACGCGTGTGTGGGTTACAAATGAGAGCATTTGATGTCGATATCGCGGTTCAAAAAAAAATATATATATCTTTCTTTGAGTTTGTTTCTTATGGCCAACAATCCATTTTGCTTGCATAAATTTCTTACGGAAACATGTCCACTAAAAAGGAAACGTATCAAATGATTTTGTGTTTTATGGAGGCGCATTTTTGATTAAAAATCCAACAGCAAAAAAAAAAAAAGCAAATTCCTAATTTGGTCAGCATAAAAAAAATGGACGACAATAAGCGCGTATATCCATTCAGATGCAACTCGGAGGTAACAAAAATGCAAAGGCTTGAGCTGTTGAGCCTTAGACACCCCTTTAACAACTACTTATTCATATCTAAGACTAGGAACAGTTTTTGCAATCAGTTATACAGTTTTACAGATCCCCAGCAGATTCATAATTCATAACTACCGTTAAAAAAATAACAGGAATCTTAAAGCACGTCACCAGATATAAATTAGTGTTCACAATGCAACAAGTAACTATTAACTATAGATGATTATAGCTAGAATAAAATAAGAACTGAACATTGTGTTTCCAGGTAACAGCAAAATACAGATCACATCGAAATAAAAGATCAAAAGGGAAAGTGAAATAAACATCTATGAAAGTTCATGCTATCAATCAAATAAGTAATAATAAGGATAAAAGAACAAATACCAACCTAGGCTTCGTAAAGCAACTGAAACCCTCCACTCCTGCTACAGATCATCAAAACCAGTGTATATGCAAGAGAACCGAATTCAGCATTTAATAGCTAATTCAATTCAATGTGCAAAAACTGTGTCGTTTCGTCTAGGTGGTCTATCAGGAACCGAACCAGGCTTAAATATGGAAGCCTTGTGTCTATCAAGTTCACGCGGCACTTGACTATTGCTCTGCATCAGCATCTGTTTAAGATCGTAAAACACATCAGCATCATCAAGAGTCAAGAATGTAGTAGCCGTCCCTGTTTTCCCTGCACGCCCTGTTCGTCCTATACGATGAGTATACGTGTCAATCCTTCCAGGCATATCATAGTTAATTACATGCGCAACATCATGTATATCAATCCCACGTCCTACAACATCAGTAGCTACTAAAACATTAAATCTTTTAGTCTTGAATCCTTCAAGACTAATTTCTCGCTGCTCTTGTGACTTGCCACCGTGCAAAGTTGTCACACGGTACGATTTTTCTAGAAGTTTCTCTGATACCAAGTCAGCTGAGTTTCTAGTGTTTACGAACACGATCGCAGTCTTATCCATTACATCATTAAGCAACTTTTGTAATCTAGACATCTTCTCCTGTTTTTTCACCATGACAACATGTTGTGTAACGAGATCGGTTGCTTTACCCGCAGTTCCAACAGTCACGACAACCGGGTTCCTCAAGTACTTTTTAGCTAGTCGTTCAACAGACGAACGCATCGTAGCACTAAACATATACGTAGTCCTGTATATTCTTTTTTCATCTAATTCTTCATCTTCATTTTCAGGTTTAAAGTTGCTTGACGGCATAGCATCAAGAACACGCACAACTTGTGATTCAAATCCCATATCAATCATACGGTCAGCCTCATCAAGAACAACATAATTACACTGATTCAAAACAACATAACGTCTTTCTAAACAATCAAGAAGACGCCCAGGAGTAGCAATAACAACCTCACACCCTTGTCTAATCTTAAACCCCTGTTCTTCAATCGACTGCCCACCGACAATCGAAACAACTTTAATCCCCATATAACGAGCAAACTTAACAGTTTCTTCTTCAATTTGCTGAGCAAGTTCTCTAGTAGGTGCCATAACAACCGCATACGGACCCTCGCCCCCATTCCCTTCACTAATAGGAGGCAATTTAGTTATATAAGTCAACATAGGAAGTATAAAAGCAGCTGTTTTACCAGAACCAGTTTCTGCAACACCGATCACATCTCGCTGTTGCAGACCAAGCGGAATCGCAGCCATTTGTATAGGAGACGGAGTCTTGTACCCAGCTTTATCCACAGCTTTTAAAAGCTCTGTACAAAGTTTACTCTCAACCCAACTCCTCATTGGCTTAGGAATATTCGAACCTTTATACGAAATACCAAAATCTTCCTTGAAAATTCTCCAATCTCTTTCGGTCATCTCCTCTAGTTTCTTCTCAGACCAATGCCGATCAATTCGCATAATTCCATCTTTATTCCTATTCTTATCTCTTAACAATTTCTCATTCTTTGCAGCCAAATTCTTCTGCTCCGTACGATCCGTACCAGCAAGGAAGCCTCTCCCGAACAAAAGTTGAGCCTGATACAACACATTCATATCACGTGAGGTATCCTCTGCACTGTCCCAATCGAACGAAAACCTAAACTTCTGACTAGGTTTAATCACTCGTTTTTTCGGATTTTTTTAACCTGAATACTGCTCTTTGATGATCGCATCGAGTTCCTTTTTTCGTTCTCGTTCTGCAAATTTTTCTAACCTAGCTCTTTCTCTAGCCTTATGTTCTTCATCATGTTCCCGGTCACTTTTCCGTTTACGTTCACGGCGATCACGATCTCGGTCACGAGAGGAGCGGTGATTACGGGAGGCGTCATCGGCGGACGGTGGCGGTTTAGAGGATGACGAATTAGTGTTAGTTTGGTGATGAAGTTGTTCGGTACGGCGTTTTTGTTCTTCGAGATCATGTTGAGGCCGTTTTAGGGCTAGTTGTTCGCGTTCAGCTTTAGTGAGATATACAGGCTTTGTTGCCTTTAATTTGTCGCCGACATCATCGGTTGAAGGTTTCATGGTGGAAATTAAGGTTTTTGGATAGCTGAATTTAACAGAAATTGATTAGCTTAGTTGACTGCAGGGCAGGATGTGAAGAAAACGAGAATCAGAAAAACGAAGCCTGAGGATTTAGATGTTTCAATTCAGTCGACTCGATGAATAATCAATTTTGCAATATAGATGAAGGTTTATTACTAAAAATTTATCCATACACACTAATTTACTATTATACCTACTGTCAACTTTGTGCTAAAAAGTGTGAATGTATCAATTTTAAGTGTGTGAGTATCACCTTTCTTATTAGATTATCGTGGAATTGAATAAAAGAGTACTATTTATATCTCCATACCTCACGTATATGGGATTGGTATGTTGTTGTTACTTACCTGACAAAACTTTGAAGCCCAAGTATTGTTGGGTACGAGCTTATTCGGAGTTTCTCTCGTATCTTTGTTGTGAAAATGTTTTCGATTCGAAAACATTTTATATATATATATATGTTTTCTAAGAAAGAGTATTATCGGGGTTGGATTGCACATTGGAGCAAATTTCTTGGCCCCGGGTTGAAGAAATATGATTTTAAAGGTAAGACAAAAGATAAGGTAAAGAAGAAGATTGTGTCGGATATTTGTATTGTTTACGGATAGCAATGACGATGATGAAGATGCGTGCGATCCAAAATTCGGTCAAAGATGCTCAAGTGGACAGGTCTTGTAAGTGGTCTTACGTGGCTCGGGATCGGGAAGATCGTTAGGGAATGGGGGTTTTCCGAAGAGTTTAAAAAGCGCGATTTCAATCCTCCTCCGTCGGGTACTATCATCGATGACAGGACCGGAAACGGATCGACTTTTTCATTCAAGGCTAGTGCGGGCAATGACGTCGACACCAACAACACCAGCGATGAGGTTCCAGGCCGTGACCCAACTTTAGAGATGGGGATGACCTTGTCGGTTAGTGGTGTTTCGCAATGTTTTGTTAGTTAGTAGTTATCTTCATTATTAAATTGTTTGTTATATTCGTTTATTTCCATGTTTGTAGTTTGTATGTCGTGTTGTTCGTTGGCTCTCGGAGGGGCTCGGGTTTAATTAACTTTAGTTCGTGTATTGTCGTTAGGTTTAGTTTACTGCTTTCGAGCTCTGTCCGCGTTTGCTTCTTGTTTTTCTTTTTCTCAATATGAGAGAAACATTAGTTACATAGTTTTCTTTTGTTCGCAATAAAAATACAAAAAATAAGCTTTTAAGTTTGTTAAGAAAATAAATGAATTTAAAAGAAATAAAAAAAGTTTCGTTGTTATTTTTTTTTTCTTGATGGAAAAAATTAAATGTAGTAGAAAGAAAATTGTGCCGATCGAATAGCACAAGGTTTTATTTCACCGTTGTTTACAAGATCATAAATAAAATAAATTTTTTTTTTTTTTTAAGGCAAGCTTGCATCAGTCCGGACCGAAGCCTAGTCATCATTTGCACACACGCGCGCTTTCGGGCAGGAAACCCGAACCACACTCTTAGGATCCGACCCTTAAACCATCCCGAGGGGCAGGCGGGCCGGATCTTAGTCCCGGAGCGGGTCAGTAAAACCTTCCCTTTGGGCCACCTTCAAGGAATAATGTTTCAATTCCTAGAGCGGGTGACGAGGTTCGAACCCGAGACCTCTAGCCCTGCGAGTACACAAGTGTAACCGCAGTACCATTGAAGCAATGCTTCGTTGGTTCATAAATAAAATAATAATCCATTTCAACTAGCCTTGTTCTTTAATTATAATGATAATAATAATCCATTTCAACTAGCCTTGTTCTTTAATTTAATGATAAACCGGATTTATTGCAATGTGATGAGTTGCTTTTTTATCACGCATTAACGGTGTGGCATTGGTATGAGTAGCATCAAGATTTTGTAAAAGCCATCTTAGCCATAATACTTCACAAATTGTTGTCGCCATTGCTATATTCATACTCAGCAGACAAACACGATTCTATACTTTGTTTCTTAGACCTCCGTGATATTGGAGCTCCACCAAGTTTAATAAGATAACGTGTGCGTGAACTTTTTGTAGATATGCAATTAAGCCAACTTGCCTCGTAATAAGCTTCAAGGTCTAAGTTACCATCGGACGGAAAAAATAATCATTGTTAAGCGTAATCTTTAGATGACGCAACGCACGCGTTGCGGCATCCATATGTGTGTGTCGTGGATTACTCAAAAACTGACTAATCTAACTACAGGGTAAGTTATATCAAGTCGGGTTATCGTGAGATATAGTAATGTTCCCACAAAGCGTCTATATTGTGAAGTTTCAATTGTTTCACTTCCATCATCCTTTTGTAATCGCAAATTTAGTTCCACGGGAAAAGCACTAGGACGACTTCCTTCAACACCGCAATCTTCTAGGGTGTCCAACGTTAATTCCGTCGGTTATTGGGTTTGACGGAGCATTTTTCGAGGCGATGAGCAGATTTTAAATTTGTAGGAGCTGAGCCTAAGTTGTCTACAAATGCTTGAGAGCAAGTGGTAAGTTAACATAGAATCGTTCTTTAAAACAAACTTAATTGAAACGGGTTCCTCGAGATCAAGTGTTCGAATTATTATAGCTAATAAGTAAATTAAATGTGTATGCAATAAGACTTTGCACGAATAGGTATAGATTCAGGTGCTGGCACTCAACAAAGTAACACAAGTAGGAGTAACTTTTGTCATACACCAAATTAATGTTATCGGTAAAAAGGCTAACCGTTTTTTGTAATACAGCAGAAAACATAGTTTTATAAATAGATGACTTAGTTAAGTAAACCACATATCATCTCACAAAGTGATGCCTTATCACACCTCTTTCTTCATCCAATTCAAAGTTACCACGATCAAACTCTGCACTCGTAAAGAACGCCTTCAGATCTGTTATTCCATAATCCAACACCTGCACAGCCAGATCAAAAACATCCATCAGTTTACACAACTGCCTCGCATATACATACAACAAAAATATAAAAAATAGTCTATACCTTGCTTTGCAACTCTTCCAATTTCACGTCAATATATGTAATATCTCTGTTAGATCCAGGCACCATCTCTTCAAACTGCAGAGCGTCTTTCACCAGTTGATTCAAAAGATGCAACACAATTGCATTGAAATCCTTCTTGAATGTCATGTACTTTTTGAAGCTCTGCGTAACAAACTCATTTTTAGAATCCTATAACATCGTACACTAAAAAAATGTGTTCCAAAATACCTTCTGTAGAGCCTTTTGCACTCCAAATTTTTGAGTGGAAATAAAGGAGTCAAGTAAAACACGAATAGCCATATCCACGTCTTCTTGAGTGACGTGTCCTCTGAGGTGCATTCTGGCGTGAGCTTCCGACATCCTAATCATTGATTCTATGTGTCGCACAGCTATTGGAACTCCTTGTCCATGCTAAACGTTTTAACATTCAATTAGAACAAAGTGAATCAACATGTATTTTGAGTTGGGACATTTAATGAAAAACTCACCGATGATTCTCTTCTTAATTCAGCATACACTTGTGTGAGTTTGTCAAGATCAGCATCATGCAACCTTGGGAACACATTTAACTTTGCATACGTGATGTACTTCTTTAGCATATCTTGAGAGAGTATCTAAACATAAAGTTAATATTTTTATTAATATAGAATGGTAAAGGTGGATCAAACTAATAACAGATTATCAAATCAGGTTAAATTTTTTCCAAACTAGGTCCCTTCTTTAACTAAAGGGAACAAACTAAAGATACAGCCTCCCAAATCATTTGTTCCAGTTTCATTGATTATTTATATTTACACTGAACATTTATAAAATGGGTATCAAATCAGGTTATATCGAGTGTTTACGTGCCAACCCAGATCGTCCTGCATGCTAAGCAAGGTTGTAAAGTTTGCTAGTCGGGGATTGTCAGTTAGACCTTGTATGGACTAACGGCCAAGACCGAGACTAGTCACTAGTCAGAAGTTGATTGACTTTGACTAAATTTGACCTACTTTGACAAATTTTAAATGAATAAATCTGACTATGACCGACTAAATTGAACTTTTGAGAACTTTGACCAAATAAATTTACCAAATCGGGGACGTCGGACTACTTCAAAATCCCAACTAGTCGGCCTAGTCAGGTGACTTTTACAACCAAATGCTAAGAGATTACCTGTTTTGACCCAAGCCCATTCTAACCCATTTCCAACCCACCCACTAGCTATCTCTATCAAGGTAACATGTTAAAGTATGTTAACAAAAGTAACCAACAAGAGTAAATTGAGTTAAGATACCTCAGGATCCATTAACATGGAAGAATCTTGGAAATCTTCTTGAGAATTGTTAATGGAGTTGGTGTCCTTAGAGCCTTTAGGTGTGGATTTGAAGTGACTATCTACCACAAACTTTGCAAGCATCTCATCCATGACTGGGTCCACTACATCCTGCATCAAATCATTTTGAACCACGTTAACCACAAGTGCACAACACTATTCAACAAGAAGAATACTAGCTTATGTGACATAAATATAACCTTCACGACACACAGAACATCAAATCGAGAGACAATTGGATCAGTTAATTCAACGTTTTGCGAGAAGTTTTTTGAAGAATCATATCTGCAAACGATTACCAAACATCAGATTCATATGGAATACAAAAACTAAGATTTAAAATAAAAGAATTTGCAATTTTTGCACACCTTCCTCCTATTGGATTAGCTGCAGCAATAACAGAACAACGAGCTTGAAGAGAAGTCACAATTCCAGCTTTAGATATGCTGATACTTTGCTGTTCCATTGCTTCATGAATACTCACTCTAGTAAAGGTAAAAAAAACATTATCAGATATTTTACAATCAAGCTAAAAAGAAAACCATGAAAAACAAAAAACAAAAAAAAAACATAATTATATACCTGTCTTGATCATTCATTTTGTCAAACTCATCAATTAGACAAATTCCCTTATCAGCTAGAACAAGGGCCCCACCTTCAAGGGTCCACTCTCGTGTAACGGGGTCCTTGTGCACAGCTGCTGTAAGTCCAACAGCAGAAGCACCTTTTCCAGTTGTATAAACTGCCCTTTGACCAGTCTTTTCAACATATCTTGAAACAAATTCAAACAAATGTTAAACCTTGGATTCATATATAACTCAAATGAGAGAATAAAACCGAAAAAAAAATGAAAACTTACTTAAGAAACTGGGATTTTGCAGTACCAGGATCACCCAAAAGTAGTACATTGATGTCTCCACGCAGTCTATGTTTTCCTTGCACATTTTTCTCCTGACCTCCAAACATTGCAAGAGCAATTGCTGTCTTTATGTCCTCATGACCATAGATTGATGGAGCAATAGACTTGATAATCTGCACATAATCCCAAATAATAATTTAGTTTAAAATCAGGTGTTAAGCAATACATATATACATATATATACAGATAACATTAAGTTATATAAACGTACCCTTTCTCCAATACGTGGATCTTTAGATAGCTTCTCAATCTCTTCTTTATCCTCTTGGGTGAGTTTATAAGCTGAAAACAAATCTTGCTTCTTTGTAACATGGTTTGCTTCAATTACAGTTGCAAAAACAGGAAATCCGTTTTTTGTATTCAATGATAAATCAAAGTTGTTTGTGTAAATGCCCGTAACCTCCTGAAAATTTAACAACCAAAAAAAGTTTCAGTTATTTACTAATAACAGTGAAGAAATTAAAGTATATAACATATTTTAAGAATATTACAATTTCTTCTCCAGGGCGTGCACAATCGATCAGATCATTCAAGAGAATTACTTCCTTGTATCTTGGCAATCTGCCAGCTGGCACAATACCAGGACTCTCTTGCAGTGTAAGCTTCTGATAATTCCTGTATATCGTCTGTCACAAAAAATAAAAAAATAAAAAAAAAATTATCACCAGATATAGTGAAGAAAGTTGAGGGACTACCAATGCAAAAAAAAGTTTGGGGACTATACATGCAAATTTAGGTAAACCACAGGGACTATCTGTGTAATTTGTCAAACAAGAATAAATATGTCACCTGCTCAATATTGACTGTGAATGGCCCCTTTGATTGGCACTCTGGGCAAGAACCAACCTTCACCTCTGAATATGAATTTTGAAAAAACGGCCCTAAAACAGTTCCACATTTATTACAATCATACTTCACTTGTTGCAACTGGGGAAAAACTCCAGATCTTCGGGTCACAACTCCTCCGACCCGAATCATCGTGTTTAAATGGATCTGCCTGAAAAAAAATGCAAGGCTGGTGTCAAAATGCTTACATTTAAATCAATAATATAGCAGCTTTTAAGTTGAAAAGTAATTACCTTATGTTGCGAATCTGATCGTATACAGGCAAGTTGGTAACCCTAACGTATATCTTTTGATGAATTCTTTTGTAGTTTGGATGTAAATTAAACACAACTTTATTGGCAACTTCTTCCATGACCTCAAGAACAGATTGGGGTGCGTCTGCTAGCCATATGGCAATGTTTGGGTGGATATAGATAAACTGTTTGTAATCAATCTCTAAACTGCACTTGTTAACTGCAAAAAAAAAGTAATTAATATTATAATCAATAAGTTAAAACTATACCCAAGTGCAAAAAATAAACAATTCACCTGACACCATCTCGTTTATTTGCCGGAGATATTCGAGGTCACGATGTTCACTCTTCGGATTCTGATAAGTTAAAATGAATTCTTTGAACTTTTTAGCAATAAAACGTCGCACTTCATCTCTCATGACCCACTCCCTTAATGTTCCCTGAACACGATACATCTCAAATTCACCTTCATCATCGTCTTCATCATCCTACAACATGTCAAATGGTAGTTCAGATAAGTTAAATAATGAGATACTGATGTTGATGAATGAATTAAACAATCATACATCATAATCAGTCATAGGCACATCAGTGTCATCATTGTCGCCACCGCCTCGTCGGCCGCCTCCACCTCCTCGTCGACCACCACCGCCAGGTGAACTACCACCTCCTAGTGGACTGCTTGGTGCTGAACCACCTCCATCTGGGGGTGAACCAGGAGGCATATTATATGCTCTAGTTCTCTTTGAAGGCCGGTAGCTGTCATCATCTGTATCTGTAACCATAAATATGAAAACACAACTTGATCAGAATTATAAATTTTGAAAAGCCCTTATTTGCAATAGATGACATACACACATAGTCACAGAGTTTGAACCTGCAATCTTAACCCAACAACAAAATTAGATAAATATTATTAACATAGGGTAATTTGGTACTTCAAATTCAATATCATCGTACAAAGTGCAATTTGTTAAACATAAATTAACAATGCACTACACAAAACTATTTAACATAACTATACTAGTCCATGACTATAGACAGAGCAAATACATTTTCATTAAGGGGAAGTTAAAAAAGGTGAAGTGGCGCTGAGGAAGGTTGTTATGGTTGGGAGTGGTCTAAACACTATACTGACTCACAAGTGAATATTTGCAATTAGCCAAATTAACAAAGCACATACAGTAAATGATTAAAACAAACATTTAAGCAACTAATGAGCTGATAAATAAAACTATAAAACAGTAAAAAAGTAAAACCCTAACTGACCTTGATCATGAAGTAACTGAGGAAGCTTTCTCTGAGAAGCAACACCATCTCTAGCATCAAGCTCAATTTCTGCAGCCCTACGATCCGCCATAATCTGATCCAAATCTCTCTCATCTTCATGAGATTCATCTAATCCAACCGATTCATATTGATCGTGCTCATCCATCCTCCGATAATCACTACATTTTCAAAACAAATCATATATATATATATATATATATATATATATATATATATATATATATATATATATATATATATATATATATTACTTAAAAATAAAAGGAGTAATAATTGAGAGCAACAAGCAATTAGAAACTTACTTGATAAAATCATCGCCAAATAGATCTTCGCCTTCGCCTTCATCTTCATCGACGTCATCAGGTTCGTCACGGATGATTTCTGGATCAACGTCAGCCTCCTCGTCATCGTCATATTCGGAGTTGTTTTCAGATGTGCGGCTATTAAAAGGAAGTTGATCTGTGTTGAAACCTGCTGACGTAGGAGAGTCTGGTGTTGACGGTGGATTGCCGTTAAATTGACTGGAATTTAGGTTTCCGCCGTTATCAGAAGAAGACGGCGATTGATTGGAACCGTTACCTCCGTTACCATTTTCTCCCGCCATTTCTGTTCCTTTGGTTGTGAGTGTTGGTGTGTTTCGCCGTATTCTGCTCTTCTTTAGGTTTAGGTCGCTCTGGTTTTGGCGGGAAATTTTCGCGCCATAAGTAAGCCCACACCCAGCAGATTAGGCCCAAAATGATAATATGTGGTTTACGGCCCAATCACATTGGCTACAGTTGAGTAAATACTTTTATTTACATCTTGAAGGTGACTTCTTTACCTTTTTTTTTAACTCATCGGTTGGTTAAACTCAATGGACGTACGTTGTTTGATTGTTTTCAATATTGTTGTGTTGTTGCGTTAGTCTTTTTTATCATCGGTTAATAAGTGAGCCCAATTCAATAGGTTTGATATTTGTTTGTTGATTTAATTGTATGGTTTTAATGGAGCTAAAATGTTTGTTAGTGCTCTGATTATTAGTTAGTTTAATGTGTTGTTGCGAGTAGATGATCGGATCTACTCAAAAAGACTATAGAGTTTGTACCTTTTTGTAGTGGATCTTCGGATCTTTTTATTTAAATCTAAATATTTATTTTCCTGAAAAACAATATCGATAATTATAATGTTTCAATTTATTTTTTGAAATTTCACATTTATAGTAGACGGTGTTGTGAATAATGTAAATTATATATAATACATTTTTTTTTTATCATTGAAGTTATACGGGAGATAAATATTTTTATTCAAATCTACACGGTTTACTTATATACAACTTTGAAAAACAACGATAATCGTTTAAATTGCACTAACTCCATCAAATTGATTTGTTTTAAAAGTAATACGATCTTAAACATATTTGACTCCACGTGATAGTGCACATAGTTCCTTGTTAATCTCTTTTTTGAGCTTAAGTATAGTATATTTTGTATCTTCGCCTTATGTCACATAATTTTGAACTTTTTTTTACAACTTATCGAAATGGTACACAGGAAGTAATTATGAATGTACAAACTAGAGGGCTTCTTTAGCCTTTTCACCAAATAAACTGTTCAAGTTAACGAAAGCTCGAGTGCATTATTTTGGTAATACGTAGTATAGCGTATGTTCGTGTCAATAACAAATACTTTGAATTTGATATTCTTGTCGGAACTGAAAGATGCTTGAATAAGCTTCTAATTTAATATAACGATATAAAAAGAGTCATTTAAGCGGTCAGAGATTCTTTAAAAACATTCTCCCTTCATGGTATAGCTATATACATCTCACATCTTCCATACTAGCAGAATTAGATAATGTAGTTGTAAAAAAAGTTTTTCTAACGTATGTAATGGTGATACCGTCTAAATGTATTTTTGACAATCATTATTCATTCAGAAATCATATATCATATATCATATATTGTAATTAATTCAATCATATAAATGGTAAATATTGCTCTAGTACTCCTTATATGGTACTACGTATTGGATTAGTGACATGGTTTTGAAAGACAAACGTATTATATAGAAAAGCATCTAGCAAAATAGCAAGAAGCTAGGTAATACAATAACTTAAAGATAGAAAAACTCGAAATTACTAAACTTTACATATAGTGAAACTACGATAAATCATGCACAAAATTCACATCCTAAAAGATACATTGTAAGCGTAACTATAAAGACTGCATACAACCGGACCAAGAAACACAAATGAAGCATGTTCCGGACTCTACAAATTAAAACCCGACCTAAACAAAACTAGGAAATCAACCGAGCCTTGTAAAAGTCAGAGTCTAATGTAGTAATGTTGAATTTTCACCTAACATATCAACAAGTACAACCAACTTAAATAAAATTTAATATTGAACATAAATTTGGCCTTATTAATAGGCAATAATTTTAGGTTTAGTTGTCTGGAGAGAAAATATGTGTGAGAGAGAAAATTTAGAGAGAGAGAGGGCAAGGCAAGGCACAAGGGCAGGAGCGGAAGAGTCGAGCAGGAACTACAACGGGAACTATGCGAACAGTTTTCACGAGAATCTCAATCGAAACCGTTTGACTTCGTTTATGTTCTTTAACTTCTCCGATGAATGGAAGGTGATTGAATTTTGGAAACTTTTCAAGCGCGGTGAGGGATGTGTACATTGCGAAGAAACGATTACATAACGGGAAAAAGTTTGCATTCGTAAGGTTTGCGGATGTATTGGATACGGATAACTTACTAAAAGCTCTCGAGGCGGTTAGATACAACGGTGTACCAATCCGGGTTTTCAGGGCAACAAACCGTCCTCCTAAG
Source organism: Rutidosis leptorrhynchoides (assembly GCF_046630445.1). Lineage (NCBI taxonomy): Eukaryota > Viridiplantae > Streptophyta > Magnoliopsida > Asterales > Asteraceae > Rutidosis > Rutidosis leptorrhynchoides. The sequence goes on along the minus strand of NC_092339.1, from coordinate 308,941,553 downwards.
AATATGGGTAAGGATCAGACACCTGCAAACGGCTAGAAGATGGAGGGGCCTAAGGTGAATATGAACCGGTTCAATGACGGCCGTCGATACTCTGAAGTTTTCAACGACGGTCAAAATGATCTAAGGGATGTGCTCAATGAAAAAAGAAAGAAACATGACCATGCTTCTACACATCAACAGGAAGATTATGCTCCAAGATTCAAACCCGATGTAAACTCAAACGGGGACGGCAAGAATGGGTTTGAAGAAGATGGGAAGACAAAAGGCAAAACTTTTTTCGTGAAAAAGGAAGATGATGTGGACGTAAATAATGAATTACTCAGTAGGTCTGTGGTTGGGGAGGCAAGGAACATCGGTATCTTCAGGAATCTTGAGTCAATATTGTTGGATGAAGGATTTGAGGAGATTGAGATCAAGAGATTCAGTAATCTCAATCTAATGCTGGTTTTTCCAAATGCTGGTGCTGCTAAAGAGCTCGTAGAAGGTAAACATAAACTCAGTAAATGGGTTCATAAAACGACTATGTGGGATTTAGCTGCTTGGCCAGAGGGAAGGATGTCCTGGCTCTCGATAACGGGTGTACCCTTACCATGTTGGACGGAAAACACCTTCAAATCGACAGCAGAGTGGTGGGGCGTTGTTTATCTCATGGAGAATTGTAAACTTTCGGGTAACCAAAATCTGCTAAAGGGGAAAGTATTTGTTAAACTTTATGAACCAGAAATTGTCAAGGATGCGATTAAACTTGTTTATAAGTCTAAGACATACTTCATCAATATAGAGGAGGAGGTTAAAGAAAACTGTTTGGGTAACAAGAGTTTAAGCAATGGTTGGTATGATTCCGAGGTCAAATCCAGTGATGAATCTGATTACGCTGAGTCAGATGATGATGAATCCAAGCAGGACAATGATGCAGAGTTTGACGATAACTCATGTAGTGATGATGAGGAATTTAGTCTCTTCAATGGCGTCCTTAATAGAGATAAGGAGGAGGTCGACGATAGCAGTAACCCAGAAGATGATGGCTCGCCGGTGGTGTTACCGGAAAAAAATAACAGCCCACCGGCCGGGGAAAAATTCAAATATTGAAGACAAAGAGTCGTGTTTTGTTGGTACCAACAAAAATTCAGTTGATATTGTGGCAGAAACCGAGGAGTTAGAAAGTGATTTTGTGAATGGTCCCAATAAAAAGCGTGATAATGCTGAGATTTTGTCAGGAAAAAAAAGTGGTTGATTATGAAAAGGATGTAAGTACCGAGAAAAGGAACGGCTTCGATAACCCTAGCATTAATCATTGTCACAACCATCAAAATACAGCTACTGATGGGCCAACGGATTTTATTTCCCTAAAGCCCAACCATGGAACTCCTGATATTGGTGATGGGAATAATGGGCCGGAGATTGGGCCACAACAACCTTACCCAATTCATGATAATGCTGGGCCTGGTGATGACAAGGGTGGCCCTGGTGATGTTAACTCAGTCCTAGACGACGATGGAGATAATTCAATCGATCAAGGTGTGCCTATGGATGCAGAAACTGATAGATGTTTTATCCCAGGTGGTAGTAAGGGTCGAGGCAGGAGTAATTTAACAAGCAGAAACAAAGGTGGAAAACCTCTCAATTCTACTCAATCGAAAGGGGATTCGAGATATTCCAGAAGCTCTAAAACGACCGTGGTATCCAATTGCAACAACTGCTACTGGAAATCCATATGCAATTACAAGGCTTCTTCTAGGATCATGAGATTAAAGTGCAGGGCAAGAAATGGCAATACTTGTGGTAATTTCACTTGTAAAGGGTGTGGCTAAAAATCAAAGAAGAGATCGAAGAAAAACAAAGCGGGTGTTTCATCTAAATCCATCAACATGGAGGATCTAAAGTGATATGGGGAGGAGATTGGTCTTTATTGGCCTTTCTCTGACCCTCAATAGGTTCTTTTTTCCCTCTCATCGTTTTTATTTGTTTCTTAATGAAGGTTCTTTCGTTAAATGTCAGGGGTTTCGCGATATCGGGTAAATTTGGGTGGGTTAGAAATCTTTGTGTTAGGGAAAGACCGTGCGTTGCTACTTTTCAAGAAACTAAGTGTAATACTATTGATGATAAGTGGATTAATGCCTTATGGGGTGGGTCGAATTTTGGTTATGTTCAAAAAGAAGCAAGAGGTAGTTCAGGGGGTTTAATTACTATTTGGGATCCTAGTGTGTTTGATGTTTCGGATTGCTCGGGGTGTGACTTTTTTGTTGCTATTAAAGGGAAATGGGTTGTATCAGGTGTTGAAACGACTATCGTCAATGTATATGGCCCTCATAATGATCGTGAAAAAAATATTATTTTGGGAATTACTTGATAGGCTCATCAATGGCATGGCTACATCTTGGCTAATTGTTGGTGTAACGACCCTACTTTTTTCGTTATCTTTTGCCGTTAATTATTTAACGACCGTTAACTATTGTTCGTGCCACATCATTTCTATGACCTATATTATTATTTTTGTAATAATATATTAATTATTATGTGTCATGTGAATATTTGTATTCATATTTTAAGTTATACGTTTCTACGTGTCGCGGATTTCTATCCGGCGAATCTTTTCGGTTTTCAAACGAACGGTCAAGCTTTTGGGATTTTTATGTCCAAAATATTTTAAATATGATATTTTGATGTCATATGATTATATATAGTGTTTATATATTTTATTCATCACGTATTTGTTATCTTTCCGAAAAATCAATCGCGTAGCGGTGTTTTCGCGTTTAGGGCTTCGTTCGGGCATCCGGGCCACAAGCAATTTATCTTAGCATCAATTTGGCCCAGAAATGGGGCCCATCCCATAGCTTTTGGACGGACACCCCATGGGGAGAGGGTATACCCCTTTCATTTTTGCAATTCTCCTCATTATCACATTTTATTCCTAATTTTATCAACCCTAAAATTCATTTGGTGCTCTCTCCTCTTCTCCCTCCCTAGCCATTGCCACCACCACCATAATCCATCATCATCTTCATCAAATAATACTTGGATCAAGAAATCATTCACATATTCGGATTCTACACGTTCTTCTCTACGCGATAACATCTATTGTTTCTCGATGAGGGTATAAACCCTAACCCTAGAACTTTTAATTTTTCATTATTTTTTCTGTTTTTGATGTCTATTTTAATAGTATGATGATGATTACTTGTTGTTGTAATGATGTTTGTATGCATAGAATTACTCAAAAACACATGTTTTCAGTTTGATATATTTGGGACAGCAGCTATTTCATGTATTTCTGATATTGTGACTGTTATAAAAGTGAAAATAAAGTAGTTAGATGAGTTCCTCTCATCAAGACATTAATTTTAGACTCCGGATTCATGTCGTTTCGATTCCCGGAGCCCTAGTGTCATAACCCGTCCTTAACCATAAGAACGAGTTAGATAATGTATGATTTCATTGCGAGGTATTGACCTCTATATGCGACATTTTTAAAAGAACAACTGCATTTATTTTACATTACAAACCATAACTCTTATTTTAATACAAGTTTTAGACAATATAAAGATGATTATCGTTTAGCGATAATCTTAGACTTACAAACTTTACATGTGATGATAACAATACGATTTCTAGCATATTTTACATTACAATTCCTCGGATATGCAGTTTTATTTTTTACACAAATATGCATACTCAAGATCTTGCTTAAATTCAACATGTTGCAGCGGAAGCTTTTAGTTATCACCTGAGAATAGACATGTTTAAAACGTCAACATAAAGTTGGTGAGATATAGGTTTAATGCCGGCAGCGATATAAATATAGACCACAAGATTTCATATGTAAACATTTTAATAAGAATATTCTAAGTGGTTGAGCACTTGGTAACCATACTTAACATTTAATCACGTCGCATATTCCCTTTATTATGAAATCTTACTACACCGTACCAAGTGTAGTCACGAAACGAAGTACTGTGCAACCGTTGAATACTGGTCGTCCAGTCCGGTTGGGGTTGTCAGGCCCGATAGATCTATCAACAGGATTCGCGTTTACAATACCGCTGTAAATATTAGTTACCAAGCTACAGGGAAGTATGCCAGTGGTACAACTCAACGTAGAATATATTTTTCAGTTACTTGTGTCCATAACGTAAAACATAAAATACATGTATTCTCATCCCGAAATATTTAGAGTTTAAAAGTGGGACTATATACTCACTTTTGCCTTGAAGATATATATATTTTGACTTGGTCTCCGGTTGATATCACGAACCTATCCATATATAATATATCAATATATTTTCATTTTAAACAATCGTCACATATATATACTTATAATACTTTTAATACTTTTAATAATTTCTTAGTCCGTAGTTAGCAGTCCGATGTTAGTAATTCAATTTTAATGGTTCATATTTTGGTGTTTAATAAATAAATAAAACCCCCATCAAATAAATAAAACCCCATTGTATTCGTATTGGTCGGGATTAATCTTGACCCACGGTACCGGTGTTGTCAAATGACGTGTTGCGTACATAAAGTACCGGTGTTGTCAAATGACGTGTTGCGTACAATCATGGGATCTTATGATTAATCTTCTCGTATTGTTTACGGGTGATCCTGAAATATATAAAATTAAATTATGAGTACATATATATAAAATATCATGTTATTTTAAAAAGATGTGATTTATTTAATTTTTCTCCAATTATTTTCGTGGCTAAACTAGTCTTGGATATCCGATTTTGTTTTGGTCATAGTTTCTTCGTTACAACTCCGTTTTCGTTGGTTCAACTTGCCACTTCCTTGGATCGAGTCCTTCTTTAAGAATATGAACTGTAAATACCTTAGTTTGTATTCGAAATCACAGGTCATAGGTCAAACTTTGGTGAAACTTATGAAGTTAATCATTTTCCATCATGTAAACAACCTTAAATGATTATTTTTCTAAAAATACTTATACTTTGAGTTAAATCATGAAATTTTTATGTGTTATCATATTCATAGTAAATATCATTTTTCCAGAAAATAAACCTCCAATTCAAAGTTCAAGATAGTTTTTAATTATCCAACCCAAAACAGCCCCCGGTTGCACTCCGACGTCGTAAAAACATTTTTTAAGGTGTTCTTTGAAAAACCAAGTTATACCTTGTTAAATTAGAATATATTTATGATATATTACAGGTCTTGAAGTATTTTAAAAGTTAAGTTAGAAGGATCTATTTAGTTTGCAAACAAGTTTGAAAACATTCAAACTATGTTCTTGTTGTTAAAATTTTATACCATAAAATAAGATAGCTATATATATATGAATCGAATAAGGTTATGAACAAAGTTACTACCTCAAGTTACTTGGACAAGATTGCTGTAAAAGAGGAGTAAAAACCTAGAACCAAAAGAGTGATGGAGTTGGATCAAAAGGTTGGAAGTAAACTTCTTCAAATAAGTGGTTATTTTGATATGTTCTTGAAAGAGTTTTCTTATGGTGTTTAAGGCTTAGCTTATGACCCAAAAGTTGCTGAACATGATGAAGGTTATGAGAGGGTTTGAGTATATGTGTTTGTAGAGTAATTGGTGTAACAAACTTGAATCAAATGGATGGGTATATATCCCCATTTTTGGCGTGAAACATGGGGGAGACAAAACAATTTTCCAACTTGTATTTTTGTATAATTATTGAAGCTAGATGTCAAAATGAACTTCCCTCTTGATGAGGGCAGATATAGGATTGATTATAAGTTGATTTGATGTGTATATACCAATAGTAAATACGTATAGAAGCTAGGTATGATACGAGTACATATACTCTAGATATACGTATAGAAATCATGTGAAAACGGAACGAGGATTCAAATATAGCTATCTTTTGTGAATATACTTATATTGTTTTATGTATTTAAGTCCTTAAAAAGTGATTAAATACATTACATATACGATATATGTATAAACATTATAGGTTATAAGTATTTATGTCAAATAACGTTACGTATGGTTATCGTTTTGAAAACTTAAGTTAGTAGTTTCAAAATATACTTATAACTTATTGTTATTAATACAAAATAAGATATTAAAGCATCCTTAGATCATGTTAAATATGTATATATACATATATATACACAAACGTATAATTATCATATATTATATAGTTCGTGATATCATCGGTCAAACTAGACGATCAAACGTTGTGTAAAACTCATTTCAAAAATATAAATCTCAACAATTTGGATTGCTTATCATGTTGGTAAGGTTTAATTTAGGTAAATATTAATCTTATAAGTATAAATTGATCGAAAAAGTCCGGGTCATTACAGTACCTACCCGTTAAATAAATTTCGTCCCGAAATTTTAAAATCGTACCTATTTTGCGTCATCGGGAAACAAATGCGGGTATTTTTTTTTCATTTGATCCTCTCGCTCCCAAGTAAACTCTGGACCTCTTCGTGCATTCCAACGAACTTTAACGATCGGTATGTTGCTCTGCTTGAGCCGTTTAACTTCACGGTCCATGATCTCGATTGGTTCTTCTATGAATTGTAGTTTCTCGTCAACTTGAATTTCTTCAAAAGGAATGGTGAGGTCTTCCTTTGCAAGACACTTTTTAAGGTTCGAGACGTGAAATGTATTATGTACTCCGGCGAGTTGTTGCGGTAACTCGAGTCGATAAGCTACCGATCCAATGCGTTCGATGATCTTGAACGGGCCTACATATCTTGGGTTCAGTTTACCTCTTTTACCGAAACGTATTACACCTTTCCAAGGTGACACCTTTAGCATAACCATGTCACCGATCTGAAACTCTAATGGTTTCCTTCGGACATCAGCGTAGCTCTTTTGGCGACTACGGGCTGTTTTCAATCTCTCCTTGATTTGTACTATCTTCTCAGTCGTTTCGTGTATGATCTCGGGACCAGTTAATTGTCGATCTCCTACTTCATTCCAACAAATAGGAGATCTACACTTCCTTCCGTACAATGCTTCGAATGGCGCAGCTTTAACGCTCGCATGATAACTATTATTATACGAGAATTCTGCTAATGGTAGATATTTATCCCATCCATTTCCAAAATCGATCACACATGCCCTGAGCATGTCTTCAAGAGTCTGAATTGTTCTTTCACTCTGCCCGTCGGTTTGCGGATGATATGCGGTACTCATATCCAAACGAGTTCCTAGTGCCTCCTGTAGTGATTGCCAGAACTTTGAGGTAAATCTACTATCACGATCAGATATAATGGAAATAGGTATTCCATGCCTTGAAACTATTTCCTTTATATATAATCGTAATAATTTCTCCATTCTATCCGTTTCCTTTATAGGCAAGAAATGTGCAGATTTGGTAAGACGATCAACAATTACCCAAATGGTGTCGTATCCCCAGGCAGTCTTTGGTAACTTCGTGATGAAATCCATGGTAATACCGTCCCATTTCCATTCTGGGATTTCTGGTTGTTGAAGTAATCCTGACGGCTTCTGGTGTTCTGCTTTGACTTTGGAACAAGTTAAACATTCCCCAACATATGTTGCAACGTCTGTCTTCAAATTAGGCCACCAATAATGCGTCTTAAGATCTTGATACATCTTTCCAACTCCAGGATGTATCGAGTATCTTGTCTTATGTGCCTCATTCAATATTAACTTCCTTAATCCACTCAACTTTGGTACCCAAATACGGTTTGCAAAATATCGAATTCCATCTTCCCGCATAATGAGTTGTTTCCCATACTTCTTCATTATTTCATTTCCTATGTTTTCTTTAGTAAGAGCTTCTCGTTGAGCCTCTTTGATTTGTGAGTTGAGATTCATGCGAATTTTTATGTTCATTGCTCGTACTCGAATTGGTTCTCGTTCCTTTCTGCTTAAAGCGTCAGCCACCACATTCGCTTTCCCGGGATGATAACGAATTTCACAATCATAGTCGTTTATTAACTCGACCCACCTACGTTGCCTCATGTTCAGCTGTTTCTGATCAAAAATATGTTGAAGGCTTTTATGATCAGTAAACACAGTGCATTTAACCCCATAAAAGTAGTGTCTCCATAGCTTCAATGCAAACACGACTGCTCCCAGTTCTAGATCATGAGTCGTATAATTCCGCTCGTGAATCTTCAATTGTCGGGATGCGTATGCAATAACTTTCTTTCGTTGCATAAGAACACTTCCAAAACCTTGTCGCGAAGCGTCACAATATATTTCAAAATCATCGTTCCCTTCTGGTAACGATAAAATAGGCGCCGTAGTCAACTTCTTTTTCAGTAATTGAAATGCACTCTCCTGCTCAGAAGTCCATTCATATTTCTTCCCTTTTTGCGTTAACGCTGTCAACGGCTTAGCTATTCGGGAAAAATCTTGAATAAACCTTCTATAATAACCGGCTAAACCCAAAAATTGGCGTATCTGCATTGGTGTCTTAGGAGTCTCCCATTTTTCAATGGCTTCAATTTTTGCTGGATCAACCTGAATTCCTTTGCTACTAACAACGTGGCCAAGAAATTGCACTTCTTCCAACCAGAAAGCACACTTAGAAAATTTAGCGTATAGCTGTTCTTTTCTCAACAACTCTAATATTAAACTTAAATGCTGCTCATGCTCTTGCTCACTCTTGGAATAGATAAGAATGTCATCAATGAAAACAATAACAAACTTATCTAAATATGGACTACAAACTCGATTCATGAGGTCCATGAATACAGCTGGCGCATTCGTCAATCTAAACGACATGACCAAAAATTCGTAATGACCGTAACGTGTCCGAAAAGCAGTTTTCGGTATATCTTCTTCTTTGACACGTAATTGATGATAGCCCGACCTTAGGTCAATTTTTGAGTACACACATGATCCTTGTAGTTGATCAAATAAGTCGTCAATTCTCGGTAGTGGATACCGATTCTTGATAGTTAACTTATTTAATTCACGATAATCTATACACATCCTAAAAGATCCATCTTTCTTCTTAACAAACAAAATTGGAGCTCCCCACGGTGAAGTACTTGGTCGTATGAATCCACGGTCTAGTAATTCTTTTAACTGACTTTGAAGTTCTTTTAATTCGGATGGTGCAAGTCTATATGGTGCACGAGCCACTGGTGCAGCTCCTGGTACTAAATCTATTTGAAATTCTACAGATCTAAATGGAGGTAATCCTGGCAACTCTTTCGGAAAAACTTCAGGATAATCTCTTGCCACAGGCACGTCGTTGATGCACTTCTCTTTTTCTTTCTTTTCGACTTTATTAACATGTGCTAGAATAGCATAACATCCCTTTTCTAAACACTTCTTGGCTTTCAAACAGCTAATGAGTTTTAACTTTGAGTTACCCTTCTCTCCATAAATCATCACCGGCATTTTATCCTTACAAGGAATGCGAATTGCCTTCTTGGCACACACAACTTCAACTCCTACTTTGGACATCCAGTCCATGCCGACTATTACATCAAAACTTCCTAATTCTACGGGTATCAAGTCAATTTTAAACGTTTCTCCGGCTAAATTTATTTTACAATCACGACAAATTTTATCGGCTTTAATTAGTTTACCATTAGCTAACTCAATCATGTACTTAGCATCTAGAGGTAATGATGAACAATTCAATTTAGTGTAAAAATTTCTACACACGTAACTTCTATCGGCACCAGTATCAAATATAATAGATGCTGATAAGTTATTAATGGTAAACATACCCGTAACAAGCTCCGGGTCTTCACACGCCTCTCTAGCATTAATAACAAATGCTCTTCCACGTGCAGATCCATTATTCTTCTCTGGATTCGGACACTGGCTCTTATAGTGACCTTGTTTTCCACACCCATAACAAGTAATGGTAGCCAAAGCAGTTCTATTTGCATTGGTGGCAGGAGTCTTGGTACCATTTGTATTTGTAACGAGAGCCCTACAATCTTCAGCAAGATGACCCTTTCGATTACATTTGTTGCATACCACATTACAGTAGCCAGAGTGATGTTTGTGGCATCGGTTGCATAAAGGATTTTGTCCTTTGTAACCAAAGCTTGAACCACTACCTGCACCTTGCGTGGTTTCTTGTTTCTTAAAAGATTGTTGTTGGTTACCTCGATCATAATTTCCATTCCACTTTCTTTTGTTACCTGATACCTTCACATCAGTATTGGATGCTTTCTTATCCATGATGACCTGATCCATTAGCTCGTTTGCCATGGTTATAGCTTCATGAATTGTCTTAGGTTTCGATGCTGTAACGTTTGCCTTGACCTTTTTGGGGAAACCATCTTTGTACATTTCAATCTTCCGTTCCTCGGTTGGAACCAATTCAGGACATAGCAAAACTAATTCCATGAATCGCTGATTGTAGTTGCTGATTTCAGTACCAATAACCTTCAGACTTCGTAATTCATCTTCCAACTTCCTAACCTCGTTCCTTGGACAATATTCGTTGATTAACATTGTTTTGAATTCTTCCCATGGAGTATCATAAGCTACATCTCCTCCTACAGCCTTCACAAAATTTTTCCACCACGTGAGTGCACTATCTTGTAAAGTGCGCGATGCATACTTGGTCATGTCCTTTTCAACACAACCACTGATTTTAAACACAGTCTCCATCTTTTCTATCCACCGGGTTAAACCGATCGGTCCTTCCGTTCCACTGAATGATGAGGGCTTGCAAGCTTGAAAAGTCTTGTAGGTGCATCCTACACGATGATTTGGGTTAACTGCAGCAGCTCTTGCAGCTTCGACCCATAACATTCTGTCATTCACTCGCTGGTTGATGAATTCCTTGACTTCTTGTTCCGTCATTCGATTCAATCGCGCCATTTCCTAATGAAAGAAAATAATTATTCACATGGAATATTATAGATGTAGTGTGTATTTATAGTACATTATAGCTTGTTAACAATATGAACCAGGTATTATTATAAAAGCCTTTTCTTCTTATTAGCATTTTATAATTATATCTAGGGTAGTACCTACCCGTTAATGTTCATACTTAATAGCTTAGTACATAACCAATTACTACAATCTAAATAATACTTAACCATGGAAAATTATTGCATTTCATACTTCACTATTTTACATATGCTTATCTTACATCGAACATTAAGCAAACCACACTAATAATATTATACAAAACATTATATGATCCCATGGTTTAATACGGCAGCGCATCGTTTGGTCTATTTTCTAGAACGTTTAGGTTCAAGGAATGGCCTAACGCTTATCCTAGCTGTCTGTCTATATTTTGGCTGTGGGGCTGAAGAACTAGATTCCGGGATAGAACGAATAGGAATAGCGGGAATAGGGGTGGTAGTGTCTAGTGGAGTTGGTGCCACATCATCCTTACTAAACTCAGGATTTGAATTTTCTAATTCATTAGCCTTTCGTTTCTTTCCTAGTTCGAACTTGTCTTTCGTAATTTCTTGTATTTCTTCCTCGGGTTCACTTTCCTCCTCGGGTTCACTTTCCTCCTCGGGTTCACTTTCCGGGTTCTTTATTGTTGGTTCATCCGGAATTTGTGAGTCTTCCCCAAAGATATTATTTTCGTCATCGGATAGGTTAATGACTGAAACACCATCTGAAGATTCTGATTTGGAGTCGCTGAATGTGATAATAAGTTTTGAGCCCGACATCTATCACACAACAACTAACCCATTAGTACTACATAATATTTACATATAAATTTTAACCAACAATGATAAGCAATGGTTGTTAAATCAGATCCGGTCAAAGTCCAGACTTACTAATGTATCCTAACGACTTATCAGTTAGACACACTAATGCAAACCTGGTTCGCTAAGACCACCGCTCTGATACCACATGTCATAACCCGTCCTTAACCATAAGAACGAGTTAGATAACGTATGATTTCATTGCGAGGTATTGACCTCTATATGCGACATTTTTAAAAGAACAACTGCATTTATTTTACATTACAAACCATAACTCTTATTTTAATACAAGTTTTAGACAATATAAAGATGATTATCGTTTAGCGATAATCTTAGACTTACAAACTTTACATGTGATGATAACAATACGATTTCTAGCATATTTTACATTACAATTCCTCGGATATGCAGTTTTATTTTTGACACAAATATGCATACTCAAGATCTTGCTTAAATTCAACATGTTGCAGCGGAAGCTTTTAGTTATCACCTGAGAATAGACATGTTTAAAACGTCAACATAAAGTTGGTGAGATATAGGTTTAATGCCGGCAGCGATATAAATATAGACCACAAGATTTCATATGTAAACATTTTAATAAGAATATTCTAAGTGGTTGAGCACTTGGTAACCATACTTAACATTTAATCACGTCGCATATTCCCTTTATTATGAAATCTTACTACACCGTACCAAGTGTAGTCACGAAACGAAGTACTGTGCAACCGTTGAATACTGGTCGTCCAGTCCGGTTGGGGTTGTCAGGCCCGATAGATCTATCAACAGGATTCGCGTTTACAATACCGCTGTAAATATTAGTTACCAAGCTACAGGGAAGTATGCCAGTGGTACAACTCAACGTAGAATATATTTTTCAGTTACTTGTGTCCATAACGTAAAACATAAAATACATGTATTCTCATCCCGAAATATTTAGAGTTTAAAAGTGGGACTATATACTCACTTTTGCCTTGAAGATATATATATTTTGACTTGGTCTCCGGTTGATATCACGAACCTATCCATATATAATATATCAATATATTTTCATTTTAAACAATCGTCACATATATATACTTATAATACTTTTAATACTTTTAATAATTTCTTAGTCCGTAGTTAGCAGTCCGATGTTAGTAATTCAATTTTAATGGTTCATATTTTGGTGTTTAATAAATAAATAAAACCCCCATCAAATAAATAAAACCCCATTGTATTCGTATTGGTCGGGATTAATCTTGACCCACGGTACCGGTGTTGTCAAATGACGTGTTGCGTACATAAAGTACCGGTGTTGTCAAATGACGTGTTGCGTACAATCATGGGATCTTATGATTAATCTTCTCGTATTGTTTACGGGTGATCCTGAAATATATAAAATTAAATTATGAGTACATATATATAAAATATCATGTTATTTTAAAAAGATGTGATTTATTTAATTTTTCTCCAATTATTTTCGTGGCTAAACTAGTCTTGGATATCCGATTTTGTTTTGGTCATAGTTTCTTCGTTACAACTCCGTTTTCGTTGGTTCAACTTGCCACTTCCTTGGATCGAGTCCTTATTTAAGAATATGAATTGTAAATACCTTAGTTTGTATTCGAAATCACAGGTCATAGGTCAAACTTTGGTGAAACTTATGAAGTTAATCATTTTCCATCATGTAAACAACCTTAAATGATTATTTTTCTAAAAATACTTATACTTTGAGTTAAATCATGAAATTTTTATGTGTTATCATATTCATAGTAAATATCATTTTTCCAGAAAATAAACCTCCAATTCAAGGTTCAAGATAGTTTTTAATTATCCAACCCAAAACAGCCCCCGGTTGCACTCCGACGTCGTAAAAACATTTTTTAAGGTGTTCTTTGAAAAACCAAATTATACCTTGTTAAATTAGAATATATTTATGATATATTACAGGTCTTGAAGTATTTTAAAAGTTAAGTTAGAAGGATCTATTTAGTTTGCAAACAAGTTTGAAAACATTCAAACTATGTTCTTGTTGTTAAAATTTTATACCATAAAATAAGATAGCTATATATATATGAATCGAATAAGGTTATGAACAAAGTTACTACCTCAAGTTACTTGGACAAGATTGCTGTAAAAGAGGAGTAAAAACCTAGAACCAAAAGAGTGATGGAGTTGGATCAAAAGGTTGGAAGTAAACTTCTTCAAATAAGTGGTTATTTTGATATGTTCTTGAAAGAGTTTTCTTATGGTGTTTAAGGCTTAGCTTATGACCCAAAAGTTGCTGAACATGATGAAGGTTATGAGAGGGTTTGAGTATATGTGTTTGTAGAGTAATTGGTGTAACAAACTTGAATCAAATGGATGGGTATATATCCCCATTTTTGGCGTGAAACATGGGGGAGACAAAACAATTTTCCAACTTGTATTTTTGTATAATTATTGAAGCTAGATGTCAAAATGAACTTCCCTCTTGATGAGGGCAGATATAGGATTGATTATAAGTTGATTTGATGTGTATATACCAATAGTAAATACGTATAGAAGCTAGGTATGATACGAGTACATATACTCTAGATATACGTATAGAAATCATGTGAAAACGGAACGAGGATTCAAATATAGCTATCTTTTGTGAATATACTTATATTTTTTTATGTATTTAAGTCCTTAAAAAGTGATTAAATACATTACATATACGATATATGTATAAACATTATAGGTTATAAGTATTTATGTCAAATAACGTTACGTATGGTTATCGTTTTGAAAACTTAAGTTAGTAGTTTCAAAATATACTTATAAATTATTGTTATTAATACAAAATAAGATATTAAAGCATCCTTAGATCATGTTAAATATGTATATATACATATATATACACAAACGTATAATTATCATATATTATATAGTTCGTGATATCATCGGTCAAACTAGACGGTCAAACGTTGTGTAAAACTCATTTCAAAAACATAAATCTCAACAATTTGGATTGCTTATCATGTTGGTAAGGTTTAATTTAGGTAAATATTAATCTTATAAGTATAAATTGATCGAAAAAGTCCGGGTCATTACAGTACCTACCCGTTAAATAAATTTCGTCCCGAAATTTTAAAATCGTACCTATTTTGCGTCATCGGGAAACAAATGCGGGTATTTTTGTTTCATTTGATCCTCTCGCTCCCAAGTAAACTCGGGACCTCTTCGTGCATTCCAACGAACTTTAACGATCGGTATGTTGCTCTGCTTGAGCCGTTTAACTTCACGGTCCATGATCTCGATTGGTTCTTCTATGAATTGTAGTTTCTCGTCAACTTGAATTTCTTCAAAAGGAATGGTGAGGTCTTCCTTTGCAAGACACTTTTTAAGGTTCGATACGTGAAATGTATTATGTACTCCGGCGAGTTGTTGCGGTAACTCGAGTCGATAAGCTACCGATCCAATGCGTTCGATGATCTTGAACGGGCCTACATATCTTGGGTTCAGTTTAGCTCTTTTACCGAAACGTATTACACCTTTCCAAGGTGACACCTTTAGCATAACCATGTCACCGATCTGAAACTCTAATGGTTTCCTTCGGACATCGGCGTAGCTCTTTTGGCGACTACGGGATGTTTTCAATCTCTCCTTGATTTGTACTATCTTCTCAGTCGTTTCGTGTATGATCTCGGGACCAGTTAATTGTCGATCTCCTACTTCATTCCAACAAATAGGAGATCTACACTTCCTTCCGTACAATGCTTCGAATGGCGCAGCTTTAACGCTCGCATGATAACTATTATTATACGAGAATTCTGCTAATGGTAGATATTTATCCCATCCGTTTCCAAAATCGATCACACATGCCCTGAGCATGTCTTCAAGAGTCTGAATTGTTCTTTCACTCTGCCCGTCGGTTTGCGGATGATATGCGGTACTCATATCCAAACGAGTTCCTAGTGCCTCCTGTAGTGATTGCCAGAACTTTGAGGTAAATCTACTATCACGATCAAATATAATGGAAATAGGTATTCCATGCCTTGAAACTATTTCCTTTATATATAATCGTAATAATTTCTCCATTCTATCCGTTTCCTTTATAGGCAAGAAATGTGCAGATTTGGTAAGACGATCAACAATTACCCAAATGGTGTCGTATCCCCAGACAGTCTTTGGTAACTTCGTGATGAAATCCATGGTAATACCGTCCCATTTCCATTCTGGGATTTCTGGTTGTTGAAGTAATCCTGACGGCTTCTGGTGTTCTGCTTTGACTTTGGAACAAGTTAAACATTCCCCAACATATGTTGCAACGTCTGTCTTCAAATTAGGCCACCAATAATGCGTCTTAAGATCTTGATACATCTTTCCAAATCCAGGATGTATCGAGTATCTTGTCTTATGTGCCTCATTCAATATTAACTTCCTTAATCCACCCAACTTTGGTACCCAAATACGGTTTGCAAAATATCGAATTCCATCTTCCCGCATAATGAGTTGTTTCCCATACTTCTTCATTATTTCATTTCCTATGTTTTCTTTAGTAAGAGCTTCTCGTTGAGCCTCTTTGATTTGTGAGTTGAGATTCATGCGAATTTTTATGTTCATTGCTCATACTCGAATTGGTTCTCGTTCCTTTCTGCTTAAAGCGTCAGCCACCACATTCGCTTTCCCGGGATGATAACGAATTTCACAATCATAGTCGTTTATTAACTCGACCCACCTACGTTGCCTCATGTTCAGCTGTTTCTGATCAAAAATATGTTGAAGGCTTTTATGATCAGTAAACACAGTGCATTTAACCCCATACAAGTAGTGTCTCCATAGCTTCAATGCAAACACGACTGCTCCCAGTTCTAGATCATGAGTCGTATAATTCCGCTCGTGAATCTTCAATTGTCGGGATGCGTATGCAATAACTTTCTTTCGTTGCATAAGAACACAACCAAAACCTTGTCGCGAAGCGTCACAATATATTTCAAAATCATCGTTCCCTTCTGGTAACGATAAAATAGGCGCCGTAGTCAACTTCTTTTTCAGTAATTGAAATGCACTCTCCTGCTCAGAAGTCCATTCATATTTCTTCCCTTTTTGCGTTAACGCTGTCAACGGCTTAGCTATTCGGGAAAAATCTTGAATAAACCTTCTATAATAACCGGCTAAACCCAAAAATTGGCGTATCTGCATTGTTGTCTTAGGAGTCTCCCATTTTTCAATGGCTTCAATTTTTGTTGGATCAACCTGAATTCCTTTGCTACTAACAACGTGGCCAAGAAATTGCACTTCTTCCAACCAGAAAGCACACTTAGAAAATTAAGCGTATAGCTGTTCTTTTCTCAACAACTCTAATATTAAACTTAAATGCTGCTCATGCTCTTGCTCACTCTTGGAATAGATAAGAATGTCATCAATGAAAACAATAACAAACTTATCTAAATATGGACTACAAACTCGATTCATGAGGTCCACGAATACAGCTGGCGCATTCGTCAATCCAAACGGCATGACCAAAAATTCGTAATGATCGTAACGTGTCCGAAAAGCAGTTTTCGGTATATCTTCTTCTTTGACACGTAATTGATGATAGCCCGACCTTAGGTCAATTTTTGAGTACACACATGATCCTTGCAGTTGATCAAATAAGTCGTCAATTCTCGGTAGTGGATACCGATTCTTGATAGTTAACTTATTTAATTCACGATAATCTATACACATCCTAAAAGATCCATCTTTCTTCTTAACAAACAAAATTGGAGCTCCCCACGGTGAAGTACTTGGTCGTATGAATCCACGGTCTAGTAATTCTTTTAACTGACTTTGAAGTTCTTTTAATTCGGATGGTGCAAGTCTATATGGCGCACGAGCCACTTGTGCAGCTCCTGGTACTAAATCTATTTGAAATTCTACAGATCTAAATGGAGGTAATCCTGGCAACTCTTTCGGAAAAACTTCAGGATAATCTCTTGCCACAGGCACGTCGTTGATGCACTTCTCTTTTTCTTTCTTTTCGACTTTATTAACATGTGCTAGAATAGCATAACATCCCTTTTCTAAACACTTCTTAGCTTTCAAACAGCTAATGAGTTTTAACTTTGAGTTACCCTTCTCTCCATAAATCATCACCGGCATTTTATCCTTACAAGGAATGCGAATTACCTTCTTGGCACACACAACTTCAGCTCCTACTTTGGACATCCAGTCCATGCCGACTATTACATCAAAACTTCCTAATTCTACGGGTATCAAGTCAATTTTAAACGTTTCTCCGGCTAAATTTATTTTACAATCACGACAAATTTTATCGGCTTTAATTAGTTTACCATTAGCTAACTCAATCATGTACTTAGCATCTAGAGGTAATGATGAACAATTCAATTTAGTGTAAAAATTTCTACACACGTAACTTCTATCGGCACCAGTATCAAATATAATAGATGCTGATAAGTTATTAATGGTAAACATACCCGTAACAAGCTCCGGGTCTTCACACGCCTCTCTAGCATTAATAACAAATGCTCTTCCACGTGCAGATCCATTATTCTTCTCTGGATTCGGACACTGGCTCTTATAGTGACCTTGTTTTCCACACCCATAACAAGTAATGGTAGCCAAAGCAGTTCTATTTGCATTGGTGGCAGGAGTCTTGGTACCATTTGTATTTGTAACGAGAGCCCTACAATCTTCAGCAAGATGACCCTTTCGATTACATTTGTTGCATACCACATTACAGTAGCCAGAGTGATGTTTGTGGCATCGGTTGCATAAAGGATTTTGTCCTTTGTAACCAAAGCTTGAACCACTACCTGCACCTTGCGTGGTTTCTTGTTTCTTAAAAGATTGTTGTTGGTTACCTCAATCATAATTTCCATTCCACTTTCTTTTGTTACCTGATACCTTCACATCAGTATTGGATGCTTTCTTATCCATGATGACCTGATCCATTAGCTCGTTTGCCATGGTTATAGCTTCATGAATTGTCTTAGGTTTCGATGCTGTAACGTTTGCCTTGACCTTTTTGGGCAAACCATCTTTGTACATTTCAATCTTCCGTTCCTCGGTTGGAACCAATTCAGGACATAGCAAAACTAATTCCATGAATCGCTGATTGTAGTTGGTGATTTCAGTACCAATAACCTTCAGACTTCGTAATTCATCTTCCAACTTCCTAACCTCGTTCCTTGGACAATATTCGTTGATTAACATTGTTTTGAATTCTTCCCATGGAGTATCATAAGCTACATCTCCTCCTACAGCCTTCACAAAATTTTTCCACCACGTGAGTGCACTGTCTTGTAAAGTGCATGATGCATACTTGGTCATGTCCTTTTCAACACAACCACTGATTTTAAACACAGTCTCCATCTTTTCTATCCACCGGGTTAAACCGATCGGTCCTTCCGTTCCACTGAATGATGAGGGCTTGCAAGCTTGAAAAGTCTTGTAGGTGCATCCTACACGAGGATTTGGGTTAACTGCAGCAGCTCTTGCAGCTTCGACCCATAACATTCTGTCATTCACTCGCTGGTTGATGAATTCCTCGACTTCTTGTTCCGTCATTCGATTCAATCGCGCCATTTCCTAATGAAAGAAAATAATTATTCACATGGAATATTATAGATGTAGTGTGTATTTATAGTACATTATAGCTTGTTAACAATATGAACCAGGTATTATTATAAAAGCCTTTTCTTCTTATTAGCATTTTATAATTATATCTAGGGTAGTACCTACCCGTTAATGTTCATACTTAATAGCTTAGTACAGAACCAATTACTACAATCTAAATAATACTTAACCATGGAAAATTATTGCATTTCATACTTCACTATTTTACATATGCTTATCTTACATCGAACATTAAGCAAACCACACTAATAATATTATACAAAACATTATATGATCCCATGGTTTAATACGGCAGCGCATCGTTTGGTCTATTTTCTAGAACGTTTAGGTTCAAGGAATGGCCTAACGCTTATCCTAGCTGTCTGCCTATATTTTGGCTGTGGGGCTGAAGAACTAGATGCCGGGATAGAACGAATAGGAATAGCGGGAATAGGGGTGGTAGTGTCTAGTGGAGTTGGTGCCACATCATCCTTACTAAACTCAGGATTTGAATTTTCTAATTCATTAGCCTTTCGTTTCTTTCCTAGTTCGAACTTGTCTTTCGTAATTTCTTGTATTTCTTCCTCGGGTTTACTTTCCTCCTCTGGTTCACTTTCCTCCTCGGGTTCACTTTCCTCCTCGGGTTCACTTTCCGGGTTCTTTATTGTTGGTTCATCCGGAATTTGTGAGTCTTCCCCAAAGATATTATTTTCGTCATCGGATAGGTTAATGACTGAAACACCATCTGAAGATTCTGATCCGGAGTCGCTGCATGTGATAATAAGTTTTGAGCCCGACATCTATCACACAACAACTAACCCATTAGTACTACATAATATTTACATATAAATTTTAACCAACAATGATAAACAATGATTGTTAAATCAGATCCGGTCAAAGTCCAGACTTACTAATGTATCCTAACGACTTATCAGTTAGACACACTAATGCAAACCTGGTTCGCTAAGACCACCTCTCTGATACCACATGTCATAACCCGTCCTTAACCATAAGAACGAGTTAGATAACGTATGATTTCATTGCGAGGTATTGACCTCTATATGCGACATTTTTAAAAGAACAACTGCATTTATTTTACATTACAAACCATAACTCTTATTTTAATACAAGTTTTAGACAATATAAAGATGATTATCGTTTAGCGATAATCTTAGACTTACAAACTTTACATGTGATGATAACAATACGATTTCTAGCATATTTTACATTACAATTCCTCGGATATGCAGTTTTATTTTTGACACAAATATGCATACTCAAGATCTTGCTTAAATTCAACATGTTGCAGCGGAAGCTTTTAGTTATCACCTGAGAATAGACATGTTTAAAACGTCAACATAAAGTTGGTGAGATATAGGTTTAATGCCGGCAGCGATATAAATATAGACCACAAGATTTCATATGTAAACATTTTAATAAGAATATTCTAAGTGGTTGAGCACTTGGTAACCCTACTTAACATTTAATCACGTCGCATATTCCCTTTATTATGAAATCTTACTACACCGTACCAAGTGTAGTCATGAAACGAAGTACTGTGCAACCGTTGAATACTGGTCGTCCAGTCCAGTTGGGGTTGTCAGGCCCGATAGATCTATCAACAGGATTCGCGTTTACAATACCGCTGTAAATATTAGTTACCAAGCTACAGGGAAGTATGCCAGTGGTACAACTCAACGTAGAATATATTTTTCAGTTACTTGTGTCCATAACGTAAAACATAAAATACATGTATTCTCATCCCGAAATATTTAGAGTTTAAAAGTGGGACTATATACTCACTTTTGCCTTGAAGATATATATATTTTGACTTGGTCTCCGGTTGATATCACGAACCTATCCATATATAATATATCAATATATTTTCATTTTAAACAATCGTCACATATATATACTTATAATACTTGTAATACTTTTAATAATTTCTTAGTCCGTAGTTAGCAGTCCGATGTTAGTAATTCAATTTTAATGGTTCATATTTTGGTGTTTAATAAATAAATAAAACCCCCATCAAATAAATAAAACCCCATTGTATTCGTATTGGTCGGGATTAATCTTGACCCACGGTACCGGTGTTGTCAAATGACGTGTTGCGTACATAAAGTACCGGTGTTGTCAAATGACGTGTTGCGTACAATCATGGGATCTTATGATTAATCTTCTCGTATTGTTTACGGGTGATCCTGAAATATATAAAATTAAATTATGAGTACATATATATAAAATATCATGTTATTTTAAAAAGATGTGATTTATTTAATTTTTCTCCAATTATTTTCGTGGCTAAACTAGTCTTGGATATCCGATTTTGTTTTGGTCATAGTTTCTTCGTTACAACTCCGTTTTCGTTGGTTCAACTTGCCACTTCCTTGGATCGAGTCCTTCTTTAAGAATATGAACTGTAAATACCTTAGTTTGTATTCGAAATCACAGGTCATAGGTCAAACTTTGGTGAAACTTATGAAGTTAATCATTTTCCATCATGTAAACAACCTTAAATGATTATTTTTCTAAAAATACTTATACTTTGAGTTAAATCATGAAATTTTTATGTGTTATCATATTCATAGTAAATATCATTTTTACAGAAAATAAACCTCCAATTCAAGGTTCAAGATAGTTTTTAATTATCCAACCCAAAACAGCCCCCGGTTGCACTCCGACGTCGTAAAAACATTTTTTAAGGTGTTCTTTGAAAAACCAAGTTATACCTTGTTAAATTAGAATATATTTATGATATATTACAGGTCTTGAAGTATTTTAAAAGTTAAGTTAGAAGGATCTATTTAGTTTGCAAACAAGTTTGAAAACATTCAAACTATGTTCTTGTTGTTAAAATTTTATACCATAAAATAAGATAGCTATATATATATGAATCGAATAAGGTTATGAACAAAGTTACTACCTCAAGTTACTTGGACAAGATTTCTGTAAAAGAGGAGTAAAAACCTAGAACCAAAAGAGTGATGGAGTTGGATCAAAAGGTTGGAAGTAAACTTCTTCAAATAAGTGGTTATTTTGATATGTTCTTGAAAGAGTTTTCTTATGGTGTTTAAGGCTTAGCTTATGACCCAAAAGTTGCTGAACATGATGAAGGGTATGAGAGGGTTTGAGTATATGTGTTTGTAGAGTAATTGGTGTAACAAACTTGAATCAAATGGATGGGTATATATCCCCATTTTTGGCGTGAAACATGGGGGAGACAAAACAATTTTCCAACTTGTATTTTTGTATAATTATTGAAGCTAGATGTCAAAATGAACTTCCCTCTTGATGAGGGCAGATATAGGATTGATTATAAGTTGATTTGATGTGTATATACCAATAGTAAATACGTATAGAAGCTAGGTATGATACGAGTACATATACTCTAGATATACGTATAGAAATCATGTGAAAACGGAATGAGGATTCAAATATAGCTATCTTTTGTGAATATACTTATATTTTTTTATGTATTTAAGTCCTTAAAAAGTGATTAAATACATTACATATACGATATATGTATAAACATTATAGGTTATAAGTATTTATGTCAAATAACGTTACGTATGGTTATCGTTTTGAAAACTTAAGTTAGTAGTTTCAAAATATACTTATAACTTATTGTTATTAATACAAAATAAGATATTAAAGCATCCTTAGATCATGTTAAATATGTATATATACATATATATACACAAACGTATAATTATCATATATTATATAGTTCGTGATATCATCGGTCAAACTAGACGGTCAAACGTTGTGTAAAACTCATTTCAAAAACATAAATCTCAACAATTTGGATTGCTTATCATGTTGGTAAGGTTTAATTTAGGTAAATATTAATCTTATAAGTATAAATTGATCGAAAAAGTCCGGGTCATTACACCTAGTTATGATTAAAATGGCATTTTGTTAAGATTGAAATGTGATATTGATATGAACCAGGTTTGTTCCGACTTTGTGACCACTTTTAGAGTCTTTAGGGTGTAATAGTGTGTTAGGATTGATGATGAGATGAACTTTCATGTTCGGGTCATCTAAATCCGAGCCACGGATCACCCGTTATGACTAAAACACGTTTTTGAACGGATTAAAGTTCCAAGTGGTGTAATGGCTGATCATCATGACTTGGTTACTGTTCTTGGAGTGTTCTTGAGCACACCAAGGTATCGGGTAGTTTGATTAGGCGTAGATATATATAAGGCTCGCCGAAAACCGACACCCGGGACTCAAGATATGACCCGATGAACTTTTAATTAAAACTTATGGTTAATTATTAAAACTTATGATATAAATAATGATTTTCATTATTATTAAATTACTTATGATATGAAAGTAATTATTATAGTTTAAGACTTATGATATATATTTATTATATCATTTAATTATTACTTATGATTTAATTAACATTTTAATTAAACTTATGATTAATAATACTTTTATTATTAATGAGAAATACTTATGATAAGTATTAAACTTATATTATGTGATTATTATAATAAGACTTATAATAAAGATTAATTAATTATTTAATTATTATAAGGCTTAGTTATTATTTAATTATAATTTAATTATTAAATACTTATGATTTAATAATTATAATTAGAAACTTATGATATGATTAATAATTCATTATTAATTAATAATACTTATAATATGATTTAAAATTTATTATTAATTAATAATACTTATGTTATGACTAATATTTATTTAATTAATTAAATACTTATGTTATATTAATTATATCATTTAAACTTATGTTAACTTTAACAATTCATTTTAATTTAATTAAACTTATGATATGATATAATTATACATATTTAACTTTAATTAACATTATAACTTATATTATTATTATAACTTACACTTTTAAAATTAATGTTGACTATGTTTGACCAAGGTTGACTTTTGAGTTGACTTTCGGTTGACTTTGACTTTCAGTTGACTTATGTTGACTTTCTAATTAAGGAAACTTTCCTAACTTATAGACTTTCCAAAAATAGAAACTTTCTAAATATGGAAACTTTCTAAATTTGGAAACTTTCCAAAAATAGAAACTTTTCTAAAATAGAAACTTTCCAAAAATAGAAACTTTCCAAAAATGGAAACCTGCTAAAAATAGAAACTTTATAAAAATAAAAAGTGTGTGTCCGTACGTTGTTCCGATCAAACCGATGCATGTTGAGTATTGTTCTATGTCTACTTGCAACATGTACAATAGCTATCATACTAAGACTTGACCTAAGTTAGTTATTTATATCGACCTGCTTTATTTATAGGTCGGCGTTGTGATCATTCCTGATCACTTTACTTCATTTGCTATTTGCTTATTTGTGTGGTTTCTTCATTTGCTATTAAGGTGAGTTATAGTCCCATTTTTCTATTTTAAATCTTTTGGGATGAGAATACATGCAATTTATTTTATATTTTGGACAAGTGGAAGTTGGTTTAAATCATTCATTGTGAGTTGAACAAAAATATTCCCTAGTCTGGTAACTGTAATCACTGGTTTCTACTGGTGAACGCGAATCCTACGGATAGATCTATCAGGTTTGACAACCCCATTTCGAGCTAGTCGCACTAGCAATTTATAATCGGAATGTTTAGTACTTCGTATTTAGTTGAAGATACACTTGTTCGGTGTATATTATTTATTGTGTTTGGCAAGGGTAAATAAATGGTTAAGTGGTCACCAGGTGACTCACGGTAAATGGAATAATGTTTTTATATGTTTTCTAGCATATAACTTTGAGGTCCAAAAAGGAGTTTTTATGTTTTCAAACATAAATTTTTATTGTTTAAATTAAATATTGTTTGCAATATTAAACCTATAATTCACTCAACATTTTTTGTTGACAGTTACTCGCATGTTTTATTCTCAGGTTTATGATTGATTGCTTCCGTCGTTGATGTGCAGCGGGGTAGTATATAAAATAGTTTATATTTTACTAGGAAAAACTATTAAATACGATACAATTTTACACAAGATATTTATTTATTTATAGAATGGATATACTTAAACCTTGCTACAACACTTATAGGCAGTGTACCTAATCGTACAGTAGTGTAGTTTTTAGTAAGTCCGGTTCGTTCCACAGGGAAATCTTTAAACAAAGCTCAACGCTATATTAGTTTACTTTTATAAAAATACAAATATATATATAAGTAATATTATTGTTATAAAGGGGGGTTTTTACCGTTTAATGACCGGTTTGTCGATTTTAAGACTTTAGTCGCAGTTAAAACCTAATGTAAAATATAAAATAAATACAAGGCTTTAAATTAAAGCGTAAAGTAAATAACGATAATGAAATTGCGAATAATAAAAATGCGATAAAATAAAATTACGATAATTAAAAAGTACGATAATTAAAAGTGCGAATAAATAACAATAAATAAAAGTGCGATAATTAGAAGTGCAATTAAATATAAAATAAAGGAAATTAAATATGAAATAAAAGAATTATGCTTATTTAAACTTCCATAATCATGATGTTTGACGTGTTGATTTTAGTTTTATGCCCATGGGTTAATTGTCCTTTGTCCTGGATTATTTAATATGTCTGTCTGGTTTTTGTCCATAACAGTCCATCAGTCATAAATATAAAGTGCGAGTGTCCTCATCAAATTATTCTTATACCCGAAGTTAAATATTCCAACTAATTGGGGATTCGAATTGTAACAAGGTTTTAATACTTTGTTTAATGAATACACCAGGTTATTGACTGCGTGTAAACCAAGGTTTTACCACTTTGTTAACAATTACACCAATTACCCTTGAATGTAATTTCACCCCTGTTTTAATTATTCTAGTGGCTATTAATCCATTCCCGTTTCCGGTTAAATGAACGATTATTCGTACATATAAATACCCCGCCCATCGTGTCCGATCGAGTGTATATGGTAATTTATAGGGACGCCCAATTGTAAATCTTTATATTAACATTAACAAACTTTCATTTAGTTAAACAAATATAAAGCCCATTAATAGCCCATAGTCTAATTTCCACAAGTGTCGTTCTTTTGTCCAAACCCCAATTATGGTACAAAGCCCAATTACCCAATTTTAGTAATTAGCCCAACATCATGATTACTTCGTTTTAAATAAGCATAATAATAACTTAGCTATGAGACATTAATATAAAAAGGTTGAACATAACTTACAATGATTAAAAATAGCGTAGCGTTACACGGACAGAATTTCGACTTACACCCTTACAACATTCGCTAACATACCCTTATTATTAGAATTATAATTAAAATTAAAATTAAAATATAAATTATATATATATATATCGTATAGATAGAGAAGAAAAATAGAATATGAAATTTGATCAGAATTCGGTTTGCTTTATAGCCAGAGTTGAATTTTGGGGCTCCGCGACTCGCGGCAAAATCCCCTTCAAACTCCGCGAGTCGCGGAGATAGTATTTACAGCTCAGTCCTTGGAGTTTTCTCTGCCGACGGTTTTATATATATAAATATAATATATATATAATTAATATAATTAATTATATATTATATTATATTTATATACATAGTTAACTTGTAATTTTTAGTCCGTTGCGTCGAGCGTTAAGAGTTGACTCTGGTCCCGGTTCCGGATTTTCGAACGTCCTTGCGTACAATTTTATATTTTGTACTTTGCGTTTTGAATCTTGTACTCTTGTAATTTCGAGACGTTTCTTATCAATAATTGGAACCTTTTTGATTGTCTTTTGTACTTTTGAGCTTTTTGGTCGTTTGCGTCTTCAATTCGTCGAATCTGTCTTTTGTCTTCACCTTTTATTATTTAAACGAATATCACTTGTAAATAGAACAATTGCAACTAAAAGCTTGTCTTTGTTGAGGAATAATGCTATGAAATATATGTTCGTTTTTAGCATTATCAAATATTCCCACACTTGAGCGTTGCTTGTCCTCAAGCAATATTGTCTTGAAATACTAGAATCACTTCTTTATTCTTCACACTTTATACATCAGTGATTTCTATACGGCGGTATAAACAATGGTAGTAACGATATGGTTTACAGTCCCACATGACTATAAAAATTTAGATCCATTAAGGAAATTGGATCTTTATGAAAACATTTGATCTTTTGAAATCTAGTTTTTACCCTAGATAAGTTTTCCGGAATAACCCTTTACCGGTGTTTGCAAAATATTTTTGTGGGGTTGGTGGGTTTCAGATTTGAAAATTTTAGCTCAAAACTTGCGGTTTTGTGTCACCCACTTGCTAACCTTGTATTAGGAAAGCAACACGTCCAGTTTACTTGTTCCGTATATTACCTTTCGGCAAACTACCGTCCGGTTGAAAGGAAAGCGTTGAACAAGCAACTGTTAAGGCAATGTCCCGTGACATGCTTTTGATTATGGTCTATAACGTGTCGGACGCAATTACTATCCTTGGTAGGAGCAATAGTAAAGCTCACCCTTATAATTTGTCGGTTTGGCACAAGGTCCTGTCTTTGACCACTATGCAACCACCGTTCTTACGGTTGACACCCGATTTAGTTCAGGTGACCTAATGAATTCCAGGTGAATTCCTAGGATTTTACGTTCAATGGTAATGAACGCATTAAAAATAGGGTTTTCAGAAAACAAATCGGTTTGTAATTTTGATCAAAATATTTTCTCGTTTAAGCTCGAGTTTAGATATCATCGAATTCCATGAGTTTGTAATTCTCAATCTTTAAGGTCAATCTCTAGGATTGAGTAATATCAGTCTTAAAAGCTGATTTTTAATCTTTAAGGAGATTATCCTTTCTGGGGATCTGATTCATTAGTCTTATCCAGCTAATTTGCATGGTGCCCCCCCATTGTACGAGATAAATCCTTCTCATGGTTAGGATAAATCTGACCACTTGGCGACCCTGTTTAATGCTGAGGTCCGTGGATTTCCTGCTGATTTTAGTGATGACTTTTCTAGATTTTTCGTCAACCTACAGCTGGTCTGGACGACAACTTCATGACCTAAATCAAGAAACGCGTGTCTTTTTCGGAAGACTTTACTTCCTTTTAATGATGGAATTGATTCATCGTGTAGATCCATCTCTTCTTTTCTTTCATCGGGTAAAACAGTTTAGTTTAGTTCAAAGCAAAAGTATTTTCAGTTATTTGTTACAGATATATGTGGCATATGTTTAAAATAACTTGGTAAATTTTCCCACACTTGGCTTTTATTTTCCTTTTTATCGTCCTCTATTCCATTTTAAATGAATTTTGACATTTTAGTTTGTTTCTCAATTTATGTTCTTTCTGAGATAACAATAATTTCGGTGTTAAAACCTAGTTTTATCGTTCATAAATATGTATAAACATGATTTTGAATTCATTTAATTGAAAATTTTGAAAAATTTTACTAGAATTGGGTAGTCAGTATATAAGACTAGGGCTGTTCTTTTTTATCAGAGAGCACTAGATTCTAATACAACTACTGCTTTACTAGTATTTTTAATGGTAACCAAGTGTTTAATATAAAAATTTTAAAATCCGAAAGAATTTAATCCCTTCCCACACTTAAGATCTTGCAATGCCCTCATTTGCAAGAAATCAGTAACAATTTAAATTATTGAGGGTGATTTGTGTGAAAATGATTAAATTTTTACCAAAGTTTCCAAATATATTGGCGTTTGTTTGCTGAATGATAAATGGTGCACATCATTTGTTCATTCCGTCTTGTTGTTATTTCACATATATTTTGCATCTTGTAGTCAAAATTAGTTGCTTTTGCTGAACTTAATGCCAGTCTTTGAAAATGCGTTGTTTTACCCTGTTGTGTACATAAGATAAACTGCAAACATATATACATATTTTTGAAGTTTGGTATATTACCCCACATTCAAAAATTATTAAAATCTAAGAATAAAAGTTAGATAATTATAAAAATGATTACAATATTAACAAAAATATTAAATGTATCAATAATTACAAATTACAAAATAAAAAAAAAAAAAAATAAGTAAACTAAGGATGATATTGGTACCAATAGGGGTTCCAGGCATAACCATAAGTGCTATAGAATGCTTCGGCAGGGTCATACGTAGGATATGGTGGCTGCATCTCTATCGACCAAGGAGGGAAGACGGGTTTCGGTGTAGGAATATAGTTTCTACCTATATGTTGGCAATGAGCTATGATCTGGTTCTGATGAACTTGCCAATCTTCAAATGCTCTCTGTCTAGCATTTTCGTATTCCTGAGAAGCTATAAACCTATGCATTTCTTGCATCTCATTCCCCCCTCCTACATTACCTTGTTGCTGGTTTCTCTCCACCTGTGGATGTCTACCATGGTATCGTACTGCGGCGTTATTCCGCCTCTTCAAAACTTTCGCACCATGGTATACATTTAAACCTATAGTGTCGCGGGGTTCCGGCTCTTCTTTTCGCTGCGGATTTTGATTTTCCTTTACCAAATTGTAACTTATTATCTTCGCATCTGGATTCTTTTCTAACTCCGTCCATTCTTTCTCTGATTACTGATACTATTTCACTCGGTAGTATGTCATTATTACGTTTAGTGATCAAAGCGTGTAGCATTAGACCATGGTTTAGTTCACAGGCAGTCTTCATTTTGTAAAAACCTAAAAAAATAAAAATTCAGAATGGGGGGAGAAGACTAGTTCTTTAGGGTCTGCTAGGGAAAGACCATACGTGTTCCATTTTCGAGAACTACACGAAAACAGACAATCTAACTCTAACAGAAATACATATTATCCTTTAAAGACTTGATTCTCCCCACACTTAGTTAGCTGTGGTGTCGAAATTGTGATTAACTTCGTTGTCGACTTCCATCGGACCATGTATGTAATGTTTAACTCTGTGACCATTAACTTTAAATTCAATCCCATTTGAATTTATCAATTCTATCGTTCCGTATGGGAAAACTCTTTTGACTATGAATGGTCTAGACCATCTTGATTTCAATTTTCCAGGAAATAGCTTGAATCGTGAATTGAAAAGAAGAACTCTGTCTCCTTCTTTAAATTCTTTTGAACTTCTGATTCTTTTATCATGCCATTTCTTCGTTTTTTCTTTATAGATTAACGAATTTTCGTATGCTTCATGTCTTAATTCTTCTAATTCATTTAGTTGACTTAATCGTAGACGTCCGGCTTCATGTAAATCAAGATTACATGTCTTCAAAGCCCAAAATGCTTTGTGTTCAATTTCTACTGGAAGATGACATGCTTTTCCATAAACAAGTCTAAAAGGTGTGGTTCCAATTGGAGTTTTGTAGGCTGTTCTAAAAGCCCAGAGTGCATCCTCCAATTTAATGGACCATTCCTTCGAATTTGATCCTACGGTTTTCTCTAGAATACGTTTTAAAGCTCGGTTGGTATTTTCAACTTGTCCACTTGTTTGTGGATGATATGCGGTGGAGATTTTATGAGTTACTCCATATCTTTTAAGAACTTTCTCAAGTTGATTATTACAGAAATGAGTACCCCGATCACTTATTAAAGCTTTCGGTGTTCCAAACCTTGCAAAAAGACGTTTTAAAAAATTGACTACAACTCGTGCATCGTTAGTTGGGAGAGCTTGTGCTTCCGCCCATTTAGATACATAATCAATGGCTACGAGTATATATAGATTATTATGAGATTTTGGAAATGGACCCATAAAGTCAATACCCCAAATGTCAAATACTTCACATACTTGGATGACATTTTGTGGCATTTCATCACGTTGACATATTTTTCCGGCCCTTTGACATGCATCACAGGATTTGCAAAGAAGGTGTGCGTCTTTGTAAATTGTAGGCCAATAGAATCCAGCTTCATAAACTTTTCTTGCTGTTAGTTGAGGCCCATAATGCCCTCCTGTTGGTCCTGTGTGACAATGGTTTAAAATTTTACTAGCTTCATCTCCAAATACACATCGGCGTATTATTCCATCGGGACAACTTTTAAACAGATGTGGATCTTCCCAGAAATAGTGTTTTATATTACTGAAGAATTTCTTTAGTCTTTGGTACGATAATCATTTTTCAAGGAATCCACAAACTAAGTAGTTTGCATAGTCTGCAAACCATGGGATTTCTTTATAATCTATCTTCAATAGATATTCATCAGGAAAGTTGTCTTGTATGGCCGATTCATTTAGAACTTATAATTCGGGATTTTCAAGACGAGAAAGATGATCAGCGGCGAGATTTTCTGCTCCTCTTTTATCTCGGATTTCAATATCAAACTCTTGTAAGAGTAAGATCCAACGGATTAATCTTGGTTTAGCATCTTGTTTTGAAAATAGGTATCTAAGAGCAGAATGGTCGGTATAGACCACCGTTTTTGCTAGAACTAGATATGATCGAAATTTGTCAAAAGCAAAGACAATAGCAAGGAGTTCTTTTTCAGTAGTTGTATAGTTCGTTTGTGCTCCTTGTAATGTCTTACTAGCATAATATATAGGTTGAAATCGTTTTTCAATCCTTTGTCCTAAAACGGCTACCATTGCAAAATCACTTGCATCGCACATTAGTTCAAATGGTAGATTCCAATTTGGTGTTATCATGATTGGTGCATTAGTGAGTTTTTCTTTAAGAATATTAAAAGATTTGATACACTCATCTGAAAAGATGAATGGCGCATCCTTTTCTAGGAGTTTATTCATTGGAGTGGCAATTTTAGAAAAATCTTTTATGAAACGTCGGTAAAAACCGGCATGCCCTAGAAAACTCCTAACTCCTCTAACATTGGTGGGATGTGGAAGTTTAGCAATTACATCTACTTTAGCTCTATCCACTTCAATCCCTTCTTTTGAAATTTTATGTCCAAGAACGATGCCTTCTTTAACCATGAAATGGCATTTCTCCCAATTAAGTACTAGATTTGATTTTTCGCATCTAATTAGCATTCGTTCCAGATTAACTAGACATGATTTAAATGTATCACCGAAGACTGAAAAGTCATCCATGAATACTTCCATGCATTCTTCTATCATGTCATGAAAAATCGCCATCATACACCTTTGAAAGGTTGCAGGGGCGTTGCAAAGTCCAAATGGCATTCTTTTGTAAGCAAAAGTACCATAAGGGCACGTGAATGTGGTTTTCTCTTGATCTTCGGGTGCTATTGGAATTTGAAAATATCCGGAAAATCCATCTAGAAAACAATAGTAACTATTTCCGGCTAATCTTTCCAACATTTGATCTATGAAAGGTAAGGGAAAGTGATCTTTTCTGGTGGCGTCATTTAATTTTCTATAATCAATACATACACGCCATCCTGTTACAGTCCTAGTAGGAATAAGCTCATTTTTCTCATTTGTAATGACAGTCATGCCACCCTTCTTAGGTACGCATTGAACTGGGCTTACCCATGGACTATCAGAGATTGGATATATTAAACCTGCATCTAGCAGTTTAATAATCTCTTTCTTAACTACATCTTGCATATTAGGATTTAGTCTTCGTTGGCGTTGCACATACGTTTTATGAC
Organism: Rutidosis leptorrhynchoides; assembly: GCF_046630445.1. Lineage (NCBI taxonomy): Eukaryota > Viridiplantae > Streptophyta > Magnoliopsida > Asterales > Asteraceae > Rutidosis > Rutidosis leptorrhynchoides. The sequence goes on along the minus strand of NC_092339.1, from coordinate 308,908,920 downwards.
CTTCTTCCATAAGGATTTTATGTGTGCAATACGAAGGACTTATTCCTTTAATATCATGAATCTTCCATGCAATGGCTGGTTTATGAGCTTTCAACACAGAAATGAGTTGTGATTTCTCATTTTCAGTAAGAGAAGACGATATTATTACAGGTAATTCAGATTCACCATGTAAATAAGCGTATTCCAAATGGTTTGGAAGTGGCTTTAACTCTAATTTCGGAGGTTCTTCTATCGATGATTTGTATCGATATCTGTCTTCTTCTTTTAGCATTTGAATTTCTTCTGTTGTTGGTTCATATCCATTAGCTATAAGTGTAGCTAACATTTCAGCTTCATCAATTGGTTCATTACCTTCTCCTAAATAACATTCTCCTGTTCCTTGTAATTCTGGAAATTCTTCTAATAATTCTGCATGTGCATCTATAGTTTGAATATAATAACATGTATCATCTGCAGATTGTGGTTGTTGCATTGCTCTATCAACTGAAAAGGTAACACTCTCATCCTCTATACTTAGGGTCAGTTTCTTACCGAACACGTCTATCATTGCTTTAGCCGTGTTTAAGAATGGTCTTCCTAATATGAGAGGAACTTGAGAATCTTCTTCCATGTCCAAAACAACAAAATCTACTGGAAATACTAAAGTACCAACTTTAACTAGCATGTTCTCCATTATCCCTCTAGGATATTTTACTGATCGGTCGGCTAGTTGTATACTTATTCTTGTTGGTTTCAATTCTCCAAGGTCTAGTTTAGCGTATAGTGAATACGGCATTAGATTTATACTAGCACCTAAGTCTGCCAATGCTTCTATTGAACTAAGACTACCCAGAAAACATGGAATTGTGAAACTTCCTGGATCAGATAATTTTTCTGGTATCTTATTCAACAGCACTGCTGAACAATTAGCATTCATAGTAACAGCCGAGAGTTCTTCCATTTTCTTTCTATTCGTGATTAGATCTTTCAAGAATTTAGCATATCTAGGCATTCCTGAAATCACATCAATGAAAGGAAGATTTACATTTATTTGTTTAAACATATCCAAGAATTTGGATTGCTCGGCTTCAAGTTTTTCTTTCTTCATTTTACTCGGGTAAGGAAGTGGTGGTTGGTATGGTTTAACATAAGGTTTATCCTTAACTGTGTTATTTTCATTAATCTTTTCAACTACCGGTTCTTTTTCCTTATCTTGATCAGGTTGTGGTTCTTGTGGAGTAGGATTAGTTTCATCAGAAGTTACAGGTATTTCAGGTGGTTTAAGTGTTGTACCACTTCTTGTGGTAATGGCTTTAGCTGTTTCATTCCGTGGGTTAGCATTTGTATCACTAGGTAGACTTCCCGGTTTTCTTTCACCTATTAACCTTGCTAGGTTACTTACTTCTTGTTCCAGATTTTGAATGGAAGCTTGTTGATTTCTAAATGCTTGAGCATTTTGTTCATTGGTTTGTTTTTGAGATGTGAAAAACTGCGTTTGAGTTTCAACTAGCTTCGTCATCATATCTTCTAAATTTGGCTTTTTATCATCGGTTTGTTGTGGTGGTTTGTTTTGAAAATTTGGTCTTTGCTGGTTGTAAGTATTATTGGATACTTGTTGATTGCTAGGACCTTGTTGGTTGTTGTATGAAATATTTCGGTTATAATTCTGGTTTTGATTGTAAATCGGTCTTGGCGGTTGATAATTATTCTGATAATTATTTCCAGGCCTTTGGTTTATGTATGAAATATTCTCTCTTTGTTCCATTGTTAATTCAATACTGAGACAATCTTTTGTCAAATGTGGTCCTCCACACTGCTCACAACTAATTCGTATTGAGTGAATATCCTTAGTCATCTTTTCCATTCGTCTCTCCACAGCATCTATTTTTGCGGAAATGGAATCTAAGTCATGGCTAGAATCGGCTCTAGCTGCTTTAGATGATCTAATGATATCTTTTTCTTGGTGCCACTCATGTGAGTGGGAAGCAGTGTTATCAATAATTTTGTAAGCATCAGTTTCGGTTTTCTTCATAATAGAACCACCAGCTGCTATATCTATGTCTTTTCTTGTAGTGATGTCGCATCCTTGGTAGAATATTTGTACTATTTGACAGGTGTCTAAACCATGTTGCGGACATCCTCTTAATAACTTTCCATATCTTGTCCACGCCTCATATAGAGTTTCATTTGGTTTCTGTGTGAACGTAACAATTTCTGCTTGAAGTCTTACGGCTTTAGATGCAGGAAAGAATTGTTTAAGAAATTTGTCAATTAAAACATCCCATGTATCAATCGCCCCTTCAGGTAACGATTCCAACCAATCTTTGGCTTCTCCCTTTAAAGTCCAGGGAAATAACATGAGATATATCTGTTCATCCTCCACTTCTCGGATTTTAAATAGTGTGCAGATCCTATTAAAGGTACGTAGATGTTCATTTGGATCTTCCTTCGGCGCACCACTAAATTGGCATTGATTAGTCACCATGTGTAGAATTTGTCCTTTGATTTCATAATCTGGCGCATTAATGTCTGGATGAGTAATTGCGTGACCTTGGCCAGTGCGTTTAGCTCTCATTCGGTCTTCCATACTTAAAGGTTCCAGATTCTCCATAATTGAATTTGTTGAATCGGTATCACTAGATGATTCTGATTTAATAGTTCGTTCCTCAACAATCTCTGTTTGAATGATTGGTGGTTCCGGAGGAAAGTTTAATGGTTCAGGATCTATGAACCGTTCCTGAATATTCTCTGGATTCTCAATTGTGAGGTTGGGTTCAAAAAATGGATTATCGGAAATTTGAACTGAAGTACTTGGTCGACTGGATGACGATTCTAAAGAAAAATCAACGGCGGTTATATTTGTTAAACGATGTCTTGATCGAGTTACAGGTGGTGAACGTACAAAAGGTGATGAACGTCTTGCTCGGTGCATTCACTGAATATCTTATTAGTTTTAAAAAGGAAAGAAAAATTATAATAAGTTATCCAATCAATAGACTTTTCTGATTTTGCCCACGTTTTGAATAGCCAAAAGATGCAGCAGAGGGGCAGGATTCGTTTGGTCTCAATATAATTGAGGACTGTTCGGCTCCAATAACCCGGTCCACGTACAAATCCAACTATTACTACGAACCAGAAAATTTTGATGTCTATCAATTTAACCACTTAAAATAAATTTTCGTAATTTTAAGAAATTTAGATAAGAAGTAGAAAAAATTCTAAGTCCTAAAAACTAGAATAGCGAGAAATAAGAGAGAAAAAGAGTTCGTCGCAAAAGGTCGAAAAAGAAAAAAAATGGTTGAAAAATAAAAGGTGACGGAAAAAAATAAAAGAAACTTATCAAAACTTAAAAATACTTTACTAACCTAACCTTATTACTACAACTAACTTAAAATTATAATCGCAAATTGAAATTACTAATTGGAATGATAATTGGTACATAGTAAAAGGTCTAAAAATATTAAAGCTTACAGGAAAAACTAAATCCCAAATGGAAATAACTTAAAAAGAAACTAAAACTTAAAAAGGCGTCGCAAAATTCTAAAGCACCTAAATCTTAGTCTAAAGAAAAAGCACTTAAGGAATTCTACGGCAAAGCCTAAAACTCTAGGAGTAAAAATAACTATAGCAAAAACTAAGTTTAAAATTAAATATGAGCTAAAAAATACAAATGTTACGCTACAACGATTAAAAAGTGACAAAATATAAAAATATACAAAAAGTTGTAAAAAGTACAATTTTTATAAAAATATTATTTTTATATTAATTTTAATAAAACTACTAATTTTACAATTTTAATAAAACTAATTAAACAAAATACATAAATTAAATAAAAAGTAAAAATAAAAATAAAACTAATAATAATAATAATAATAATAATTAGGTTTAAATAATAATAATAATTAAAAATAACCCTTAATTAATGCAGATTTAGGGTTTTTGTCCGTGTGTCAGATGGTCTCCGCGAGTCGCGGCAATTAAAGAAGAAAACCCCGCGAGTCGCGGGGTTCAGAAATTCAGTTGACAGCTTTCAATTTTTACGCGTTTTTCTGTATTTTTTTATTTTTTTTATTTTATGTTTTCTGTTTTTTAATAAATAAAAGATTTTAAAATAAAACTTATATTTTTATAAACTAAAATAAAAATAAAGAAACTTATAAAACTTAAATATTTAACAAAATCTTAAAAATACATATATTTTTGTTTTTCTTTTTATATTTTTCGAATATTTAAAACGTATTTTTACAAAAACGACTTTTAATAAAAGTAACTAAAAATCTTTTTTTTTTCTTTTTTATTTTATATATTAGCGTTGCGCTTCCGGCGTTTAAGAGTTTCCCCGGCAGCGGCGCCAAAAATTACTTGATGTGCAGCGGGGTAGTATATAAAATAGTTTATATTTTACTAGGAAAAACTATTAAATACGATACAATTTTACACAAGATATTTATTTATTTATAGAATGGATATACTTAAACCTTGCTACAACACTTATAGGCAGTGTACCTAATCGTACAGTAGTGTAGTTTTTAGTAAGTCCGGTTCGTTCCACAGGGAAATCTTTAAACAAAGCTCAACGCTATATTAGTTTACTTTTATAAAAATACAAATATATATATAAGTAATATTATTATTATAAAGGGGGGTTTTTACCGTTTAATGACCGGTTTGTCGATTTTAAGACTTTAGTCGCAGTTAAAACCTAATGTAAAATATAAAATAAATACAAGGCTTTAAATTAAAGCGTAAAGTAAATAACGATAATGAAATTGCGAATAATAAAAATGCGATAAAATAAAATTGCGATAATTAAAAAGTACGATAATTAAAAGTGCGAATAAATAACAATAAATAAAAGTGCGATAATTAGAAGTGCAATTAAATATAAAATAAAGGAAATTAAATATGAAATAAAAGAATTATGCTTATTTAAACTTCCGTAATCATGATGTTTGACGTGTTGATTTTAGTTTTATGCCCATGGGTTAATTGTCCTTTGTCCTGGATTATTTAATATGTCTGTCTGGTTTTTGTCCATAACAGTCCATCAGTCATAAATATAAAGTGCGAGTGTCCTCATCAAATTATTTTTATACCCGAAGTTAAATATTCCAACTAATTGGGGATTCGAATTGTAACAAGGTTTTAATACTTTGTTTAATGAATACACCAGGTTATCGACTGCGTGTAAACCAAGGTTTTACCACTTTGTTAACAATTACACCAATTACCCTTGAATGTAATTTCACCCCTGTTTTAATTATTCTAGTGGCTATTAATCCATTCCCGTTTCCGGTTAAATGAACGATTATTCGTACATATAAATACCCCGCCCATCGTGTCCGATCGAGCGTATATGGTAATTTATAGGGACGCCCAATTGTAAATCTTTATATTAACATTAACAAACTTTCATTTAGTTAAACAAATATAAAGCCCATTAATAGCCCATAGTCTAATTTCCACAAGTGTCGTTCTTTTGTCCAAACCCCAATTATGGTACAAAGCCCAATTACCCAATTTTAGTAATTAGCCCAACATCATGATTACTTCGTTTTAAATAAGCATAATAATAACTTAGCTATGAGACATTAATATAAAAAGGTTGAACATAACTTACAATGATTAAAAATAGCGTAGCGTTACACGGACAGAATTTCGACTTACACCCTTACAACATTCGCTAACATACCCTTATTATTAGAATTATAATTAAAATTAAAATTAAAATATAAATTATATATATATATATATATATATCGTATAGATAGAGAAGAAAAATAGAATATGAAATTTGATCAGAATTCGGTTTGCTTTATAGCCAGAGTTGAATTTTGGGGCTCCGCGACTCGCGGCAAAATCCCCTTCAAACTCCGCGAGTCGCGGAGATAGTATTTACAGCTCAGTCCTTGGAGTTTTCTCTGCCGACGGTTTTATATATATAAATATAATATATATATAATTAATATAATTAATTATATATTATATTATATTTATATACATAGTTAACTTGTAATTTTTAGTCCGTTGCGTCGAGCGTTAAGAGTTGACTCTGGTCCCGGTTCCGGATTTTCGAACGTCCTTGCGTACAATTTTATATTTTGTACTTTGCATTTTGAATCTTGTACTCTTGTAATTTCGAGACGTTTCTTATCAATAATTGGAACCTTTTTGATTGTCTTTTGTACTTTTGAGCTTTTTGGTCGTTTGCGTCTTCAATTCGTCGAATCTGTCTTTTGTCTTCACCTTTTATTATTTAAACGAATATCACTTGTAAATAGAACAATTGCAACTAAAAGCTTGTCTTTGTTGAGGAATAATGCTATGAAATATATGTTCGTTTTTAGCATTATCAGTCGTGCTTAGAGAGTCTGCATATTTATGATGGCAGCTTTTGTTAAACATTAAGTTGCATTCTATTTTGATACATTTAATAGTGGATGTTGTTGACTTGTTTTGGTCAACTTTTGATTAGGTAATAATGTATGTTTTTTTCTAAACTTACATATTTTGGTAGGTTTCCTTTATAGGGAAATCATTTTTAAATAAAGAATGCAAGGTTATTTATCAAATTCATATAGAGTTATGATCAAGCTGTGGGACCAAGATAACGATGATCGTCAAGTGAACTTTTACGGGTCGTTAAAGTTGGGATCAGAGCGTTGGTTATAGGGAATTAGGTTGCACTGATGTCGTTACCCGAGTCAATAGGGTGCATTAGTGAGTCTAGTCTACAGCCCGACCTATAATATATTATTATATGTGATTGTTTGTATCGTATTGGTATGTATATTGTTATCATACATACATCTCTGTTATGTTCTGAATCCGGGAGGAACTCCCATTCCGATTTAAACGTATTCTCCGACTCATGCGAGTTTATCTTTTATAAGAACACCTCGGATAGTGAAACCGAGGGATGTCATTCTTGACTTCTGAAATTCTCGACATTTCTATGTCATCTATTATTGTTATGTATATAACGTTTGAGTTATATTACGCGAGATATCATTCTTGACTTCTAAATGCTCGGCATTTCAATGTCAGCTATTATGTTTAGGTATATAACATTCTTGTTATATTACGTGCCTTTGTGTTGTGCCTATGTGCTTTGGTCTTTAAACCGGAAAACGTCATTCTTGACTTTTAGAGATTCTTGGTACTTTGAAGGCATTTTATGTCATCGTTACTCCCATTCATTACTTTTGATGTTTTTGTCTCTTGTGCTATCCTTAGCACATTATTTAAGGAATCGTTTTAGAGAAATTGTGTGGAAATTCAAGGTGAATCGCATGTCCTGACCTCATGTAGTGCTATTGGAATAGAACTATGAATTAGTGAAATATAATGGCGTCAGGCCAACGTGATTATATTACATTAATTCATAAAGAAGTCCCAATATTGTGACATGAGGAATAGAAAGCGAGTCAAAGAAAATTTTTACACTACTCATTCAGAAGTTCTGATGTATTACATGGGTAGGGAAAATATTCATTATCTTATTTGTTGATATACGAGAAGCTCGTTTTAACCAGATTGTCTATCTCATGCTCTATCCTTCATAACTCGCTTGTTAGCAACAGCTTCGCTCGGGAACAGTTTTGACCCAAGGACTTATGTCCTGATAATAGTCAAAACAACATTTAACTCATTGGTTTTATGAGCTCGTAACATTTGTTGGTCAAATGTTGCACGACGATTCAGGTCCTTTACTCGATCTTCCACGATCTTACTTCAACTTGTAACCTCTGAAATACATATACTCTGTTTATCATCGGGAGTTTTACACATTTGTTTAATTGGGCGGTTCTCACAGAATTTATGGACGAATAGAAGTAATGAAATATTTTGTCATGTATACAATTTATAAAATCATATATGTATGTATGGATTCAAATGAATAAATTTACCCTTACCTATTTTGACTAGTATATACTAAATTATACCTTCAAAATTATTTTAAAACCACTCATTTATTGAGCTGTTTGACTAAGTCAATTTGTTTTATATAAAATGGTACACGTTGTACATACTTCTAAATTTGCTAAACTTCATTCCGTTTATGTTGTCACATCAAATGTTTAAAACTTTTTCAAAACTCCTTTGGTTGATTTTATCAAATTTTCGCATTACTCTACAGAGTGTTTGGATCACAGTTCTTCCCATCGTCCGTTTAAGGATGAAACTTACCATTAAGATTCATTGATAGAAACTCTTACACCACTTTGGATGCCGATTTTATAAAATTTGTTGGAGAGTCTTTGCACTCATAAAATTTTCCCTCTTATGGTTCGACATGGCCGAAACGCTGACCGATAAATCAATTTTCTGGGGTACACTCGGTGGTCACCCTATTTTAGAAAAGGCGCTAGGTGGGTTTCTACCCCAACTGTTGTTATAGTGGGTATCATGGATGTATATTACACTAGACCGTTGAGGAGTTTCTACTCTCAATATTCGCAGTTAACCGCAACACCCTCGTAAACTTTAACCCTATGATTCAACACTTTGTGGTGGACGAAATTATTTTTGGAGATTCATCTCACCCGGAGTTGACTATTCTTTATAGTCCACGATACACGTTTCTTTTCATCCGCACATAAATTGAAGAATAAGGATGAATCCTAGATTACCTCGCTCATTATGCAAGGAAGTTCACTCTCGTTTAAAGGTCACACCTTTCGTATGTCTTCCTTTCGGATGAAATGTCCCGTTCTTATTGATTAAAACGTTCCATATTAATTGATTTCGTTGCGAGGTTTTGACCTCTATATGAGACATTTTTCAAAGACTGCATTCATTTTAAAACAAACCATAACCTTTATTTCATCAATAAAGGTTTAAAAAGCTTTACGTAGATTATCAAATAATGATAATCTAAAATATCCTGTTTACACACGACCATTACATAATGGTTTACAATACAAATATGTTACAACAAAATAAGTTTCTTGAATGCAGTTTTTACACAATATCATACAAGCATGGACTCCAAATCTCATCCTTATTTAAGTATACGACAACGGAAGCTCTTAATAATCACCTGAGAATAAACATGCTTAAAACGTCAACAAAAATGTTGGTGAGTTATAGGTTTAACCTATATATATCAAATCATAATAATAGACCACAAGATTTCATATTTCAATACACATCCCATACATAGAGATAAAAATCATTCATATGGTGAACACCTGGTAACCGACATTAACAAGATGCATATATAAGAATATCCCCATCATTCCGGGACACCCTTCGGATATGATATAAATTTCGAAGTACTAAAGCATCCGGTACTTTGGATGGGGTTTGTTAGGCCCAATAGATCTATCTTTAGGATTCGCGTCAATTAGGGTGTCTGTTCCCTAATTCTTAGATTACCAGACTTAATAAAAAGGGGCATATTCGATTTCGATAATTCAACCATAGAATGTAGTTTCACGTACTTGTGTCTATTTTGTAAATCATTTATAAAACCTGCATGTATTCTCATCCCAAAAATATTAGATTTTAAAAGTGGGACTATAACTCACTTTCACAGATTTTTACTTCGTCGGGAAGTAAGACTTGGCCACTGGTTGATTCACGAACCTATAACAATATATACATATATATCAAAGTATGTTCAAAATATATTTATAACACTTTTAATATATTTTGATGTTTTAAGTTTATTAAGTCAGCTGTCCTCGTTAGTAACCTACAACTAGTTGTCCACAGTTAGATGTACAGAAATAAATCGATAAATATTATCTTGAATCAATCCACGACCCAGTGTATACGTATCTCAGTATTGATCACAACTCAAACTATATATATTTTGGAATCAACCTCAACCCTGTATAGCTAACTCCAACATTCACATATAGAGTGTCTATGGTTGTTCCGAAATATATATAGATGTGTCGACATGATAGGTCGAAAAATTGTATACGTGTCTATGGTATCTCAAGATTACATAATATACAATACAAGTTGATTAAGTTATGGTTGGAATAGATTTGTTACCAATTTTCACGTAGCTAAAATGAGAAAAATTATCCAATCTTGTTTTACCCATAACTTCTTCATTTTAAATCCGTTTTGAGTGAATCAAATTGCTATGGTTTCATATTGAACTCTATTTTATGAATCTAAACAGAAAAAGTATAGGTTTATAGTCTGAAAAATAAGTTACAAGTTGTTTTTGTAAAGGTAGTCATTTCAGTCGAAAGAACGACGTCTAGATGACCATTTTAGAAAACATACTTCCACTTTGAGTTTAACCATAATTTTTTGATATAGTTTCATGTTCATAATAAAAATCATTTTCTCAGAATAACAACTTTTAAATCAAAGTTTATCATAGTTTTTAATTAACTAACCCAAAACAGCCCGCGGTGTTACTACGACGGCGTAAATCCGGTTTTACTGTGTTTTTTTGTGTTTCCAGGTTTTAAATCATTAAGTTAGCATATCATATAGATATAGAACATGTGTTTAGTTGATTTTAAAAGTCAAGTTAGAAGGATTAACTTTTGTTTGCGAACAAGTTTAGAATTAACTAAACTATGTTCTAGTGATTACAAGTTTAAACCTTCGAATAAGATAGCTTTATATGTATGAATCGAATGATGTTATGAAAATCATTACTACCTTAAGTTCCTTGGATAAACCTACTGGAAAAGAGAAAAAATGGATCTAGCTTCAACGGATCCTTGGATGGCTCGAAGTTCTTGAAGCAGAATCATGACACGAAAACAAGTTCAAGTAAGATCATCACTTGAAATAAGATTGTTATAGTTATAGAAATTGAACCAAAGTTTGAATATGATTATTAACTTGTATTAGAATGATAACCTACTGTAAGAAACAAAGATTTCTTGAGGTTGGATGATCACCTTACAAGATTGGAAGTGAGCTAGCAAACTTGAAAGTATTCTTGATTTTATGTAACTAGAACTTGTAGAATTTATGAAGAACACTTAGAACTTGAAGATAGAACTTGAGAGAGATCAATTAGATGAAGAAAATTGAAGAATGAAAGTGTTTGTAGGTGTTTTTGGTTGTTGGTGTATGGATTAGATATAAAAGATATGTAATTTTGTTTTCATGTAAATAAGTCATGAATGATTACTCATATTTTTGTAATTTTATGAGATATTTCATGCTAGTTGCCAAATGATGGTTCCCACATGTGTTAGGTGACTCACATGGGCTGCTAAGAGCTGATCATTGGAGTGTATATATCAATAGTACATACATCTAAAAGCTGTGTAGTGTACGAGTACGAATACGGGTGCATACGAGTAGAATTGTTGATGAAACTGAACGAGGATGTAATTGTAAGCATTTTTGTTAAGTAGAAGTATTTTGATAAGTGTATTGAAGTCTTTCAAAAGTGTATAAATACATATTAAAACACTACATGTATATACATTTTAACTGAGTCGTTAAGTCATCGTTAGTCGTTACATGTAAGTGTTGTTTTGAAACCTTTAGGTTAACGATCTTGTTAAATGTTGTTAATCCAATGTTTATAATATCAAATGAGATTTTAAATTATTATATTATCATGATATTATCATGTATGAATATCTCTTAATATGATATATATACATTAAATGTCTTTACAACGATAATCGTTACATATATGTCTCGTTTAAAAATCATTAAGTTAGTAGTCTTGTTTTTACATATGTAGTTCATTGTTAATATACTTAATGATATGTTTACTTATCATAATATCATGTTAACTATATATATAACCATATATATATCATCATATAGTTTTTACAAGTTTTAACGTTCGTGAATCACCGGTCAACTTGGGTGGTCAATTGTCTATATGAAACCTATTTCAATTAATCAAGTCTTAACAAGTTTGATTGCTTAACATGTTGGAAACATTTAATCATGTAAATATCAATCTCAATTAATATATATAAACATGGAAAAGTTCGGGTCACTACAGTACCTACCCGTTAAATAAATTTCGTCCCGAAATTTTAAGCTGTTGAAGGTGTTGACGAATCTTCTGGAAATAGATGCGGGTATTTCTTCTTCATCTGATCTTCACGCTCCCAGGTGAACTCGGGTCCTCTACGAGCATTCCATCGAACCTTAACAATTGGTATCTTGTTTTGCTTAAGTCTTTTAACCTCACGATCCATTATTTCGACGGGTTCTTCGATGAATTGGAGTTTTTCGTTGATTTGGATTTCATCTAACGGAATAGTGAGATCTTCTTTAGCAAAACATTTCTTCAAATTCGAGACGTGGAAAGTGTTATATACAGCCGCGAGTTGTTGAGGTAACTCAAGTCGGTAAGCTACTGGTCCGACACGATCAATAATCTTGAATGGTCCAATATACCTTGGATTTAATTTCCCTCGTTTACCAAATCGAACAACGCCTTTCCAAGGTGCAACTTTAAGCATGACCATCTCTCCAATTTCAAATTCTATATCTTTTCTTTTAATGTCAGCGTAGCTCTTTTGTCGACTTTGGGCGGTTTTCAACCGTTGTTGAATTTGGATGATCTTCTCGGTAGTTTCTTGTATAATCTCCGGACCCGTAATCTGTCTATCCCCCACTTCACTCCAACAAATCGGAGACCTGCACTTTCTACCATAAAGTGCTTCAAATGGCGCCATCTCAATGCTTGAATGGTAGCTGTTGTTGTAGGAAAATTCTGCTAACGGTAGATGTCGATCCCAACTGTTTCCGAAATCAATAACACATGCTCGTAGCATGTCTTCAAGCGTTTGTTTCGTCCTTTCGCTCTGCCCATCAGTTTGTGGATGATAGGCAGTACTCATGTCTAGACGAGTTCCTAATGCTTGCTGTAATGTCTGCCAGAATCTTGAAATAAATCTGCCATCCCTATCAGAGATAATAGAGATTGGTATTCCATGTCTGGAGACGACTTCCTTCAAATACAGTCGTGTTAACTTCTCTATCTTGTCATCTTCTCTTATTGGCAGGAAGTGTGCTGATTTGGTGAGACGATCAACTATTACCCAAATAGTATCAAAACCACTTGCAGTCCTTGGCAATTTAGTGATGAAATCCATGGTAATGTTTTCCCATTTCCATTCCGGGATTTCGGGTTGTTGAAGTAGACCTGATGGTTTCTGATGCTCAGCTTTGACCTTAGAACACGTCAAACATTCTCCTACGTATTTAGCAACATCGGCTTTCATACCCGGCCACCAAAAATGTTTCTTGAGATCCTTGTACATCTTCCCCGTTCCAGGATGTATTGAGTATCTGGTTTTATGAGCTTCTCTAAGTACCATTTCTCTCATATCTCCAAATTTTGGTACCCAAATCCTTTCAGCCCTATACCGGGTTCCGTCTTCCCGAATATTAAGATGCTTCTCTGATCCTTTGGGTATTTCATCCTTTAAATTTCCCTCTTTTAAAACTCCTTGTTGCGCCTCCTTTATTTGAGTAGTAAGGTTATTATGAATCATTATATTCATAGATTTTACTCGAATGGGTTCTCTGTCCTTCCTGCTCAAGGCATCGGCTACCACATTTGCCTTCCCCGGGTGGTAACGAATCTCAAAGTCATAATCATTCAACAATTCAATCCACCTACGCTGCCTCATATTCAGTTGTTTCTGATTAAATATGTGTTGAAGACTTTTGTGGTCGGTATATATAATACTTTTGACCCCATATAAGTAGTGCCTCCAAGTCTTTAATGCAAAAACAACCGCGCCTAATTCCAAATCATGCGTCGTATAATTTTGTTCGTGAATCTTCAATTGTCTAGACGCATAAGCAATCACCTTCGTTCGTTGCATTAATACACAACCGAGCCTTGCTTTGATGCGTCACAATAAATCTCAAAATCATCATTTCCTTCAGGCAATGACAATATAGGTGCCGTAGTTAGCTTTTTCTTCAATAACTGAAACGCTTTCTCGTGTTCATCATTCCATTCAAATTTCTTCCCTTTATGCGTTAATGCAGTCAAGGGTTTTGCTATTCTGGAAAAGTCTTGGATGAACCTTCTGTAGTAACCGGCTAGTCCTAAAAACTGGCGTATGTGTTTCGGAGTTTTCGGGGTTTCCCACTTTTCAACAGTTTCTATCTTTGCCGGATCCACCTTAATACCTTCTTTGTTCACTATGTGACCGAGGAATTGAACTTCTTCCAACCAAAATGCACACTTTGAAAACTTAGCGTACAATTCTTCCTTCCTCAATACTTCTAACACCTTTCTCAAATGTTCACCGTGTTCTTGGTCATTCTTTGAGTAAATAAGTATGTCATCAATGAAAACAATGACAAACTTGTCAAGGTATGGTCCACACACTCGGTTCATAAGGTCTATGAACACAGCTGGTGCATTAGTTAAACCAAACGGCATGACCATAAACTCGTAATGACCGTAACATGTTCTGAAAGCAGTCTTTGGAATATCATCTTCTTTCACCCATATTTGATGATACCCGGAACGTAAGTCAATCTTTGAATAAACAGACGAGCCTTGTAGTTGATCAAATAAGTCGTCGATTCTCGGTAGTGGGTAGCGGTTCTTGATGGTAAGTTTGTTCAACTCTCGGTAGTCGATACACAACCTGAATGTACCATCTTTCTTCTTGACAAACAAAACAGGAGCTCCCCACGGTGATGTGCTTGGTCGAATGAAACCACGCTCTAAAAGTTCTTGTAATTGGCTTTGCAGTTCTTTCATCTCGCTGGGTGCGAGTCTGTAAGGAGCACGAGCTATTGGTGCAGCTCCTGGTACAAGATCTATTTGAAATTCAACGGATCGCTGTGGGGGTAATCCCGGTAATTCTTTCGGAAATACATCGGGAAATTCTTTTGCAATGGGAACATCATTGATGCTCTTTTCTTCAGTTTGTACTTTCTCGACGTGTGCTAGAACAGCATAGCAACCTTTTCTTATTAGTTTTTGTGCCTTCAAATTACTAATAAGATGTAGCTTCGTGTTGCCCTTTTCTCCGTACACCATTAAGGGTTTTCCTTTTTCTCGTATAATGCGAATTGCATTTTTGTAACAAACGATCTCTGCTTTCACTTCTTTCAACCAGTCCATACCGATAATCACATCGAAACTCCCTAACTCTACTGGTATCAAATCAATCTTAAATGTTTCGCTAACCAGTTTAATTTCTCGATTCCGACATATATTATCTGCTGAAATTAATTTACCATTTGCTAATTCGAGTAAAAATTTACTATCCAAAGGCGTCAATGGACAACTTAATTTAGCACAAAAATCTCTACTCATATAGCTTCTATCCGCACCCGAATCAAATAAAACGTAAGCAGATTTATTGTCAATAAGAAACGTACCCGTAACAAGCTCCGGGTCTTCCTGTACCTCTGCTGCATTAATATTGAAAACTCTTCCGCGGCCTTGTCCATTCGTGTTCTCCTGGTTCGGGCAATTTCTAATAATGTGGCCCGGTTTTCCACATTTATAACAAACTACATTGGCATAACTTGCTCCGACACTACTTGCTCCGCCATTACTCGTTCCGACACCATTTGTTCCTTTCGTTCTATTAACCCCTGGTCCGTAGACCTCACACTTCGCCGCGCTATGACCATTTCTTTTACACTTGTTGCAAAATTTGGTGCAGAACCCCGAGTGATACTTTTCACACCTTTGGCATAGCTACTTCTGATTGTTGTTGTTGTTGCGGTTATTATTGTTATTGGGATGATTGTTGTAGTTGCTGTTGTTGTTGTTGTTGTTGTTGTTGTTGTTGTTGTTGTTGTTGTTGTTGTTGTTGGGCCATTTGTTGTAGTTGCGATTGATGTTGCGATTGTTGGGATAATTGTTGCGATTATTGTTGTAATTGTTGTTGTTGTTGTATTGGTGATTCTTATCACCGTTTTCCTCCCACTTTCTTTTGACTTGCTTCACATTGGCCTCTTCAGCAGTCTGTTCTTTAATCCTTTCTTCAATCTGGTTCACTAGTTTGTGAGCCATTCTACATGCCTGTTGTATGGAGGCGGGCTCGTGTGAACTTATATCTTCTTGGATTCTTTCCGGTAATCCTTTCACAAACGCGTCGATCTTCTCTTCCTCATCTTCGAATGCTCCCGGACACAATAGGCACAATTCTGTGAATCGTCTTTCGTACGTGGTAATATCAAATCCTTGGGTTCGTAACCCTCTAAGTTCTGTCTTGAGCTTATTGACCTCGGTTCTGGGACGGTACTTCTCATTCATCAAGTGCTTGAATGCTGACCACGGTAGTGCGTACGCATCGTCTTGTCCCACTTGCTCTAGATAGGTATTCCACCATGTTAACGCAGAACCTGTGAAGGTATGCGTAGCGTACTTTACTTTGTCCTCTTCAGTACACTTACTTATGGCAAACACCGATTCGACCTTCTCGGTCCACCGTTTCAATCCGATCGGTCCTTCGGTTCCATCAAATTCCAAAGGTTTGCAGGCAGTGAATTCTTTGTAGGTGCATCCTACACGATTTCCTGTACTGCTAGATCCAAGGTTATTGTTGGTATGTAGCGCAGCCTGTACTGCGGCTATGTTTGAAGCTAGAAAAGTACGGAATTCCTCTTCATTCATATTCACGGTGTGTCGAGTAGTCGGTGCCATTTCCTTCAAAATAGTCAAATGGAACAAGTTAATCATACAGAATATTAAGAGTAGTTAATAGTATTTCGTAGCATAATATGAACTCATTTATAAAAGCTTTTTCTTCATATTAGCGTTTTATAAGTTTAAATTCGGGTAGTACCTACCCGTTAAGTTCATACTTAGTAGCTAATATACAATTCAACTACTACAATTCTATATGAAAAACTGATTATAATAATATTTCGCGTTCAAACTTTTACACAATATTTTACAAACTTACAATACCCCTTATTTTACATATAGCATGAAATATAGCACACAATAAATTTGATACAAGATGGTTGTGAAGATAATTCTAGCTAGTACACAAGTCGTTCAGCAAAGGCAATAAAGACACGTAATTCATACGTCCAGAAACAAGTCATGCATTCTGGTTTTACTAGGATTACTTCCCATCCTTGGTCTTGTGGAACATAACCGTTATGGCCGTTGATAAGACAGCGTGTTGTAACATCATCAAAGGGACGAGGGTTACGTAATGTCCAACAGTCCCGTAACAATCTAAAAACCTCATTTCTTACCCCAATTACCGACTCCGTCACTTGTGGGAACGTTTTGTTTAATAGTTGTAGCCCAATGTTCTTGTTCTCACTTTGGTGAGAAGCGAACATTACTAATCTGTAAGCATAACATGCTTCTTTATGTTGCATGTTAGTCGCTTTTTCTAAATCACGAAGTCCAATATTCGGATATATTGAGTCAAAATAATTTCTTAACCCATTGCGTAAAATAGCATTTGGGTTCCCCGCAATATATGCGTCAAAGTAAACACATCATAACTTATTTATTTTCCAATGTGATATCCCCCATCTTTCGAACGAAAGCCTTTTATAAACCAAGGCATTCTTGGAACGTTCTTCGAATGTCTTACAAACTGATCTCGCCTTAAATAGTTGTGCCGAAGAATTCTGACCGACTCTAGACAAGATTTCATCAATCATGTCTCCGGGTAGGTCTCTTAAAATATTGGGTTGTCTATCCATTTTGTGTTTTTATACTGTAAAATAGACAAGAGTTAGATTCATAAAAAAAATACTTATTAATACAAGAAATTTTTACATATATCATAAAGCATAAGCACGCTATATTACATATATTACACCACACGAATATAACTATCTTATTCCGACTCGCTTGCTTCTTCTTCTTCTTCGGTTTTGGTTCGTTTTGCCAAGTTTCTAGGGATATATGATGTTCCCCTAATACGAGCCTTCGTTTTCCACATTGGTTTAGAAAAACCTGGTGGTTTAGAGGTTCCCGGGTCATTGTTACAACTTAAGGACTTCGGGGGTTGACGATATATATAAAGTTCATCGGGGTTGGAATTAGATTTCTCTATTTTTATGCCCTTTACCTTATTATTTTCTTTTGCCTTTTTAAATTCAGTTGGGGTAATTTCTATAACATCATCGGAATTCTCGTCGGAATCCGATTCATCGGAGAATTGGTAATCCTCCCAATATTTTGCTTCCTTGGCGGAAACACCATTGACCATAATTAACCTTGGTCGGTTGGTTGAGGATTTTCTTTTACTTAACCGTTTTATTATTTCCCCCACCGGTTCTATTTCTTCATCCGGTTCCGATTCTTCTTCCGGTTCCGATTCTTCTTCCGGTTCCGACTCTTCTTCCGGTTCCTCTTCGGGAACTTGTGAATCAGTCCACGAATCATTCCAATTTACATTTGACTCTTCATTATTATTATTAGGTGAGTCAATGGGACTTTTTCTAGAGGTAGACATCTATCACATAATATCAAACGCGTTAAGAGATTAATATATCACATAATATTCACATGTTAAAAATATATAGTTTCCAACAAAATTTGTTAAGCAATCATTTTTCAAGTAAACAATGTCGAAGTCCAGACTCACTAATGCATCCTAACAAACTCGATAAGACACACTAATGCAAAATTCTGGTTCTCTAAGACCAACGCTCTGATACCAACTGAAATGTCCCGTTCTTATTGATTAAAAACGTTCCATATTAATTGATTTCGTTGCGAGGTTTTGACCTCTATATGAGACATTTTTCAAAGACTGCATTCATTTTAAAACAAACCATAACCTTTATTTCATCAATAAAGGTTTAAAAATCTTTACGTAGATTATCAAATAATGATAATCTAAAATATCCTGTTTACACACGACCATTACATAATGGTTTACAATACAAATATGTTACAACAAAATAAGTTTCTTGAATGCAGTTTTTACACAATATCATACAAGCATGGACTCCAAATCTCGTCCTTATTTAAGTATACGACAGCGGAAGCTCTTAATAATCACCTGAGAATAAACATGCTTAAAACGTCAACAAAAATGTTGGTGAGTTATAGGTTTAACCTATATATATCAAATCATAATAATAGACCACAAGATTTCATATTTCAATACACATCCCATACATAGAGATAAAAATCATTCATATGGTGAACACCTGGTAACCGACATTAACAAGATGCATATATAAGAATATCCCCATCATTCCGGGACACCCTTCGGATATGATATAAATTTCGAAGTACTAAAGCATCCGGTACTTTGGATGGGGTTTGTTAGGCCCAATAGATCTATCTTTAGGATTCGCGTCAATTAGGGTGTCTGTTCCCTAATTCTTAGATTACCAGACTTAATAAAAAGGGGCATATTCGATTTCGATAATTCAACCATAGAATGTAGTTTCACGTACTTGTGTCTATTTTGTAAATCATTTATAAAACCTGCATGTATTCTCATCCCAAAAATATTAGATTTTAAAAGTGGGACTATAACTCACTTTCACAGATTTTTACTTCGTCTGGAAGTAAGACTTAGCCACCGGTTAATTCACGAACCTATAACAATATATACATATATATCAAAGTATGTTCAAAATATATTTACAACACTTTTAATATATTTTGATGTTTTAAGTTTATTAAGTCAGCTGTCCTCGTTAGTAACCTACAACTAGTTTTCCACAGTTAGATGTACAGAAATAAATCGATAAATATTATCTTGAATCAATCCACGACCCAGTGTATACGTATCTCAGTATTGATCACAACTCAAACTATATATATTTTGGAATCAACCTCAACCCTGTATAGCTAACTCCAACATTCACATATAGAGTGTCTATGGTTGTTCCGAAATATATATAGATGTGTCGACATGATAGGTCAAAAAATTGTATACGTGTCTATGGTATCTCAAGATTACATAATATACAATACAAGTTGATTAAGTTATGGTTGGAATAGATTTGTTACCAATTTTCACGTAGCTAAAATGAGAAAAATTATCAAATCTTGTTTTACCCATAACTTCTTCATTTTAAATCCGTTTTGAGTGAATCAAATTGCTATGGTTTCATATTGAACTCTATTTTATGAATCTAAACAGAAAAAGTATAGGTTTATAGTCTGAAAAATAAGTTACAAGTTGTTTTTGTAAAGGTAGTCATTTCAGTCGAAAGAACGACGTCTAGATGACCATTTTAGAAAACATACTTCCACTTTGAGTTTAACCATAATTTTTTGATATAGTTTCATGTTCATAATAAAAATCATTTTCTCAGAATAAAAACTTTTAAATCAAAGTTTATCATAGTTTTTAATTAACTAACCCAAAACAGCCCGCGGTGTTACTACGACGGCGTAAATCCGGTTTTACGGTGTTTTTTTGTGTTTCCAGGTTTTAAATCATTAAGTTAGCATATCATATAGATATAGAACATGTGTTTAGTTGATTTTAAAAGTCAAGTTAGAAGGATTAACTTTTGTTTGCGAACAAGTTTAGAATTAACTAAACTATGTTCTAGTGATTACAAGTTTAAACCTTCGAATAAGATAGCTTTATATGTATGAATCGAATGATGTTATGAAAATCATTACTACCTTAAGTTCCTTGGATAAACCTACTGGAAAAGAGAAAAAATGGATCTAGCTTCAACGGATCCTTGGATGGCTCGAAGTTCTTGAAGCAGAATCATGACACGAAAACAAGTTCAAGTAAGATCATCACTTGAAATAAGATTGTTATAGTTATAGAAATTGAACCAAAGTTTGAATATGATTATTACCTTGTATTAGAATGATAACCTACTGTAAGAAACAAAGATTTCTTGAGGTTGGATGATCACCTTACAAGATTGGAAGTGAGCTAGCAAACTTGAAAGTATTCTTGATTTTATGTAACTAGAACTTGTAGAATTTATGAAGAACACTTAGAACTTGAAGATAGAACTTGAGAGAGATCAATTAAATGAAGAAAATTGAAGAATGAAAGTGTTTGTAGGTGTTTTTGGTTGTTGGTGTATGGATTAGATATAAAAGATATGTAATTTTGTTTTCATGTAAATAAGTCATGAATGATTACTCATATTTTTGTAATTTTATGAGATATTTCATGCTAGTTGCCAAATGATGGTTCCCACATGTGTTAGGTGACTCACATGGGCTGCTAAGAGCTGATCATTGGAGTGTATATACCAATAGTACATACATCTAAAAGCTGTGTAGTGTACGAGTACGAATACGGGTGCATACGAGTAGAATTGTTGATGAAACTGAACGAGGATGTAATTGTAAGCATTTTTGTTAAGTAGAAGTATTTTGATAAGTGTATTGAAGTCTTTCAAAAGTGTATAAATACATATTAAAACACTACATGTATATACATTTTAACTGAGTCGTTAAGTCATCGTTAGTCGTTACATGTAAGTGTTGTTTTGAAACCTTTAGGTTAACGATCTTGTTAAATGTTGTTAATCCAATGTTTATAATATCAAATGAGATTTTAAATTATTATATTATCATGATATTATCATGTATGAATATCTCTTAATATGATATATATACATTAAATGTCTTTACAACGATAATCGTTACATATATGTCTCGTTTAAAAATCATTAAGTTAGTAGTCTTGTTTTTACATATGTAGTTCATTGTTAATATACTTAATGATATGTTTACTTATAATAATATCATGTTAACTATATATATAACCATATATATGTCATCATATAGTTTTTACAAGTTTTAACGTTCGTGAATCACCGGTCAACTTGGGTGGTCAATTGTCTATATGAAACCTATTTCAATTAATCAAGTCTTAACAAGTTTGATTGCTTAACATGTTGGAAACATTTAATCATGTAAATATCAATCTCAATTAATATATATAAACATGGAAAAGTTCGGGTCACTACATCGGAAATGTACAGAAAATTTACTTTGAAGTCCAAGATCCTCGTTATCTCCTTTGAGAGAATTGCCTTATATATCTATGCCACCGATGTGACTACTCCATGTATTTCTTCCTTCATCATTGAAACTATATTTCATTCATCCTAGTTCGTCCCATTGGGGAGCTCTTGTTCCATTTGTTAAGAAGAAAGATGGTTCGTTTCGTTTGTGTATTGATTATCGCGCGTTGAATAAGCTTACGGTTAAGAACCATTATCCTCTTCCAAGAATTGATGATCTGTTCGATCAACTTCAAGGTTCGTCCGTTTATTCTAAGATTGATCTTCATTCCGGTTATCACCAACTGCGGGCTAAAGAAACTGATATTCCGAAAACCGCTTTCCGTACCCATTATGGTCACTTTGAATTCCTTGTTACGCCGTTCGGATTGACAAATGCACCTGCTGTGCTCATGGAAATCATGAATCGTGTGTGCAGACCCTATCTGGACAGATTCGTTATTGTATTCATCAACGACATTCTTATTTATTCTAAGAGTGATGAAAAGCAAGAAGAACATTTGAGGTTAGTGCTTGATCTGTTGAGAAAAGAAGAGTTGTACGCTAAGTTCTCTAAGTGTGCTTTCTGGTTAAGAGAAGTTCAATTCCTTGGACATATTGTTAGTAAACAGGGAATACAAGTTGATCCGGCTAAGATTGAGGCGATTGAGAAGTGGAAAACTCCAAAAACTCCTACCCAGATTCGTCAGTTTCTAGGGTTGGCATGTTACTATAGAAGGTTCATTCAAGATTTCTCTCGTATAGCGAAACCTCTGACTGCTTTAATGCACAAGGGGAAGAAGTATGAGTGGAAGGATGAACAAGAAACTGCTTTTCAGATTTTGAAGAAGAGGTTAACTACCGCTCCGATATTGTCACTACCTGAGGGTAATGATGATTTTGTTGTTTATTGTGATGCTTCGCGTCAGGGCTTTGGCTGTGTTTTGATGCAGCGAAAGGAAGTTATTGCGTAAGCGTCACGTCAGTTGAAGATTCACGAGCAGAATTATACAACTCATGATTTAGAGTTGGGGGTTGTTGTTTTTGCACTTAAGATTTGGAGACATTATCTTTATGGGGTTAAGAGTACGGTGTACACAGATCACAAAAGTCTTCAACATATCCTCGATTAGAAACAATTGAACATGAGACAACGAAGGTAGATTGAGATGTTGAATGATTATGATTGTGAACTTTTATATCATCCGGGTAAGGTCAATGTTGTGGCAGATGCGTTAAGTCGTAAAGAAAGAGTTGAACCTCGCAGGGTTAGAGCCTTGAATATGACGATTAGAACGAACCTCGCTAGGCAGATTCTTGAGGCACAACAAGAAGCCTTGAAGGAGGAGAATTTTGTGAAGGAGAATATAAGAAGTGTGGCTAAGAAGTTTGAGGTACGAGCTGATGGTACTAGGAACTTTGCGGGACGTCTTTGGGTTCCAAAATTTGGAGGTCTCCGATAACTTATTTTAGATGAGGCTCATAAGTCTAGGTACTCTATTCATCCTGGTTCAGGAAAGATGTACCCAGATCTTAAGGAACTGTATTGGTGGAATAATTTGAAAGGAGATGTGGCTAAGTACGTGGCTAAGTGTTTGACCTGTGCTAAGGTTAAATCTGAACATCAAAAACCGTCTGGACTTTTGTGCAACCTGAGATTCCCAAGTTACCGATGGATTACGATGGATTTTATTATCAAGTTACCGAGAGTTGCGGTGGCTATGATACCATTTGGGTGATTGTAGATCGACTCACTAAGTCGGCTCACTTTTTGCCGATTAAGGAAACAGATTCGATGGAGAAGCTTACTCTTTTGTATTTGAAGGAGATTGTTTCTAGACATGATGTCCCTGTATCTATCATTTCGGACCGAGACAGTCGATTTATATCGAGGTTTTGGCAATCCTTACAGGAAGCTTTGGGGAACTAAGTTAGATATGAGCACCGCTTATCATCCTCAGACGGATGGTCAGAGTGAAAGGACCATTCAAACATTAGAAGATATGTTACGGGCGTGTGTTATTGATTTTGGTAATGGGTGGGATAAATTATGTGCCACTAGCTGAGTTTTCTTATAACAACAGCTATCATGCAAGTATTAAAGCCGCATCGTTTGAAGCTTTGTATGGTAGAAAGTGTAGGTCTCCTATCTGTTGGAATGAGGTTGGGGATGCTCAACTCACAGGTCCATAAATTATTCATGAGACTACCGAGAAGATCATACAGATTAAAGAAAGATTGAGAATCGCCAGAAGTCGGCAAAAGAGTTATGCCAATAAGAGAAGGTATGATATTGAATTTCAGGTCGGTGATCGTGTTATGTTGAAAGTATCACCTTGGAAAGGTGTGATACGTTTTGGTATGAGAGGAAAGTTGAATCCTCGTTTTGTTGGACCATTTGAGATTATTGAGAGAGTTGGGCCAGTGGCTTATCGTTTGAAATTGCCACAAGAACTCAGTGCTGTTCATGACGTTTTCCATGTATCAAATTTAAAGAAGTGTTTGGCCGAGGCCAATAAGGCAGTTCCTCTGGAGGAAATTCAGGTTGATAAGCAACTACATTTTATTGAGGAACCTGTTGAAATTATGGATCGAGAGGTTAAGACTCTTAAGCAGAGTAGAATTCCTATTGTTTGCAATATTATACCTATAATTCACTCAACATTTTTTGTTGACAGTTACTCGCATGTTTTATTCTCAGGTTCATGATTGATTGCTTCCGCCGTGCTTAGAGAGTCTGCATATTTATGATGGCATCTTTTGTTAAACATTAACTTGCATTCTATTTTAATACATTTAATAGTGGATGTTGTTGACTTGTTTTGGTCAACTTTTGGTTAGGTAATAATGTATGGTTTTTCTAAACTTACATATTTTGGTAGGTTTCCTTTATAGGGAAATCATTTTTAAATAAAGAATGCAAGGTTATTTATCAAATTCATATAGAGTTATGATCAAGCTGTGGGACCAAGATAATGATGGTCGTCAAGTGAACTTTGATGGGTCGTTAAAGTTAGGGATTTTAATGAGGTTAGAGTTGCGGATGATCGCCTTAATTTACAATTTCATCAAAGAAGGGCTGATAGGTTCAATGATTTCATCATGAGGAACGGATTAATCGAGATCGATATTAGTGGAAAGAAATTTACGCGAATTAGTGACGATGGAATGAAGTTTAGCAAGCTAGATAGGTTCTTGGTTGATAACTCTTTTCTTGGGCTTTGGGACGATCTTTTAGTGATTGCATTAGATAGGCATCTCTCGAATCATTGCCCCTTGATCTTAAGGGATAAGGTTATAGACTACGGGCCGAAACCGTTTAAAGTCTTCGATGAGTGGTTTAATTATGAAGAGGTTGATAAGGTGATTATGGAGGCATGGAAAGTGCCTATTCGGGGTTCGAAAAAGGATCGTAACTTTAGGGATCGACTTAAGAATGTGAAGTTTGCACTAAGGGAGTGGAGTACTAGTAAGTTTGGGGGTCTTGATAGGGAAATTGATGATCTTAACAAGGAAGTTTTGGAGTGGGAACTTAAAGCGGAAGCAAATAATATTACAAATTCGGAAAGGGAAAAATGGTTAGATTGTAGAAGGCGTTGGGGTGAGAAAACAAAAACAAAAGCAAACATGTTGAAACAAAAAGCGCGATTGAAGTGGACTTTGGAGGGAGACGAAAATACCAAGTTTTTTCATGCCATAATTCGTAGGAAAAATACTAAGTGTAATTTTCGGGGACTTAATATCAATGGGGCATGGATTGAAGACCCGACTATGGTAAAAGATTCGATTTTCAAACACTTCAGTTGTATTTTCAGCAGCAATCCCAGGCCTCGGCCCAGTTTTTTACCGAAAGATACGATTGGGCCTGTCCAAGCTTCCGGGCCTGCTCCTGGTCACGTTTTTATTTCTGCCTTTTCATCTCATGTTTGATTAATTGGGCTTACTGTTTCCCAGCCCAACGGGCCTCTTCATTCTGTTTCGGTAACCAGGCCTGTTGGTCAGTCTACAGCGAGCCCCATCAACAATTCTGTTCAGGGGTCTTTTAAGTTATCCGACTCGCAAGCTGTGGATCTCGAAATGCAGTTTAGTGAGGAAGAAATTTGGGAGGCGGTCAAAGGGTGTGCGAATAACAAAGCTCCAGGTCCGGATGGGTTTAACATGAGATTTTTTAAAAAGTTTTGGGCAATTATTAGTGCAGATTTGATTGAGGCTATTCGCGATTTTTGGCGAAATGGGACTATCTCCCCAGGTTTCAATTCATCCTTTATCACTTTAATTCCCAAGGTTGCTAACCCGGTAAGCCTAAGCGAGTATAGGCCTATTAGCCTCATCGATAGCTTTTATAAGATTATTGCCAAGCTTCTCTCAAACCGGATTAAAAATTTCATCCCTAATCTCGTTGGCTTCGAACAAAGTGCATTTATTAAAGGAAGAAATATTATGGATGGTGTTTTGATCGCGAATGAATCTCTTGAATTTTTGAGGAGCAAGCACATGAAGAGTATGGTATTTAAAGTCAACTTTGAAAAGGCTTTTGATAGCCTTAATTGGGAATTCTTGGATGAAATGATGTTCTTGATGGGATTTGACTTCAAGTGGAGGAGATGGATTGCTTCATGTCTTGGTTCGGCTTCCATTTCGGTCTTAGTTAATGGATCTCCAACCAAAGAATTTAACCTTGGGAGAGGGGTTAGGCAAGGTGACCCCCTTTCTCCATTTCTTTTCATTATCGCGGCGGAAGGTCTTAATTGGATGGCTAAATCGGCGGTAGCTAAGGGTCTCTTTTGTGGTGTCGAAATTGGTAATGATAGAATCCCTTTATCTCACTTGCAATACGCGGACGAAACCATCTTTTTTGGCAAGTGGAGTTTTGAGAATATGGAAAACCTAATGAAGCTCTTGAAGTGTTTTGAACTAAACTCCGGACTTAAAGTAAATTATAATAAGAGCAATTTATTTGGCGTGGGGGTTGATAAGGATGAAGTTATAGAAATGACGGATGTGTTTGGTTGCAAAATGGGATCCTTTCCCATGACTTATCTCGGGCTTCCTATTGGTGCTAATATGAAAAAATTATCGAATTGGAAACCGGTGTTTGATAAATTTGGGAAAAGATTATCGGATTGGAAAGCGCGTACGATTTCCTTCGGTGGACGTTTAACTCTCGTGAATGCGGTTCTAAATAGTTTACCGTTGTACTACTTCTCGCTCTTTCGTGCCCCACCCTCCGTGCTTAAAAAACTCGAGTGTATAAGACGTAATTTTTTTTGGGGTGGGTCGGGTGAGGGATCAAAAATTTCGTGGGTTAAATGGGATGATGTCATCCTGTGACGATCGCTCCAAATCTATATGGACGAACACGTCATTCATCGATTTCATTGCGAGGTATTTGACCTCTATATGATACGTTTTGTAAACATTGCATTCTTTTGAAAAGGCACACCATAAATGAATATTTACATCAAAGGTTTTCGACATCTGATGATTTCTACATATAGAAAATCACCGTAAATAATAGTTTACAATAGTAATTCCATTGACAATGCAGTCAAAATAAGATACATGGTGATGATTTGGTGAATGCAACGTTTCCTTGATAAATATGCCATGTAAGACTCCATGCACATAGCTTGTATAACATATAAGCAAACAGCGGAAGACTTCTAGGGAACCTGAGAATAAACATGCTAACAAGTGTCAACACAAAGGTTGGTGAGTTCATAGTTTTAGTGTTTCGCATAATCTATATATAAAGGTGGATCACAAGATTTCAGTTGTTTCATCCGAAACGTTTATCAAAATATTCTACGAAATTGAGCACCCTGGTAACTAAACTTAACGTATATATAATTTATACCCTTTGTATAATCATCTTAATAATACACACAAACCAACGTGTACGCTTCTCAAATAGTATACGTCCATTAAAAGGCTAGTGCTCTAGCTCAGACGGGGATATCAAGCCCTATGGATCCATATACTACTACTCGCGCCCACCAGTTCTTATAACCGGCAGTTACTAGTTACCAAAGCTAAGGGATTTTCGGTTCAAACTCGGTGTAGAATTTAGTATGTACTTGTATCCATTGCGTTTAAAATAAAGTGCATGTATTCTCAGCCCAAAAATATATATTGCAAAAGCATTTAAAAAGGGAGCAAATGAAACTCACCTTAGCAGCACATAAGGTCATTCATCAAAAAGTGACTGTAACTCGAAATGCAAGACTAACCGTAGATCTCAACCTAGAGAACATATGTTGGTCAATACATGTCTAATAAACTAGGTTGGGTTATAGTGTATCACAATCCTAATGCTCGAGATCGACATACAAAAGTTATCAAAAGTCATTTCAAAAAGTCAATTTTGACAATTGTTCAACAAAACGAGACGTGCCTTATATAAGGATTCATTTACTTGGCTAGTAGTATTTTATCAATCTCATAAACAGGTTGTTTAAATATTAATTGCAAATTCAAAAGCAATTCCAATTAACGTCAATTATAATTCAGTTGACCATATCTTTTGATTCGTTCATCGAAATTACGCGATTTCTAAATGAAAAGTTATTGATTTTTCGCCTGCTTTCCGAAAACATGTATATCATATACCTTTTACCAGTAATATATGTATTTAATTCGTGATTCATTATAAACTGTTTAACGACGAAATTTAGCATACAAGCATGTATAAATATATACTCGAGCACTAGACATGTATACACTATTAATATATAAAAGATAAGATATGAATGCTCACGTATCAATATTGAGATTCAATATTGCAGGAAAGTACGAAGACGCAACAGAGATGATAAATACTAGGTTTGACTTGCGAACAATACCCATGAACATTACCCATAACCTCCATAGCTCTAACCCATAATTTCCTTAGTTCTATCCCATTTGAAGCTTGTTTTAAAAGTGACACGCTCATGACCTCGTCGTAATATTTTATGTATAATATTACTAAAAATATTAAGATTAATAATAATAATAATCTTAATAATATAATAATAATAATAATAATAATAATAAATAAATAAATAAATAAATAAATAAATACTTAGGAGTAATATGTGTAAAAAAACATGCGCAAGAAACCTGGTATTTATAGCCATAATTCCTGATTCTGATGCCCATGCGATCGCATGGGTTTTATGCCTATTTCTCATGCGATCGCATGACCGTCAGATCCAGCTCACATATTTTTTGTTTTCTTGTTTGTCGACATAATTAAATATAATATATATAATTTAAATAATTAATTATATATTATATTAAATTCATGTGCATAGTTGACTTGTAATTTTCGTTCCGATGACTCGTACGTTGTCACTCGACTTATGTCCCCGTTCCGATTTCTCGAACGCATTTTCGTACGCTTAGAAAACTCGCAATTTACGTTTTGTGACTCGTACTTTTGTCAAAATATAGTCTTAAATTATCAATAAACTATATCATTCAAAGTGTAACTTAAACTTTCGAGTGTTTTGGTCATTTACTTCTATAAATTATTGTCTCGCTATTTGTTAATATATATATATAATAACAAATCGTTTTATGACCAAGTTAATATATATTTTCAACATTCATAAACACGTTTTAAATATACGTCGTAAGTTACTCATACAATTAATATTCCAACTTATCATATATATTCAAATAAATATTTAAACCAATAAGTTTAATGTACGGTATCAAAAAAATTAATACATTGTTACGTTTTCAAGTTATAGTATATATATATGTATCTATATACATATAATTGTTCGCGAATCGTCGAGAACAACCGAAAGGTATTTGAATATATGAAAATAGTTCAAAAATTTTGAGATTCAGTTTTACAGACTTTGTTTATCGTTTCGAAAATGTTACTCATACAAAGATTAAGTTTAAATTTGGTCAGAAATTTCCGGGTCATCACAGTACCTACCCGTTAAAGAAATTTCGTCCCGAAATTTAAGTGAGGTTGTCATGACTAACAATAAAAATATTTTCATGCCATATATGTGTTGATAAATAGAGTTTTATCGCCGTTGAATAATATGGATAAAACAATTCGATTATTCGAAGCGTATGAGAGAAGTTATCGTAAAAGAGTGAAATGGAGAATAGAGATTCGTCTTAACTCTTGACGTATTAACGATTAAATTTCGTAATTTAAGGAATAGAAAATCTTCATAATCTAAATAAGATTTGATTCTTCGGAATTTAAGAAAATTAAGATTTCTTTTGATTAAATGCGTAATTTGCCTCGATTGCTATGTTTGATATTTCGCTATAAATTGACCTCTTCCGTTTCATTATTTTCATCACTCTTACATCTTCTTCCTCGTTTCCTATTTTCAAAAGATTGTAAAAATGCTTCATCCAGTTCTGATTCTTGATATACTCCTAATTTTCATATCTGTCATTCTTCATTTTCATCTACCACCGGAGGAAGTTATTTTCTTCTACCATTACCTTGGGGTTATAGTGTTTTTCATTCTCCCGTGTCTTTATATTGCTATATTCATTGATATACACGGTTTGTAATTTCTGGGTGGTTGTTGGGTTTTATATCTTCCCTTATATTTCAATGTCTCTGCTTCTGTCTTTCCATAATTATTGACATCCACAGTTAATACTCTCTCCAATTTACTGTAATTTATATATACTCCCATTGATATTTTGAAGCTTCATGCTTTTGTTTTATCTTTCCGACTTTAAATCAAGCGAATAATGGTCCAGAATTCGTAGGTATGAATTTCCGAATGAACATAATTAATGTTCTAAAAAAAATGGTAATAGCACAATCTGACTTGTCAAATTACCAGAATATCTCGAAAAAGACCGAATCATTAAGAAAATATTTTCTTGATAGTTTAGAGGTTAAATAGAATGAAAGAGTTATGTAACATGGTTTATAATGAGGGTATGATCTGTGAACCTTTATCACATTCCATTAGAAACTCAGTATGACTTACTGTAATATAATCACGTTGATCAAGTGTCATTATATTATACTAACTCATGCTTCAGTTCCCAACACCACTTCAAAAATATTCATATTTTAAACTCGAAGGTTTTCGAATTTAGAAACTAAAATAGTTTCTTTTATGATGTTACACAGATATCGCAAGGAGAAAATTGATTTTCGATGAGAATGATTATGGAATTATATCCAGAAATATGGAGGATATTTATAATGAAAGATACGATGATATCTTAGAATTTCTAATATCAGAGGATGATGAAGAATATTGTCCGCAATGGTTTAGATTCGGAAGCAAGGTATTCGTTAATGGCTTCAGCAGATACTGAATAATTTGGATTCTTTGAAGGCAGGTTTAGTCTTTGTGATTTATCCACAGCCTCCTTCATACTTTACTCAATCCGTTTTCCAGTTCCAAACCTTCTCTTTTTCTGAGCTTTGCCAACACACTATTCTTTATCATCAAAATTTTGGCTGTTAAGGTCGTTTACAGTTTTTGCTGCTTCATCAGCATTCATAGTTATCATAACCGAATTGTTGGTTATCAATCCGAGGTGTTTTCAAAAGTTTGAAGGGTTTGCATGAAGATTGTAATTGTCAAGATACATATGATGTTCTAGAATTTTGAACGATACAATTTTTTTTTCTGGGTTTATGAATAGAAGTGATGTTCTAGCACAGTTTTGAAGTCAAAGTATAGCATTTGAAAGATGTAAGAATCTAAGAGTGATGTTTTCTGTTAAATCTTGGCTTGGATTCTGATTTTTCAAAATCAGAATATGTAATTGAATTTGTATGGAAACGATTGTAAATCGCTGTGAGCATAGTTAATAATTTTTGAATCAAAGTTGAAGAATGTATAGTATAACCTATTAATTGTGAACTTATATATTTCTCGAGTATTACCTACCCGTTAAAGATTTCACAATTAATACTTTGTACAAAAGAATTTTTTTTATTACCGTCTTTATGAAAATATATGTATGTATATTTTATTCAGATGTAATACAGATTTGATGAGTTAATATCATATTAAGCTCATTTGATTTTTGAATTGAATGAATAATCTCTAAAACATTAAGGATTACATAATCTTCGCGGAGTATTTCACTAATGAAATCAATACTTCATTATTTATTCTTATTCCTCGGTGAAGGATGTTGATGCTCGTGGAATTCTTATGAACTTCATAAGATATAAATGATGTTTTCTAGAAAGTTTCGAGTACATCGAAGATAAAAGTGTAAAATCAAACATGTAATTGATTAATACACTAAGTTCATTATGAAATGGAATTCATTGAGTTGAAACAGATATTTGTAGTTAACGATGGTTAAGTTGTTAACGAAGGATATACATCATAGCATATTAGTAATATGAATTAACCGAGTAGTATCTACCCCTTAAAATTCACACGTAATAGCTTAGTACGAAAAGATTCATGATGGTTTTAAAATTTATATATATAAGATATAGATATAAATTCTTTAGATGAATTGAGTTATTACTTCATAACTCATTGATACAATATACTCGTTGTTGACTCGTAATGATGTCCACGGTGCTTTCTTGAACTGACGGAGCTTGTGATGTTAGAGGTGCTGCCGATTCTGACGATGTTGACAGCACTGACTGTGCTGGTGAGGCTAAGGGTACTGTTGATGCTGTTCGTTAAACAAGTCTAGCTTGTATCTTACACCATTCGGATAAGGGTTTCTACTCTATCTGATTTAGGGTTAAGGCTAGAATAGATAATCTCTAAACTTTAGAAATTTCATAATCGCCGTAGAATGTTTCTCCGATGAAGTTATGAATCCATACTTCATCGTTTGTCATTGCTGGTACTTCTTGGTACCTATGGTGCGTATGATGTTGATATCCGAGGTACAAATTGTGATGTTGAGGCGTGTGATGCGGATGTGGTTGTTGTTGGTGGTAATGATCCTGTTGGTGTGGATGATGGTGGTACCGATTATGCTGTGGGTGCTGCTGCTGGTGTTCGTAACCCTTGCACCATATTCTCCAAAGCCACTACCCGAGCACGAAGCTCGTTGACTTCTTCTATTATACCGGGATGATCGGTGGTTCGGACGATCGGATAAATAAGATTTATAATATGGGATAGTATATAATCATGATGAGATACTCTGGAAATGAGAGAGAAAATAGTATTACGAATAGGTTCGCCGGTAAGTGCTTCAGGTTCTTCGCCAAGAGGTGAATGTGGTGGATGGAAGGGATCACCTTCTTCTTGTCTCCAATGATTAAGTAGGCTACGAACCCATCTCCAATTCATCCAGAATAGGTGATGGCTGATTGGTTGATCCATTCCGGTTACACTTTCTTCAGAGTTCAGGTGAATATCCATATCGGAATAGCTGTCAGAATTTAAGGAATTTGAACTAGATACGGGATCCATCTTGTATAATTAGAGAGATAATTTTTGATATGAAATAGATTATAGAATTTGATTGGTACTCTTCAATACATAATTTACATATGTATATATAATACCAAAATCTCGTAAATTACGGAGAAATTTTCGGAAGATGGCCGTCAAAGTTTACTGTAATAGATATGCCAAGATATGAATTTTGTCTATACACTATCTATGTAATCAATGCAATAAGGCGCGTTTAGACTTAAGATGATAGACAGGTAATTTCTGACAAGAAATGATAAGCAAAACTTTTGACATGCAGACACAGTCGAAGTCCAGACTTACTAATGCATCCTAACAACTATCAGTTAGACACACTTATGCAAGACCTGGTTCACTAGGACCAACGCTCTGATACCAACTGTGACGATCGCTCCAAATTCATATAGACGAACACGTCATTCATCGATTTCATTGCGAGGTATTTGACCTCTATATGATACGTTTTGTAAACATTGCATTCTTTTGAAAAGGCACACCATAAATGAATATTTAAATCAAAGGTTTTCGACATCTGATGATTTCTACATATAGACAATCACCGTAAATAATAGTTTACAATAGTAATTCCGTTGACAATGCAGTCAAAATAAGATACATGGTGATGATTTGGTGAATGCAACGTTTCCTTGATAAATATGCCATGTAAGACTCCATACACATAGCTTGTCTAATATATAAGCAAACAGCGGAAGACTTCTAGGGAACCTGAGAATAAACATGCTAACAAGTGTCAACAAAAAGGTTGGTGAGTTCATAGTTTTAGTGTTTCGCATAATCTGTATATAAAGGTGGATCACAAGATTTCATTTGTTTCATCCGAAATGTTTATCAAAATATTCTACAAAATTGAGCACCCTGGTAACTAAACTTAATGTATATATAATTTATACCCTTTGTATAATCATATTAATAATACACGCAAACCAACGTGTACACTTCTCAAATAGTATACGTCCGTTAAAAGGCTAGTGCTCTAGCTCAGACGGGGATATCAAGCCCTATGGATCCATATACTACTACTCGCGCCCACCAGTTCTTATAACCGGCAGTTACTAGTTACCAAAGCTAAGGGATTTTCGGTTCAAACTCGGTGTAGAATTTAGTATGTACTTGTATCCATTACGTTTAAAATAAAGTGCATGTATTCTCAGCCCAAAAATATATATTGCAAAAGCATTTAAAAATGGAGCAAATGAAACTCACCTTAGCAGCACATAAGGTCATTCATCAAAAAGTGACCGTAACTCGGAATGCAAGATTAACCGTAGATCTCAACCTAGAGAACATATGTTGGTCAATACATGACTAATAAACTAGGTTGGGTTATATTGTATCACAATCCTAATGCTCGAGATCGACATACAAAAGTTATCAAAAGTCATTTCAAAAAGTCAATTTTGACAATTGTTCAACAAAACGAGACGTGCCTTATATAAGGATTCATTTACTTGGCTAGTAGTATTTTATCAATCTCATAAACAGGTTGTTTAAATATTAATTGCAGATTCAAAAGCA
The DNA here is from genome assembly GCF_046630445.1 of Rutidosis leptorrhynchoides. Classification (NCBI taxonomy): domain Eukaryota; kingdom Viridiplantae; phylum Streptophyta; class Magnoliopsida; order Asterales; family Asteraceae; genus Rutidosis; species Rutidosis leptorrhynchoides. Next base: position 308,874,139 of record NC_092339.1, on the reverse strand, counting down.
ATTCCAATTAACGTCAATTATAATTCAGTTGACCATATCTTTTGATTCGTTCATCGAAATTACGCGATTTCTAAATGAAAAGTTATTGATTTTTCGCCAGCTTTCCGAAAACATGTATATCATATACCTTTTACCAGTAATATATGTATTTAATTCGTGATTCATTATAAACTGTTTAACGACGAAATTTAGCATACAAGCATGTATAAATATATACTCGAGCACTAGACATGTATACACTATTAATATATAAAAGATAAGATATGAATGCTCACGTATCAATATTGAGATTCAATATTGCAGGAAAGTACGTAGACGCAACAGAGATGATAAATACTAGGTTTGACTTGCGAACAATACCCATGAACATTACCCATAACCTCCATAGCTCTAACCCATAATTTCCTTAGTTCTATCCCATTTGAAGCTTGTTTTAAAAGTGACACGCTCATGACCTCGTCGTAATATTTTATGTATAATATTACTAAAAATATTAAGATTAATAATAATAATAATCTTAATAATATAATAATATAATAATAATAATAATAATAAATAAATAAATAAATAAATAAATACTTAGGAGTAATATGTGTAAAAAAACATGCGCAAGAAACCTGGTATTTATAGCCATAATTCCTGATTCTGATGCCCATGCGATCGCATGGGTTTTATGCCTATTTCTCATGCGATCGCATGGCCGTCAGATCCAGCTCACATATTTTTTGTTTTCTTGTTTGTCGACATAATTAAATATAATATATATAATTTAAATAATTAATTATATATTATATTAAATTCATTTGCATAGTTGACTTGTAATTTTCGTTCCGATGACTCGTACGTTGTCACTCGACTTATGTCCCCGTTCCGGTTTCTCGAACGCATTTTCGTACGCTTAGAAAACTCGCAATTTACGTTTTGTGACTTGTACTTTTGTCAAAATATAGTCTTAAATTATCAATAAACTATATCATTCAAAGTGTATCTTAAACTTTCGAGTGTTTTGGTCATTTACTTCTATAAATCATTGTCTCGCTATTTGTTAATATATATATATAATAACAAATCGTTTTATGACCAAGTTAATATATATTTTCAACATTCATAAACACGTTTTAAATATACGTCATAAGTTACTCATACAATTAATATTCCAACTTATCATATATATTCAAATAAATATTTAAACCAATAAGTTTAATGTACGGTATCAAAAAAATTAATACATTGTTACGTTTTCAAGTTATAGTATATATACATGTATCTATATACATATAATTGTTCGCGAATCGTCGAGAACAACCGAAACGTATTTGAATATATGAAAATAGTTCAAAAATTTTGAGATTCAGTTTTACAGACTTTGTTTATCGTGTCGAAAATGTTACTCATACAAAGATTAAGTTTAAATTTGGTCAGAAATTTCCGGGTCATCACACATCCGCCCTCGGGCGGATGGCGGACTTAATGTGGGTTCTTTAAATTGTAAAAATTTGGCATTAATCGGCAAGTGGTGGTGGAGGTTCCATTCCGAATCCACTTCCTTGTGGGTTAAGGTCATTAAGAGTGTGGGGTTTCGGGGCTTCTTAATACGGGAGGGAATTTTTTATCTACTAATTCTACTTGGAGTAACATTGTTAAAGCATGATTCGAGATAGACAATGCGGGGGTCGAGTTTACAAGGTCGTTCGAAAAAAAGATTGGAAATGGGCGCAACACTAGATTTTGGGAAGATGCTTGGTTATTGGACAAACCGCTAAAGGAGGTTTTTAAAAGATTGGTACGACTTGAATCTAATCCCCATGTTTTGGTTGCTAATCGTATTCAATCCATTGATGGCTCGATTGTTTTCTCATGGAATTGGTCTCGAATTGTTACGGGTCGTACAAAGGGAGAGATGGATAACCTTGAATCATTACTTTCAACCTTTGCGATGGATCCGGAGAAAGAAGACTATTTTTCGTGGAAGCTAAGTAATTGTGGTTCGTTTTCAACAAAAAAGTTAACAAAACATATCATGGAAAAGATGTATCCTTCAAATAATGCAAGCGTGGTTTCAATGAAAAACACTCTTGTTCCTAAAAAAGTAGAAGTCTTTATATGGAGAGCGAAGCGTGTAAGATTGCCCGTTCTATCCGAACTCGACAAGCGGGGTATTGACCTTCATTCCGTCCTTTGCCCGCTTTGCGATAAGGATGTGGAAACGGTAGATCACTCGATCTTGTCATGCTCTCATGTTTGGGTAATTTGGGAAAGGGTTCGCGAATGGTGGGGATTTGATTAGGCAAACCTCTCTTTTGATAATCTCTTTTGCGGTTTTGTCCCTTCGACTTGTTCCGATTGGAGGGGTCATCTTTGGCAAGCGGTTGAGTGGACTTGCGGCTACCTCATTTGGAAGAATAGAAATCAAAAAGTTTTCAAGAAGACCTCGTGGACTCCTCCAAATGCACTTAGTGAGATTCAAGTACTAAGCTTTGATTGGATCGTGAAGCGTTGCAAAACAAGAAGAATTGAATGGCACGAATGGCTACATAATCCTAGTTCATTACTTGTATAATTTGTAAATATTAGTGCGCTTACTCTTAATCTCTAGTGGACGTAGGATTCTAGCTCGGTATCTCTACGATTGCGTTGTATCATACATTGTACCTTGCGATTTGTGAGTTAATATAATATCTTGCTTTTCAAAAAAAAAAAAAAAAAAAAAAAAAAAATTGGCCTTATTTAAAGTAGACAAAATTTCATTCCTCGTCCCTGAAATTTTTTGCGTTGTATCCCTGTCATTTTCATAGTTTAGTGACGAGGGATGCACAAAAAAAAGAAAAAGGACAGGGAGTCAAAATCGATGTAAAGTTCAGAGACGAGGAATGAAATTTTGTCTTTAAAGTACGGTGTATTTAGTAACGTGAATCTTTTAACACCTTACCCAATCTCGACCCGGTGGGATTGAAAATAATAGGAGTATTCTTATTGATGTGTGCCTTTTGACATGCATCAAGGCATATCAAAAGAAAACATGGTGCTAAACACACCCATACTTTGTAGCAATAAGAATAATAATTAACAAATTGATACGAAGAATTATTTTAATGTTATGAAACTATTAATCTATTATTTTGAGTTACTTTTTTTGACCATGTCCGATGATGTAATCATATATTTTTTTTTTTTCTTAATCACGGATTATTAAACTGACGTACAGTATGAATTATTTTTTGCAAAAAAAAGGTCAAAAATCAATTTAATAATTAAATATTATATTACTCCGTAAATTATATAATTATAATACTCCGTAATTTATATTTATATTTATTTATATTTTATTTTTTGAATAAAAACATGTTATTGTAAATGAAAAAATAATAAAGATCCGATGATCTAACGCGTTACATGAAGTGTTACAAATACAAATATCACATCTGTTTGAAAATAAATCTAATGTTCAACATGAACTTAAGTGAAATTACATCATTACATTGACGAAACAACCATACTCGAGAAAACGGGACCCGATACCACCAACCCACCAATAATGAGAAGCTACTTCTTCCGTGAGTAGTAACCGCCACCTAGACCACCGAATCCTATAAAAAAGTCCTCACCTGAATCGAAGTCTGCAACTGCGAACCTTAACCACAACCCCCACACCCAACCGCATCAACCTCAAACTCGTACATATGTTACCAAAACACTCGTCGGGCAATCCAAGAACACCCGCCTAAGACTACAACTAGAAAGCTAGAACTGAACATCGTTGGCCATCAAATTCAAGATAACCCCAAAACGCGATCTACTCAGAACCTTAACCTCTCAAGACCCTACCCAACGATTGGTAGGGAAACAACCGAGATACCACTACAGATCTCCAATTTTTTGCGCTTAACAACCCTAAAGTCGCTAAGGTTGCAACAACACCGGACCCTCTGAATTGAATTCGACAACGAGAAATATGGAACAAGCGAGACTGACACAAACAAACATTGCTTCAGATAACACGGACCTATAGCCCACTTACCAACAATCCCTACACAAGCCCACCAAAGTGGCCCAACCAAAAGCTCCTGATTGCCCTTAGGTGGTATAGTGTAACAACCCAAACCAACCCTCGACCAAACCCCGTGAAAATACAAAAAAAAAAAAATATATTGCTGTACAGTGACCCCGCGCGCCGCGCCCCCTATCTGGCGCGCCGCGCCAAAACGGCCTGTCCCCGGGCTTTTTAATGCGAAAAAGATAGACTCGTTCCCGACACTTTCAGACGAAACGCTTTTTACAACACATTAATATAAGTAAAACTAACATGATTAATTAATTAAAACGAGTTTTACATCGCGGGGCCCACATATGCCCAAAATACCCCTTTTAATACAAAATACAACTTCGACCCAATGAGTTTAAGTTCCAACAAACTACGAGCATGATGTTGGGAATAAACTACCCAATCCTAGGTCGAATCCAAGCAAGCATCAAAATGGGAAAATCATCTAATCCCGAGCATACCCTTGCCACGTCCGCCTTCGAACCTAAAAATGTAAACAACGAGAGGGTAAGCTAATGCTTAGTGAATGCAATACTTATACGCATACATACATAATCCAATTACTTGCATACACCTACACAACAACACAATAACATTAGCAAACCGCAATAACAAATAAACGATTAATCGTACGTACAACAAGTCAACATCATTAGCATAGAGATCTCAACAATAATACATGTCAAAAACGAATACGTACAATGCTAATAAAATTACACATCCCAATATACCCAATGTCGACATTCGACTCGATGGTGGCCGACGAAGAGTAGTAGGTCAAAATCGTTAACTACTCACCACCCATCGCACGCGTAAGTGGCCGACGAAGAGTAGTAGGTCAAAATCGTTAACTACTCACCACTACGCACCATGAGGCCGACGAAAAGTGCAACCGAAACGTTAACACTTACCTCAATCACAAGGATGGCCGACGAAAAGCGGAACCGCTTACCATCCCACGATAAGTGGCCAACGAAGAGCGGATCCCGAAACGGATAACACTCACCACTTACCCCAACACACATATGTGGCCGACGAAGAGCGATAGGTCAAACATTAATCACTCACCACATATCTAAACATACACATGTAGCCGACGAAGAGTGATAGGTCAAACGTTAATCACTCGCTACATGCCCGAACACACACATGTGACCGACGAAGAGCGATAGGTCAAGCATTAATCACTCGTCACATAACCAAACACACACATGCACACGTGGCCGACAAAGAGCGATAGGTCAAACGTTTATCACTCGCCACATACGCCAAACAAATATAGTCAACGAAGAGCTATCCACGCGGATATCACTCACTATATTTTCCAGCCCAATTGTGGTCCCCGAAAAGTGAGTCCTAACGGATGTCACTTACCACACCGCACGCAAGCAACCAAATTATATACATAAGCGTATAAATATTCCACTCACCTTGAACACTTGAAGAACGTATCCGCGATCTTACTTCTTCCACCGACTTCACGCAAATCACCTACGCAAAGTTTCAATGCAAATAAGCTACACGAAATGCTTATCCGACTCAAACAACACTTATGTTCTTCTAGAACATCCTATTGACCAACTTTGACCAAAGACCATTTTTCGCTCGAAAACCTTCATAATCACAAATGACTTGTGATTATGCCTCAACAACATCATTTGAACATGGTTTGGTCATTCGATCACTCATTTAAACACATGACCCGCCCATTTGGTCCTAAAGTGTGTTTTACACCCTAATATGCATAAAACGATACTCACAAGTCCAAAACTTATGAAATCACTTCCCGCGTTCCCGAAATAGCTAATCTTAACTCTTTTAGCCATTAAACGCCATTTATAGGGTTGTTTACTCAAAAACCCATTTTGACCTAAAACTAGTCAAAACACCAAATTGTAAGTTTACACCCCTAATCACCAACAATCCAAGTAGCTAGTGATTTCATCAACTAATTTAGTTTTACAAACCCACAATATCATCATCCAACCCTAGACCCACCAATATTAGGGTTCTTGCACTAAAACTTAACCCGTTTACCCCAAACTTCCAAGAAATGGGTTTTACATCTACTTTAACACAAACCCTAGCATAATAAACGAATTAACACAACTAAATCCGAATTAGGGTTTTACCTTTTGAAGAAAACGAAGCTAGTACAACAACAACACAAGTAATGAGCTTAAACTTGAAGAATCCAAGCTTCTTCTTCCTCTTCTCAAGCTTTCTCACTCTACTCTCACTCTAGAACTTGAGGTTGAAGATGAGAGTGTTTGTGGACTTGAAAATGATCCAAAAGTGGATCTAAAACTGATCTAAAAGCCACAAATCCGTCCACAAGTGAAAGGACCATAATACCCTTCATTTAGACACTTAAAATGCTGAAAAAAACGCATCAGACCCATTCGGCGCGCCGCGCCAAAAGGTCGCGCGCCGCTCCACACTGCAGGTCAGATTTCAGAAACTTGTTTTGGCCATAACTTTTTGACCGTAGCTCCGTTTTCGATGAACCAAATATCATTGGAAACGTAATAAGATATTCTTTCCAATGGTAAGGCTTTGAAACATCAACTCAAACTTTATTTTGGGTTGAAAAGATACGTACACACTTTGTACCTCAAACAACGTCCAGTTTTCTTCGACGTTCGAGCAAGCAACACGTACCTGCTTCGTACACTTCGTATACGCATCGTACACCATAAATACATTATGTACAATAAATATTTGGGTCTTACAACTCTCCCCCACTTAGAATCGATCATGTCCTCGTGATCCTTGTCACTTAAATTAGCAAGTACCAAAATCCATGGTCCTTCGACATACGTCCAAACTCGATGTCCACAACATTTCCCCCAAATTCGAAGATTTCATACAAATCCTTTAGGCGACCTTACACAAAGTTACCTTTCTGTTTAGAATCATCCTCCGTGATTCACCAATTCTACCAAACCGAGTACTAAGTCTCGCTTCGTCCCCAAACCGGGACAAACTCATGCCTCGACCGCATGACATAAGTAAGCTAACGTTCCATACCTCGTATCAAGTTAGTAACCCCTTTAGCGTACCCTTATCATGTACATCGCTAAAGTAACCGCACAACAATAACATGGCCAACAAGCAAATACAACGGAGCCGACGAAAAGTGAATCCTCACGATTGGATACCACTTGCCCCACATCCTTACGCGTACGTGGCCGACGAAAAGCGATAAGTCAAACGTTAACCGCTTACCACTACGCAACAAGAGCCGACAAAAAGCGCATCCTCACGGATCACACTTACCTCTTCTCACACATGGCCAAACAAAAACGATTACTAACGGAAAACGCATTCATACACCAATAAGTAGCCGACGAAAAGCGAATCCTAGCGGATAACACTTACTACTTATCACACCTCAACCGTGGCCAACGCAAAGTGAATCCTCGCAATTGGATAATACTTGCCACAATACATATAAACAAATTAAGTATATGCACATACTTAGAATCATTCCACACATCCAGGAATTCCCGCACACAAAATATCCGCACGCGCGAATATCGCCATCACAACCGAGCAAGAACCACCTATATCGCACATAGGCACAAAGCAATAATTCTCTAGAAGAGAATCCGACACACACATCCCTTAACCGGGGGATTTCACCTTGCTCGTTAAACATGTCCATTACCTCTCAACGAGATTTACCACATTACCACCTCGGTGATAATGTAAGTCCAAAATCATAAGTACAATTTAACCGAAATTGTACTCTACCACCAATCGACCAAAAATCAAGGTCCCGACACAAATTTCGGATCTACCAAAAACACCATCCGAAATCTCATACTAATACCTCCTTGTGCGGGAGTGTAACTCCCCCATTTGGAACTACGTTCCATAACCACGTTTTGTACAACCGTACAATGCTACCCAAGGTAGACTTTACAAATAATTGGGTTCACACAACCCATTACCATATCTCGCTCCAACCTTGACATACTAAGGTCCTCAACCTAATCTCAAACACTTCGAACAAAAAGTGCACCACAATTTACACAAACTTTATCCTTGCAATTTTCCGATTGCCATAACTTACCAAAGTTTCACCTAGTCACTCATGCACCTAAGGTTTTATCCCCGGTACCCTAAGTACAACGTAACCGCATCACCATCAGAGTCGAACACTATGCTTGTAGGTATGGAAGAAGGCACCTAACGTCGCATCATGTAGACTCCTTCACCAATACACATCGAGATCAACACTAGACCTCTCGGGTTTTATCCACCCGACGAACCTCACGGTTTAACGACCTCAACGCGAGAGCGTACACGCTCTAACATCCAAACACCAAAACCCACACATGTGGCTTGGTATAAACTTTTTCCAATATCAAGGAATGCTTGGTTGCACCAAGTCTTATGCCCTTCGCCCGACAACCGGACTAACAACATAGGGTAATTCCATAAGGAACACTACCCCTCATTACACTACGCACTAACACGAAATGCATTAAACACAATCATAAGTACGATTCAATAAGATAGTCGAATAGTACCTGAACACCATCGTCAGGTTCTCATGCTTTACCAACTAAATCCGGACACGCCGACTTTCGGTGTCCCTCCTTTCGACAATTAAAACACACAACCTTGTTAGACTTTGCATTCGTACACTCGCGCGACAAATGACCTCGTTCTCCGCAATTATAACACGTGGGTACAAAACCACCGGTGCCACTCCTTTTCATGCTCCCGACACCCTCGGTAGCGCTTTTACTCTTCTTGTTCGAAAACGTAGTCGCTTCGAACTTCCGTTTACTAACATCGGACACGCTTGGCTTCGACACCTCCGGTTCGAAACCCCGAGCCAACTCAAACAACTCTTCAAAAGACTTAGCCATTCCCCGACTAATCTTACCCTTAAATTCGTCATTCAGTGTACGGTAGAAATCTTTCATCAACTTGTGATCGTCACCAACGTACTCCGGACAAAAACGAGTCTTTGCTAAAAAGGTAGACTTGAGAGTAACCAAGTCCATCGAACCCTGTCGCAAATTGTGTAACTCGTCCCGTATTCTATCAAGATCGGAAGAAGTTCGGTATTCATCAAAGAACTCCTTTTTGAACTCATCCCATGACAAGCTCATACATTGTTCCTCGCCATACAATTGAATCTTGTCATCCCACCACAACTTGGCTTCTTCACGTAACATACTAGAACCGTACCTCGTTTTCTTCTCGGGAGGACATTCACTAGTACGGAAAGCCCCCTCGATGTCGGAAACCCAACATGTACTCTTCAACGGATCCCTTACCCCATTAAACATAGGAGGTTGTGCATCCTTGAAGTTTTTGTAATGGAAGTCCCGCCTCCCATTTCCTTCACTCCCTTCACCTCGGGGATAAATATTTCTAGCATCAAGCACTTCCTCGATTGCGACCTTCACCCTTTCATCAATTAGATCGGTTATTTGCCCATCAACCGATTCCCGGAAAACCTTTCTAACATCCTCGAGAAACTCCGCTTTTTGACGTTTAAAGATGGCCTCAACCTTAGCCGTGAACTCAACGTCTTCGTCTTGATCTTCGTTGGCTTGTTTGCTCCTTGTCGTCATTCTAAGAAATGAACTCGGTTAGGAACACAACATGAATAACTTACACACACCACCACGATCAATCGTTCACAAGCATATAATATGCCACCGTTCGTACATCCCATCTAGTTCAACACTTGTTGTACATCACTTGCATGACTTGGCTTGCAACCGTAATAATGGTCGCGGAGCATTATTACGCTCACACGCCATGCCGAACTCATGAATACAACAATCATCTCGCTAAATGTTCAACACAACACAACATGATTAGTAACACATAATCAATACATAGTTAAAGCACCTATTCTCAAAGGCATTAACTAGAAACCCGAACCGACCCGTAATCCTACAAGTCCCGCATAAAAGCATACACAAAAGTCTAAGTCTAGGCACCTATCTCAAGTCGCCTAAATCCCTTAGACCATGCTCTGATACCACTTGTAACAACCCAAACCAACCCTCGACCAAACCCCGTGAAAATACAAAAAAAAAAAATATATTGCTGTACAGTGACCCCGCGCGCCGCGCCCCCTATCTGGCGCGCCGCGCCAAAACGGCCTGTCCCCGGGCTTTTTAATGCGAAAAAGATAGACTCGTTCCCGACACTTTCAGACGAAACGCTTTTTACAACACATTAATATAAGTAAAACTAACATGATTAATTAATTAAAACGAGTTTTACATCGCGGGGCCCACATATGCCCAAAATACCCCTTTTAATACAAAATACAACTTCGACCCAATGAGTTTAAGTTCCAACAAACTACGAGCATGATGTTGGGAATAAACTACCCAATCCTAGGTCGAATCCAAGCAAGCATCAAAATGGGAAAATCATCTAATCCCGAGCATACCCTTGCCACGTCCGCCTTCGAACCTAAAAATGTAAACAACGAGAGGGTAAGCTAATGCTTAGTGAATGCAATACTTATACGCATACATACATAATCCAATTACTTGCATACACCTACACAACAACACAATAACATTAGCAAACCGCAATAACAAATAAACGATTAATCGTACGTACAACAAGTCAACATCATTAGCATAGAGATCTCAACAATAATACATGTCAAAAACGAATACGTACAATGCTAATAAAATTACACATCCCAATATACCCAATGTCGACATTCGACTCGATGGTGGCCGACGAAGAGTAGTAGGTCAAAATCGTTAACTACTCACCACCCATCGCACGCGTAAGTGGCCGACGAAGAGTAGTAGGTCAAAATCGTTAACTACTCACCACTACGCACCATGAGGCCGACGAAAAGTGCAACCGAAACGTTAACACTTACCTCAATCACAAGGATGGCCGACGAAAAGCTGAACCGCTTACCATCCCACGATAAGTGGCCAACGAAGAGCGGATCCCGAAATGGATAACACTCACCACTTACCCCAACACACATATGTGGCCGACGAAGAGCGATAGGTCAAACATTAATCACTCACCACATATCTAAACATACACATGTAGCCGACGAAGAGTGATAGGTCAAACGTTAATCACTCGCTACATGCCCGAACACACACATGTGACCGACGAAGAGCGATAGGTCAAGCATTAATCACTCGTCACATAACCAAACACACACATGCACACGTGGCCGACAAAGAGCGATAGGTCAAACGTTTATCACTCGCCACATACGCCAAACAAATATAGTCAACGAAGAGCTATCCACGCGGATATCACTCACTATATTTTCCAGCCCAATTGTGGTCCCCGAAAAGTGAGTCCTAACGGATGTCACTTACCACACCGCACGCAAGCAACCAAATTATATACATAAGCGTATAAATATTCCACTCACCTTGAACACTTGAAGAACGTATCCGCGATCTTACTTCTTCCACCGACTTCACGCAAATCACCTACGCAAAGTTTCAATGCAAATAAGCTACACGAAATGCTTATCCGACTCAAACAACACTTATGTTCTTCTAGAACATCCTATTGACCAACTTTGACCAAAGACCATTTTTCGCTCGAAAACCTTCATAATCACAAATGACTTGTGATTATGCCTCAACAACATCATTTGAACATGGTTTGGTCATTCGATCACTCATTTAAACACATGACCCGCCCATTTGGTCCTAAAGTGTGTTTTACACCCTAATATGCATAAAACGATACTCACAAGTCCAAAACTTATGAAATCACTTCCCGCGTTCCCGAAATAGCTAATCTTAACTCTTTTAGCCATTAAACGCCATTTATAGGGTTGTTTACTCAAAAACCCATTTTGACCTAAAACTAGTCAAAACACCAAATTGTAAGTTTACACCCCTAATCACCAACAATCCAAGTAGCTAGTGATTTCATCAACTAATTTAGTTTTACAAACCCACAATATCATCATCCAACCCTAGACCCACCAATATTAGGGTTCTTGCACTAAAACTTAACCCGTTTACCCCAAACTTCCAAGAAATGGGTTTTACATCTACTTTAACACAAACCCTAGCATAATAAACGAATTAACACAACTAAATCCGAATTAGGGTTTTACCTTTTGAAGAAAACGAAGCTAGTACAACAACAACACAAGTAATGAGCTTAAACTTGAAGAATCCAAGCTTCTTCTTCCTCTTCTCAAGCTTTCTCACTCTACTCTCACTCTAGAACTTGAGGTTGAAGATGAGAGTGTTTGTGGACTTGAAAATGATCCAAAAGTGGATCTAAAAATGATCTAAAAGCCACAAATCCGTCCACAAGTGAAAGGACCATAATACCCTTCATTTAGACACTTAAAATGCTGAAAAAAACGCATCAGACCCATTCGGCGCGCCGCGCCAAAAGGTCGCGCGCCGCTCCACACTGCAGGTCAGATTTCAGAAACTTGTTTTGGCCATAACTTTTTGACCGTAGCTCCGTTTTCGATGAACCAAATATCGTTGGAAACGTAATAAGATATTATTTCCAATGGTAAGGCTTTGAAACATCAACTCAAACTTTATTTGGGGTTGAAAAGATACGTACACACTTTGTACCTCAAACAACGTCCAGTTTTCTTCGACGTTCGAGCAAGCAACACGTACCTGCTTCGTACACTTCGTATACGCATCGTACACCATAAATATATTATGTACAATAAATATTTGGGTCTTACATATAGTGTGGTGTTGATTTGAATGTCGGGTTGATTCTTAAATTGTAAGATTGTACCCATATTTGCTGTAGTTTTCCGAGGTCCATATATTGTATTGTGAATCGAGTTAGAAGGTTCCTTAGAAATTGAGTCGTAAAGTCATGTTTATTGAAGTTATCAATTAGGATTGATGTACTAGTAGGTTATATTTTTATTAATAAAAAAATTATCGTCTTTAAAAAATAAAAGAGAAAAAGTAAAAGTAAGAACTCGACTAATGGTCGGTATTTATATTTATAATTTATGCTTATATTAAATATAACAATAATTAGGCCCCGTTTGGTTCATGAAATCAAATGAGATTCTGGTGGAATTGAAATTGGATATAGACACATGTCTAAATTTTAATTCCGGCGGAATTAGATTCCGAAACTTAATATATTATTTAATTAAAAAATAAAAATTAAGTATAAGTTGGTAGGTAGCGCTTTCATGGGAGATGGGACGAAGACCGGTGTATAACTACCACGCTTCACGAACACCCACCTACCCGTACCTCACCTGACCACCGTCACCGTTCACCCTACCCCCCCAAAATGGCCGTCGTTCACAACACCACCTTCGTTACCCGCCAAATCACACCACCACAAACTAAATCCTCTCGCTTGTCAACCGTCGTTACATTCACTTCAAATTCTGTTAAAACTAACGGAAGAAGGACTTCGCTAACGGTAACGGCTGCCCTTGACGGTGGCAGTAATAAGAATAATAGTAAAGGAGTGTCTGTACCTAACTCTAATTATATGGTGCCGTTAGATCTTTCATCATCGTCTATTACTCGTCCGTTAGTTGAAATTTTGCGAGACCTAAATAAACGGATTCCTGATAATATTATTGTCAATACTAATAATTCCGCTTTTATTCCTTGGTACATTATCATTTATATATTTGGTCTCTTTTTATATTATTTTTTTTATTTGTTAAAATTGATGATTTGTTTGATCTGAAAATTGTTAAATGATTTGATGATGTGTTGTGTTTATAGGTATCATGCAAACAGGATGCTAAGTTTTTATGCTCCAGGTAAGTTTAGTTATGAAGGATCTTGCTACATTGATAATAAGTTGACCTGATTATGATAGTGTAAAAGTTATTGTTTAGTTTAGGGGAAAATAGGAAAAAATTGAGGGTTAGATTTAGGTTTTTGGATTCTGTTCCTCAAGATCAATACTTGGTCTCATATTACGTCCATCATCATCAGGGCCTTATTATTGCTTCTGAGGGCCTGTGCAGGCATAGAAATGGGCCCTTAAACTGTTTGACTTAAACTGATCTAACCAGCTTTGAGAATCAACACTAATTCGGCCCAACACTAAATTTTTGGGTTAAATTATATAATTGTATAGGATTAACAAAATTTTGGGCCCCTTAAATTTTTCGGCCCCCGTGCGACCGCACATTTTGCACATGTCGTAAGACGCATGTTTTATTCATCATACAATTTTATATCAGGTTGGTGTGGAGAAATACGGGATGTAATCTTCTCGGATACTGGAAGTGTAACCGTGGTTTATCGTGTCACAGTACGCGGCTCTGATGGAGAGGTACGTTAATATCCTTTCTTTCCAGCTAGATATTTTTTCCTATCTGGCAGGCTTAAATTACTTGCATTGTAGCTCTTAACCTAGCATTAAAATTGATTTCGACTATTAAAACTTAAAATAGATACTTATTCAATCATGTAAACATTCATCTAGTTTTTACTGTTGATCAATATTATTTGGTTATTCTGAAAGTAGTTATTTCTTTTTTACACTCCTAAACAAAAGTATACATCACTCGCGTAGTTGAATCTCTTGAGCATAACAATCATGTCATGGTTCTTGCAATTGTAATCTAAGCTAACATATGAATTCAAGCTTAAGGAGTCAAACGTAGAAATATTGTTGATGGAATTCATTGCTTCTGAAATAAACCATAGACCGTCAACTACCCGACACCTGAAATTTCAAATTTTCATATCAGGTGATAGGAAATATGTAATCTACATCGTGCTGCATGTTACGATATTGCTCGAATAATATGGATTTGTTAGCTGTGTGTATTGTATTGTGGAAATTACAATTTAGACCTATAAAAGTGAAGTTGAAGCATGTAACTTACCATTTTTTCATTTCATAACGCTACTTATCACCAAATATTCGCTGTGCTTTTTGTATCATTGGCATCTCTAATCTCTAATACTCTTCCATCTGAGGTAAAAATCCCCGATTACTTCCGATTAATCCCCTATTACTTCCTCTTAGAATAGGCCGATCCGATTTTCCGAAATCCGTTTCAGTAATCAACTAATAGGTCAAATTTGGTAAAATTTGGTTTTTTGCTCAAAGTCGGATTTAGTCGGTCAAAATTGGTCAACATTTGAATATGAATGAATTTAAACTAGAATTGTAGAGTTTGTGAACAAATGAACGATTATGTTTATGTTTGTAGACAGTTATGTTAAAGTTTATGTTTATATTTATAGTTTTCTTTTATATTTAAATTTATTATTTAAATTTATAAAAAGTCCAAGCCGATTAATGTCCGATTAATTAATCCCAGACTTGCCAATTACTCCCTCAAAAGTCCTGACCGAGTACTCCGCGTAGCGAGTTTTGCAACCTTGCCTATAAATAAAGTAATACGTAAAAGCTCCTCATATATGACAAATTTGCAAACTCTTTATATCTTATATCTATAGGGTTACACTTTTTTATCCTAAACAAAATGACATGTGAAGTAAGGGGAGCATCTGGTAGTTATATTATAGACAATTTAAAATATGCATTATTATTTGTTAATCTTCTACAAATGATGTTACTGATGCAGGCACATCGTGAATCAACTGGAACTGTGTTCTCATCCACGATAGGTGAGAATGTTGATCCCGTTGCTGCAGCCGAAGAGATAGCTTTTGGCAAAGCATGTGCTCGTTTTGGACTTGGCTTATACCTGTTTCATGAAGAGTAGATGCTTCTATACATGATTTTGTTATGAAGAAGATCTCAATAATAATGTGGATGTGTGTCTAGAATGAGTGTCTAGAATGAGCTGTGTGAATAATAAATGTTGTTATATCACTTAATGACATGTTTTATATGGTGAAGCATAATGTGCAGGACAATGTATCGGTCCATTCAATTGCATTAGCATGTTCAAATTGTCTCTTATACAACATTATTTCACACCATCTTTAGACACTTTTTTGTAAGTGAATGTGGATGATAGACAATTTTTAACATATAAATATTTATCCTTGGATCTGATGTCTATTTTCATATGCTTCTTGTTGCCATGAGTTTAGTACTATATAAATGTGTTAGGAAAGAGCCAAGTGCAATCAAAGTAGAGGTGGCAATCAAAATAAGCATGTTGTAGTGCAACGGTACATTCTCAAACAAGATGTTTGATGTGTTCATAGCTGTAACATGGAGAAGACAATGGTTACTCTCTTTTTATGTGTCGTGCAAAAAACAATGGACGGAGTGTAATTTAAAAAAAAAAAATAATAAAAATAATAATAATACTAAAAAATGGTAGTCTTATCCTATCACATCACTCGTAACTATTTCTCATAACCTTTACCATTACATCTACTTTTTACAACTTTGTCACATTGCTCACAACCTTCATACAACCCTTAATTCCCCATCATCACTACAATCACTACAAGGAGTCTATATGTCAAACCTACCGTGATAGAGAACATGTCAAGCCCAAGACCGATAATAATAGAAGAAGACCAAGCCCAATGGAAAGTCTTTATATATTAGAGTTGGACATTAAAAATTGAGAGTGATAATTTATGTGCGTGCTTGTGTATCGGCTTTAAGGTTGGACAAGAAGTAAGCATGACGCTTCTCTAATTTAGGCAGAGATAAACCATTGAACCTACAATTCAACCTACTCAATAATATAATGACACATGGAAGATCTAAGATTCATAAGTTGGAGAGAGAATTAGTGAAAGACACATGTCATTTCCATAAGACACATGATAGGAGATTAGTATGTTAAAAAGGTAGGATGAAAAATCATTTTCCATAAAATTAGAATAGAAAGATTAAAAATCATCAAATAGATTTCCATCTAAGATACAGTATTTATCATTTCCTCATGAATAAAAATAAATAATAAATTGAATATTTCCTATCCCAAATCCAAGAACAGTACAGGCACACGACTGCAAGCACATGCATTTACTAACAAAAAACAAAACAATAGTGATGTCTTTCACATTTCATCATCAATATTCAAAACATTGCTCCCTCCTACAGAAAATAATACAGGATTTATTAATCCTTATAATAAAAAACTAAATTGTGAATAGTAGCCTGCTTACGTCATGCAAATGTCAACATGACGTCAGCCATTTTGTCCTTCTCTTATTTATTATATTTTCTTACAAAGGAAAAAAAATTACTACCACCGCCGCAACACGCGAGCATCCTAGCTCATTAGTATACAAATAATGGATTTGTCAGGTTTTCACAAATTTAGTTTTTCTCCCCAATTTTCCAAAAGACGTTTACCCATTTACCATAACTAATTTCTTCTATTGATGCACAAATATAGCAGTTTGTTTTGCTTTCTTCCAGATAGTGTACGTATTGGATTACTAAATTTGTTTGACAATAAACTACCTTTAATATCACGGTTCCTGTTACGTATTTGCGTCCTTGCCTTCACAAAGATCGAGTTTTGTGACTTGTGAATACGCTGCACAATTAAACATAACATGTTAACAACATCAATGTAAACAAGCTAAGAGAACATTTTAAGATGTTGTTTCCAAAGATATTAGACATAAAAGGTCAAAATGGGTAGGTTGGGCAAAATGGGTAAGATCAGATCTTCACTTAAGAATCAGCAACAAATATTAGAAAACGTACCTGATAATTTTCTTCTTTTCTTACATCTGGAACAAACAAATTGATAGTTGCCTACAAATGGAATTTAATAAGCTAGTGGTTCACTGTAAAAAAGGTAACAGTAAAATAAAAAATAAAAATAAAAAACAAGAACAAACCTCGTCACGTTCAGCCACATACAGTTCTTTGCCTGATTGTCGTTTTTCTGGCTTGAATTTAAAAACATCATGTAGAAGTTCATTCTCCTATTATTTAACATTCAGCCAGTTACACAAACAAAAATATAAATAAAAAAATAAAAATAAAACCAGTCCTTATAAATAGAGGAGAATGAAACCACACCTTCATGTGAATAAGGAAACCTGAACTAAGCAACCGCCTCAAAAAATTAAGCTACATACGATAAAAAAAAAATGATCATTCTGAAAAGCTGTTTTGATAAATCGTATATGCAAAGTCAAATGGTGATGTAAAGAAATATACCTGGATTTGTTTGGCTAACGTGTTCACTTTTACTAATTGTTTACCAATTTTTACTGAAACTTCGTGTACACGGCCATCCTGAATGTCGCACATTACTTATAATCATAAAAATTTGTCCCTTAAGAACATATCATAATCATAATAATAAGAGTGGTAATTCTGAACCATTTGTGGTTAAATGGGTCACTTTGTGTATATCTGATCTTTAACAGGGAAATTAATAAAATCAAGAACGTCTAAATCTGTTTATTAGAAAATATTATATTATTAGAGTGAAAATTTTCGCCTTTGTAGTATTTATTTATTTTTCTTATTTTCTTAATAAGAAACTAAAAAATGAATTTTGACCCGTTACCCAACTCGCCTGACCCATCCAGTTTTGTCACCTTTGGCTGTATATAATGTAAGATACCTTTGATGATTCCTCGACATTTATTTCTTCGGTTTCTGTGGGGTCACCTTTAAATTTCTCGAGGCACCCTAGTTTAAATATTAGGGCTAGCGCTTGTTTAGCTCCAACGAGAGTAGATTCATGCTCAGATTCTAGTAAACTCTTGAAAAAAGGAATCGCCCTATACCAATTAAAAAAAATAAAACAATTATAGTATTGATATACACATATACATTATTTATTAAAGTGAAAGAAGTTTGTGGGCCAACCCAACCCAACCCAACCCAACCCAACCCAACCCAACCCAACCCAACCCAACCCGTTCTAAGCAGTATTAACTATTTAAGACCTTGTATATTGACTGAAACTATATAAAAAAATACAAAAGGCGAAATTATGATGGTTGTAACTAACAAAGCGCAGACAAAATATTATAATTACAGAATTACCCTCGCCAATGTTTGTAACTAAGATTCCAACTATTTGTGGTACTGAGAAGGAGTGACCAACAGAAAATAGCTGCACTATGAGATTCCTGTTTTTACACCCAAAAACACAATTTAAAAATATACATAAACATTTGCCTAATTTTTCATTAAAAAATTACAAGAACTTGCCTTCAAATCTGATCTTGAATGCATGAAATCCCAAATACTTTGCATAGATCTTTCAGTCTCTTCCATTTCTTTTCCCCCAATAAAAGTAATAATGGCTAAACTATCCAAAACCTACCATAGAAGTCTCGAGTCAATTAATTAATACCAATAATAAAACAAAATAAAATAAAAAAATGAGAAAATTATCAATCTTTTTCTATAAGATATAGTACTAATTTTGAAAGGGCGTACTAATTTTAACTTCTTTGATTGAGATTCATTCTTAAGAGCTTCATAAAGAACTGGAGCTGCTTCTTTATATAGTTCTATAGCTTTTTCCCCATAACCAATGGTTATTGATAGTAACCCTAGTAAAAGAGAACAAAAATTTATCAATATTTATAATTTATGAAGTGAATTAAAAAGGAAATACAAAATAATTATTTTAAGTGGGAATAGTTACCAAGGGCCTCAGCAGCCAAACAACTCTCTTTAATCGAACCCCTTTTAAATGATTTCATGAACTGGTAAACTAACTCGGTGAAGCTTCAAGATCAAACGAAACTAATTTTCAGTAGATGAACACACAAATAAAACTAAATCACAAATTTAAGGAAGAAAATAATTCAAATCGATCAAAGAATTACCGACTTTTTTTCAAAAAACTGGTATTCATAACCGAGGCTAGATCTCTGTATAATTGAAAAAAGGGCAGACTCCCTTGTTGACCCCCTAAACAGTCAGACAATATAAACTTAACACTATCAAACATGAACTGTTAACAATAAAAAACACAAACCTTAATTAAGACTAATATAATATATCACTATATAATAAATTCTTAAAAAAACACCTTTTTTCGTATAACTGTTCTAAGAAGTGGTTCAAACTCTTTGAGCCCGTTTTAGCACTTGCACTTGTGCCTACATCTGTATCCGTATCACCGTCCATATCACTAGTAAATTTTCCACCTTTTTGAGTATCTGTAACAGATGACTAAAGTTAATAACATTCATAACACAGACATATTCAAACAAAAAGTTGTACAAGTATTTCCTTAAATTACACAACACCCTGCTGAAAACTTTACCTAGTCATCGTGTACACCCTAACCTACCTTAATAATCCAAAGTTAAATCTTTAACCGAAATATGTTACTCGTGTATAAATTACTTCATAACGTAATTCCTGCATTGTCGATTATCTAAAAATACTCTACTTTAGATAAATATCTTTATCTTTATATCAAATTATCAATAGCATTGTCTCATCTTAAAATCAAACATTCAAGATTCTCATACATTACTTAATAAGTAGTATTTAATACTCCGTAAACGACAATAAAAAAATATAGTCATATACTCACCTTGAGAAGATTTGTTTCTTCTCCTACCCATCTTAAATTAAAAAATTAAGCTTTCTTCAACTCTCAAAAACCCCCTATATAACATACAACAGATATATACATATTAATATTAATACAAATAAATTAACATTGTTAAAAGTATCATGATAAATCATCAAATAAGCCCTAACCTAATCAAAACCCTAAAGAACTACTGTATGTATATTCCCCCTTTTGCAAAGGGGGCCTACATTAGTGCTTTATTTAAACATGTACATATAACTTTCTATTTACGTAGTAAATTAAATATAAAATATTTTCAAATTCATAGATAATGTTGCAATTGGAAACATTAAAACCTTAATTAAGTATAAAAATAGAAGGAATGTGAAATCAAAGACAGCTACTTTGATGAATTGCTAAAATTGCTAAAATATAAATAAAGCCATAAGAAATCAAATTCGAATTAAAAACCCTAACAGATGTGGGTTGGATTTACGCACCTTTGAAATACAATGCAGCCGGGAGCGGTATAATGGTTTGAATTTACGTAATAAGTGTTAACAAAACACCAACAAGAAAAAGTACGACAAAACAAGATAAACTGTATTAATAATCCGAACAAATGTTTAAATACCCGGAGAATTAGGGATGACATTGGGTTTGGGCCCAGACCCGATCTCGACTAGAAAAATCGGTCCCAAACCTGGACCGGGCCCGTCGAGTTTCTATTGAGTTACTAAGCCGGTAAACGAGTTTTTCAATGGTCCCCATTTATTTAAAAACTATCGGGTATACGAATTTTTTCACGGATGTTCGAGTCTTTTTCAGGTATACGAGTAAGGTAATTGGGTATATGGGTCGTGTAATCGGATATAATAGCCGGGTAATCGGGCTGAGTAGTCGAGTTTACTGATCGGGTATATGGACTCGAGTCTTTTTTCAAGTATAAGGGCCGAATAATCGGGTTTGTGTCTAAAACCATCCTGAACCTGCAAAAAAATAAAAATATAAAACTATCCACATACCCGGCCCTAGACTCGTTTACCCGACTCAAACCTGGCCAAAAAAATATCGTACTTTTTTTAGATGAGTTATATAACTCTAATAACCTAAAATATATGGAGCCGTATGTGACGGAAACATTATGCCTTCTACTGTTAACGTTCTTAGCCACGCCGATGAGGTACCTGCTTATGCTGCCTCGGTTCCTTCCTATCCTGTTAACCTCAATTGCGTTTCAGCGAAGGTCAAAAAAGCCATGGAGATTAATAATTCTTCTGGTTCCAGTGATGCCGATAATGTCTTCCCCTGTTTGGGTAAAATTTGCGAGAAAAATTGCTTGAAATCTTGGAAATTTTGTCACGGAAATAATGTTTTTCATTGTTTGGCACGCAAATCATCCTCTAGTAACAACGATGCCTTCGATTTCGTACCAAGTTCGAGATTATCGTCTGACGATTTAATTGTCGGAACTGTTCGCATTCCCACTCCTATTTCGGTTATGGAGTGTGTTAATTGGGTTAAGGTTTCGTCAATTGATTGTTTATTTCTGGTTTTCGACTCTGTTGATGAGCTTGATGCTGATTTGGTTCCTGTAGTTTCTTTGCCTGCGTCAATTGTTGAAGATGATGATGCCGTGGGGTTTAAATCTGGGTGTGAAAAGGTACTGGTTGATGTAAATGATTCTAGGTCTGGATCATTTAATGTTATTGGGAATGGGCCTTCGAAATCCACTGTTGATCCAAGTAAGGGTGATGCTGATGGATTGAAGGGAGTAGTAGTAGAGGTGTAGTGACCCGAACTTTTCCATGATTATATATTATATGAGATTAATATTTACATGAAAAAATGTTTTCAACATGTTAAGCAATCAAACTTGTTAAGACTTGATTAACTGAAACGGATTTAGTGTTAACGTTTGACCACCCAGTTTGGCTGATGATTCACGAACGTCATAACTTGTGATAATTATATAATCGTTTTATTTATTTTATGATGTAAGTTTTTATTATATATATATATATATATATATATATATATATATATATATATATATATATATATATATATATATATATATAAGAAGAAATACAATTAAATCAAAGATGTACAGTAAAACACTATTTGCTACAGTAAATTTTTGCTTTGCTACAGTAAAATACTATTTGTCTACATCACAAATACTATTGCTACAGTAAAATATATTTACTACAGTACACACTATTTACTACAGTAACACTATTTACTCGTATTCAATCCATATTCGTACTCGTACAATACACTGTTTAACGACCCGTCAAAGTACACTTGACGACCATCGTTATCTTGGTCCCACAGCTTGATCATAACTCTATATGAATTTGATAAATAACCTTGCATTCTTTATTTAAAAATGATTTCCTATAAAGGAAACCTACCAAAATATGTAAGTTTAGAAAAACCATACATTATTACTTAACCAAAAGTTGACTAAAACAATGTCAACAACATCCACTATTAAATGTATCAAAATAGAATGCAAGTTAATGTTTAACAAAAGCTGCCATCATAAATATGCAGACTCTCTAAGCACTGCGGAAGCAATCAATCATGAATATGAGAATAAAACATGCGAGTAACTGTCAACAAAAATGTTGAGTGAATTATAAGTTTAATATTACAACAATATTTAATTTAAACCATAAAAGTTTATGTTTGAAAACATAAAAACTCCTTTTTGGACCACAAAATTATATGCTAGAAAACATATAAAGACATTATTCCATTTTTCGTGAACCACCTGGTAACCACTTAACCATTTATTTACCCTTGCCAAACACAATAAATAATATACACCGAACAAGTGTATCTTCAACTAAATACGAAGTACTAAACATTCCGATTATAAATTGCTAGCGCGACTAGCTCGAAATGGGGTTGTCAAACCCGATAGATCTATCCATAGGATTCGCGTTCACCAGTAGAACCCAGTGATTACAATTACCAGATTAGGGAATATTTTTGTTCGACTCACAATGTAACGACCCTGGATTTTTCCAACGTTATTTATTAATAATTAATATTATTAATACTTGTGATTAAACGAATGTATGTTATTACATTTACATGTTGCCATGAATGCCCGTACTTGACTTTAAATGCCCGAAACGTCTTTGTGACACACGAAACTTGCACGAATAATATTTTCAAGTATTATTTACATTCATGATTAGGTTTTATTAATCATTTTAATTAACTAAGGTTGTTAGTTGATTACTTGGGCCTTTATTTGTGTTATTGGACTTTTACTTGTTAATTATTTGAACTTGGGCTTGATTAATGTTAATGGACTCATGATTTTGGGCTTATAAACCCACCCTACATTTTAAATGGATTCTTTAGCCCATTCTTGCATGTAAGTATCACTTTGGAAACAAACTAGTTAGTTAACTTTGTTTAGAATCTTATTACTTGTTCTTCCCATGCAAGCTCACCCATTAACCAACTTTAAGGACAATTGCATGCAAGTAACTAGTGAACAAAACCCTCCCTCTTCTCTTCCCCCAAAACCGTCAACTATGATGCATACAAGGGAGGTTGTTTAATTTTTTTTACATTACTTAGCTACTAGTTTTTCTCTCACACTTCATTCATTCCAAACTCACACTTACTTGCATACTTTTTTCTCTCTTTTCTCTCTAAACTTTGTAAGTTACAAGGCTTCTTTTCTTTCTCTTTTCCTTACAAAAACCGAAACATAAGGCACCCATATCATCATCATTGCTTGTTGTTTACTTATTCTTTGTTGTTGTTTAAGTTACTTGAAGTTTATTGTTACTTACTTGTTGTTGTTACATACTAGTTACAAGAATCAAACTACCTAGTTTCATTCTTCATTTATCTTGTATTTACAAGAACACTCAAGAACATAAACTTACTAGTTTATGTTCTACTTTTAAAGTTTTAAAGACTGTAAGTTCATGGTTGTAAAAAGCATACTTGTAATTCATGTTAGTAAACTTTAAAGTTTACTTTCTTAAAGATCAAACTTTGGTTTGAATCTTTAAAGTATGAACAACAATGAACTAGTTACATGCTTACTTAGTTTATTTCTTCATTTATTTGCACTTTAAAATTCATGTTTGTTGTTAAATGGTCAAGTATTACAAGTTAGTCTTGATCTCATACTTTCTTGAACTAAAGTTAACTTTAAAAGTTCAAGAACATGTAAGTAAGCTTTCTATAATTATAACTTGGTACACTTATGTTAGATCTAGACTTTTGGGTCTAGGATCTTCAAGATCTAACTAAGAACTATGTTCTACAACTTAAGATCTTGGTTTTATAAGTTTATTTTTAAGTTGTAACTTAATATTAGTTTTAAAGTTCATGTATGTGTTGGATCTAAGACTTTGATGTAACTTTGGTTCATCAAACTTCATACAACTCTTAAGTGAGTTGTGCTACATGTCTTAGACCTACACTTGTGTCATAATAGTCAAAACTTGGTTAATATTACTTTTATAGTTCATGTATGTGTTGAATCTAAGACTTTGATGTAACTTTGGTTCATCAAAACACTTGCAACACTTAAGTGAGTTGTGCTTCATGTCTTAGACTTACACTTAGGTTATGATGGTCAAACCTTGGTGAAAATGATGCAAACACATCAACGAGTTGTACACTTGAAGCTATATGCATCAAGGATGAGAACCATGATAAGCATCGAGCACCAAGAACCACCGGAACCTACTGACCCTACTGTTCTACTGTTTCTGTGTCTGACCTGTACAACCTAGGCTACTGTAATTATGATTTTCAGATAGCTCTGTTCGATTAGATAACTTTTCATATAGGACTCGTCTTAATCCGAGTTACGGTTTAGGATTTATGGCCCTCCAATCGTCACTATGTCCATTTAACGTTGTGCTGAAAATTCTAACATACTCGCACTTAGACCGTCGCCACGGTCAAACAAAGACGAGTTTGCTTCTGTAATTTTTAACACAACTAAATTACTCATATACGGAGCCATGGCCACTGATCTCACCTTATTTCAGTAGGTATAGAGGCCGTGGTGACTGACCGAACTCGGCCTTTGTTTTAAACTCTTTTCATGAACGAAACTTACTTTACACCTTTTGTTTGATGATGAATGATGATGACTCTTAAGACCTTATTTACATACTTTTAAACCTATTCAGACGATTTACTGACTTAGTACTATTTGACTTAGGTTGAGGACCCATTTGGACAACCTACATACTTGCTTACTTTCCGACTCATACTTTACCGCTACTTTATCATTGTGAGTTATAGCATTCCCTTTTTACTTTAACTTATTTTGAGAACTGAGAATACATGCGGATTTTATGTTTTACATACTAGGCACGAGTACTTAAACTTTATATATGTGTGGGTTATATAACGGCAGCAACATTCCCTTTAGCTCGGTAACGTTTAGTCATTGATTTTTGAACCGGTGAACGCGAATCTTAGATATGGATCCATAGGGTTTAACATCCCCACTCGGGCTAGTCGTGCTAGCATTTAACGAGTGTTTAATACTTCGTAGACATACGCACTTGCCAAGTGTACTTTCAGGGGGTGATATATTATTAAACGTTAAGTTAGTTACCGAGTGCCCACAGTTGAGCATATACTTAAACATACTGATTTGGATTACTGTATCGAAACGCTCTTTGTAGCACTGAAATCTCGTGGCCTACCTTATATTACTGTTATACTTAAACTATAGCTCACCAACCTTTGTGTTGACATTTTTAAGCATGTTTTTCTCAGGTGCTTAAGGTTGCTTCCGCTGTTGTACTAGTCTTGCTATAGACACCCACTGCTCTAGAGTTGTCACTGCATGAACTACTTTATCTTGCATTCAAACTTTAGTACTTTTGAACTATGATTTGTAACGACCATTTGGGGTCACATACACTTATTAAATGCTTCGGTTCATAGGAGCATACTTTTGATGTAAAACATTTGACGTTAGTTATGACGTCACCTTTTATTTAAGAATGCAAACTCTTTTCGAAATCACATATAGTACTTAACTTTGTAATGATCCTGTTGTTGATGGTCCGTACATGTTGATTTAGTACAGGGCATCACATTTGGTATCAGAGCATTGGTTGTAGGGAATTAGGTTACATTAGTGAGTCTAAGACCGACCCGAGTAGGATTCACTAATAGGACTAATCTACAACTTGCTAGTTTACTTGTTTCCGCTGAACTTACTGCATGCTACCGTTTCCTTCTACTGCTATGTAAACTCGCTGTATGCTTTTGCTTACTCTGGCTACTGCATGCTACTATCTGCTTTTAGCATGTTACTTCGGCATGATACTGTTACTACTGCCATACTACGTGCTGCTGTAAACGATCTAGGCTGCTGTAGTAGATATGCCTGATTACACTCTTGCTACATGCCTACTATTCGCTATACCGACTTGGAGAACTTATCCTACCCAGTTTAGATGTTTTCCTGAACTACTTTCCATTCGTCTAACCCTAAAAACTAGTAGTGTCATCCACCTGTTACTACTGCTCCACCGTTCCAGAGATCGAAACATTTCTTCACGCGATCTGGAAGATTGTTCGGTTGACACATACCCTGTACGCTTTCATGACCATCACTTAACTCTTTCATTCTTTACCACTGCTCGACGATCTCATGACACTTCTAGACTTAGGTCCCTAACACTCCTAGACATTGAAGAAGTCAGGAAGGCATTCCCTTTAATGAGGTCATAGTGTCTTCTAATGATATTCAGCCATACCCAAGGACTTGGGAGTCACCACAAGACATATCATATTACTACTTGCTACACGTACAACCCGACGCGAGACCCGGATTGAATATTTAGAAGGAACCTAACAACGTTACCTGAATCCGAACCTTTGAAGAAACTTCAGCATACTTAGGCATTAATACATGATCTACGGAACCTACGCACCCACATCGAGAAACTGTGAGATTAGTTATGTCGATTCTATTTTGAGATGGCATAGATAAAGCACCGTTAGATGAAATTGTGTATAATTGGAAGTGATCACGTTACATTGACCATATGGAATGGTATTGGAATGAACGCATGATTTAGTACAATATAATGACGCCAGGTCAGCGTGATTATATTGAAGTAAATCATGCAGAAGTTCCAATGTTACTACATGAGGAATATGGGGTGATCCAGGGAAAATTTTGTTAGGAATCACTTGAGCATACACATTGTAGCCTGTTAAAGGTAGGGAAAGAATAACCACGTAGCTAAGATACTGTACAAGAGGGGCCTTGATTGCAGAATTGATAACCCAAAAATTTGCTGTAGATATCGACACCCTGGACATTTAAGGAAAATTTTCTCACATAGGAAAAACTTTAAAATTTCCTGCGGTAAAGCAATCGTTATGGAGACTTGCATGGATCCTGATTTTAGTTAGGGTACGTTTCATCACAACGTTTTATTGTCTCAAGGCCGTTTAATATTGGAGCGATAGAAACCTTATATCTAAGAACCTTAGTGTTACGACTAATAAGCCATTAACAACCATGAGGGTTAAGTATTCTATAGGGCAAGCACATGGTAAGCTGAGGAAGATAGAGGAATAATTTAAGGTAATACTTTAAGATTAACAGGTGGGTCATTTGGAAATGACCTCATATTAACCAAACTTGGGAGTTTAAAGTAGTAGTGGGAAAGGACTAGTTATCTACGCACAAGCAGATGTTATTTGAGAAGGTTGATAGAATTTTTCGCGATAGTATAATAAGACTTAGTTGGAATGAACTTTAAGATTAACTTAATACTCATCAAGTTAGGAAGCTTGATGAAATAGTTGGAACGAACTGACTTTCAAGGATGAAAGCGAAATTTATTTATAATAAGGAAAATATATTCGTATACCTCGCAAGAATGGTGAAACTATTATGGGAAGAGATGTAGCCCGAAAATTTAACCTTATTAGTTACATGATAACAACCCCAAATCCCACAATAGAAATGGGAAGAAATTCATCACTAAACTACCAAAGACGGTAAGGCGGTTAGGACATCATCTGGGTTATTATTGACCGTCTCGCCAAACTACTTACTTTCTAGCCATGAAAGAAACCGATACAATGAACAAACTTGCACAACGATACTTAAAGGAAATCCTATTCCGTTACTTCAGCAGTTCAAATTCTATATTAAATATTACCCAAAAATCTCATTTGATACTTATTCTTACGCGACTCTAAACCCTCACCTATTTTTAGAGATTCCTTATTCGATGATAACCACAACATCATCCTTCTTACTACGATATTAGTCATACCAGTTCGAAATTTTCCTAAAATCAATGAGTGGTTAACTCTCATCCTCATACTTTCCCATTCGTATCTCACTTATAAGCAACAACTTCACACTTAAACATTTTGGTCAAGGACTTATACCCCACTAATAGTCATCAAACACATATAAATTCAATGGTTTTTATTACCTCAAATATCACTCGAAATTTTCAAAAGTCTTTTACTCGATTCTCATCAACCTTTTCCAACTTGTAACCTCCGAAATATGAAGATTTTGTTTGCCAAAATTTTACACACCTTATTTTACTGTGCTATCCTCTCAAGGCTTTATAAAAATAAATTTATTCAGTTTGCCATTCATACAAATTTTTGAAATCGTACCCGTTATATAAAATAAAGTAAATGATTACTTTTGACAAATACATATGAAACTTTACTTTCACTTTTACAAATCAAATCTTTCATTTAAAAGATATTATACTTTGAACGGTACGTGTTGTACATAACCCTAATTTACTAAGAACTTCATTTCTTCTCTTACATTGTCACCATAAACAATTTCTATAAAACTTTCGTTGCTTATTATATAAAACTTTTCGTGTTATTCGTATCCAAGTCGTCATAAAGGCTTTATAACCGTCGAAATCGAGAGATTCGTGTGTATGTGATAAAGGCACTGACTACCACGTCATGCAAGATCTTCGGGCATCCGCTAACACTCAAACCATTCAAAACTATTGCGTTACCCCATGGATTTATTTCACCACACCTGTTGGAACAATGCTCTTTCTTACATGGCTCTAAGTCCTGACTCATTCCAAGGGATTCTCATTTAGTGGTATCAATACCATCATTATTCCGGCTTTAATACTAGTCATAACCTGTTTGGCACTTTGCAAATTCAAGAAGCGATTAACTTTTCATCCCCGTGCTCTATCCTTCGTACCTCACTTGTTAGCAACGGCTTCGGACGTGAATAATTTTGGCCCAAAGACTTGTGTCCTGATAATTACCAAAACTACATTTATGTCATTAGTTTTCATTACCTAGTAACTGGCCACCCGATGATTCAAAGCTTTTCCACTCAATCTTTTCCAACTCGTAACCTTTGAAATACGAAAAACTATGTTTATCAAAAATTTTACACGTTGTTTATTTGTGCGGTCCTCACAAGATTTACAGACAATGAAAATACTAAAAACTTTTTTGTCCCTTATACGATTTATAAAATCATATATGTATAAATTATACTTACTTATTTTGATACTAAGTTATATCTTCAAATTATTTAAAAACCGCTCCTTTACCGAGTTATTCAACTTAAGTCAAATAGTTTTGTGCAAATTGGTACATGTTGTACCTACTTCTAAATTTACTAGGAACTTCGTTCCGTTTATGTTGTCACAACAAACGTTTAAAGGTTTTGTTTTTCAAAACTCCCTTAGTTGATTTTATTAAAGGTTTTCGTATCAGACTACACCATGTGTGGATCACACTTTTTCTCGCCCTCTGTTAAGAGATGAAACTTACTATTAAGATCTTTTGTGAAAAACTCATGAGCCACTTTGGATGGCAGTCTTATAAAGTTTGTTAGAAAATCTTTGCACCCATAAAATGTTCTTTTGAAGCTAGACATGACAAAAACGCGGGCCGATAAATCAGTTTTCTGAGGTACACCTAGTGGTCACCCTACCGTAGGAAAGGCTCTAGACGAGTTTCTACTCTCAACGTTCCACGGCTAATCACAACACCCTCGTAAACCTCATCTCTATGAATCAGTATGTTGAGACACAAAAAAAAAAAAACAAATTTTTGGAGATTCTTTTCACTCGGAGTAAACCATTCATTAGGACCAAGAGTTCACGTATCCTCTCATCCGCACATCCCCTTAAATACACGGATAAATTCAGAACGAACCACTTGAAGTGTTCACTCTCATGCCTTTCGTGCGATTTTCTTTCGGAAATGTGATATAAGATACTTTGAGAACCAATGAATCTTGTTACCCCTTGGGAGGGGACTACTTAAAACATCTACGACACTGATGTAGTTACTCTACACATTCCTTCCTTCATTGGTTGCAACTGTATGTTGCTCTAGTTAACGTTAACCCTAACTTCAACATGTAACTGAAAGGATGAGGTTACATTACATAACTGTGCCTTCATTTCATCTAAGGATAAGTTCACCTACAGTGTGGTAAAATGGGTGATACCCTTCATTTTCCGTTCCGACCATCCTGAAGACACTACAAATAATTATGGCTTGCAAGTCCGGTTGGTCACTTTGAGCTAAAACTTCGATTCACTTACTCGAATGAAACGTTCTTAAATATCGGATTCCCTATGCCTATGGTCTCCTTCTGAAATCAAGGGGTTGGTAAAACCCGTGGCTAACGCTATCCAGACATCAAACCGCATGGTTGTAATCACTATGTTTTCCATTCTACCTGTCAGCTTATATTACGACATACACGCTCAATGTTTTAGATGAGCTTAGAATAATTCGTGATGCATTTCACGCATCCAATTTACTGAAGATGCCTGTAAGGCTAAACACACCATCTTTCCTTTTGTGGATATACATTCAGATGACATACTCCTGTTAATCAGAAACGAAAGCAATTTGTTGACCTCTTAGGACAAGAGACTTAATTAATGGCATGTACCTATTCTTACTTTCGTACGCCGAAGTACCTTTCAAGGTAAATAACTCACTTCTGAACCACGAGTCTCGTGGAAATTTGATACGCTCCTTCTTATTTAAATGCGGTACCATTGTTGGTCACTCTTAAAATTTCGGGACGAAATTTTCTTTAACAGGTGGGTAATGTAACGACCCTGGATTTTTCCAACGTTATTTATTAATAATTAATATTATTAATACTTGTGATTAAACGAATGTATGTTATTACATTTACATGTTGCCATGAATGCCCGTACTTGACTTTAAATGCCCGAAACGTCTTTGTGACACACGAAACTTGCACGAATAATATTTTCAAGTATTATTTACATTCATGATTAAGTTTTATTAATCATTTTAATTAACTAAGGTTGTTAGTTGATTACTTGGGCCTTTATTTGTGTTATTGGACTTTTACTTGTTAATTATTTGAACTTGGGCTTGATTAATGTTAATGGACTCATGATTTTGGGCTTATAAACCCACCCTACATTTTAAATGGATTCTTTAGCCCATTCTTGCATGTAAGTATCACTTTGGAAACAAACTAGTTAGTTAACTTTGTTTAGAATCTTATTACTTGTTCTTCCCATGCAAGCTCACCCATTAACCAACTTTAAGGACAATTGCATGCAAGTAACTAGTGAACAAAACCCTCCCTCTTCTCTTCCCCCAAAACCGTCAACTATGATGCATACAAAGGAGGTTGTTTAATTTTTTTTACATTACTTAGCTACTAGTTTTTCTCTCACACTTCATTCATTCCAAACTCACACTTACTTGCATACTTTTTTCTCTCTTTTCTCTCTAAACTTTGTAAGTTACAAGGCTTCTTTTCTTTCTCTTTTCCTTACAAAAACCGAAACATAAGGCACCCATATCATCATCATTGCTTGTTGTTTACTTATTCTTTGTTGTTGTTTAAGTTACTTGAAGTTTATTGTTACTTACTTGTTGTTGTTACATACTAGTTACAAGAATCAAACTACCTAGTTTCATTCTTCATTTATCTTGTATTTACAAGAACACTCAAGAACATAAACTTACTAGTTTATGTTCTACTTTTAAAGTTTTAAAGACTGTAAGTTCATGGTTGTAAAAAGCATACTTGTAATTCATGTTAGTAAACTTTAAAGTTTACTTTCTTAAAGATCAAACTTTGGTTTGAATCTTTAAAGTATGAACAACAATGAACTAGTTACATGCTTACTTAGTTTATTTCTTCATTTATTTGCACTTTAAAATTCATGTTTGTTGTTAAATGGTCAAGTATTACAAGTTAGTCTTGATCTCATACTTTCTTGAACTAAAGTTAACTTTAAAAGTTCAAGAACATGTAAGTAAGCTTTCTATAATTATAACTTGGTACACTTATGTTAGATCTAGACTTTTGGGTCTAGGATCTTCAAGATCTAACTAAGAACTATGTTCTACAACTTAAGATCTTGGTTTTATAAGTTTATTTTCAAGTTGTAACTTAATATTAGTTTTAAAGTTCATGTATGTGTTGGATCTAAGACTTTGATGTAACTTTGGTTCATCAAACTTCATACAACTCTTAAGTGAGTTGTGCTACATGTCTTAGACCTACACTTGTGTCATAATAGTCAAAACTTGGTTAATATTACTTTTATAGTTCATGTATGTGTTGAATCTAAGACTTTGATGTAACTTTGGTTCATCAAAACACTTGCAACACTTACGTGAGTTGTGCTTCATGTCTTAGACTTACACTTAGGTTATGATGTTCAAACCTTGGTGAAAATGATGCAAACACATCAACGAGTTGTACACTTGAAGCTATATGCATCAAGGATGAGAACCATGATAAGCATCGAGCACCAAGAACCACCGGAACCTACTGACCCTACTGTTCTACTGTTTCTGTGTCTGACCTGTACGACCTAGGCTACTGTAATTATGATTTTCAGATATCTTTGTTCTATTAGATAACTTTTCATATAGGACTCGTCTTAATCCGAGTTACGGTTTAGGATTTATGGCCCTCCGATCGTCACTATGTCCATTTAACGTTGTGCTGAAAATTCTGACCTACTCGCACTTAGACCATCGCCACGGTCAAACGAAGACGAGTTTGCTTCTATAATTTTTACCATAACTAAAGTACTCATAGACGGAGCCATGGCCACTGGTCTCACCTTATTTCAATAGGTATAGAGGCCGTGGTGACTGACCGAACTCGACCTTTGTTTTAAACTCTTTTCATGAATGAAACTTACTTTACACCTTTTGTTTGATGATGAATGATGATGACCCTTAAGACCTTATTTACATACTTTTAAACCTATTCGGACGATTTACTGACTTAGTACTATTTGACTTAGGTTGAGGACCCGTTTGGACAACCTACATACTTGCTTACTTTCCGACTCATACTTTACCGCTACTTTATCATTGTGAGTTATAGCATTCCCTTTTTACTTTAACTTATTTTGGGAACTGAGAATACATGCAGATTTTATGTTTTACATACTAGGCATGAGTACTTAAACTTTATATATGTGTGGGTTATATAACGGCAGAAACATTCCCTTTAGCTCGGTAACGTTTAGTCATTGATTTTTGAACCGGTGAACGCGAATCTTAGATATGGATCCATAGGGTTTGACATCCCCACTCGGGCTAGTCGCGCTGGCATTTAACGAGTGTTTAATACTTCGTAGACATACGCACTTGCCAAGTGTACTTTCAGGGGGTGATATATTATTAAACGTTATGTTAGTTACCGAGTGCCCACGGTTGAGCATATACTTAAACATACTGATTTGGATTACTGTATCGAAACGCTCTTTGTAGCACTGAAATCTCGTGGCCTACCTTATATTACTGTTATACTTAAACTATAGCTTACCAACCTTTGTGTTGACTTTTTTAAGCATGTTTTTCTCAGGTGCTTAAGGTTGCTTCCACTGTTGTACTAGTCTTGCTGTAGACACCCGCTGCTCTAGAGTTGTCACTGCATGAACTACTTTATCTTGCATTCAAACTTTAGTACTTTTGAACTATGATTTGTAACGACCATTTGGGGTCACATACACTTATTAAATGCTTCGGTTCATAGGAGCATACTTTTGATGTAAAACATTTGACGTTAGTTATGACGTCACCTTTTATTTAAGAATGCAAACTCTTTTCGAAATCGCATATAGTACTTAACCTTGTAATGATCCTGTTGTTGATGGTCCGTACATGTTGATTTAGTACGGGGCATCACACACAATGAATAATTTAAACCAACTTTCACTTGTCCAAAATATAAAATAAATTGCATGTATTCACATCCCAAAAGATTTAAAATAGAAAAATGGGACTATAACTCACCTTAATAGCAAACGAGGTAACCACACAAATATGCGAACAGCAAATGAAGTAAAGTGATCAGGAATGATCACAACGCCGACCTATAAATAAAGCAGGTAGATATAAATAACTAACTTAGGTCAAGTCTTAGTATGATAGCTATTGTACATGTTGCAAGTAGACATAGAACAACACTCAACATGCATCGGTTTGATCGGAACATCGTACGGACACACACTTTCTATTTTTAGAAAGTTTCTATTTTTAGCAGGTTTCCATTTTTGGAAAGTTTCTATTTTTGGAAAGTTTTTATTTTAGGAAAGTTTGTATTTTAGAAAAATTTCTATTTTTGGAAAGTTTCGAAATTTAGAAAGTTTCCATATTTAGAAAGTTTCTATTTTTGGAAAGTATATAAGTTAGGAAAGTTTCCTTAATTAGAAAGTCAACAAAAGTCAACTGAAAGTCAAAGTTAACCGAAAGTCAACTCAAAAGTCAACCTTGGTCAAACATAGTCAACATTAATTTTAAAAGTGTAAGTTGTAATAATAATATAAGTTATAATGTTAATTAAAGTTAAATATGTATAATTATGTCATAACATAAGTTTAATTAAATTAAAATGAATTTTTAAAGTTAACATAAGTTTAAATGATATAATTAATATAATATAAATATTTAATTAATTAATTAAATATTAGTCATAATATAAGTATTATTAATTAATAATAAATTTTAAATCATATCATAAGTATTATTAATTAATAATGAATTATTAATCATATCATAAGTTTCTAATTATAATCATTAAATCATAAGTATTTAATAGTTAAATCATAATTAAATAATAACTAAGTCTTATAATAATTAAATAATTATTTAACCCTTATTATAAGTCTAATTATAATAATCTCATAATATAAGTTTAATACTCATCATAAGTATTTTTCATTAATAATAAAAGTATTATTAATCATAAGTTTAATTAAAATGTTAATTAAATCATGTGTAATAATTAAATGATATAATAAATATATATCATAAGTCTTAAATCATAATAATTACTTTTTATATCATAAGTAATTTAATAATAATAAAAATCATTATTTATATCATAAGTCATAATTAATAACCATAAGTTTTAATTAAAAGTTCATCGGGTCATAACTTGAGCCCCGGGAATCAGTTTTCGGCGAGTCTTATATATATATTCACCTAACCAACCCACCCGACACATTAGTGTACTCAAGAACACCCCAAGAACAGCAAACAAGTAGCGACTTACAGCCATAAATCAACTTGTAGCTTTAATCCGTTCAAAAACATGTTTTAGTCATACCGGGTGATCCGTGGCTCGGATTTCGATGACCCGAACATGAAAGTTCATCCCATCATCAATCCTAACACACTAGTACACCCTAAAGACTCCAAAAATGATCACAAAGTCAGATCATACCTGTACCAATTCGTTTTCACAATTCAATCTTAACAAAATACCATTTTAATCATATCTTAAGCTCCAGGAATCGAAATGACATGAATTCGGAGTCTAAAATTAATGTCTTGATGAGAGGAACTCATCTAAATACTTTATTTTCACTTTTATATCAGTCACAATATCAGAAATGAACGAAAATCCTGCTGTCCCAATTCAATCAAACCGAAAACATATATAATCGAGCATTTCTACGCATACAATCAACATTACAACAACATGTAAGCATCATACTATAAATATAACTTAGTTAGGGTTTATACCCTAATCAAGAATCAAATGATATGGTTGTGTTGAGAATGATGAGAGGAACGCATTTATGTTGAAAGCTTCTTGATCCAAGCACTTGATTGATGGAAGATGATGATGAACATGGTGGTGGTCGGTGGCCCTAGGAGAGAAAAAGAGAGGAAGAGAGAAAATAAAATAAAATGTGTTTTGGAAAAATGAAGTAGTGATTTAGGTTTAAGATTAAATCAAGTTCAAGAAATTGGCAAAACAAGTCCTCCCCTTCCCTTGGGAGATTTAGGCCGACTCCCATACATGGGTGGGTCCCTCTTGGCCCATTTTTATGTTACTTGCAATTGCTTGTGGCCCGAAAGCTCGAACGAAGCCTAAAACGCGAAAATGCTACTACGCGATTGATTTTTCGGAGAGATAACAAATACGTGACGAATAAAATACATAAACACTAAATATAAATATATGACATTAAAATATCATATTTAAAATTATTAGGACTTAAAAATCCCAAAAGCTCGACCGTTGGTTTGAAAACCGAAAAGATTCGCCGGATAGAAATCCGCGACACGTAGAAACGTACAACTTAAAATATGAATTCAAATATTCATATAACACATAATAATTAATATATTATTACAAAAATAATAATATAGGTCATAGAAATGACGTGGCACGAATAACAGTTAACGTCATTAAGTAATTAACGGTAAAAGATAACGAAAAAAGTAGGGTCGTTACAGTACCTTCCCGTTACGGAAATTTCGTCCCGAAATTTAAGCAGGTGCAGGGGTTGACTCAGCATCTGGGAACAAATGCGGGTACTTCTGCTTCATCTGACCTTCACACTCCCAAGTGAACTCGGGACTGCGTCTGGCGTTCCATCTAACTCGAACAATAGGAATTCTACTCTGCTTAAGAGTCTTAACCTCTCGATCCATAATTTCAACAGGTTCCTCAATAAAATGAAGTTGCTTATCAACATGAAGTTCCTCTAGAGGAATAGTTTCATCGACCTCGGCCAAACACTTCTTCAAATTCGACACGTGAAAAACGTCGTGAACAGCACTGAGTTCTTGTGGCAATTTCAAACGATAAGCCACGGGTCCAACTCTCTCAATAATCTCAAAGGGTCCAACAAAACGAGGATTTAACTTTCCCCTTTTACCAAAATGTATCACGCCCTTCCAAGGTGACACCTTCAACATAACACGATCACCGACTTGAAATTCAATATCATTCTTCCTCTTATTGGCATAACTTTTTTGCCGACTTCTGGCGGTTCTCAATCTTTCCTTAATCTGTACGATCTTCTCGGTAGTCTCATGAAAAATATCCGGGCCTGTGAGTTGAGCATCCCCAACCCCATGCAAACATATAGGAGACCTACACTTCCTACCATACAGAGCCTCAAATGGTGCGGCCTTAATACTTGCATGATAGCTGTTATTATAAGAAAATTTTGCCAGCGGTAAATATCTATCCCAACCATTACCAAAATCAATAACGCACGCTCGTAACATGTTTTCTAACGTTTGAATGGTCCTTTCACTCTGACCATCCGACTGCGGATGATAAGCGGTGCTCATATCCAACTTAGTTCCCAAAGCTTCTTGTAAGGATTACCAAAACCTCGATATAAATCGACTGTCTCGGTCTGAAACAATAGATACAGGAACACCATGTCTAGAAATAATATCCTTCAAATAAAAACGAGTAAGCTTCTCCATCGAATCCGTTTCTTTAATTGGCAAAAAGTGAGCTGACTTTGTGAGTTGATCTACAATCACCCAAATGGTATCATAGCCACCCGCAACTCTCGGTAACTTTGTAATAAAATCCATCGTAATCCCTTCCCACTTCCACTCAGGAACCTCAGGTTGCACCAAAAGTCCAGACGGTTTCTGATGTTCAGCTTTAACCTTAGCGCAGGTCAAACACTTAGCCATATACGTAGCTACATCAGCTTTCAAATTAGGCCACCAATACAGCTCCTTAAAATCACGATATATCTTTCCTGAACCAGGATGAATAGAGTACCTAGACTTATGAGCCTCATCTAAAACAAGTTGTCGCAGATCACCAAACTTCAGAACCCAAAGGCATCCCGCAAAATACCGAGTACCATCAATTTGTTCCTCTAACTGTTTACTCGAGCCTCAGACCTTCCTGTTACAAAATTCTCCTCCTTCAAGGCTTCTTGTTGAGCTGCAAGAATCTGCCTTGTGAGGTTTGTTCGAATGGTCATATTTAAGGCTCTAAACCTACGAGGTTCAACTCTCTCCTTTCGACTCAAAGCATCAGCCACAACATTGGCCTTTCCAGGATGATATAAAAGTTCGAAATTATAATCATTCAACGTCTCAACCCATCGTCGCTGCCTCATATTCAACTGTTTCTGATCAAGGATATGTTGAACACTTTTGTGATCAGTGTACACTGTACTTTTGACCTCATATAGATAATGTCTCCATATCTTAAGCGCCAACACAACAATTCCCAATTCTAAATTGTGGGTTGTATAATTCTGCTCGTGAATCTTCAACTGACGTGATGCGTAAGCAATGACTTTCTTTCGCTGCATCAAAACACAACCAAAGTCTTGACACGAAGCATCATAATAGATAACAAAATCATCATTACCCTCGGGTAGTGATAATATCGGTGCAGAAATTAACTTCTTCTTCAGAGTTTGGAAAGCAGACTCTTGTTCACTCTTCCACTCGTACTTCTTCCCCTTTTGCGTTAAAGCAGTCAGAGGTTTCGCTACTCGTGAAAATCTTGAATGAACCTTCTATAATTGCCTGTCAAACCTAGGAACTGACGAATCTGAGTAGGATTTTTCAGAATCTCCCACTTCTCAATCGCCTCAAACTTAGCAGGATCAACTTGTATTCCTTGTTTACTAACAATATGTCCAAGGAATTGAACTTCTCTTAACCAGAAGGCACACTTAGAGAACTTAGCGTACAACCCTTCTTTTCTCAACAAATCAAGCACCAACCTCAAATGTTCTTCGTGCTCCTCATCACTCTTAGAATAAATAAGGATGTCATCGATGAAAATAATAACGAATTTGCCCAGATAGGGTCTACACACACGGTTCATGAGGTTCATGAATACAGCAGGTGCATTTGTCAATCCGAACGGCATAACAAGGAATTCGAAGTGACCATAACGGGCGCGAAAAGCAGTTTTTGAAACATCAGATTCTTTAACACGCAAATGATGATAGCCGGAACGAAGATCGATTTTAGAATAAACAGACGAACCCTGAAGCTGATCGAACAAATCATAAATTCTTGGAAGAGTGTAACGGTTCTTAACCTAAGCTTGTTCAACTCGCGATAATCAATACACCATCGGAACGAACCACCTTCCATCTTAACAACAGAACAGGAGCTCCCCAAGGGGACGAACTGGGACGAATGAAATATAGTTGCAATAATGAAGGAAGAAATATATGGAGTAGTCACATCGGTGGCATATATATTTAAGGCAATTCTCTCAAAGGAGATAACGAGGATCATGGACTTCAAAGTAAACTTTCATTACATTTCCAAAAGGAAGACGTACGAAAGGTGTGATATTTCAACGAGGGTGAACTTCCTTGTACAATGAGCGAGGAAATCTAAGATTCATCCATATTCTTAAATTTATGTGCGGATGAAAAGAACGCGAATCATGGGTTATAAAGAATGGCTGACTCCAGGTGAGATGAACCTCCAAAAATAATTTCGTGCACCTTAAAGTATTGAATCCTAGAATTGATGTTTACGAGGGTATTGCGGTTGATAGCAAATTTTGAGAGTAGAAACTCCTCAAACGGTCTAGTGTAATATATATCCATGATACCCACTATAACAACAGTTGGGGTAGAAATCCACCTAGCGCCTTTTCTACAATAGGGGGACCACCGAGTGTACCCCAGAAAATTGATTTATCGGTCCGCGTTTCGGTCATGTCCAACCATAAAGGGGAAAATTTTATGAGCGCAAAGACTCTCCAACAAATTTTATAAACCGGCAACCAAAGTGGTGTAAGAGTTTCTATCAATGAACTTAATGGTAAGTTTCATCCTTAAACGGAGGATGAGAAGAACTGTGATCCAAACACTCTGTAGAGTAATGCAAAAATTTGATAAAATCAATCAAAGGAGTTTTGAAAAAGCTTTAAACGTTTGATGTGACAACATAAACGGAATGAAGTTCTTAGCAAATTTAGAAGTATGTACAATGTGTACCTTTTTACATATAACAATTTGACTTAATTAAATGACCCAATAAAGGAGTGGTTTTAAAATAATTTGAAGGTATCATTTAGTATGTACTAACCAAAATAGGCAAAAATAAATTTATTTATTTGATTTTATACGTACATATATGATTTTATAAATTGCATAAGTGACAGAAAATTTTATTACATTTATTCGTCCATAAATCTCGTGAGAACCACCCAATTAAACAAATGTGTAAAAATCCTGATGATAAACAGAGTATCCGTATTTCAGAGGTTACAAGTTGAAGTAAGATCGTGGAAGATCGAGTAAAGGACTTGAATCGTCGTGCGACATTTGACCAACAAATGTTACGAGGTCATGAAAACAAATGAGTTAAATGTTGTTTTGACTATTATCAGGACATAAGTCCTTGGGCCAAAACTATTCCCGAGCGAAGCTGTTGCTAACAAGCGAGTTATGAAGGATTGAGCACGAGATAGATAATCTGGTTAAAACGAGCTTCTCGTATATCAACAAATAAGATAATGAATATTTTCCCTACCCATGTAATACATCGGAACTTCTAAATGAGTGGTGTAAAAATTTTCTTTGACTCGCTTTCTATTCCTCATGTCACAATATTGGGACTTCTTTGTGAATTAACGTAATATAATCACGTTGGCCTGACGCCATTATATTTTACAAATTCTTAGTTCCATTCCAATAGCACTACACGATCAACCTCGAATTTTCACACAATTTCTCTAAAACGATTTCTTAAACAATGTGCTAAGGATAGCACAAGAGACAAAAACATCAAAAGTAATGAATAGGAGTAACGATGACATAAAAATGTCTTCGAAGTACCAAGAATCTCTAAAAATCAAGAATGACGTTTTCCGGTTCAAAAACCAAAGCACATAGGCACAACGGTACAAAGGCACGGAATATAACAAGAATGTTATATACCTAAACATAATAGCTGACATTGAAATGCCGAGCATTTAGAAGTCAAGAATGACATCTCGCGTAATATAACTCAAACGTTATATACATAACCATAATAGATGACATAGAAATGTCGAGAATTTTCAGAAGTCAAGAATGACATCCCTCAGTTTCACTACCCGAGGTGTTCTTATAAGGATAAGTTTGCATGAGTCAGAGAATATGTTTAAATCGGAATGGGAGTTCCTCCCGGATTCAGAACATAAAAGAAATGTATGTATGATAACCATATACATACCAATACGATACAAATAATCACATATAATAATATATTATAGGCCGGGCTGTAGACTAGACTCACTAATGCATCCTATTGACTCGGGTAACGACATCAATGCAGCCTAATTCCCTACAACCTGCCTCTGATACCAACTTTAACGACCCGTCAAAGTACACTTGACGACCATCGTTATCTTGGTCCCACAGCTTGATCATAACTCTATATGAATTTGATAAATAACCTTGCATTCTTTATTTAAAAATAATTTCCTATAAAGGAAACCTACCAAAATATGTAAGTTTAGAAAAACCATACATTATTACTTAACCAAAAGTTGACCAAAACAATGTCAACAACATCCACTATTAAATGTATCAAAATAGAATGCAAGTTAGTGTTTAACAAAAGCTGCCATCATAAATATGCAGACTCTCTAAGCACATCAGAAGCAATCAATCATGAACCTGAGAATAAAACATGCGAGTAACTGTCAACAAAAATGTTGAGTGAATTATAGGTTTAATATTGCAACAATATTTAATTTAAACCATAAAAGTTTATGTTTGAAAACATAAAAACTTCTTTTTGGACCACAAAATTATATGCTAGAAAACATATAAAAACATTATTCCATTTTCTGTGAGCCACCTGGTAACCACTTAACCATTTATTTACCCTTTTCAAACACAATAAATAATATACACCGAACAAGTGTATCTTCAACTAAATACAAAGTACTAAACATTCCGATTATAAATTGCTAGCGCGACTAGCTCGAAATGGGGTTGTCAAACCCGATAGATCTATCCATAGGATTCGCGTTCACCAGTAGAAACCAGTGATTATAATTACCAGATTAGAGAATATTTTTGTTCGACTCACAATGAATAATTTAAACCAACTTTCACTTGTCCAAAATATAAAATAAATTGCATGTATTCTCATCCCAAAAGATTTAAAATAGAAAAATGGGACTATAACTCACCTTAATAGCAAACGAGGTAACCACACATATATGCGAACAACAAATGAAGTAAAGTGATCAGGAATGATCACAACGCCGACCTATAAATAAAGCAGGTAGATATAAATAACTAACTTAGGTCAAGTCTTAGTATGATAGCTATTGTACATGTTGCAAGTAGACATAGAACAACACTCAACATGCATCGGTTTGATCGGAACAGCGTACGGACACACACTTTCTATTTTTAGAAAGTTTCTATTTTTAGCAGGTTTCCATTTTTTGAAAGTTTCTATTTTAGGAAAGTTTCTATTTTAGAAAAATTTCTATTTTTGGAAAGTTTCCAAATTTAGAAAGTTTCCATATTTAGAAAGTTTCTATTTTTGGAAAGTATATAAGTTAGGAAAGTTTCCTTAATTAGAAAGTCAACAAAAGGCAACTAAAAGTCAAAGTCAACTGAAAGTCAACTCAAAAGTCAACCTTGGTCAAACATAGTCAACATTAATTTTAAAAGTGTAAGTTGTAATAATAATATAAGTTATAATGTTAATTAAAATTAAATATGTATAATTATGTCATAACATAAGTTTAATTAAATTAAAATGAATTTTTAAAGTTAACATAAGTTTAAATGATATAATTAATATAACATAAATATTTAATTAATTAATTAAATATTAGTCATAATATAAGTATTATTAATTAATAATAAATTTTAAATCATATC
This sequence comes from Rutidosis leptorrhynchoides, assembly GCF_046630445.1. Lineage (NCBI taxonomy): Eukaryota > Viridiplantae > Streptophyta > Magnoliopsida > Asterales > Asteraceae > Rutidosis > Rutidosis leptorrhynchoides. The sequence goes on along the minus strand of NC_092339.1, from coordinate 308,830,518 downwards.
ATAAGTATTATTAATTAATAATGAATTATTAATCATATCATAAGATTCTAATTATAATCTTTAAATCATAAGTATTTAATAGTTAAATCATAATTAAATAATAACTAAGTCTTATAATAATTAAATAATTATTTAACCCTTATTATAAGTCTTATTATAATAATCTCATAATATAAGTTTAATACTTATCATAAGTATTTTTCATTAATAATAAAAGTATTATTAATCATAAGTTTAATTAAAATGTTAATTAAATCATGTGTAATAATTAAATGATATAATAAATATATATCATAAGTCTTAAATCATAATAATTACTTTTTATATCATAAGTAATTTAATAATAATGAAAATCATTATTTATATCATAATTCATAATTAATAACCATAAGTTTTAATTAAAAGTTCATCGGGTCATAACTTGAGCCCCGGGAATCAGTTTTTAGCGAGTCTTATATATATCTTCGCCTAACCAACCCACCCGACACATTAGTGTGCTCAAGAACACCCCAAGAACAGCAAAAAAGTCATGACTTACAGCCATAAATCAACTTGTAGCTTTAATCCGTTCAAAAACATGTTTTAGTCATACCGGGTGATCCGTGGCTCGGATTTCGATGACCCGAACATGAAAGTTCATACCATCATCAATTATAACACACTAGTACACCCTAAAGACTCCAAATATGATCACAAAGTCGGACCATACCTGTACCAATTCGTTTTCACAATTCAATCTTAACAAAATACCATTTTAATCATATCTTAAGCTACGGGAATCGAAATGACATGAATCCGGAGTCTAAAATTAATGTCTTGATGAGAGGAAATCATCTAAATACTTTATTTTCACTTTTATATCAGTCACAATATCAGAAATGAACGAAAATCCTGCTGTCCCAATTCAATCAAACCGAAAACATATATAATCGAGCATTTCTACGCATACAATCAATATTACAACAACATGTAAGCATCATACTATCAATATAACATCAAAATACAGAAAATATAAGAAAAATTGAAAATCTAGGGTTAGGGTTTATACCCTAATCAAGAATCAAATGATATGGTTGTGTAGAGAATGATGAGAGGAACGCGTTTATGTTGAAAGCTTCTTGATCCAAGCACTTGATTGATGGAAGATGATGATGAACATGGTGGTGGTGGTTGGAGGCCCTAGGAGAGAAAAAGAGAGTAAGAGAGAAAATAAAATAAAATGTGTTTTGGAAAAATGAAGTAGTGATTTAGGTTTAAGATTAAATCAAGTTCAAGAAATTGGCAAAACAAGTCCTCCCCCTCCCTTGGGAGATTTAGGCCGACCCCCATATATGGGTGGGTCCCTCTTGGCCCATTTTTATGTTACTTGCAATTGCTTGTGGCCCGAAAGCTTGAACGAAGCCTGAAACGCGAAAATGCTACTACGCGATTGATTTTTCAGAGAGATAACAAATACGTGACGAATAAAATATATAAACACTAAATATAAATATATGACATTAAAATATCATATTTAAAATTATTAGGACTTAAAAATTCCAAAAGCTCGACCGTTGGTTTGAAAACTGAAAAGATTCGCCGGATAGAAATCCGCGACACGTAGAAACGTACAACTTAAAAATATGAATTCAAATATTCATATAACACATAATAATTAATATATTATTACAAAAATAATAATATAGGTCATAGAAATGACGTGGCACGAATAACAGTTAACGTTGTTAAGTAATTAACGGTAAAAGATAACGGAAAAAGTAGGGTCGTTACACACTGCTTCTAGATGTATTTACTATTGGTATATACCAATAGTAAACACTAATGATCAGCCATGAATGAGTCAAAAACGTGTGGGAACCATTACTTGTCTTCATGTATGAATTATTACACAAAATAACAAAATGAGGAGCCTTTGTTCCATGATAAAAATCACGCCACCACCATCATTTACTATATCATTTTCATTCCATAATTTCACATACAAATCCTCTCTAACTACCTACTCCAAAAACACTTTCATTTCCAAAGAAATAACCTTCAACTTCATCAAAAACCACATCAAGAACATCCAATTTATCTCAGTAACTTTTCTTTCTAATTCAAGGTAATAATCATATTCAAACTTTAATTCAATTTCTATAACTATAACAATCTTAATTCGAGTAGAAATCTTACTTGAACTTGTTTTCGTGTCATGATTCTACTTCAAGAACTTTCAAACCATCCAAGATCCTTTGAAGCTCTAGATCATTTCTTGTCATTTCCAGTAGGTTTATCTACTATACTTGAGGTAAAAATGATTTTCATAACATCATTCGATTCATATATATAAAACTATCTTATTCGAAGATTTAAACTTGTAATCACTAGAACATAGTTTAGTTAATTCTAAACTTGTTCGCAAATAAAGTTAATCCTTCTAACTTAACTTTTAAAATCAACTAAACACTTGTTCTATATCTATATGATATACTAACTTAATGATTTAAAACTGGAAACACAAAGAACACCGTAAAACTGGACATACGTCGTCATAGTGAAACCGGGAGCTGTTTTGGGTTAGATAATTAAAAACTATGATAAACTTTGATTTAAAAGTTGTTCTTCTGGAAAAATAATTTTTATTATGAACATGAAACTATATCCAAAAATCATGGTTAAACTCAAAGTGGAAGTATGTTTTTCAAAATGGTCATCAAGATGTCGTTCTTTCGACGGAAATGACTACCTCTTTCAAAAACGACTTGCAACCTGTATTTCTGACTATAAACTTACACTTTTTCTGTTTAGTTTCATTAATTTCAGTTCATTATGAAACCATATCAACTTGATTCACTCAAAACGGATTTATAACGAAGAAATTATGGGTAAAAGAAATTGGTTAGATTTACTAGTTTAGCTACGAAAATTTTATAACAAATCTATACTAACCATAACTTAACTAACTTATATTGTATTATACATGTAATCTAACATATATTATATAATCTTGATAGACCATAGACACGTATACAATGTTTTAACATATCATATCGACGTCATATATATATATTATTTGGAATAACCATAGACACTCTATATGCGGTAATGCTCGAGTTAGCTATACAGGGTTGAGGTTGATTCTAAAATAATATATATACTTTGAGTTGTGATTGAGTCTGAGACTTGTATACACTGGGTCGTGGATTGATTCGAGATAATATATATTGATTTATTTCTGTACTACTAACTGTGGACAACTAATTGTGGACTACTAACGTTGGATTGTTAACTTAACAAATTTAAATCGTTAAAACGTAATAAAAATGTTGTTAATATATTTCGATCATACTTTAATATATACGTATATATTTGTTGTAGGTTCGTGAATTGACCCGTGACCAAGTCTAATTCTCGACGAATTGATAATCTGTGAATGTGAGTTATAGTCCCATTTTTACTATCGAATATTTTTGGGATGAGAATACATGCAGTTTTATAAATGTTTTACAAAATAGGCACAAGTACTTGAAACTACATTCTATGGCTGGATTATTATATCGAATATCACCCTTTTTAGTCTGGTAATCTAAGAATTAGGGAACATACACCCTAATTGACGTGAATCCTAAAGATAGATCTATCGAGCCCAACAAGCCCCATCCGGGTTACGGATGCTTTAGTACTTCGAATTTATCATATTCGATGAGAGTCCCGGAATGATGGGGATATTCTAGATGCATTCAGTTAAGGTCGGTTACTAGGTGTTCACCATATGAATGATTTTTATACACAGGTTATGTGTACCATGTTTTGTACACAGGTTATGTGTGCGGTAAAATTTAAATCTTGTGGCCTATTAATAATACGATTTGATATATAGGATAAACCTATAACTCACCAACATTTTTGTTGACTTTTAAGCATGTTTATTCTCAGGTGATTATTAAGAGCTTCCACTGTTGCATGCTAATTAAAGACAAGATTTGGAGTCAGCATGCTTGTATAATAATGTTTAAAGAAAAACTGCATTCGGAAAATAAATTGATGTAATATATTATTGTAACCCATTAAATGGTCGTGTGTAAGTGTTGTACTTAAGATTACCAATATTTGGTAATCTACGCTATGTCTTTTAAACCTTTATTGATAAAATAAAAGTTATGGTTTGTTTTAAAAACGAATGCAGTCTTTGAAAAATGTCTCATATAGAGGTCAAAACCTCGCAACGAAACCAATTAATATGAAGCGTTTATAATCGATATGAACGGGACATTTCAAGAGGGACATGGAGATATTGGGTCTAGGCCTTCGGTTCCCTCTGTTGGGCCAAGTAAGGGTGAAGATATTGGATTCAAGGAAGGAGTGTGATGTGCGTAGTGGTGTATACAAAATAGTTATATTTTTACAAGGAAATACTATTAAATACGATACAATTTTACACAAGTTATTTATTTATAGAGTGGATATACCTAAACCTTGCTACAACACTTATAGGTAGTGTACATAATCGTACAGTAGTGTAGTTTTTAGTATGTCCGGTTCGTTCCACAGGGAGCTAGCCAAGTTTAACGCTATATTTTTAAAACTATATTTGTAAACATATAAATATATATAAAAGTAGCATTATTATTATAAAAGGGGGTTTTTACCGTTTAAAGACCGGTTTGTCGATTTTAAAACTTTAGTCGCAGTTAAAACCTACTGTAAAACATTAAAAATAAATATAACTTAATTTAAAGCGTAAAGTAAATGACAATAATTAAAGTGCGATAAATTAAAGTGCGACAAATAAAATGACAATAAATAAAATTGCGATAATTAAAAAGTACGATAATTAAAAGTGCAATTAAATAAAATGACAGTAAATAAAAGTGCGATAAAAATATGAAATAAAGGAATTATGCTTATTTAAACTTCCGTAATCATGATGTTCGACGTGTTGATTTTAGTTTATTACCATGGGCTAATTGTCCTTTGTCCTGGATTATTTAATATGTCCATCTGGTTTTTGTCCATAGCAGTCCATCAGTCATAAATATAAAGTGCGAGTATCCTCGTCAAATTATCCTTATATCCGAAGTCAAATATTCCAACTAATTGAGGACTTAAACTATAATTACACCAATTTTCCTTGTATATAATTCACCCCTGTTTTAATAAGTCCATTGACTATTAATCCATTCCCGTGTCTGGTTAAATGAACGATTATTAGTACTTATAAATATCCCGCCCATCGTGTCCGATCGAGTGTATGTGGTTATTTATAGGTACGTCCAATTGTAAATATTTATATTAAATTAACGAACTATCATTCAATTAAACAAATATAAAGCCCATTAATAGCCCATAGTCTAATTTCCACAAGTGTCGTTCTTTTGTCCAAACCCCAATTATAGTACAAAGCCCAATTACCCCGTCTTTAATATTTTAGTCCAACATCACGATAACTTCAATTTAAATAAGCATAATAATAACTTAGCTACGAGACATTAATTTAAAAAGGTTGAACATAACTTACAATGATTAATAATAGCGTAGCGTTACACGGACAGAATTTCGACTTACACCCTTACAACATTCGCTAACATACCCTTATTATTATTAAATTAAAATTATATTATTATTATTATATATATATATATATATATATATATATATATCGTTGAGTGATAGAGAGAAAAAGGTATATGGTACTCGAGCATCAGACTGCCTTTTATAGGAATGTGGCCAGAAAAAGTTGCCCATGCTATCGCATGGGAATTAGGCCTCCAGGCCATGCGATCGCATGGAGCAGGAATCCAACTCACATACTTTGTTTTCTTGTTTGCCGATGGTTTTAATATATAATATAATATATATATATAATTTTTAAGAATTAATTATATATTATATTATATTCATGTGCATAGTTGACTTGTAATTTTTAGTCCGTTGCGTCGAGCGTTGAGAGTTGACTCTGGTCCCGGTTCCGGATTTTCGAACGTCCGTTCGTACTATTTAATATCTTGTACTTTGCGTTTTGCGTCTTGTACTCTTGTAATTTTGAGACGTTTCTCATCAATAATTTGAACCACTTTGATTGTACTTTGTACTTTTTAGCTTTTTGGTCGTTTGCGTCTTCAAATCGTTGAATCTGTCTTTTATCTTCACCTTTTATTATTTAAACGAATATCACTTGTAAATAGAACAATTGAAACTAAAAACTTGTATTTCTTGAGGGATAATGCTATGAAATATATGTTCGTTTTTAGCATTATCAAATATTCCCACACTTGAGCATTGCTTGTCCTCAAGCAATATAGTCTTGAAATAAAAATACTAGAATTACTTCTTTATTTTTCACACTTTGTACATCAGTGATTTCTATACGGCGGTATGAACAATGGTTGTAACGATGTAGTTTACAGTCCCACATGACTATGAAAATTTAGATCCTTTAAGGAAATTGGATCTTTATGAAAACATTTGATCTTTCAAAAATAAAATCTAGCTTTTACCCTATATAAGTTTTCCGGAATAACCCTTCACCGGTGTTTGCAAATTGTTTTTGTGGGTTGTGTGGGTTTCATATTTAAAATTTTAGCTCAAAACTTGCGATTTTGTGTCACCCACTTGCTAACCTTGTATTAGGAAAGCAACACGTCCAGTATACTTGCTCCGTATATTACCTTTCGGTAAACTACCGTCCGGTTGTAAAGGAAAGCATTGAACAAGAAACTGTTAAGGCAATGTCCCGTGACATGCTTTTAATTATGGTCTATAACGTGTCGGATACAATTACTATCCTTTGTAGGAGCAATAGTAAAGATCACCCTATAGTTTTTCGGTCTGGCACAAGGTCCTGTCTTCGACCATGCTATGCAACCACCGTTCTTACGGTCGACACCCGATTTGATTCAGGTGACCTAATGAATTCCAGGTGAATTCCTAGGATTTTACGTTCAATGGTAATGAACGCATTGAAAATAGGGTTTTCAGAAAACAAATCTGTTTGTAATTTGATCAAAATATTTTCTCGTTCAAGCTCGAGTTTAGATATCATCGAATTCCATGAGTTTGAATTCTCAATCTTTAAGGTCAATCTCAAGGATTGAGTAATATCAGTCTTAAAAGCTGATTTTTGATCTTTAAGGAGATTATCATTTCTGGGGATCTGATTCATTAGTCTTATAAGCTAATTTGCACGGTGCCCCCCATTGTACGAGACAGATCCTCTCATGGTTAGGATAAGTCTGACCACTTGGCGACCCTGTTTGATACTGAGGTCCGTGGATTTCCAGCTGATTTTCGAGAAAACTTTTCAAGGTTTTTCGTAGACTCTACAACTGGTCTGGACGACAACTTCCTGACCTAAATCAAGAAGCGTGTGTCTTTTTTCTCTCAGAAGACTTTACTTCCTTTTAAATCAAGTGGCACATTTCTTTCAAATATATTATAATAAATCGGGTAAAACTGATAAAATTGTCCAAAACAAAAGTATCTTCAATTATTTGTACAAAAATATGTGATATATGTTCCAAATAACTTGGTAAATTTTTCCCACACTTGGCTTTTATTTTCCTTTCTTTGCCTTTTTATTGTCCTCTATTCCATTTTAAATGAATTCTAACATTTTGGGTTGTTTCTCAATTTATGTCCTTTCCGAGGTAACAATAATTTCGGTGTTAACACCTAGTTTTATCGTTCATAAATTTGTATAAACATGATTTTGAGTTCATTTAATTGAAAATTTTGAAATTTTTTACTAGAATTGGGTAGTCAGTATATAAGACTAGAGCTGTTCTTTATTATCAGAGAGCACTAGATTCTAATACAACTACTGCGTTACTAGTATTTTTAATGGTAACCAAGTGTATAAGTCAAAAATTTTAAAAATCCGAAAGAATTTAACCCCTTCCCACACTTAAGATCTTGCAATGCCCTCATTTGCAAGAAATTAGTACAATTTAAATTATTGAGGGTGATTAGCGTAGAAAAATGATTAAATTTTACCAAAGTTTCCAAACATATTGGCGTTTGTTTGCTGAATGATAAATGGTGCACATCATTTGTTCATTCCGTCTTGTTGTTACATCACATTTGTTTTTCGTTTTGTCGTCAAAATTAGTAGCTTTTGCTGAACTTAATGCCAGTCTTTGAAAATGCGCTGTTTTACCCTGTTGTGTACATGACAATATACATACATACAAATAATAACAAGCATGGTAATTTGAAATGGGACTTAATATCCCACTTTCAAATCAAATATGAAACATTAGTACAACATAATAAAAATATTTAACATTACATTAAAAGTATCACAATTTTATATGTTTAAACATAAATAAATAAAAATTATAAAAAGATAAAAATCATAGAAATCACCAACGGGAACTATATCAATCTGGATAGGGGTTCCAGTTCATGTCGTCTGGCAGGTTCCATGGTTGGTTATAGGTGTACTGATAGGCCTGGTTAGGGTCGTAGAGAGTAAATGGTGGTCGCATATCGGGCTGGTGTGGAGGATAGTAAGCAGGTCGGGTCGGTACGTAGTTATTTGGTACCTGAGGTGATAGGAGGCTCATGATCTGATGCTGATGATAGTGCCATCTTTCATGCTGTCGTTGCCTGGAATGCTCGTATACATTCTCAGTTTGCCACTGCTTGTACCGACTATGTCTATACTGGTTTGTCATTTCTACCTCATCTATACGCTCGTATCCCGATTTACTGTAATATATTTGAAAGAATAGATGGATCTACACGATGAATCAATTCCATCATTAAAAGGAAGTAAAGTCTTCCGAAAAAGAAACGCGCTTCTTGATTTAAGTCATGAAGTTGTCGTCTAGACCAGCTGTAGGTTGACGAAAAATCTAGAAAAGTCATCTCTAAAATCAGCAGGAAATCCACGGACCTCAGCATCAAACAGGGTCGCCAAGTGGTCAGACTTATCCTAACCATGAGAGGATCTGTCTCATAAAATGGGGAGGGCGCCGTGCAAATTAGCTTGATAAGACTAATGAATCAGACCCCCAGAAAGGATAATCTCCTTAAAGATTAAAAATCAGCTTTTAAGCCTGATATTACTCAATCCTTGAGATTGACCTTAAAGATTGAGAATTACAAACTCATGGAATTCGATGATATCTAAACTCGAGCCTGAATGAGAAAATATTTTGATCAAAATTAAAACCGATTTGTTTTCTGAAAACCTATTTTCAATGCATTCATTACCATTGAACGTAAAATCCTAGAAATTCACCTGGAATTCATTAGGTCATCAGAACCAAATCGGGTGTCAACCGTAAGAACGGTGGTTGTATAGCATGGTCAAAGACAGGACCTTGTGCCAGACCAAAAAATTATAAGGGTGAGCTTTACTATTGCTCCTACAAAGGATAGTAATTGCATCCGATACGTTATAGACCATAATTAAAAGCATGTCAGGGGAGTGGGCAAAATCAGAAAAGTCTATTAATTGGATAACTTATATAATTTTTCTTTCTTTTTAAAAAACTAATAGGATATTCAGTGAATGCACCGAGCAAAACGTTCACCACCTTTTGTACGTTCACCACCTGTAACTCGATCAAGACATCTAGCAAATATTGTCGCCGTTGATTTTTCTTTAGAATCGTCATCCAGTCGACCAAGTACTCCAATTCAAATTTCCGATAATCCATTTTTTGAACCCGACCTCACAATTGAGAATCCGGAGAATATTCAGGGACGATTTCGAGATCCTGAACCATTAATTTTTCCTCCGGAACCATCAATTATTCAAACAGAGATTGTTGAGGAACGAACCATTAAATCAGAATCCTCTAGTGATTCAGATTCAACAAATTCAATCATGAAAAATCTGGAACCTTTAAGTATGGAAGACCGAATGAGAGCTAAACGCACTGGCCAAAGTCACGCAATTACTCATCCAGACATTAATGCGCCAGATTATGAAATCAAAGGACAAATTCTACACATGGTGACTAATCAATGCCAATTTAGTGGTGCACCGAAGGAAGATCCAAATGAACATCTTCGTACCTTTAATAGGATCTGCACTCTGTTTAAAATAAGAGAAGTTGAAGATGAACAGATATATCTCATGTTATTTCCCTGAACTTTAAAGGGAGAAGCCAAAGATTGGTTAGAATCATTACCTGAAGGGGCGATTGATACATGGGACGTTTTAGTTGAAAAATTTCTTAAATAATTCTTTCCGGCATCCAAAGCCGTGAGACTTCAAGGAGAAATTGTTACGTTCACACAGAAGCCAAATGAAACTCTATATGAGGCATGGACCAGATTTGGAAAGTTATTGAGAGGATGTCCGCAACATGGTTTAGACACCTGTCAAATAGTACAAATATTCTACCAAGGATGCGACATCACTACAAGGAAAGACATAGACATAGCAGCTGGTGGTTCTATTATGAAGAAAACAGAAACTGACGCTTATAAGATTATTGATAACACTGCTTCCCACTCACATGAGTGGCACCAAGAAAAAGATATCGTTAGATCATCTAAAGCAGTTAGAGCCGATTCTAGCCATGACTAAGATTCCATTTCTGCAAAGATAGATGCTGTCGAGAGACGAATGGAAAAGATGACTAAGGATAATCACTCAATACGAATTAGTTGTGAGCAGTGTGGAGGACCACATTTGACAAAAGATTGTCTTAGTATTGAACTAACAATGGAACAAAGAGAGAATGTTTCATACATAAACCAAAGGCCTGGAAATAATTATCAGAATAATTATCAACCGCCAAGACCGATTTACAACCAAAACCAGAATTATAATCGAAATGTTCCATACAACAACCAACAAGGTCCTAGCAATCAACAAGTATCCAATAATACTTACAATCAGCAAAGACCTAATTTTCAAAACAAACCACCACAAACCGATGATAAAAAGCCAAATTTAGAAGATATGATGACGAAGCTAGTTGAATCTCAAACACAGTTTTTCACATCTCAGAAACAAACAAATGAACAAAATGCTCAAGCATTTAGAAATCAACAAGCTTCTATTCAAAATCTGGAACAAGAAGTAAGTAACCTAGCAAGGTTGATAGGTGAAAGAAAACCGGAAAGTCTACCTAGTGATACAAATGCTAACCCTCGGAATGAAACAGCTAAAGCCATTACCACAAGAAGTAGTATTACACTTAAACCACCTGAAATACCTGTAATTTCTGATGAAGCTATTCCTACTCCACAAGAACCACAACCTGAACAAAATAAGGAAAAATAACCGGTAGTGGAAAAGGTTAATGAAGATAACACAGTTAAGGCTAAACCTTATGTTAAACCATACCAACCACCACATCCTTACCCAAGTAAAATGAGAAAAGAGAGACTTGAAGCCGAGCAATCCAAATTCTTGGATATGTTTAAACAGATAAATGTAAATCTTCCTTTCATTGATGTGATTTCAGGAATGCCTAGATATGCTAAATTTCTGAAAGATCTAATCTCGAATAGAAAGAAAATAAAAGAACTCTCGGCTGTTACTATGAATGCTAATTGTTCTGCAGTGCTGTTGAATAAGATACCAGAAAAACTATCTGATCCAGGAAGTTTCACAATTCCATGTTTTTTGGGTAGTCTTAGTTCAATAGAAGCATTGGCAGACTTAGGTGCTAGTATAAATTTAATGCCGTATTCACTATACACTAAACTAGACCTTGGAGAATTGAAACCAACAAGAATAAGCATACAACTAGCCGATAGATCAGTAAAATATCCTAGAGGGATAATGGTGAACATGCTAGTTAAAGTTGGTACTTTAGTATTTTCAGTAGATTTTGTTGTTCTGGACATGGAAGAAGATTCTCAAGTCCCTCTCATATTAGGAAGACCATTTTTAAACACGGCTAAAGCAATGATAGACGTGTTTGGTAAGAAACTAACCCTAAGTATAGAGGACGAGAGTGTTACCTTTTCAGTTGATAGAGCAATGCAACAACCGCAATCTGCAGATGATACATGTTATTATATTCAAACTATAGAATCACATGCAGAATTGTTAGAAGAATTTCCAGAATTACAAGGAACAGGAGAATGTTCTTTAGGAGAAGGTACTGAACCAATTGATGAAACTGAAATGTTAGCTACACTTATGGCTAATGGATATGAACCAACAATAGAAGAAATTCAAATGCTAAAAGAAGAAGACAGATATCGATATAAATCATCGATAGAAGAACCACCAAAATTAGAGCTAAAGCCACTTCCAAACCATTTGGAATACGCTTATTTACATGGTGAATCTGAATTACCTGTAATAATATCGTCTTCTCTTACTGAAAATGAAAAATCTCAACTCATTTCTGTGTTAAAAGCTCATAAACCAGCTATTGCATGGAAGATTCATGATATTAAAGGAATAAGTCCTTCGTATTGTACACATAAAATCCTTATGGAAGAAGGTCATAAAACGTATGTGCAACGCCAACGAAGACTAAATCTTAATATGCAAGATGTTGTTAAGAAAGAAATTATTAAACTGCTAGATGCAGGTTTAATTTATCCAATTTTTGATAGTCCATGGGTAAGCCCAGTTCAATGCGTGCCTAAGAAGGGTGGCATGACTGTCATCACAAATGAGAAAAATGAGCTTATTCCTACTAGGATTGTAACAGGATGGCGTGTATGTATTGATTATAGAAAATTAAATGATGCCACCAGAAAAGATCACTTTCCTTTACCTTTTATTGATCAAATGTTGGAAAGATTAGCCGGAAATAGTTACTATTGTTTTCTTGATGGTTTTTCCGGATACTTTCAAATTCCAATAGCACCCGAAGACCAAGAGAAAACCACATTCACGTGCCCTTATGGTACTTTTGCTTACAAACGCATGCCATTTGGACTTTGCAACGCCCCTGCAACCTTTCAAAGGTGTATGATGGCGATTTTTCACGACATGATAGAAGAATGCATGGAAGTTTTCATGGATGACTTTTCAGTCTTCGGTGATACTTTTGAATCATGTTTAGTTAATCTTGAACGAATGCTTATTAGATGTGAACAATCAAATCTAGTTCTTAATTGGGAGAAATGCCATTTCATGGTTAAAGAAGGCATCGTTCTTGGTCATAAAATTTCAAAGGAAGGAATAGAAGTGGATAGAGCTAAAGTAGATGTAATTGCTAAACTTCCACATCCTACCAATGTTAGAGGAGTTAGGAGTTTTTTAGGGAATGCCGGTTTTTACCGACGTTTCATAAAAGATTTTTCTAAAATTGCCACTCCTATGAATAAACTCCTAGAAAAGGATGATCCATTCATCTTTTCAGATAAATGTATCAAATCTTTTAATATTCTTAAAGAAAAACTCACTAATGCGCCGATTATGATAACTCCAAATTGGAATCTACCATTTGAACTAATGTGCGATGCAAGTGATTTTGCAATGGGAGCCGTTTTAGGACAAAGGATTGAAAAACGATTTCAACCTATTTATTATGCTAGTAAGACGTTACAAGGAGCACAAACAAATTACACAACTACTGAAAAAGAACTCCTTGCTATTGTCTTTGCTTTTGACAAATTTTGTTCATATCTCGTTCTAGCTAAAACGGTGGTCTATACCGACCATTCTGTTCTTATATACCTATTTTCGAAACAAGATGCTAAACCACGATTAATCCGTTGGATCTTACTCTTACAAGAGCTTGATATTGAAATTCGAGATAAAAAGGGAGCAGAAAATCTCGCCGCTGATCATCTTTCTCGTCTTGAAAATCCAGAATTAGAAGTTCTAAATGAATCGGCCATACAAGACAACTTTCCTGATGAATATCTATTGAAGATAGATTATAATGAAATTCCATGGTTTGCAGACTATGCAAACTATTTAGTATGTGGATTCCTTGAAAAAGGATTGTCGTACCAAAAACGAAAGAAATTCTTTAGTGATATAAAACACTATTTCTGGGAAGATCCACATTTGTTTAAAAGTTGTCCAGATGCAATAATACGCCGATGTGTATTCGGAGATGAAGCTAGTAAAATCTTACACCATTGTCACACAGGACCAACAGGAGGGCATTATGGGCCTCAACTCACGGCAAGAAAAGTTTACGATGCTGGATTCTATTGGCCTACAATTTACAAAGACGCACACCTTCTTTCGAAATCCTGTGATGCTTGTCAAAGGGCCGAAAAAATAAGTCAACATGATGAAATGCCACAAAATGTCATTCAAGTATGTGAAGTATTTGACATTTGGGGTATTGACTTTATGGGTCCATTTCCAAAATCTCATAATAATCTCTATATTCTCGTAGCCATTGATTATGTATCTAAATGGGCGGAAGCACAAGCTCTCCTAACTAACGATGCACGAGTTGTAGTCAACTTTTTAAAACGTCTTTTTGCAAGGTTTGGAACACCGAAAGCTTTAATAAGTGATCGGGGAACTCATTTCTGTAATAATCAACTTGAGAAAGTTCTTAAAATATATGGAGTAACTCATAAAATCTCCACTGCTTATCATCCACAGACAAGTGGACAAGTTGAAAATACCAACCGAGCATTAAAACGTATTCTAGAGAAAACCGTAGGATCAAATCCGAAGGAATGGTCCATTAAATTGGAGGATGCACTCTGGGCTTTTAGAACAGCCTACAAAACTCCAATTGGAACCACACCTTTTAAACTCGTTTACAGAAAAGCATGTCATCTTCCAGTAAAAATTGAACACAAAGCATTTTGGGCTTTGAAGACATGTAATCTTGATTTACATGAAGCTGGACGTCTACGATTAAGTCAACTAAATGAATTAGAAGAATTAAGACAAGAAGCATACGAAAATTCGCTAATCTATAAGGAAAGAACGAAGAAATGGCATGATAAAAGAATCAGAAGTTCAAAAGAATTTAAAGAAGGAGATAGAGTTCTTCTTTTCAATTCACGATTCAAGCTATTTCTTGGAAAATTGAAATCAAGATGGTCTGGACCATTCATAGTCAAAAGAGTTTTCCCATACGGCACAGTGGAATTAATAAATTCAAATGGAATTGAATTTAAGGTTAATGGTCACATAGTTAAACATTACATAGATAGTCCGATGGAAGTCGACAACGAAGTTAATCACAATTTCAACACCACAGCTAACTAAGTGTGGGGAGAATCAAGTCTTTTAAGGATAATATGTATTTCTGTTAGAGTTAGATTTTCTGTTTTCGTGTAGTTCTCGAAAATGGAACCCGAATGGTCTTTCCCTAGCAGATCCTAAAGAACTTGTCTTCTCCCCCATTCTGAATTTTTATTTTTTTAGGTTTTACGAAATGAAGACTTCCTGTGAATTAAACCATGGTCTAATGCTACACGCTTTGATCACTAAACGTAATAATGACACACTTCCAAGTGAAATAGTATCATTAATCAGAGGTAAATTGGACGGAGTAAGAAAAGAATCCAGATGCGAAAATAATAAGTTACAATTTGGTAAAGGAAAATCAAAATCCGCAGCAAAAAGAAGAGCACGACACCTTGAAAGATGTCACAAATGCGGAAAATGGTCACACGAAGGTAAATGTTCAAATAATCAAACCTATTCAAACACCGAATTTGTTACTTTATGCAGAGACGGACCGTTCATATGTTTAGAAGAAAAAACGTTAAATGCTCGAGGTTACGCCTATGTAGCCATGGAAAATCAATTAGTCCGACTATCTTATGAATGGGCTAGAGCATATCACTAAGAAATATATTTCACAGGTAAGTTTGTACAGTTTTTATTTTTATTTTTATTTTTAACCTTTTGATAATAAACGCTAATTTGTTCGCTATAAAGTATTAAATTGGTATTCGATAAAATTAGGTCTTGCGACCGAAATTATTGATATCATTCAAAAATTTATTACATCACTGCGAAATTTACCGTTTATTCTTAAGGTATAAATATCTTTAATCAATCAACCAAAAATATTTCAAAAATTCGTCATGAGTTAAATTAGGTCATGGAACCGAAATTACTTTACCGAAAAGAGGGGCGTATATTTTTTATAATATTTGATTGATTAAAGTGGGATAAAAGACCAAAAAGATTTTTAATTTTATTTTTACTTTGTTTTTAAAATTAATATTAAAATAATATTGTAAACTTGTTAAAATTAATATATATTTAAAATTGTAAATATTTGAAAAATTAATATTTTTAAAACAAAAATATAATTTAAGTTTGGTGTGAATTTTTAATATGAATTTTCAATTTTATGCATTTTAAATTTAAGTTTGGTGTGAATTTAAAAACAAAAATTTACTTTATTTTGCTAAGTTAAAAATATGATTTTTTAAAATTTGTTGTGAGTTGAAGACTATGTCGTTGAACTGAAATTGCTTTACCCGAGGGAGGGACGAGAACTTTTATTATCATTATTTTTAATCTTATTGAATAAAAGTATGCCAAAAACATTAAAAAAAAACCCAAAAATCTTTGCTTTTAAAACCGCGCTTAAAAATGACAAATTTTAAAATTTTTGTCGAGGGACGGACTAGGATATCGATCCGAAACGCCCTCATCCTAAAAAGAAACAAAATTTTAATTTTTAAATTAATTTTATGTTTTATAAAGTTATAAGGTTTAAAAAAAAAAAAAACCACCGCAACTCGCGGAGTTTTAAATGGCCACACCACCGCACTCGCGGAGGTCAAAAAACCCAGAAACATATCTGGTCGAACAGACCAGTCCCTTCACCACCACACCCATTTTTCACGAAAAACACACACAAAAACCTCTCAAAATCGAAAATTTTCACCATAAATCGTCAAATTTGTTGCTAAAATCACAATGAGGAGACTATTATCAAGGAATTACTCAAGGAAATCGGTAAATTTCTACACCTAAACACCATTTAATCTGAATTTTTAGTGTTCTTGAACAATTTCATGCCTAATTCGATTTTGATGCTTTCTAGTGTAATAATGCTTCACTTGTTTGTGTATTATGCTTATATAACCTAGATTGATGCTATTTAACATGATTAGAAGCTTTGAACTTCAATTTTTGAGTAATCTAGGGTTTGTGTTCTTGAGCAAAATTAGGGCTTTTTGATATAAACAGATTATGGCCGAATTTTGTTGTTAGTTTATGCTAAATTGAAGTGTAACATGTTTAGGTTGCTAAATGATCAAAACCTTGATCCTAAACATGATTTATGAAGATTAAAGTGGACTTTTTGAACCAAAATTGCATGAACTTGATTTAATTGATATGAATGCCATGAGGAACTTATTTAATTGTTCTAATGATTGTTTTTGACATGTTTTAAAAGATAAATGCTAAGGAACTTTGTATACATTTTCATATATGTATATTTGTAAAAGTGTAGAATTGTTAATATTTTGAAAATGTGTATAGAGTTTAATATGGATTAAACATGTCATTGTAATTGTTTAGATTTATGATTTTGCTAAAACTAATGCAAATTTAGATGCACACAAAAATTGTGTTTGATATATTTTGCAGACTGAAAGGGGTGAATCTTCATCACAGGCTCGCAATGCTCCTCCGGAAGATGCAAATCAACAGGAAATTAATAACCAATACCGACAAGATATGCCTAACCCAATTGTTTCATATTCAAACATTCATGAGGCAGATTTACATCCGAATTTGAGATTTGATAGATATTGGATAGACTATCCAAAATATCAAAAGAACCTGCACAACCTTGTGTCTAATAATGTTGAGGTACCCAGAGTTATAGATTGGGCACCATTAGAGGTAGTGGAATTGGCCGAGCCAATCAGGGAATTACTTACTCAAAGGTATGGTAATTCTACTTTTAGTGATTGGGTACATTTATTCAACATGCGTAGACCTGTGTATACAGAATGGTGTATAGAGTTATTATGTACTATTGAAATAAATGATCGGGTAGATACTTTAACCGATCGTAGTTTTCTTAGATTTTTATTAGGAGGGGAGATGCACCATATGTCTTTACTAGATATGGCTCGGGCTTTACGTATATATACGCCCTAGGAACTAGCATCTTATGATTGTCAGAGGTTAATAGTTTATGGTAGGAGGGTGGATGAGAATTTTGATACAAATGACGTATGGAGTAGGATGACTAGCCATCGCCGATTCCAGGGGGGATTATACTCTTATCTTGATATTGATAGAGCTGAATTAAGAGTAATCCATAGGTTTTTAGCCAATTCGATTACACAACGAGGTAAGAATAAGAAAAAGGTAAATGAACAGGATTTGTTTTACCACATGTGTATTCGAGACCCACAGAGCGCTGTAAGTATACCTTTTTGTGTGGGTTATTATTTATTGACTATGGTTAGGGGTATGAGGCGTGGTAGCATAATAGGAGGTGGTATATTTATTACTTTAATTACTGAATATCTCGGTGTGAATAGAAGTCGGGGGGGGGGGGGGAATATTAATGGCAGAACCAGAACCCCGTAATAGAATAGATTTGCGTGTTTATCATGGTGCTAAGGTCTTAAAGAAATGAAATAACGCGGCAGCACGTTATGATGGCAGGCATCCACAAGTTGAGAGAGATCAACAGCAAGGTCAACCGGGAGGGGGTAATCCAATGACGGAAATGCAAATTTTTATGGCTCGACACGAGTATGAAGTGGCTAGACAAAAAGCATTTCAAGATTGGCAGTATCATCAAAGTCAAATCATAAGTCATTGTACACACGTAGGTAGAGACTACATTCCTACCGTTATGCCCGAATTTGCTCCTTGGACTTTAGAGAGCCGACCACCATATCCTACATATGACCCGGCCCAAGCATTTTACAGCATCTATGGATACGCTTGGGACCCATACTGGAACCATCCTCCTCATCCGTAATTTTCTTATTTTATATTTTTGTTTATTTTATTGTAATGTTACTAATTCTAAATTTTCTTATTTCTTATTTCTTATTTTATTATTATAATAGCTTTTATAATTTTCTAACTTTATTAGATTTTAATAATTTTTGAATGTGGTGTGAAAACCCAACTTCAAAAATATGTATATATGTTTTTGTAGTTTATCTCATGTACAAAACAGGGTAAAACAGCGCATTTTCAAAGACTGGCATTAAGTTCAGCAAAAGCTAGTACTTTTGACGAAAAAAAAAAATGAAAAACAAATGTGATGTAACAACAAGACAGAATGAACAAATGATGAGCACCATTTATCATTCAGCAAACAAACGCCATTATGTTTGAAAACTTTGGTAAAATTTAATATTTTTTCTACGCTAATCACCCTCAATAATTTAAATTGTTACTGATTTCTTGCAAATGAGGGTATTGCAAAATCTTAAGTGTGGGAAGGGGTTAAATTCTTTCGGAATGTTAAAATTTTTTGATTTATACACTTGGTTACCATTAAAAATACTAGTAACGTAGTAGTTTTATTAGAATTTAGTGCTCTCTGATAACAAAGAACAGCCCTAGTCTTATATACTGACTACCCAATTCTAGTAAAATTTTTCAAAATTTTCAATTAAATGAATTCAAAATCATGTTTATACATATTTATGAACGATAAAACTAGGTGTTAACACCGAAATTATTGTTATCTCAGAAAGGACATAAATTGAGAAACAAACCAAAATGTTAGAATTCATTTAAAATGGAATAGAGGACAATAAAAATGAAAATAAAAGCCAAGTGTGGGAAAATTACCAAAGTTATTTAAAACATATATCACATATTTTTGTACAAATAACTGAAGATACTTTTGCTTTGGACTAATCTAAAAAGTTTTACCCGATTTACTGTAATATATTTGAAAGAATAGATGGATCTACACGATGAATCAATTCCATCATTAAAAGGAAGTAAAGTCTTCAGAAAAAGAAACGCGCTTCTTGATTTAGGTCATGAAGTTGTCATCCAGACCAGCTGTAGGTTGACGAAAAATCTAGAAAAGTCATCTCTAAAATCAGCAGGAAATCCACGGACCTCAGCATCAAACAGGGTCGCCAAGTGGTCAGACTTATCCTAACCATGAGAGGATCTGTCTCGTAAAATGGGAAGGACGCCGTGCAAATTAGCTTGATAAGACTAATGAATTAGACCCCCAGAAAGGATAATCTCCTTAAAGATTAAAAATCAGCTTTTAAGCCTGATATTACTCAATCCTTGAGATTAACCTTAAAGATTGAGAATTACAAACTCATGGAATTCGATGATATCTAAACTCGAGCCTGAACTAGAAAATATTTTGATCAAAATTAAAACCGATTTGTTTTTTGAAAACCTATTTTCAATGCGCTCATTACCATTGAACGTAAAATCTTAGAAATTCACCTGGAATTCATTAGGTCATCTGAACCAAATCGGGTGTCAACCGTAAGAACGGTGGTTGTATAGCATGGTCAAAGACAGGACCTTGTGCCAGACCGAAAAATTATAAGGGTGAGCTTTACTATTGCTCCTACAAAGGATAGTAATTGCATCCGATACGTTATAGACCATAATTAAAAGCATGTCAGGGGACATTGCCTTAACAGTTGCTTGTTCAACGCTTTCCTTTACAACCGGACAGTAGTTTACCGAAAGGTAATATACGGAGCAAGTATACTGGACGTGTTTCTTTCCCAATACACGGTTAGCAAGTGGGTGACACAAAACCGCAAGTGTTGAGCTAAAATTTTCAAATCTGAAGCCCACCAAACCCACAAAAACAATTTGCAAACACCGGTGAAGGGTTATTCCGGAAAACTTATCTAGGGTAAAAACTAGATTTAATTTTCAAAAGATCAAATGTTTTCATAAAGATCCAATTTCCTTAATGGATCTAAAATTTTATAGTCATGTGGGACTGTAAACCATAACGTTACTACCATTGTTCATACCGCCGTATAGAAATCACTGATGTACAAAGTGTGAAGAATAAAGAAGTGATTCTAGTATATTTCAAGACTATATTGCTTGAGGACAAGCAACGCTCAAGTGTGGGAATATTTGATAATGCTAAAAACGAACATATATTTCATAGCATTATCCCTCAAGAAAGACAAGCTTTTAGTTGCAGTTGTCCTATTTACAAGGAATATTCGTTTAAATATTAAAAGGTGAAGACAAAAGGCAGATTCGACGAATTGAAGACGCAAACAACCAAAAAGCTCAAAAGTACAAAATACAATCAAAGTGGTTCCAATTATTGATAAGAAACGTCTCAAAATTACAAGAGTACAAGACGCAAAACGCAAAGTACAAGATATTAAATTATACGAAAGGACGTTCGAAAATCCAGAACTGGGACCAAAGTCAACTCTCAACGCCCGACGCAACGGACCGAAAGTTACAAATTAATTATGTATATAAATATAATATAATATATAATTAATTATATATTTATATTATATTTATATAATAAAATCCGTCGGCAAACTAAGATCTAAACTTGTGTGAGCTGGATTCCACTGCTCCGCACTCGCGGAGCTTATAAAGGCAACAACCACCGCACTTGCGGAGGTCAAACAGTAAACGTGGGCCTATAAAAGGCCGAGCATTCGGCCGATTTTTACACATCTTTTTCTCTTCACTCATACGTAAACTTATATATATATATATATATATATATATATATATATATATATATATATATATATATATATATATATATATTTTAATTTTAATTTTAATTTTAATCCTAATAATAAGGGTATGTTAGCGAATGTTGTAAGGGTGTAAGTCGAAATTCTATCCGTGTAACGCTACGCTATTTTTAATCATTGTAAGTTATGTTTAACCTTTTTAATTTAATGTCTCGTAGCTAAGTTATTATTATGCTTATTTAAAACGAAGTAATCATGATGTTGGGCTAATTACTAAAATTGGGTAATTGGGCTTTGCTCCATAATTGGGGTTTGGACAAAAGAACGACACTTGTGGAAATTAGACTATGGGCTATTAATGGGCTTTATATTTGTTTAACTAAATGATAGTTTGTTAATTTTAATATAAAGATTTACAATTGGACATACCTATAAATAACCATATACACTCGATCGAACACGATGGGCGGGATATTTATATGTACGAATAATCATTCATTTAACCGGACACGGGAATGGATTAATAGTCACTAGAATTATTAAAACAGGGGTGAAATTATGTACAAGGACACTTGGCGTAATTGATAACAAAGTATTAAAACCTTGGGTTACACGAAGTCGATATCCTGGTGTAATTATTAAACAAAGTATTAAAACCTTATTATAGTTTAAGTCCCCAATTAGTTGGAATATTTGACTTCGGGTATAAGGATAATTTGACGAGGATACTCGCACTTTATATTTATGACTGATGGACTGTTATGGACAAAAATCAGACGGACATATTAAATAATCCAGGACAAAGGACAATTAACCCATGGGCATAAAATTAAAAATCAACACGTCAAACATCATGATTACGGAAGTTTAAATAAGTATAATTCCTTTATTTTCATATTTAATTTCACTTCTAATTATTGCACTTTTATTTATTGTTATTGTATTTAATTGCACTTTTAATTTTCGTACTCTTTAATTATCGTAATTTTATTTTATCGCACTTTTATTTATTCGCAATTTCATTATCGTTATTTACTTTACGCTTTAAATTAAGTCTTTTATTTATTTAATATTTTACATTAGGTTTTAACTGCGACTAAAGTTTTAAAAATCGACAAACCGGTCATTAAACGGTAAAAACCCCCCTTTATAATAATAATATTACTTATATATATTTGTATTTTTATAAATTAAAACTAATATAGCGTTAAGCTTTGTTTAAAAGATTCCCTGTGGAACGAACCGGACTTACTAAAAACTACACAACTGTACGATTAGGTACGCTGCCTATAAGTGTTGTAGCAAGGTTTTGGTATATCCATTCTATAAATAAATAAATATCTTGTGTAAAATTGTATCGTATTTAATAGTATTTCCTAGTAAAAATAAAGCTATTTCATATACACCTCGCATAACATCAAGTAATTTTTGGCGCCGCTGCCGGGGAACTTAAACGCCGAAAGCGCAACGCTAATGATATAAAAAAAAAATAATAATAATATAATTTTGTAAAAGTTTTTATTAAGTCCTTCGTATAAAAATATAAGTTTTTTTTTAAAATATAAAAATATAAAAATACAAAAAGAGTTTGTTAAAAAAATATATAAAGTTTAAAAAAAAGTCTTTTTACTTTTGAGTTTAAAAATAAGTATTTTATTGTTTTATAAAAATATTTAGTTATATTTATATTTTATATATATTTGATAAAATAGAAAAACATAAAAAAAAATAAAAATAAAAAAAACTGAAACTGTGCAAAAACGAACCCCTTTTCAGCCTAAATTTGACCCTCCGCGACTTGCGGAGCTTTTGAACTGGACCTAACCGCACTCGCGGAGGTCAATCTGACAGGTTAACCTAGGACTGCAATTATATGAAATTAGGGTTTAATTAATTTAATTATTTAGTTTTTAGGGTTTTATTTAATTAATTAGTTTAGTTATTTATTTAATTTGTATTATTAAGTTATAATTAGTTTAATTAATTTATAAAATTAATAGTTTTATTAAATAAATAATATAAAAATAATATTTTTATAAAAATTGTACTTTTTACAACTTTAAGTATATTTTTATATTTTGTACTTTTTTTATTCGTTTTAGCGTAATATTTGTATTTTTCGCTCGTATTTAGTTTTAAATCATAGTATTTGCCATAGTTATTTTTATTTCTAGATTTTTAGGCTTTGCCGTAAAATCCCTTAAGTGCTTTTTCTTTAGACTAAGATTTAGGTGCTTTAGAATTTTGCGACGCTGTTCTAAGTTTTTAGTACCTTTTTAAGATATTGCCATTTGGGATATAGAATTCCTTGTAAGCTTTAATATTTTTAGACGCAACTTCTAATTCTTAGTTTTTAGTTCCTTTTTAAGTTTCGACGCACTACTTTCTTATTTTTATTTTTCGACGCCTATTATTTTTCAATCTTTTATTTTTCGACGTTTTTCGACGCGCTCTTTTTCTCTCTTATTTCTCGCCATTCTAGTTTTTAGGACTTAGAATTTTCTCTATTTCTTATCTAATATTTCTTTAAATTTCAAACAAAAAATTGTTTTAAGTGGTTAAATTGATAGACATCAAAATTTCCTGGTTCGTAGTAATAGTTGGATTTGTACGTGGACCGGGTTATTGGAGCCAAACAGTACTCAATTATATTGAGACCAAACGAATCCTGCCCCTCTGCTGCATCTTTTGGCTGTTCGAAACGTGGGCAAAATCAGAAAAGTCTATTAATTGGATAACTTATATAATTTTTCTTTCTTTTTAAAAAACTAATAGGATATTCAGTGAATGCACCGAGCAAAACGTTCACCACCTTTTGTACGTTCATCACCTGTAACTCGATCAAGATATCTAGCAAATATTGTTGCCGTTGATTTTTCTTTAGAATCGTCATCCAGTCGACCAAGTACTCCAATTCAAATTTCAGATAATCCATTTTTTGAACCCGACCTCACAATTGAGAATCCGGAGAATATTCAGGGACGATTTCGAGATCCTGAACCATTAATTTTTCCTCCGGAACCACCAATCATGCAAACAGAGATTGTTGAGGAACGAACTATTAAATCAAAATCCTCTAGTGATTCAGATTCAACAAATTCAATCATGGAAAATCTGGAACCTTTAAGTATGGAAGACCGAATGAGAGCTAAACGCACTGGCCAAGGTCACGCAATTACTCATCCAGACATTAATGCGCCAGATTATGAAATCAAAGGACAAATTCTACACATGGTGACTAATCAATGCCAATTTAGTGGTGCACCGAAGGAAGATCCAAATGAACATCTTCGTACCTTTAATAGGATCTGCACTCTGTTTAAATTAAGAGAAGTTGAAGATGAACAGATATATCTCATGTTATTTCCCTGGACTTTAAAGGGAGAAACCAAAGATTGGTTAGAATCATTACCTGAAGGGGCGATTGATACATGGGACGTTTTAGTTGAAAATTTCTTAAATAATTCTTTCCGGCATCCAAAGCCGTGAGACTTCAAGGAGAAATTGTTACGTTCACACAGAAGCCAAATAAAACTCTATATGAGGCATGGACCAGATTTGGAAAGTTATTGAGAGGATGTCCGCAACATGGTTTAGACACCTGTCAAATAGTACAAATATTCTACCAAGGATGCGACATCACTACAAGGAAAGACATAGACATAGCAGCTGGTGGTTCTATTATGAAGAAAACAGAAACTGACGCTTATAAGATTATTGATAACACTGCTTCCCACTCACATGAGTGGCACCAAGAAAAAGATATCGTTAGATCATCTAAAGCAGCTAGAGCCGATTCTAGCCATGACTTAGATTCCATTTCTGCAAAGATAGATGCTGTCGAGAGACGAATGGAAAAGATGACTAAGGATATTCACTCAATACGAATTAGTTGTGAGCAGTGTGGAGGACTACATTTGATAAAAGATTGTCTTAGTATTGAACTAACAATGGAACAAAGAGAGAATGTTTCATACATAAACCAAAGGCCTGGAAATAATTATCAGAATAATTATCAACTGCCAAGACTGATTAACAACCAAAACCAGAATTATAATTGAAATGTTCCATACAACAAACCACCACAAACCGATGATAAAATGCCAAATTTAGAAGATATGATGACGAAGCTAGTTGAATCTCAAACACAGTTTTTCACATCTCAGAAACAAACAAATGAACAAAATGCTCAAGCATTTAGAAATCAACAAGCTTCTATTTAAAATCTGGAACAAGAAGTAAGTAACCTAGCAAGGTTGATAGGTGAAAAAAAACCGGGAAGTCTACCTAGTGATACAAATGCTAACCCCCGGAATGAAACAGCTAAAGCCATTACCACAAGAAGTGGTATTACACTTAAACCACCTGAAATACCTGTAATTTCTGATGAAGCTATTCCTACTCCACAAGAACCACAACCTGAACAAAATAAGGAAAAAGAACCGATAGTGGAAAAGGTTAATGAAGATAACACAGTTAAGGCTAAACCTTATGTTAAACCATACCAACCACCACTTCCTTACCCAAGTAAAATGAGAAAAGAGAGACTTGAAGTCGAGCAATCCAAATTCTTGGATATGTTTAAACAGATAAATGTCTGAAATGTCCCGTTCTTATTGATTAAAAACGTTCCATATTAATTGATTTCGTTGTGGGGTTTTGACCTCTATATGAGACGTTTTTCAAATACTGCATTCATTTTAAAACAAACCATAACCTTTATTTCATCAATAAAGGTTTAAAAAGCTTTACGTAGATTATCAAATAATGATAATCTAAAATATCCTGTTTACACACGACCATTACATAATGGTTTACAATACAAATATGTTACAACAAAATAAGTTTCTTGAATGCAGTTTTTACACAATATCATACAAACATGGACTCCAAATCTCGTCCTTATTTAAGTATGCGACAGCGGAAGCTCTTAATAATCACCTGAGAATAAACATGCTTAAAACGTCAACAAAAATGTTGGTGAGTTATAGGTTTAACCTATATATATCAAATCATAATAATAGACCACAAGATTTCATATTTCAATACACATCCCATACATAGAGATAAAAGTCATTCATATGGTGAACACCTGGTAATCGACATTAACAAGATGCATATAATAGAATATCCCCATCATTCCGGGACACCCTTCGAATATGATATAAATTTCGAAGTACTAAAGCATCCGGTACTTTGGATGGGGTTTGTTAGGCCCAATAGATCTATCTTTAGGATTCGCGTCAATTAGGGTGTCTGTTCCCTAAGTCTTAGATTACCAGACTTAATAAAAAGGGGCATATTCGATTTCGATAATTCAACCATAGAATGTAGTTTCACGTACTTGTGTCTATTTTGTAAATCATTTATAAAACCTGCATGTATTCTCATCCCAAAAATATTAGATTTTAAAAGTGGGACTATAACTCACTTTCACAGATTTTTACTTCGTCGGGAAGTAAGACTTGGCCACTGGTTGATTCACGAACCTATAACAATATATACATATATATCAAAGTATGTTCAAAATATATTTACAACACTTTTAATATATTTTGATGTTTTAAGTTTATTAAGTCAGCTGTCCTCGTTAGTAACCTACAACTAGTTGTCCACAGTTAGATGTACAGAAATAAATCGATAAATATTATCTTGAATCAATCCACGACCCAGTGTATACGTATCTCAGTATTGATCACAACTCAAACTATATATATTTTGGAATCAACCTCAACCCTGTATAGCTAACTCCAACATTCACATATAGAGTGTCTATGGTTGTTCCGAAATATATATAGATGTGTCGACATGATAGGTCGAAACATTGTATACGTGTCTATGGTATCTCAAGATTACATAATATACAATACAAGTTGATTAAGTTATGGTTGGAATAGATTTGTTACCAATTTTCACGTAGCTAAAATGAGAAAAATTATCCAATCTTGTTTTACCCATAACTTCTTCATTTTAAATCCGTTTTGGGTGAATCAAATTGCTATGGTTTCATATTGAACTCTATTTTATGAATCTAAACAGAAAAAGTATAGGTTTATAGTCGGAAAAATAAGTTACAAGTCATTTTTGTAAAGGTAGTCATTTCAGTCGAAAGAACGACGTCTAGATGACCATTTTAGAAAACATACTTCCACTTTGAGTTTAACCATAATTTTTGGATATAGTTTCATGTTCATAATAAAAATCATTTTCTCAGAATAACAACTTTTAAATCAAAGTTTATCATAGTTTTTAATTAACTAACCCAAAACAGCCCGCGGTGTTACTACGACGGCGTAAATCCGGTTTTACGGTGTTTTTCGTGTTTCCAAGTTTTAAATCATTAAGTTAGCATATCATATAGATATAGAACATGTGTTTAGTTGATTTTAAAAGTCAAGTTAGAAGGATTAACTTTTGTTTGCGAACAAGTTTAGAATTAACTAAACTATGTTCTAGTGATTACAAGTTTAAACCTTCGAATAAGATAGCTTTATATGTATGAATTGAATGATGTTATGAACATCATTAATACCTTAAGTTCCTTGGATAAACCTACTGGAAAAGAGAAAAATGGATCTAGCTTCAACGGATCCTTGGATGGCTCGAAGTTCTTGAAGCAGAATCATGACACGAAAACAAGTTCAAGTAAGATCATCACTTAAAATAAGATTGTTATAGTTATAGAAATTGAACCAAAGTTTGAATATGATTATTACCTTGTATTAGAATGATAATCTACTGTAAGAAACAAAGATTTCTTGAGGTTGGATGATCACCTTACAAGATTGGTAGTGAGCTAGCAAACTTGAAAGTATTCTTGATTTTATGTAACTAGAACTTGTAAAATATATGAAGAACACTTAGAACTTGAAGATAGAACTTGAGAGAGATCAATTAGATGAAGAAAATTGAAGAATTAAAGTGTTTTTAGGTGTTTTTGGTCGTTGGTATATGGATTAGATATAAAGGATATGTAATTTTGTTTTCATGTAAATAAGTCATGAATGATTACTCATATTTTTGTAATTTTATGAGATATTTCATGCTAGTTGCCAAATGATGGTTCCCACATGTGTTAGGTGACTCACATGGGCTGCTAAGAGCTGATCATTGAAGTGTATATACCAATAGTACATACATCTAAAAGCTGTGTATTTTACGAGTATGAATACGGGTGCATACGAGTAGAATTGTTGATGAAACTGAACGAGAATGTAATTGTAAGCATTTTTGTTAAGTAGAAGTATTTTGATAAGTGTCTTGAAGTCTTTCAAAAGTGTATGAATACATATTAAAACACTACATGTATATACATTTTAACTGAGTTGTTAAGTCATCGTTAGTCGTTACATGTAAATGTTGTTTTGAAACCTTTAGGTTAACGATCTTGTTGAATGTTGTTAACCCATTGTTTATTATAACAAATGAGATGTTAAATTGTTATATTATCATGATATTATGATATATAATATATCTTAGTATGATGTATATACAGTTAAATGTCGTTACAACGATAATCGTTACATATATGTCTCGTTTCGAAATCATTAAGTTAGTAGTCTTATTTTTACATATGTATTTCATTGTTAATACACTTAATAATATATTTACTTATCATTTAACATAATTAACTAAGTGTATCAATATCTTAATATGATTCATATGTACCTAGTAAGACGTTGTTATAACGATAATCGTTATATATATCGTTTTCGAGTTTCTTAAATTAATAGTCTCATTTTTATGTATATAACTCATTGTTAAAATACCTAATGAGATACATACTTATAATAAAATCATGTTAACTATATGTATAACCATATATATGTCATCGTATAGTTTTTACAAGTTTTAACGTTCGTGAATCACCGGTCAACTTGGGTGGTCAATTGTCTATATGAAACATATTTCAATTAATCAAGTCTTAACAAGTTTGATTGCTTAACATGTTGGAAACATTTAATCATGTAAATATCAATCTCAATTAATATATATAAACATGGAAAAGTTCGGGTCACTACAGTACCTACCCGTTAAATAAATTTCGTCCCGAAATTTTAAGCTGTTGAAGGTGTTGACGAATCTTCTGGAAATAGATGCGGGTATTTCTTCTTCATCTGATCTTTACGCTCCCAGGTGAACTCGGGTCCTCTACGAGCATTCCATCGAACCTTAACAATTGGTATCTTGTTTTGCTTAAGTCTTTTAACCTCACGATCCATTATTTCGACGGGTTCTTCGATGAATTGAAGTTTTTCGTTGATTTGGATTTCATCTAATGGAATAGTGAGATCTTCTTTAGCAAAACATTTCTTCAAATTTGAGACGTGGAAAGTGTTATGTACAGCCGCGAGTTGTTGAGGTAACTCAAGTCGGTAAGCTACTGGTCCGACACGATCGATAATCTTGAATGGTCCAATATACCTTGGATTTAATTTCCCTCTTTTACCAAATCGAACAACGCCTTTCCAAGGTGCAACTTTAAGCATGACCATCTCTCCAATTTCAAATTCTATATCTTTTCTTTTAATGTCAGCGTAGCTCTTTTGTCGACTTTGGGCGGTTTTCAACCGTTGTTGAATTTGGATGATCTTCTCGGTAGTTTCTTGTATAATCTCCGGACCCGTAATCTGTCTATCCCCCACTTCACTCCAACAAATCAGAGACCTGCACTTTCTACCATAAAGTGCTTCAAACGGCGCCATCTCAATGCTTGAATGGTAGCTGTTTTTGTAGGAAAATTCTGCTAACGGTAGATGTCGATGCCAACTGTTTCCGAAATCAATAACACATGCTCGTAGCATGTCTTCAAGCGTTTGTATCGTCCTTTCGCTCTGCCCATCAGTTTGTGGATGATAGGCAGTACTCATGTCTAGACGAGTTCCTAATGCTTGCTGTAATGTCTGCCAGAATCTTGAAATAAATCTGCCATCCCTATCAGAGATAATAGAGAGTGGTATTCCATGTCTGGAGACGACTTCCTTCAAATACAGTCGTGCTAACTTCTCCATCTTGTCATCTTTTCTTATTGACAGGAAGTGTGCTGATTTGGTGAGACGATCAACTATTACCCAAATAGTATCAAAACCACTTGCAGTCCTTGGCAATTTAGTGATGAAATCCATGGTAATGTTTTCCCATTTCCATTCCGGGATTTCGGGTTGTTGAAGTAGACCTGATGATTTCTGATGCTCAGCTTTGACCTTAGAACACGTCAAACATTCTCCTACGTATTTAGCAACATTGGCTTTCATACCCGGCCACCAAAAATGTTTTTTGAGATCCTTGTACATCTTCCCCGTTCCAGGATGTATTGAGTATCTGGTTTTATGAGCTTCTCTAAGTACCATTTCTCTCATATCTCCAAATTTTGGTACCCAAATCCTTTCAGCCCTATACCGGGTTCCGTCTTCCTGAATATTAAGATGCTTCTCCGATCCTTTGGGTATTTCATCCTTTAAATTTTCCTCTTTTAAAACTCCTTGTTGCGCCTCCTTTATTTGAGTAGTAAGGTTATTATGAATCATTATATTCATAGATTTTACTCGAATGGGTTCTCTGTCCTTCCTGCTCAAGGCATCGGCTACCACATTTGCCTTCCCCGGGTGGTAACGAATCTCAAAGTCGTAATCATTCAATAATTCAATCCACCTACGCTGCCTCATATTCAGTTGTTTCTGATTAAATATGTGTTGAAGACTTTTGTGGTAAATATATATAATACTTTTGACCCCATATAAGTAGTGCCTCCAAGTCTTTAATGCAAAAACAACCGCGCCTAATTCCAAATCATGCGTCGTATAATTTTGTTCGTGAATCTTCAATTGTCTAGACGCATAAGCAATCACCTTCGTTCGTTGCATTAATACACAATCGAGACCTTGCTTTGATGCGTCACAATAAATCACAAAATCATCATTCCCTTCAGGCAATGACAATATAGGTGCCGTAGTTAGCTTTTTCTTCAATAACTGAAACGCTTTCTCTTGTTCATCATTCCATTCAAATTTCTTCCCTTTATGCGTTAATGCAGTCAAGGGTTTTGCTATTCTGGAAAAGTCTTGGATGAACCTTCTGTAGTAACCAGCTAGTCCTAAAAACTGGCGTATGTGTTTCAGAGTTTTCGGGGTTTCCCACTTTTCAACAGTTTCTATCTTTGCCGGATCCACCTTAATACCTTCTTTGTTCACTATGTGACCGAGGAATTGAACTTCTTCCAACCAAAATGCACACTTTGAAAACTTAGCGTACAATTCTTCCTTCCTCAATACTTCTAACACCTTTCTCAAATGTTCACCATGTTCTTGGTCATTCTTTGAGTAAATAAGTATGTCATCAATGAAAACAATGACAAACTTGTCAAGGTATGGTCCACACACTCGGTTCATAAGGTCCATGAACACAGCTGGTGCATTAGTTAAACTAAATGGCATGACCATAAACTCGTAATGACCGTAACGTGTTCTGAAAGCAGTCTTTGGAATATCATCTTCTTTCACCCGCATTTGATGATACCCAGAACGTAAGTCAATCTTTGAATAAACAGACGAGCCTTGTAGTTGATCAAATAAGTCGTCGATTCTCGGTAGTGGGTAGCGGTTCTTGATGGTAAGTTTGTTCAACTCTCGGTAGTCGATACACAACCTGAATGTACCATCTTTCTTCTTGACAAACAAAACAGGAGCTCCCCACGGTGATGTGCTTGGTCGAATGAAACCACGCTCTAAAAGTTCTTGTAATTGGCTTTGCAGTTCTTTCATCTCGCTGGGTGCGAGTCTGTAAGGAGCACGAGCTATTGGTGCAGCTCCTGGTACAAGATCTATTTGAAATTCAACGGATCGATGTGGGGGTAATCCCGGTAATTCTTTCGGAAATACATCAGGAAATTCTTTTGCAATGGGAACATCATTGATGCTCTTTTCTTCAGTTTGTACTTTCTCGACGTGTGCTAGAACAGCATAGCAACCTTTTCTTATTAGTTTTTGTGCCTTCAAATTACTAATAAGATGTAGCTTCGTGTTGCCCTTTTCTCCGTACACCATTAAGGGTTTTCCTTTTTCTCGTATAATGCGAATTGCATTTTTGTAATAGACGATCTCTGCTTTCACTTCTTTCAACCAGTCCATACCGATTATCACATCAAAACTCCCTAACTCTACTGGTATCAAATCAATCTTAAATGTTTCGCTAGCCAGTTTAATTTCTCGATTCCGACATATATTATCTGCTGAAATTAATTTACCATTAGCTAATTCGAGTAAAAATTTACTATCCAAAGGCGTCAATGGACAACTTAATTTAGCACAAAAATCTCTACTCATATAGCTTCTATCCGCACCCGAATTAAATAAAACGTAAGCAGATTTATTGTCAATAAGAAACGTACCCGTAACAAGCTTCGGGTCTTCCTGTGCCTCTGCCGCATTAATATTAAAAACTCTTCCGCGGCCTTGTCCATTCGTGTTCTCCTGGTTCGGGCAATTTCTAATAATGTGGCCCGATTTTCCACATTTATAACAAACTACATTGGCATAACTTGCTCCGACAGTACTTGCTCCGCCATTACTCTTTCCGACACCATTTGTTCCTTTCGTGCTATTAACCCCTGGTCCGTAGACCTCACACTTCGCCGCGCTATGACCATTTCTTTTACACTTGTTGCAAAATTTAGTGCAGAACCCCGAGTGATACTTTTCACACCTTTGGCATAGTTGCTTCTGATTGTTGTTGTTGTTGCGGTTATTATTGTTGTTGGGATGATTGTTGTAGTTGCTGTTGTTGTTGTTGTTGTTGTTGTTGGGCTGTTTGTTGTAGTTGCGATTGATGTTGCAATTGTTGTTGTTGTTGTTGTATTATTGGTGATTCTTATCACCGTTTTCCTCCCACTTTCTTTTGACTTGCTTCACATTGGCCTCTTCAGCAGTCTGTTCTTTAATTCTTTCTTCAATCTGGTTCACTAGTTTGTGAGCCATTCTACATGCCTGTTGTATGGAGGCGGGCTCGTGTGAACTTATATCTTCTTGGATTCTTTCCGGTAATCCTTTCACAAACGCGTCGATCTTCTCTTCCTCATCTTCGAATGCTCCCGGACACAATAGGCACAATTCTGTGAATCGTCTTTCGTACGTGGTAATATCAAATCCTTGGGTTCGTAACCCTCTAAGTTCTGTCTTGAGCTTATTGACCTCGGTTCTGGGACGGTACTTCTCGTTCATCAAGTGCTTGAATGCTGACCACGGTAGTGCGTACGCATCGTCTTGTCCCACTTGCTCTAGATAGGTATTCCACCATGTTAACGCAGAACCTGTGAAGGTATGCGTAGCGTACTTCACTTTGTCCTCTTCAGTACACTTACTTATGGCAAACACCGATTCGACCTTCTCGGTCCACCGTTTCAATCCGATCGGTCCTTCGATTCCATCAAATTCTAAAGGTTTGCAGGCAGTGAATTCTTTGTAGGTGCATTCTACACGATTTCCTGTACTGCTAGATCCAAGGTTATTGTTGGTATGTAGCGCAGCCTGTACTGCGGCTATGTTTGAAGCTAAAAAAGTACGGAATTCCTCTTCATTCATATTCACGGTGTGTCGAGTAGTCGGTGCCATTTCCTTCAAAATAGTCAAATGGAACAAGTTAATCATACAGAATATTAAGAGTAGTTAATAGTATTTCGTAGCATAATATGAACTCATTTATAAAAGCTTTTTCTTCATATTAGCGTTTTATAAGTTTAAATTCGGGTAGTACCTACCCGTTAAGTTCATACTTAGTAGCTAATATACAATTCAACTACTACAATTCTATATGAAAAACTGATTATAATAATATTTCGCGTTCAAACTTTTATACAATATTTTACAAACTTACAATACCGCTTATTTTACATAAAGCATGAAATATAGCACACAATAACTTTGATACAAGATAGTTGTGAAGATAATTCTAGCTAGTACACAAGTCGTTCAGCAAAGGCAATAAAGACACGAAATTCATACGTCCAGAAACAAGTCATGCATTCTGGTTTTACTAGGATTACTTCCCATCCTTGGTCTTGTGGAACATAACCGTTATGGCCGTTGATAACACAGCGTGTTGTAACATCTTCAAAGGGACGAGGGTTACGTAATGTCCAACAGTCCCGTAACAATCTAAAAACCTCATTTCTTACCCCAATTACCGACTCCGTCACTTGTGGGAACATTTTGTTTAATAGTTGTAGCCCGATGTTCTTGTTCTCACTTTGGTGAGAAGCGAACTTTACTAATCCGTAAGCATAACATGCTTCTTTATGTTGCATGTTAGCCGCTTTTTCTAAATCACGAAGTCCAATATTCGGATATATTGAGTCAAAATAATTTCTTAACCCGTTGCGTAAAATAGCATTTGGGTTCCCCGCAATATATGCGTCAAAGTAAACACATCGTAACTTATGGGTTTCCCAATGTGATATCCCCCATCTTTCAAACGAAAGTCTCTTATAAACCAAGACATTCTTGGAACGTTCTTCGAATGTCTTACAAACTGATCTCGCCTTAAATAGTTGTGCCGAGGAATTCTGACCGACTCTAGACAAGATTTCATCAATCATGTCTCCGGGTAGGTCTCTTAAAATATTGGGTTGTCTATCCATTTTGTGTTTTTAAACTGTAAAATAGACAAGAGTTAGATTCATAAAAAAATACTTATTAATACAAGCAATTTTTACATATATCATAAAGCATAAGCACACTATATTACATATATTACACCACACGAATACAACTATCTTATTCCGACTCGCTCGTTTCTTCTTCTTCGGTTTTGGTTCGTTTTGCCAAGTTTCTAGGGATATATGATGTTCCCCTAATACTAACTGTCGTTTTCCACAACGGTTTAGAAAAACCTGGTGGTTTAGAGGTTCCCGGGTCATTGTTACAACTTAAGGACTTCGGGGGTTGACGATACATATAAAGTTCATCGGGGTTGAAATTAGATTTCTCTATTTTTATGCCCTTTCCCTTATTATTTTCTTTTGCCTTTTTAAATTCAGTTGGGGTAATTTCTATAACATCATCGGAATTCTCGTCGGAATCCGATTCATCGGAGAATTGGTAATCCTCCCAATATTTTGCTTCCTTGGCGGAAACACCATTGACCATAATTAACCTTGGTCGGTTGGTTGAGGATTTTCTTTTACTTAACCATTTTATTATTTCCCCCACCGGTTCTACTTCTTCATCCGGTTCCGATTCTTCTTCCGGTTCCGACTCTTCTTCCGGTTCCGCTTCGGGAACTTGTGAATCAGTCCACGAATCATTCCAATTTACATTTGACTCTTCATTATTATTAGGTGAGTCAATGGGACTTGTTCTAGAGGTAGACATCTATCACATAATATCAAACGCGTTAAGAGATTAATATATCACATAATATTCACATGTTAAAAATATATAGTTTCCAACAAAATTTGTTAAGCAATCATTTTTCAAGTAAACACGGTCGAAGTCCAGACTCACTAATGCATCCTAACAAACTCGATAAGACACACTAATGCAAAATTCTGGTTCTCTAAGACCAACGCTCGGATACCAACTGAAATGTCCCGTTCTTATTGATTAAAAACGTTCCATATTAATTGATTTCGTTGCGGGGTT
Organism: Rutidosis leptorrhynchoides; assembly: GCF_046630445.1. Classification (NCBI taxonomy): domain Eukaryota; kingdom Viridiplantae; phylum Streptophyta; class Magnoliopsida; order Asterales; family Asteraceae; genus Rutidosis; species Rutidosis leptorrhynchoides. The sequence continues at coordinate 308,794,369 of NC_092339.1, read as the reverse complement.
TTGACCTCTATATGAGACGTTTTTCAAAGACCGCATTCATTTTAAAACAAACCATAACCTTTATTTCATCAATAAAGGTTTAAAAAGCTTTACGTAGATTATCAAATAATGATAATCTAAAATATCCTGTTTACACACGACCATTACATAATGGTTTACAATACAAATATGTTACAACAAAATAAGTTTCTTGAATGCAGTTTTTACACAATATCATACAAACATGGACTCCAAATCTCGTCCTTATTTAAGTATGCGACAGCGGAAGCTCTTAATAATCACCTGAGAATAAACATGCTTAAAACGTCAACAAAAATGTTGGTGAGTTATAGGTTTAACCTATATATATCAAATCATAATAATAGACCACAAGATTTCATATTTCAATACACATCCCATACATAGAGATAAAAGTCATTCATATGGTGAACACCTGGTAATCGACATTAACAAGATGCATATAACAGAATATCCCCATCATTCCGGGACACCCTTCGGATATGATATAAATTTCGAAGTACTAAAGCATCCGGTACTTTGGATGGGGTTTGTTAGGCCCAATAGATCTATCTTTAGGATTCGCGTCAATTAGGGTGTCTGTTCCCTAATTCTTAGATTACCAGACTTAATAAAAAGGGGCATATTCGATTTCGATAATTCAACCATAGAATGTAGTTTCACGTACTTGTGTCTATTTTGTAAATCATTTATAAAACCTGCATGTATTCTCATCCCAAAAATATTAGATTTTAAAAGTGGGACTATAACTCACTTTCACAGATTTTTACTTCGTCGGGAAGTAAGACTTGGCCACTGGTTGATTCACGAACCTATAACAATATATACATATATATCAAAGTATGTTCAAAATATATTTACAACACTTTTAATATATTTTGATGTTTTAAGTTTATTAAGTCAGCTGTCCTCGTTAGTAACCTACAACTTGTAGTGACCCGAACTTTTCCATGTTTATATATATTAATTGAGATTGATATTTACATGATTAAATGTTTCCAACATGTTAAGCAATCAAACTTGTTAAGACTTGATTAATTGAAATAGGTTTCATATAGACAATTGACCACCCAAGTTGACCGGTGATTCACGAACGTTAAAACTTGTAAAAACTATATGATGACATATATATGGTTATATATATAGTTAACATGATATTATGATAAGTAAACATATCATTAATTATATTAACAATGAACTACATATGTAAAAACAAGACTACTAACTTAATGATTTTGAAACGAGACATATATGTAACGATTATCGTTGTAACGACATTTAATGTATATATATCATATTAAGAGATATTCGTACATCATAATATCATGATAATATAATAATTTAAAATCTCTTTTGATATTATAAACATTGGGTTAACAACATTTAACAAGATCGTTAACCTAAAGGTTTCAAAACAACATTTACATGTAACGACTAACGATGACTTAACGACTCAGTTAAAATGTATATACATGTAGTGTTTTAATATGTATTCATACACTTTTGAAAGACTTCAAGACACTTATCAAAATACTTCTACTTAACAAATATGCTTACAATTACATCCTCGTTCAGTTTCATCAACAATTCTACTCGTATGCACCCGTATTCGTACTCGTACAATACACAGCTTTTAGATGTATGTACTATTGGTATATACACTCCAATGATCAGCTCTTAGCAGCCCATGTGAGTCACCTAACACATGTGGGAACCATCATTTGGCAACTAGCATGAAATATCTCATAAAATTACAAAAATATGAGTAATCATTCATGACTTATTTACATGAAAACAAAATAACATATCCTTTATATCTAATCCATACACCAACGACCAAAAACACCTACAAACACTTTCATTCTTCAATTTTCTTCATCTAATTGATCTCTCTCAAGTTCTATCTTCAAGTTCTAAGTGTTCTTCATAAATTCCAAAAGTTCTAGTTTCATAAAATCAAGAATACTTTCAAGTTTGCTAGCTCACTTCCAATCTTGTAAGGTGATCATCCAACCTCAAGAAATCTTTGTTTCTTACAGTAGGTTATCATTATAATACAAGGTAATAATTATATTCAAACTTTGGTTCAATTTCTATAACTATAACAATCTTATTTTAAGTGATGATCTTACTTGAACTTGTTTTCGTGTCATGATTCTGCTTCAAGAACTTCGAGCCATCCAAGGATTCACTGAAGCTAGATCCATTTTTCTCTTTTCCAGTAGGTTTATCCAAGGAACTTAAGGTAGTAATGATGTTCATAACATCATTCGATTCATACATATAAAGCTATCTTATTCGAAGGTTTAAACTTGTAATCACTAGAACATAGTTTAGTTAATTCTAAACTTGTTCGCAAACAAAAGTTAATCCTTCTAACTTGAATTTTAAAATAAATTAAACACATGTTCTATATCTATATGATATGCTAACTTAATGATTTAAAACCTGGAAACACGAAAAACACCGTAAAACCGGATTTACGCCGTCGTAGTAACACCGCGGGCTGTTTTAGGTTAGTTAATTAAAAACTATGATAAACTTTGATTTAAAAGTTGTTATTCTGAGAAAATGATTTTTATTATGAACATGAAACTATATCCAAAAATTATGGTTAAACTCAAAGTAGAAGTATGTTTTCTAAAATGGTCATCTAGACGTCGTTCTTTCGACTGAAATGACTACTTTTAGAAAAACGACTTGTAACTTATTTTTCCGACTATAAACCTATACTTTTTATGTTTAGATTTATAAAATAGGGTTCAATATGAAACCATAGCAATTTTATTCACTCAAAACGGATTTAAAATGAAGAAGTTATGGGTAAAACAAGATTGGATAATTTTTCTCATTTTAGCTACGTGAAAATTGGTAACAAATCTATTCCAACCATAACTTAATCAACTTGTATTGTATATTATGTAATCTTGAGATACCATAGACACGTATACAATATTTCGACCTATCATGTCGACACATCTATATATATTTCGGAACAACCATAGACACTCTATATGTGAATGTTGGAGTTAGCAATACAGGGTTGAGGTTGATTCCAAAATATATATAGTTTGAGTTGTGATCAATACTGAGATATGTATACACTGGGTCGTGGATTGATTTAAGATAATATTTATCGATTTATTTCTGTACATCTAACTGTGGACAACTAGTTGTAGGTTACTAACGAGGACAGCTGACTTAATAAACTTAAAACATCAAAATATATTAAAAGTGTTGTAAATATATTTTGAACATACTTTGATATATATGTATATATTGTTATAGGTTCGTGAATCAACCAGTGGCCAAGTCTTACTTCCCGACGAAGTAAAAATCTGTGAAAGTGAGTTATAGTCCCACTTTTAAAATCTAATATTTTTGGGATGAGAATACCTGCAGGTTTTATAAATGATTTACAAAATAGACACAAGTACGTGAAACTACATTCTATGGTTGAATTATCGAAATCGAATATGCCCCTTTTTATTAAGTCTGGTAATCTAAGAATTAGAGAACAGACACCCTAATTGACGCGAATCCTAAAGATAGATCTATCGGGCCCAACAAGCCCCATCCAAAGTACCGGATGCTTTAGTACTTCGAAATTTATATCATATCCGAAGGGTGTCCCGGAATGATGGGGATATTCTTATATATGCATCTTGTTAATGTCGGTTACCAGGTGTTCACCATATGAATGACTTTTATCTCTATGTATGGGATGTGTATTGAAATATGAAATCTTGTGGTCTATTATTATGATTTGATATATATAGGTTAAACCTATAACTCACCAACATTTTTGTTGACGTTTTAAGCATGTTTATTCTCAGGTGATTATTAAGAGCTTCCGCTGTCGCATACTTAAATAAGGACGAGATTTGGAGTCCATGTTTGTATGATATTGTGTAAAAACTGCATTTCAAGAAACTTATTTTGTTGTAACATATTTGTATTGTAAACCATTATGAATGGTCGTGTGTAAACAGGATATTTTAGATTATCATTATTTGATAATCTACGTAAAGCTTTTTAAACCTTTATTGATAAAATAAAGGTTATGGTTTGTTTTAAAATGAATGCAGTCTTTGAAAAACGTCTCATATAGAGGTCAAAACCTCGCAACGAAATCAATTAATATGGAACGTTTTTAATCAATAAGAACGGGACATTTCAGTTGGTATCCGAGCGTTGGTCTTAGAGAACCAGAATTTTGCATTAGTGTGTCTTATCGAGTTTGTTAGGATGCATTAGTGAGTCTGGACTTCGACCGTGTTTACTTGAAAAATGATTGCTTAACAAATTTTGTTGGAAACTATATATTATTTTTAACATGTGAATATTATGTGATATATTAATCTCTTAACGCGTTTGATATTATGTGATAGATGTCTACCTCTAGAACAAGTCCCATTGACTCACCTAATAATAATGAAGAGTCAAATGTAAATTGGAATGATTCGTGGACTGATTCACAAGTTCCCGAAGAGGAACCGGAAGAAGAGTCGGAACCGGAAGAAGAATCGGAACCGGAAGAAGAATCGGAACCGGATGAAGAAATAGAACCGGTGGGGGAAATAATAAAACGGTTAAGTAAAAGAAAATCCTCAACCAACCGACCAAGGTTAATTATGGTCAATGGTGTTTCCGCCAAGGAAGCAAAATATTGGGAGGATTACCAATTCTCCGATGAATCGGATTCCGACGAGAATTCCGATGATGTTATAGAAATTACCCCAACTGAATTTAAAAAGGCAAAAGAAAATAATAAGGGAAAGGGCATAAAAATAGAGAAATCTAATTCCAACTCCGATGAACTTTATATGTATCGTCAACCCCCGGAGTCCTTAAGTTGTAACAATGACCCGGGAACCTCTAAACCACCAGGTTTTTCTAAACCAATGTGGATTACGACGGCTCGTATTAGGGGAACATCATATATTCCTAGAAACTTGGCAAAACGAACCAAAACCGAAGAAGAAGAAGAAGAAACAAGCGAGTCGGAATAAGATAGTTGTATTCGTGTGGTGTAATACATGTAATATAGTGTGCTTATGCTTTATGATATATGTAAAAATTGCTTGTATTAATAAGTATTTTTTTATGAATCTAACTCTTGTCTATTTTACAGTATAAAAACACAAAATGGATAGACAACCCAATATTTTAAGAGACCTACCCGGAGACATGATTGATGAAATCTTGTCTAGAGTCGGTCAGAATTCTTCGGCACAACTATTTAAGGCGAGATCAGTTTGTAAGACATTCGAAGAACGTTCCAAGAATGCCTTGGTTTATAAAAGGTTTTCGTTCGAAAGATGGGGGATATCACATTGGGAAATCCATAAGTTACGATGTGTTTACTTTGACGCATATATTGTGGGGAACCCAAATGCTATTTTACGCAATGGGTTAAGAAATTATTTTGACTCAATATATCTGAATATTGGACTTCATGATTTAGAAAAAGCGGCTAACATGCAACATAAAGAAGCATGTTATGCTTACGGATTAGTAATGTTCGCTTCTCACCAAAGTGAGAACAAGAACATCGGGCTACAACTATTAAATAAAACGTTCCCACAAGTGACGGAGTCGGTAATTGGGGTAAGAAATGAGGTTTTTAGATTGTTACGGGACTGTTGGACATTACGTAACCCTCGCCCCTTTGACGACGTTACAACACGCTGTCTTATCAACGGCCATAACGGTTATGTTCCACAAGACCAAGGATGGGAAGTAATCCTAGTAAAACCAGAATGCATGACTTGTTTCTGGACGTATGAATTACGTGTCTTTATTGCCTTTGCTGAACGACTTGTGTACTAGCTAGAATTATCTTCACAACCATCTTGTATCAAATTTATTGTTTGCTATATTTCATGCTATATGTAAAATAAGCGGTATTGTAAGTTTGTAAAATATTGTGTAAAAGTTTGAACGCGAAATATTATTATAATCAGTTTTTCATATAGAATTGTAGTAGTTGAATTGTATATTAGCTACTAAGTATGAACTTAATGGGTAGGTACTACCCGAATTTAAACTTATAAAACGCTAATATGAAGAAAAAGCTTTTATAAATGAGTTCATATTATGCTACGAAATACTATTAACTACTCTTAATATTCTGTATGATTAACTTGTTCCATTTGACTATTTTGAAGGAAATGGCACCGACTACTCGACACACCGTGAATATGAATGAAGAGGAATTCCGTACTTTTCTAGCTTCAAACATAGCCGCAGTACAGGCTGCGCTACATACCAACAATAACCTTGGATCTAGCAGTACAGGAAATCGTGTAGGATGCACCTACAAAGAATTTACTGCCTGCAAACCTTTGGAATTTGATGGAACCGAAGGACCGATCGGATTGAAATTGTGGACCGAGAAGGTCGAATCCGTGTTTGCCATAAGTAAGTGTACTGAAGAGGACAAAGTGAAGTACGCTACGCATACCTTCACAGGTTCTGCGTTAACATGGTGGAATACCTATCTAGAGCAAGTGGGACAAGACGATGCGTACGCACTACCGTGGTCAGCATTCAAGCACTTGATGAACGAGAAGTACCGTCCCAGAACCGAGGTCAATAAGCTCAAGACAGAACTTAGAGGGTTACGAACCCAAGGATTTGATATTACCACATACGAAAGACGATTCACAGAATTGTGCCTATTGTGTCCGGGAGCATTCGAAGATGAGGAAGAGAAGATCGACGCGTTTGTGAAAGGATTACCGGAAAGAATCCAAGAAGATATAAGTTCACAGCAGCCCGCCTCCATACAACAGGCATGTAGAATGGCTCACAAACTAGTGAACCAGATTGAAGAAAGAATTAAAGAACAGACTGCTGAAGAGGCCAATGTGAAGCAAGTCAAAAGAAAGTGGGAGGAAAACGGTGATAAGAATCACCAATACAACAACAACAGCAATTACAACAATAATCGCAGCAATTATCCCAACAATCACAACATCAATCGCAACTACAACAAACGGCCCAACAATAACAACAACAACAACAGCAACTACAACAATCATCCCAACAATAATAATAACCGCAATAACAACAACAATCAGAAGCAGCTATGCCAAAGGTGTGAAAAGTATCACTCGGGGTTCTGCACCAAATTTTGCAACAAGTGTAAAAGAAATGGTCATAGCGCGGCGAAGTGTGAGGTCTACGGACCAGGGGTTAATAGAACAAAAGGAATAAATGGTGTCGGAACGAGTAATGGCGGAGCAAGTAGTGTCGGAGCAAGTTATGCCAATGTAGTTTGTTATAAATGTGGAAAACCGGGCCACATTATTAGAAATTGCCCGAACCAGGAGAACACGAATGGACAAGGCCGCGGAAGAGTTTTCAATATTAATGCGGCCGAGGCACAAGAAGACCCGGAGCTTGTTACGGGTACGTTTCTTATTGACAATAAATCTGCTTACGTTTTATTTGATTCGGGTGCGGATAGAAGCTATATGAGTAGAGATTTTTGTGCTAAATTAAGTTGTCCATTGACGCCTTTGGATAGTAAATTTTTACTCGAATTAGCAAATGGTAAATTAATTTCAGCAGATAATATATGTCGGAATCGAGAAATTAAACTGGTTAGCGAAACATTTAAGATTGATTTGATACCAGTAGAGTTAGGGAGTTTTGATGTGATAATCGGTATGGACTGGTTGAAAGAAGTGAAAGCAGAGATCATTTGTTACAAAAATGCAATTCGCATTATAAGAGAAAAAGGAAAACCCTTAATGGTGTACGGAGAAAAGGGCAACACGAAGCTACATCTTATTAGTAATTTGAAGGCACAAAAACTAATAAGAAAAGGTTGCTATGCTGTTCTAGCACACGTCGAGAAAGTACAAACTGAAGAAAAGAGCATCAATGATGTTCCCATTGCAAAAGAATTTCCTGATGTATTTCCGAAAGAATTACCGGGATTACCCCCACATCGATCCGTTGAATTTCAAATAGATCTTGTACCAGGAGCTGCACCAATAGCTCGTGCTCCTTACAGACTCGCACCCAGCGAGATGAAAGAACTGCAAAGCCAATTACAAGAACTTTTAGAGCGTGGTTTCATTCGACCAAGCACATCACCGTGGGGAGCTCCTGTTTTGTTTGTCAAGAAGAAAGATGGTACATTCAGGTTGTGTATCGACTACCGAGAGTTGAACAAACTTACCATCAAGAACCGCTACCCACTACCGAGAATCGACGACTTATTTGATCAACTACAAGGCTCGTCTGTTTATTCAAAGATTGACTTACGTTCTGGGTATCATCAAATGCGGGTGAAAGAAGATGATATTCCAAAGACTGCTTTCAGAACACGTTACGGTCATTACGAGTTTATGGTCATGCCATTTAGTTTAACTAATGCACCAGCTGTGTTCATGGACCTTATGAACCGAGTGTGTGGACCATACCTTGACAAGTTTGTCATTGTTTTCATTGATGACATACTTATTTACTCAAAGAATGACCAAGAACACGGTGAACATTTGAGAAAGGTGTTAGAAGTATTGAGGAAGGAAGAATTGTACGCTAAGTTTTCAAAGTGTGCATTTTGGTTGGAAGAAGTTCAATTCCTCGGTCACATAGTGAACAAAGAAGGTATTAAGGTGGATCCGGCAAAGATAGAAACTGTTGAAAAGTGGGAAACCCCGAAAACTCTGAAACACATACGCCAGTTTTTAGGACTAGCTGGTTACTACAGAAGGTTCATCCAAGACTTTTCCAGAATAGCAAAACCCTTGACTGCATTAACGCATAAAGGGAAGAAATTTGAATGGAATGATGAACAAGAGAAAGCGTTTCAGTTATTGAAGAAAAAGCTAACTACGGCACCTATATTGTCATTGCCTGAAGGGAATGATGATTTTGTGATTTATTGTGACGCATCAAAGCAAGGTCTCGATTGTGTATTAATGCAACGAACGAAGGTGATTGCTTATGCGTCTAGACAATTGAAGATTCACGAACAAAATTATACGACGCATGATTTGGAATTAGGCGCGGTTGTTTTTGCATTAAAGACTTGGAGGCACTACTTATATGGGGTCAAAAGTATTATATATATTTACCACAAAAGTCTTCAACACATATTTAATCAGAAACAACTGAATATGAGGCAGCGTAGGTGGATTGAATTATTGAATGATTACGACTTTGAGATTCGTTACCACCCGGGGAAGGCAAATGTGGTAGCCGATGCCTTGAACAGGAAGGACAGAGAACCCATTCGAGTAAAATCTATGAATATAATGATTCATAATAACCTTACTACTCAAATAAAGGAGGCGCAACAAGGAGTTTTAAAAGAGGGAAATTTAAAGGATGAAATACCCAAAGGATCGGAGAAGCATCTTAATATTCAGGAAGACGGAACCCGGTATAGGGCTGAAAGGATTTGGGTACCAAAATTTGGAGATATGAGAGAAATGGTACTTAGAGAAGCTCATAAAACCAGATACTCAATACATCCTGGAACGGGGAAGATGTACAAGGATCTCAAAAAACATTTTTGGTGGCCGGGTATGAAAGCCGATGTTGCTAAATATGTAGGAGAATGTTTGACGTGTTCTAAGGTCAAAGCTGAGCATCAGAAACCATCAGGTCTACTTCAACAACCCAAAATCCCGGAATGGAAATGGGAAAACATTACCATGGATTTCATCACTAAATTGCCAAGGACTGCAAGTGGTTTTGATACTATTTGGGTAATAGTTGATCGTCTCACCAAATCAGCACACTTCCTGCCAATAAGAGAAGATGACAAGATGGAGAAGTTAGCACGACTGAATTTGAAGGAAGTCGTCTCCAGACATGGAATACCAATCTCTATTATCTCTGATAGGGATGGCAGATTTATTTCAAGATTCTGGCAGACATTACAGCAAGCATTAGGAACTCGTCTAGACATGAGTACTGCCTATCATCCACAAACTAATGGGCATAGCGAAAGGACGATACAAATGCTTGAAGACATGCTACGAGCATGTGTTATTGATTTCGGAAACAGTTGGGATCGACATCTACCGTTAGCAGAATTTTCCTACAACAACAGCTACCATTCAAGCATTGAGATGGCGCCGTTTGAAGCACTTTATGGTAGAAAGTGCAGGTCTCCGATTTGTTGGAGTGAAGTGGGGGATAGACAGATTACGGGTCCGGAGATTATACAAGAAACTACCGAGAAGATCATCCAAATTCAACAACGGTTGAAAACCGCCCAAAGTCGACAAAAGAGCTACACTGACATTAAAAGAAAAGATATAGAATTTGAAATTGGAGAGATGGTCATGCTTAAAGTTGCACCTTGGAAAGGCGTTGTTCGATTTGGTAAACGAGGGAAATTAAATCCAAGGTATATTGGACCATTCAAGATTATTGATCGTGTCGGACCAGTAGCTTACCGACTTGAGTTACCTCAACAACTCGCGGCTGTACATAACACTTTCCACGTCTCGAATTTGAAGAAATGTTTTGCTAAAGAAGATCTCACTACTCCGTTAGATGAAATCCAAATCAACGAAAAACTTCAATTCATCGAAGAACCCGTCGAAATAATGGATCGTGAGGTTAAAAGACTTAAGCAAAACAAGATACCAATTGTTAAGGTTCGATGGAATGCTCGTAGAGGACCCGAGTTCACCTGGGAGCGTGAAGATCAGATGAAGAAGAAATACCCGCATCTATTTCCAGAAGATTCGTCAACACCTTCAACAGCTTAAAATTTCGGGACGAAATTTATTTAACGGGTAGGTACTGTAGTGACCCGAACTTTTCCATGTTTATATATATTAATTGAGATTGATATTTACATGATTAAATGTTTCCAACATGTTAAGCAATCAAACTTGTTAAGACTTGATTAATTGAAATAGGTTTCATATAGACAATTGACCACCCAAGTTGACCGGTGATTCACGAACGTTAAAACTTGTAAAAACTATATGATGACATATATATGGTTATATATATAGTTAACATGATATTATGATAAGTAAACATATCATTAATTATATTAACAATGAACTACATATGTAAAAACAAGACTACTAACTTAATGATTTTGAAACGAGACATATATGTAACGATTATCGTTGTAACGACATTTAATGTATATATATCATATTAAGAGATATTCGTACATCATAATATCATGATAATATAATAATTTAAAATCTCTTTTGATATTATAAACATTGGATTAACAACATTTAACAAGATCGTTAACCTAAAGGTTTCAAAACAACATTTACATGTAACGACTAACGATGACTTAACGACTCAGTTAAAATGTATATACATGTAGTGTTTTAATATGTATTCATACACTTTTGAAAGACTTCAAGACACTTATCAAAATACTTCTACTTAACAAATATGCTTACAATTACATCCTCGTTCAGTTTCATCAACAATTCTACTCGTATGCACCCGTATTCGTACTCGTACAATACACAGCTTTTAGATGTATATACTATTGGTATATACACTCCAATGATCAGCTCTTAGCAGCCCATGTGAGTCACCTAACACATGTGGGAACCATCATTTGGCAACTAGCATGAAATATCTCATAAAATTACAAAAATATGAGTAATCATTCATGACTTATTTACATGAAAACAAAATAACATATCCTTTATATCTAATCCATACACCAACGACCAAAAACACCTACAAACACTTTCATTCTTCAATTTTATTCATCTAATTGATCTCTCTCAAGTTCTATCTTCAAGTTCTAAGTGTTCTTCATAAATTCCAAAAGTTCTAGTTTCATAAAATCAAGAATACTTTCAAGTTTCCTAGCTCACTTCCAATCTTGTAAGGTGATCATCCAACCTCAAGAAATCTTTGTTTCTTACAGTAGATTATCATTCTAATACAAGGTAATAATTATATTCAAACTTTTGTTCAATTTCTATAACTATAACAATCTTATTTTAAGTGATGATCTTACTTGAACTTGTTTTCGTGTCATGATTCTGCTTCAAGAACTTCGAGCCATCCAAGGATCCATTGAAGCTAGATCCATTTTTCTATTTTCCAGTAGGTTTATCCAAGGAACTTAAGGTAGTAATGATGTTCATAACATCATTCGATTCATACATATAAAGCTATCTTTTTCGAAGGTTTAAACTTGTAATCACTAGAACATAGTTTAGTTAATTCTAAACTTGTTCGCAAACAAAAGTTAATCCTTCTAACTTGACTTTTAAAATAAATTAAACACATGTTCTATATCTATATGATATGCTAACTTAATGATTTAAAACCTGGAAACACGAAAAACACCGTAAAACCGGATTTACGCCGTCGTAGTAACACCGCGGGCTGTTTTGGGTTAGTTAATTAAAAACTATGAGAAACTTTGATTTAAAAGTTGTTATTCTGAGAAAATGATTTTTATTATGAACATGAAACTATATCCAAAAATTATGGTTAAACTCAAAGTGGAAGTATGTTTTCTAAAATGGTCATCTAGACGTCGTTCTTTCGACTGAAATGACTACCTTTACAAAAACGACTTGTAACTTATTTTTTTGACTATAAACCTATACTTTTTCTGTTTAGATTCATAAAATTAGGTTCAATATGAAACCATAACAATTTGATTCACTCAAAACGGATTTAAAATGAAGAAGTTATGGGTAAAACAAGTTTGGATAATTTTTCTCATTTTAGCTACGTGAAAATTGGTAACAAATCTATTCCAACCATAACTTAATCAACTTGTATTGTATATTATGTAATCTTGAGATACCATAGACACGTATACAATGTTTTGACCTATCATGTCGACAAATCTATATATATTTCGGAACAACCATAGACACTCTATATGTGAATATTGGAGTTAGCTATACAGGGTTGAGGTTGATTTCAAAATATATATAGTTTGAGTTGTGATCAATACTGAGATACGTATACACTGGGTCGTGGATTGATTCAAGATAATATTTATCGATTTATTTCTGTACATCTAACTGTGGATAACTAGTTGTAGGTTACTAACGAGGACAGCTGACTTAATAAACTTAAAACATCAAAATATATTAAAAGTGTTGTAAATATATTTTGAACATACTTTGATATATATGTATATATTGTTATAGGTTCGTGAATCAACCAGTGGCCAAGTCTTACTTCCCGACGAAGTAAAAATCTGTGAAAGTGAGTTATAGTCCCACTTTTAAAATCTAATATTTTTGGGATGAGAATACATGCAGGTTTTATAAATGATTTACAAAATAGACACAAGTACGTGAAACTACATTCTATGGTTGAATTATCGAAATCGAATATGCCCCTTTTTATTAAGTCTGGTAATCTAAGAATTAGGGAACAGACACCCTAATTGACGCGAATCCTAAAGATAGATCTATCGGGCCCAACAAGCCCCATCCAAAGTACCGGATGCTTTAGTACTTCGAAATTTATATCATATCCGAAGGGTGTCCCGGAATGATGGGGATATTCTTATATATGCATCTTGTTAATGTCGGTTACCAGGTGTTCACCATATGAATGACTTTTATCTCTATGTATGGGATGTGTATTGAAATATGAAATCTTGTGGTCTATTATTATGATTTTATATATATAGGTTAAACCTATAACTCACCAACATTTTTGTTGACGTTTTAAGCATGTTTATTCTCAGGTGATTATTAAGAGCTTCCGCTGTCGCATACTTAAATAAGGTAGAGATTTGGAGTCCATGTTTGTATGATATTGTGTAAAAACTGCATTTCAAGAAACTTATTTTGTTGTAACATATTTGTATTGTAAACCATTATGAATGGTCGTGTGTAAACAGGATATTTTAGATTATCATTATTTGATAATCTACGTAAAGCTTTTTAAACCTTTATTGATAAAATAAAGGTTATGGTTTGTTTTAAAATGAATGCAGTCTTTGAAAAACGTCTCATATAGAGGTCAAAACCTCGCAACGAAATCAATTAATATGGAACGTTTTTAATCAATAAGAACGGGACATTTCACAACTAGTTGTCCACAGTTAGATGTACAGAAATAAATCGATAAATATTATCTTGAATCAATCCACGACCCAGTGTATACGTATCTCAGTATTGATCACAACTCAAACTATATATATTTTGGAATCAACCTCAACCCTGTATAGCTAACTCCAACATTCACATATAGAGTGTCTATGGTTGTTCCGAAATATATATAGATGTGTCGACATGATAGGTCGAAACATTGTATACGTGTCTATGGTATCTCAAGATTACATAATATACAATACAAGTTGATTAAGTTATGGTTGGAATAGATTTGTTACCAATTTTCATGTAGCTAAAATGAGAAAAATTATCCAATCTTGTTTTACCCATAACTTCTTCATTTTAAATCCGTTTTGGGTGAATCAAATTGCTATGGTTTCATATTGAACGCTATATTTTTAAAACTATATTTGTAAACATATAAATATATATAAAAGTAGTATTATTATTATAAAAGGGGGTTTTTACCGTTTAAAGACCGGTTTGTCGATTTTAAAACTTTAGTCGCAGTTAAAACCTAATGTAAAACATTAAAAATAAATATAACTTAATTTAAAGCGTAAAGTAAATGACAATAATTAAAGTGCGATAAATTAAAGTGCGACAAATAAAATGACAATAAATAAAATTGCGATAATTAAAAAGTACGATAATTAAAAGTGCAATTAAATAAAATGACAGTAAATAAAAGTGCGATAAAAATATGAAATAAAGGAATTATGCTTATTTAAACTTCCGTAATCATGATGTTCGACGTGTTGATTTTAGTTTATTACCATGGGCTAATTGTCCTTTGTCCTGGATTATTCAATATGTCCATCTGGTTTTTGTCCATAGCAGTCCATCAGTCATAAATATAAAGTGCGAGTATCCTCGTCAAATTATCCTTATATCCGAAGTCAAATATTCCAACTAATTGAGGACTTAAACTATAATTACACCAATTTTCCTTGTATATAATTCACCCCTGTTTTAATAAGTCCATTGACTATTAATCCATTCCCGTGTCCGGTTAAATGAACGATTATTAGTACTTATAAATATCCCGCCCATCGTGTCCGATCGAGTGTATGTGGTTATTTATAGGTACGTCCAATTGTAAATATTTATATTAAATTAACGAACTATCATTCAATTAAACAAATATAAAGCCCATTAATAGCCCATAGTCTAATTTCCACAAGTGTCGTTCTTTTGTCCAAACCCCAATTATAGTACAAAGCCCAATTACCCCGTCTTTAATATTTTAGTCCAACATCACGATAACTTCAATTTAAATAAGCATAATAATAACTTAGCTACGAGACATTAATTTAAAAAGGTTGAACATAACTTACAATGATTAATAATAGCGTAGTGTTACACGGACAGAATTTCGACTTACACCCTTACAACATTCGCTAACATACCCTTATTATTATTAAATTAAAATTAAAATTATAATAATATTATTATATATATATATATATATATATATATATATATATATATATATATATATATATATATATATATATATAGTTGAGTGATAGAGAGAAAAAGGTATATGGTACTCGAGCATCAGACTGCCTTTTATAGGAATGTGGCCAGAAAAAGTTGCCCATGCTATCGCATGGGAATTAGGCCTCCAGGCCATGCGATCGCATGGAGCAGGAATCCAGCTCACATACTTTGTTTTCTTGTTTGCCGATGGTTTTAATATATAATATAATATATATATAATTTTTAAGAATTAATTATATATTATATTATATTCATGTGCATAGTTGACTTGTAATTTTTAGTCCGTTGCGTCGAGCGTTGAGAGTTGACTCTGGTCCCGGTTCCGGATTTTCGAACGTCCGTTCGTACTATTTAATATCTTGTACTTTGCGTTTTGCGTCTTGTACTCTTGTAATTTTGAGACGTTTCTCATCAATAATTTGAACCACTTTGATTGTACTTTGTACTTTTTAGCTTTTTGGTCGTTTGCGTCTTCAAATCGTTGAATCTGTCTTTTGTCTTCACCTTTTATTATTTAAACGAATATCACTTGTAAATAGAACAATTGAAACTAAAAACTTGTATTTCTTGAGGGATAATGCTATGAAATATATGTTCGTTTTTAGCATTATCAAATATTCCCACACTTGAGCGTTGCTTGTCGTCAAGCAATATAGTCTTGAAATAAAAATACTAGAATTACTTCTTTATTTTTCACACTTTGTACATCAGTGATTTCTATACGGCGGTATGAACAATGGTTGTAACGATGTGGTTTACAGTCCCACATGACTATGAAAATTTAGATCCTTTAAGAAAATTGGATCTTTATGAAAACATTTGATCTTTCAAAAATAAAATCTAGCTTTTACCCTATATAAGTTTTCCGGAATAACCCTTCACCGGTGTTTGCAAATTGTTTTTGTGGGTTGTGTGGGTTTCATATTTAAAATTTTAGCTCAAAACTTGCGATTTTGTGTCACCCACTTGCTAACCTTGTATTAGGAAAGCAACACATCCAGTACACTTGCTCCGTATATTACCTTTCGGTAAACTACCGTCCGGTTGTAAAGGAAAGCATTGAACAAGCAACTGTTAAGGTAATGTCTCGTGACATGCTTTTAATTATGGTCTATAACGTGTCGGATACAATTACTATCCTTTGTAGGAGCAATAGTAAAGATCACCCTATAGTTTTTCGGTCTGGCACAAGGTCCTGTCTTCGACCATGCTATGCAACCACCGTTCTTACGGTCGACACCCGATTTGATTCAGGTGACCTAATGAATTCCAGGTGAATTCCTAGGATTTTACGTTCAATGGTAATGAACGCATTGAAAATAGGGTTTTCAGAAAACAAATCTGTTTGTAATTTGATCAAAATATTTTCCCGTTCAAGCTCGAGTTTAGATATCATCGAATTCCATGAGTTTGAATTCTCAATCTTTAAGGTCAATCTCAAGGATTGAGTAATATCAGTCTTAAAAGCTGATTTTTGATCTTTAAGGAGATTATCATTTCTGGGGATCTGATTCATTAGTCTTATAAGCTAATTTGCACGGTGCCCCCCATTGTACGAGACAGATCCTCTCATGGTTAGGATAAGTCTGACCACTTGGCGACCCTGTTTGATACTGAGGTCCGTGGATTTCCAGCTGATTTTCGAGAAAACTTTTCAAGGTTTTTCGTAGACTCTACAACTGGTCTGGACGACAACTTCCTGACCTAAATCAAGAAGCGTGTGTCTTTTTTCTCTCGGAAGACTTTACTTCCTTTTAAATCAAGTGGCACATTTCTTTCAAATATATTATAATAAATCGGGTAAAACTGATAAAATTGTCCAAAACAAAAGTATCTTCAATTATTTGTACAAAAATATGTGATATATGTTCCAAATAACTTGGTAAATTTTTCCCACACTTGGCTTTTATTTTCCTTTCTTTGCCTTTTTATTGTCCTCTATTCCATTTTAAATGAATTCTAACATTTTGGGTTGTTTCTCAATTTATGTCCTTTCCGAGGTAACAATAATTTCGGTGTTAACACCTAGTTTTATCGTTCATAAATTTGTATAAACATGATTTTGAGTTCATTTAATTGAAAATTTTGAAATTTTTTACTAGAATTGGGTAGTCAGTATATAAGACTAGAGCTGTTCTTTATTATCAGAGAGCACTAGATTCTAATACAACTACTGCGTTACTAGTATTTTTAATGGTAACCAAGTGTATAAGTCAAAAATTTTAAAAATCCGAAAGAATTTAACCCCTTCCCACACTTAAGATCTTGCAATGCCCTCATTTGCAAGAAATTAGTACAATTTAAATTTTAGATTATCATTATTTGATAATCTACGTAAAGCTTTTTAAACCTTTATTGATAAAATAAAGGTTATGGTTTGTTTTAAAATGAATGCAGTCTTTGAAAAACGTCTCATATAGAGGTCAAAACCTCGCAACGAAATCAATTAATATGGAACGTTTTTAATCAATAAGAACGGGACATTTCACAACTAGTTGTCCACAGTTAGATGTACAGAAATAAATCGATAAATATTATCTTGAATCAATCCACGACCCAGTGTATACGTATCTCAGTATTGATCACAACTCAAACTATATATATTTTGGAATCAACCTCAACCCTGTATAGCTAACTCCAACATTCACATATAGAGTGTCTATGGTTGTTCCGAAATATATATAGATGTGTCGACATGATAGGTCGAAACATTGTATACGTGTCTATGGTATCTCAAGATTACATAATATACAATACAAGTTGATTAAGTTATGGTTGGAATAGATTTGTTACCAATTTTCATGTAGCTAAAATGAGAAAAATTATCCAATCTTGTTTTACCCATAACTTCTTCATTTTAAATCCGTTTTGGGTGAATCAAATTGCTATGGTTTCATATTGAACGCTATATTTTTAAAACTATATTTGTAAACATATAAATATATATAAAAGTAGCATTATTATTATAAAAGGGGGTTTTTACCGTTTAAAGACCGGTTTGTCGATTTTAAAACTTTAGTCGCAGTTAAAACCTAATGTAAAACATTAAAAATAAATATAACTTAATTTAAAGCGTAAAGTAAATGACAATAATTAAAGTGCGATAAATTAAAGTGCGACAAATAAAATGACAATAAATAAAATTGCGATAATTAAAAAGTACGATAATTAAAAGTGCAATTAAATAAAATGACAGTAAATAAAAGTGCGATAAAAATATGAAATAAAGGAATTATGCTTATTTAAACTTCCGTAATCATGATGTTCGACGTGTTGATTTTAGTTTATTACCATGGGCTAATTGTCCTTTGTCCTGGATTATTCAATATGTCCATCTGGTTTTTGTCCATAGCAGTCCATCAGTCATAAATATAAAGTGCGAGTATCCTCGTCAAATTATCCTTATATCCGAAGTCAAATATTCCAACTAATTGAGGACTTAAACTATAATTACACCAATTTTCCTTGTATATAATTCACCCCTGTTTTAATAAGTCCATTGACTATTAATCCATTCCCGTGTCCGGTTAAATGAACGATTATTAGTACTTATAAATATCCCGCCCATCGTGTCCGATCGAGTGTATGTGGTTATTTATAGGTACGTCCAATTGTAAATATTTATATTAAATTAACGAACTATCATTCAATTAAACAAATATAAAGCCCATTAATAGCCCATAGTCTAATTTCCACAAGTGTCGTTCTTTTGTCCAAACCCCAATTATAGTACAAAGCCCAATTACCCCGTCTTTAATATTTTAGTCCAACATCACGATAACTTCAATTTAAATAAGCATAATAATAACTTAGCTACGAGACATTAATTTAAAAAGGTTGAACATAACTTACAATGATTAATAATAGCGTAGTGTTACACGGACAGAATTTCGACTTACACCCTTACAACATTCGCTAACATACCCTTATTATTATTAAATTAAAATTAAAATTATAATAATATTATTATATATATATATATATATATATATATATATATATATATATATATATATATATATATATATATAGTTGAGTGATAGAGAGAAAAAGGTATATGGTACTCGAGCATCAGACTGCCTTTTATAGGAATGTGGCCAGAAAAAGTTGCCCATGCTATCGCATGGGAATTAGGCCTCCAGGCCATGCGATCGCATGGAGCAGGAATCCAGCTCACATACTTTGTTTTCTTGTTTGCCGATGGTTTTAATATATAATATAATATATATATAATTTTTAAGAATTAATTATATATTATATTATATTCATGTGCATAGTTGACTTGTAATTTTTAGTCCGTTGCGTCGAGCGTTGAGAGTTGACTCTGGTCCCGGTTCCGGATTTTCGAACGTCCGTTCGTACTATTTAATATCTTGTACTTTGCGTTTTGCGTCTTGTACTCTTGTAATTTTGAGACGTTTCTCATCAATAATTTGAACCACTTTGATTGTACTTTGTACTTTTTAGCTTTTTGGTCGTTTGCATCTTCAAATCGTTGAATCTGTCTTTTGTCTTCACCTTTTATTATTTAAACGAATATCACTTGTAAATAGAACAATTGAAACTAAAAACTTGTATTTCTTGAGGGATAATGCTATGAAATATATGTTCGTTTTTAGCATTATCAAATATTCCCACACTTGAGCGTTGCTTGTCGTCAAGCAATATAGTCTTGAAATAAAAATACTAGAATTACTTCTTTATTTTTCACACTTTGTACATCAGTGATTTCTATACGGCGGTATGAACAATGGTTGTAACGATGTGGTTTACAGTCCCACATGACTATGAAAATTTAGATCCTTTAAGGAAATTGGATCTTTATGAAAACATTTGATCTTTCAAAAATAAAATCTAGCTTTTACCCTATATAAGTTTTCCGGAATAACCCTTCACCGGTGTTTGCAAATTGTTTTTGTGGGTTGTGTGGGTTTCATATTTAAAATTTTAGCTCAAAACTTGCGATTTTGTGTCACCCATTTGCTAACCTTGTATTAGGAAAGCAACACATCCAGTACACTTGCTCCGTATATTACCTTTCGGTAAACTACCGTCCGGTTGTAAAGGAAAGCATTGAACAAGCAACTGTTAAGGTAATGTCTCGTGACATGCTTTTAATTATGGTCTATAACGTGTCGGATACAATTACTATCCTTTGTAGGAGCAATAGTAAAGATCACCCTATAGTTTTTCGGTCTGGCACAAGGTCCTGTCTTCGACCATGCTATGCAACCACCGTTCTTACGGTCGACACCCGATTTGATTCAGGTGACCTAATGAATTCCAGGTGAATTCCTAGGATTTTACGTTCAATGGTAATGAACGCATTGAAAATAGGGTTTTCAGAAAACAAATCTGTTTGTAATTTGATCAAAATATTTTCTCGTTCAAGCTCGAGTTTAGATATCATCGAATTCCATGAGTTTGAATTCTCAATCTTTAAGGTCAATCTCAAGGATTGAGTAATATCAGTCTTAAAAGCTGATTTTTGATCTTTAAGGAGATTATCATTTCTGGGGATCTGATTCATTAGTCTTATAAGCTAATTTGCACGGTGCCCCCCATTGTACGAGACAGATCCTCTCATGGTTAGGATAAGTCTGACCACTTGGCGACCCTGTTTGATACTGAGGTCCGTGGATTTCCAGCTGATTTTCGAGAAAACTTTTCAAGGTTTTTCGTAGACTCTACAACTGGTCTGGATGACAACTTCCTGACCTAAATCAAGAAGCGTGTGTCTTTTTTCTCTCGGAAGACTTTACTTCCTTTTAAATCAAGTGGCACATTTCTTTCAAATATATTATAATAAATCGGGTAAAACTGATAAAATTGTCCAAAACAAAAGTATCTTCAATTATTTGTACAAAAATATGTGATATATGTTCCAAATAACTTGGTAAATTTTTCCTTGGCTTTTATTTTCCTTTCTTTGCCTTTTTATTGTCCTCTATTCCATTTTAAATGAATTCTAACATTTTGGGTTGTTTCTCAATTTATGTCCTTTCCGAGGTAACAATAATTTCGGTGTTAACACCTAGTTTTATCGTTCATAAATTTGTATAAACATGATTTTGAGTTCATTTAATTGAAAATTTTGAAATTTTTTACTAGAATTGGGTAGTCAGTATATAAGACTAGAGCTGTTCTTTATTATCAGAGAGCACTAGATTCTAATACAACTACTGCGTTACTAGTATTTTTAATGGTAACCAAGTGTATAAGTCAAAAATTTTAAAAATCCGAAAGAATTTAACCCCTTCCCACACTTAAGATCTTGCAATGCCCTCATTTGCAAGAAATCAGTACAATTTAAATTATTGAGGGTGATTAGCGTAGAAAAATGATTAAATTTTACCAAAGTTTCCAAACATATTGGCGTTTGTTTGCTGAATGATAAATGGTGCACATCATTTGTTCATTCCGTCTTGTTGTTACATCACATTTGTTTTTCGTTTTGTCGTCAAAATTAGTAGCTTTTGCTGAACTTAATGCCAGTCTTTGAAAATGCGCTGTTTTACCCTGTTGTGTACATGACAATATACATACATACAAATAATAACAAGCATGGTAATTTGAAATGGGACTTAATATCCCACTTTCAAATCAAATATGAAACATTAGTACAACATAATAAAAATATTTAACATTACATTAAAAGTATCACAATTTTATATGTTTAAACATAAATAAATAAAAATTATAAAAAGATAAAAATCATAGAAATCACCAACGGGAACTATATCAATCTGGATAGGGGTTCCAGTTCATGTCGTCTGGCAGGTTCCATGGTTGGTTATAGGTGTACTGATAGGCCTGGTTAGGGTCGTAGAGAGTAAATGGTGGTCGCATATCGGGCTGGTGTGGAGGATAGTAAGCAGGTCGGGTCGGTACGTAGTTATTTGATACCTGAGGTGATAGGAGGCTCATGATCTGATGCTGATGATAGTGCCATCTTTCATGCTGTCGTTGCCTGGAATGCTCGTATACATTCTCAGTTTGCCACTGCTTGTACCGACTATGTCTATACTGGTTTGTCATTTCTACCTCATCTATACGCTCGTATCCCGATTTACTGTAATATATTTGAAAGAATAGATGGATCTACACGATGAATCAATTCCATCATTAAAAGGAAGTAAAGTCTTCCGAAAAAGAAACGCGCTTCTTGATTTAAGTCATGAAGTTGTCGTCCAGACCAGCTGTAGGTTGACGAAAAATCTAGAAAAGTCATCTCTAAAATCAGCAGGAAATCCACGGACCTCAGCATCAAACAGGGTCGCCAAGTGGTCAGACTTATCCTAACCATGAGAGGATCTGTCTCATAAAATGGGGAGGGCACCGTGCAAATTAGCTTGATAAGACTAATGAATCAGACCCCCAGAAAGGATAATCTCCTTAAAGATTAAAAATCAGCTTTTAAGCCTGATATTACTCAATCCTTGAGATTGACCTTAAAGATTGAGAATTACAAACTCATGGAATTCGATGATATCTAAACTCGAGCCTGAATGAGAAAATATTTTGATCAAAATTAAAACCGATTTGTTTTCTGAAAACCTATTTTCAATGCATTCATTACCATTGAACGTAAAATCCTAGAAATTCACCTGGAATTCATTAGGTCATCAGAACCAAATCGGGTGTCAACCGTAAGAACGGTGGTTGTATAGCATGGTCAAAGACAGGACCTTGTGCCAGACCGAAAAATTATAAGGGTGAGCTTTACTATTGCTCCTACAAAGGATAGTAATTGCATCCGATACGTTATAGACCATAATTAAAAGCATGTCAGGGGAGTGGGCAAAATCAGAAAAGTCTATTAATTGGATAACTTATATAATTTTTCTTTCTTTTTAAAAAACTAATAGGATATTCAGTGAATGCACCGAGCAAAACGTTCACCACCTTTTGTACGTTCACCACCTGTAACTCGATCAAGACATCTAGCAAATATTGTCGCCGTTGATTTTTCTTTAGAATCGTCATCCAGTCGACCAAGTACTCCAATTCAAATTTCCGATAATCCATTTTTTGAACCCGACCTCACAATTGAGAATCCGGAGAATATTCAGGGACGATTTCGAGATCCTGAACCATTAATTTTTCCTCCGGAACCATCAATTATTCAAACAGAGATTGTTGAGGAACGAACCATTAAATCAGAATCCTCTAGTGATTCAGATTCAACAAATTCAATCATGAAAAATCTGGAACCTTTAAGTATGGAAGACCGAATGAGAGCTAAACGCACTGGCCAAAGTCACGCAATTACTCATCCAGACATTAATGCGCCAGATTATGAAATCAAAGGACAAATTCTACACATGGTGACTAATCAATGCCAATTTAGTGGTGCACCGAAGGAAGATCCAAATGAACATCTTCGTACCTTTAATAGGATCTGCACTCTGTTTAAAATAAGAGAAGTTGAAGATGAACAGATATATCTCATGTTATTTCCCTGAACTTTAAAGGGAGAAGCCAAAGATTGGTTAGAATCATTACCTGAAGGGGCGATTGATACATGGGACGTTTTAGTTGAAAAATTTCTTAAATAATTCTTTCCGGCATCCAAAGCCGTGAGACTTCAAGGAGAAATTGTTACGTTCACACAGAAGCCAAATGAAACTCTATATGAGGCATGGACCAGATTTGGAAAGTTATTGAGAGGATGTCCGCAACATGGTTTAGACACCTGTCAAATAGTACAAATATTCTACCAAGGATGCGACATCACTACAAGGAAAGACATAGACATAGCAGCTGGTGGTTCTATTATGAAGAAAACAGAAACTGACGCTTATAAGATTATTGATAACACTGCTTCCCACTCACATGAGTGGCACCAAGAAAAAGATATCGTTAGATCATCTAAAGCAGTTAGAGCCGATTCTAGCCATGACTTAGATTCCATTTTTGCAAAGATAGATGCTGTCGAGAGACGAATGGAAAAGATGACTAAGGATATTCACTTAATACGAATTAGTTGTGAGCAGTGTGGAGGACCACATTTGACAAAAGATTGTCTTAGTATTGAACTAACAATGGAACAAAGAGAGAATGTTTCATACATAAACCAAAGGCCTGGAAATAATTATCAGAATAATTATCAACCGCCAAGACCGATTTACAACCAAAACCAGAATTATAATCGAAATGTTCCATACAACAACCAACAAGGTCCTAGCAATCAACAAGTATCCAATAATACTTACAATCAGCAAAGACCTAATTTTCAAAACAAACCACCACAAACCGATGATAAAAAGCCAAATTTAGAAGATATGATGACGAAGCTAGTTGAATCTCAAACACAGTTTTTCACATCTCAGAAACAAACAAATGAACAAAATGCTCAAGCATTTAGAAATCAACAAGCTTCTATTCAAAATCTGGAACAAGAAGTAAGTAACCTAGCAAGGTTGATAGGTGAAAGAAAACCGGAAAGTCTACCTAGTGATACAAATGCTAACCCTCGGAATGAAACAGCTAAAGCCATTACCACAAGAAGTAGTATTACACTTAAACCACCTGAAATACCTGTAATTTCTGATGAAGCTATTCCTACTCCACAAGAACCACAACCTGAACAAAATAAGGAAAAATAACCGGTAGTGGAAAAGGTTAATGAAGATAACACAGTTAAGGCTAAACCTTATGTTAAACCATACCAACCACCACTTCCTTACCCAAGTAAAATGAGAAAAGAGAGACTTGAAGCCGAGCAATCCAAATTCTTGGATATGTTTAAACAGATAAATGTAAATCTTCCTTTCATTGATGTGATTTCAGGAATGCCTAGATATGCTAAATTTCTGAAAGATCTAATCTCGAATAGAAAGAAAATAAAAGAACTCTCGGCTGTTACTATGAATGCTAATTGTTCTGCAGTGCTGTTGAATAAGATACCAGAAAAACTATCTGATCCAGGAAGTTTCACAATTCCATGTTTTTTGGGTAGTCTTAGTTCAATAGAAGCATTGGCAGACTTAGGTGCTAGTATAAATTTAATGCCGTATTCACTATACACTAAACTAGACCTTGGAGAATTGAAACCAACAAGAATAAGCATACAACTAGCCGATAGATCAGTAAAATATCCTAGAGGGATAATGGTGAACATGCTAGTTAAAGTTGGTACTTTAGTATTTTCAGTAGATTTTGTTGTTCTGGACATGGAAGAAGATTCTCAAGTCCCTCTCATATTAGGAAGACCATTTTTAAACACGGCTAAAGCAATGATAGACGTGTTTGGTAAGAAACTAACCCTAAGTATAGAGGACGAGAGTGTTACCTTTTCAGTTGATAGAGCAATGCAACAACCGCAATCTGCAGATGATACATGTTATTATATTCAAACTATAGAATCACATGCAGAATTGTTAGAAGAATTTCCAGAATTACAAGGAACAGGAGAATGTTCTTTAGGAGAAGGTACTGAACCAATTGATGAAACTGAAATGTTAGCTACACTTATGGCTAATGGATATGAACCAACAATAGAAGAAATTCAAATGCTAAAAGAAGAAGACAGATATCGATATAAATCATCGATAGAAGAACCACCAAAATTAGAGTTAAAGCCACTTCCAAACCATTTGGAATACGCTTATTTACATGGTGAATCTGAATTACCTGTAATAATATCGTCTTCTCTTACTGAAAATGAAAAATCTCAACTCATTTCTGTGTTAAAAGCTCATAAACCAGCTATTGCATGGAAGATTCATGATATTAAAGGAATAAGTCCTTCGTATTGTACACATAAAATCCTTATGGAAGAAGGTCATAAAACGTTTGTGCAACGCCAACGAAGACTAAATCTTAATATGCAAGATGTTGTTAAGAAAGAAATTATTAAACTGCTAGATGCAGGTTTAATTTATCCAATTTTTGATAGTCCATGGGTAAGCCCAGTTCAATGCGTGCCTAAGAAGGGTGGCATGACTGTCATCACAAATGAGAAAAATGAGCTTATTCCTACTAGGATTGTAACAGGATGGCGTGTATGTATTGATTATAGAAAATTAAATGATGCCACCAGAAAAGATCACTTTCCTTTACCTTTTATTGATCAAATGTTGGAAAGATTAGCCGGAAATAGTTACTATTGTTTTCTTGATGGTTTTTCCGGATACTTTCAAATTCCAATAGCACCCGAAGACCAAGAGAAAACCACATTCACGTGCCCTTATGGTACTTTTGCTTACAAACGCATGCCATTTGGACTTTGCAACGCCCCTGCAACCTTTCAAAGGTGTATGATGGCGATTTTTCACGACATGATAGAAGAATGCATGGAAGTTTTCATGGATGACTTTTCAGTCTTCGGTGATACTTTTGAATCATGTTTAGTTAATCTTGAACGAATGCTTATTAGATGTGAACAATCAAATCTAGTTCTTAATTGGGAGAAATGCCATTTCATGGTTAAAGAAGGCATCGTTCTTGGTCATAAAATTTCAAAGGAAGGAATAGAAGTGGATAGAGCTAAAGTAGATGTAATTGCTAAACTTCCACATCCTACCAATGTTAGAGGAGTTAGGAGTTTTTTAGGGAATGCCGGTTTTTACCGACGTTTCATAAAAGATTTTTCTAAAATTGCCACTCCTATGAATAAACTCCTAGAAAAGGATGATCCATTCATCTTTTCAGATAAATGTATCAAATCTTTTAATATTCTTAAAGAAAAACTCACTAATGCGCCGATTATGATAACTCCAAATTGGAATCTACCATTTGAACTAATGTGCGATGCAAGTGATTTTGCAATGGGAGCCGTTTTAGGACAAAGGATTGAAAAACGATTTCAACCTATTTATTATGCTAGTAAGACGTTACAAGGAGCACAAACAAATTACACAACTACTGAAAAAGAACTCCTTGCTATTGTCTTTGCTTTTGACAAATTTTGTTCATATCTCGTTCTAGCTAAAACGGTGGTCTATACCGACCATTCTGCTCTTATATACCTATTTTCGAAACAAGATGCTAAACCACGATTAATCCGTTGGATCTTACTCTTACAAGAGCTTGATATTGAAATTCGAGATAAAAAGGGAGCAGAAAATCTCGCCGCTGATCATCTTTCTCGTCTTGAAAATCCAGAATTAGAAGTTCTAAATGAATCGGCCATACAAGACAACTTTCCTGATGAATATCTATTGAAGATTGATTATAATGAAATTCCATGGTTTGCAGACTATGCAAACTATTTAGTATGTGGATTCCTTGAAAAAGGATTGTCGTACCAAAAACGAAAGAAATTCTTTAGTGATATAAAACACTATTTCTGGGAAGATCCACATTTGTTTAAAAGTTGTCCAGATGCAATAATACGCCGATGTGTATTCGGAGATGAAGCTAGTAAAATCTTAAACCATTGTCACACAGGACCAACAGGAGGGCATTATGGGCCTCAACTCACGGCAAGAAAAGTTTACGATGCTGGATTCTATTGGCCTACAATTTACAAAGACGCACACCTTCTTTCGAAATCCTGTGATGCTTGTCAAAGGGCCGAAAAAATAAGTCAACATGATGAAATGCCACAAAATGTCATTCAAGTATGTGAAGTATTTGACATTTGGGGTATTGACTTTATGGGTCCATTTCCAAAATCTCATAATAATCTCTATATTCTCGTAGCCATTGATTATGTATCTAAATGGGCGGAAGCACAAGCTCTCCTAACTAACGATGCACGAGTTGTAGTCAACTTTTTAAAACGTCTTTTTGCAAGGTTTGGAACACCGAAAGCTTTAATAAGTGATCGGGGAACTCATTTCTGTAATAATCAACTTGAGAAAGTTCTTAAAAGATATGGAGTAACTCATAAAATCTCCACTGCTTATCATCCACAGACAAGTGGACAAGTTGAAAATACCAACCGAGCATTAAAACGTATTCTAGAGAAAACCGTAGGATCAAATCCGAAGGAATGGTCCATTAAATTGGAGGATGCACTCTGGGCTTTTAGAACAGCCTACAAAACTCCAATTGGAACCACACCTTTTAAACTCGTTTACGGAAAAGCATGTCATCTTCCAGTAAAAATTGAACACAAAGCATTTTGGACTTTGAAGACATGTAATCTTGATTTACATGAAGCTGGACGTCTACGATTAAGTCAACTAAATGAATTAGAAGAATTAAGACAAGAAGCATACGAAAATTCGCTAATCTATAAGGAAAGAACGAAGAAATGGCATGATAAAAGAATCAGAAGTTCAAAAGAATTTAAAGAAGGAGATAGAGTTCTTCTTTTCAATTCACGATTCAAGCTATTTCTTGGAAAATTGAAATCAAGATGGTCTGGACCATTCATAGTCAAAAGAGTTTTCCCATACGGCACAGTGGAATTAATAAATTCAAATGGAATTGAATTTAAGGTTAATGGTCACATAGTTAAACATTACATAGATAGTCCGATGGAAGTCGACAACGAAGTTAATCACAATTTCAACACCACAGCTAACTAAGTGTGGGGAGAATCAAGTCTTTTAAGGATAATATGTATTTCTGTTAGAGTTAGATTTTCTGTTTTCGTGTAGTTCTCGAAAATGGAACCCGAATGGTCTTTCCCTAGCAGATCCTAAAGAACTAGTCTTCTCCCCCATTCTGAATTTTTATTTTTTTAGGTTTTACGAAATGAAGACTTCCTGTGAATTAAACCATGGTCTAATGCTACACGCTTTGATCACTAAACGTAATAATGACACACTTCCAAGTGAAATAGTATCATTAATCAGAGGTAAATTGGACGGAGTAAGAAAAGAATCCAGATGCGAAAATAATAAGTTACAATTTGGTAAAGGAAAATCAAAATCCGCAGCAAAAAGAAGAGCACGACACCTTGAAAGATGTCACAAATGCGGAAAATGGTCACACGAAGGTAAATGTTCAAATAATCAAACCTATTCAAACACCGAATTTGTTACTTTATGCAGAGACGGACCGTTCATATGTTTAGAAGAAAAAACGTTAAATGCTCGAGGTTACGCCTATGTAGCCATGGAAAATCAATTAGTCCGACTATCTTATGAATGGGCTAGAGCATATCACTAAGAAATATATTTCACAGGTAAGTTTGTACAGTTTTTATTTTTATTTTTATTTTTAACCTTTTGATAATAAACGCTAATTTGTTCGCTATAAAGTATTAAATTGGTATTCGATAAAATTAGGTCTTGCGACCGAAATTATTGATATCATTCAAAAATTTATTACATCACTGCGAAATTTACCGTTTATTCTTAAGGTATAAATATCTTTAATCAATCAACCAAAAATATTTCAAAAATTCGTCATGAGTTAAATTAGGTCATGGAACCGAAATTACTTTACCGAAAAGAGGGGCGTATATTTTTTATAATATTTGATTGATTAAAGTGGGATAAAAGACCAAAAAGATTTTTAATTTTATTTTTACTTTGTTTTTAAAATTAATATTAAAATAATATTGTAAACTTGTTAAAATTAATATATATTTAAAATTGTAAATATTTGAAAAATTAATATTTTTAAAACAAAAATATAATTTAAGTTTGGTGTGAATTTTTAATATGAATTTTCAATTTTATGCATTTTAAATTTAAGTTTGGTGTGAATTTAAAAACAAAAATTTACTTTATTTTGCTAAGTTAAAAATATGATTTTTTAAAATTTGTTGTGAGTTGAAGACTATGTCGTTGAACTGAAATTGCTTTACCCGAGGGAGGGACGAGAACTTTTATTATCATTATTTTTAATCTTATTGAATTAAAGTATGCCAAAAACATTAAAAAAAAACCCAAAAATCTTTGCTTTTAATACCGCGCTTAAAAATGACAAATTTTAAAATTTTTGTCGAGGGACGGACTAGGATATCGATCCGAAAAGCCCTCATCCTAAAAAGAAACAAAATTTTAATTTTTAAATTAATTTTATGTTTTATAAAGTTATAAGGTTTAAAAAAAAAAAAACCACCGCAACTCGCGGAGTTTTAAATGGCCACACCACCGCACTCGCGGAGGTCAAAAAACCCAGAAACATATCTGGTCGAACAGACCAGTCCCTTCACCACCACACCCATTTTTCACGAAAAACACACACAAAAACCTCTCAAAATCGAAAATTTTCACCATAAATTGTCAAATTTGTTGCTAAAATCACAATGAGGAGACTATTATCAAGGAATTACTCAAGGAAATCGGTAAATTTCTACACCTAAACACCATTTAATCTGAATTTTTAGTGTTCTTGAACAATTTCATGCCTAATTCGATTTTGATGCTTTCTAGTGTAATAATGCTTCACTTGTTTGTGTATTATGCTTATATAACCTAGATTGATGCTATTTAACATGATTAGAAGCTTTGAACTTCAATTTTTGAGTAATCTAGGGTTTGTGTTCTTGAGCAAAATTAGGGCTTTTTGATATAAACAGATTATGGCCGAATTTTGTTGTTAGTTTATGCTAAATTGAAGTGTAACATGTTTAGGTTGCTAAATGATCAAAACCTTGATCCTAAACATGATTTATGAAGATTAAAGTGGACTTTTTGAACCAAAATTGCATGAACTTGATTTAATTGATATGAATGCCATGAGGAACTTATTTAATTGTTCTAATGATTGTTTTTGACATGTTTTAAAAGATAAATGCTAAGGAACTTTGTATACATTTTCATATATGTATATTTGTAAAAGTGTAGAATTGTTAATATTTTGAAAATGTGTATAGAGTTTAATATGGATTAAACATGTCATTGTAATTGTTTAGATTTATGATTTTGCTAAAACTAATGCAAATTTAGATGCACACAAAAATTGTGTTTGATAAATTTTGCAGACTAAAAGGGGTGAATCTTCATCACAGGCTCGCAATGCTCCTCCGGAAGATGCAAATCAACAGGAAATTAATAACCAATACCGACAAGATATGCCTAACCCAATTGTTTCATATTCAAACATTCATGAGGCAGATTTACATCCGAATTTGAGATTTGATAGATATTGGATAGACTATCCAAAATATCAAAAGAACCTGCACAACCTTGTGTCTAATAATGTTGAGGTACCCAGAGTTATAGATTGGGCACCATTAGAGGTAGTGGAATTGGCCGAGCCAATCAGGGAATTACTTACTCAAAGGTATGGTAATTCTACTTTTAGTGATTGGGTACATTTATTCAACATGCGTAGACCTGTGTAT
This sequence comes from Rutidosis leptorrhynchoides, assembly GCF_046630445.1. Taxonomy (NCBI): domain Eukaryota; kingdom Viridiplantae; phylum Streptophyta; class Magnoliopsida; order Asterales; family Asteraceae; genus Rutidosis; species Rutidosis leptorrhynchoides. The sequence continues at coordinate 308,762,596 of NC_092339.1, read as the reverse complement.
AGAGAATGGTGTATAGAGTTATTATGTACTATTGAAATAAATGATCGGGTAGATACTTTAATCGATCGTAGTTTTCTTAGATTTTTATTAGGAGGGGAGATGCACCATATGTCTTTACTAGATATGGCTCGGGCTTTACGTATATATACGCCCTAGGAACTAGCATCTTATGATTGTCAGAGGTTAATAGTTTATGGTAGGAGGGTGGATGAGAATTTTGATACAAATGACGTATGGAGTAGGATGACTAGCCATCGCCGATTCCAGGGGGGATTATACTCTTATCTTGATATTGATAGAGCTGAATTAAGAGTAATCCATAGGTTTTTAGCCAATTCGATTACACAACGAGGTAAGAATAAGGAAAAGGTAAATGAACAGGATTTGTTTTACCACATGTGTATTCGAGACCCACAGAGCGCTGTAAGTATACCTTTTTGTGTGGGTTATTATTTATTGACTATGGTTAAGGGTATGAGGCGTGGTAGCATAATAGGAGGTGGTATATTTATTACTTTAATTACTGAATATCTCGGTGTGAATAGAAGTCGGGGGGGGGGGAATATTAATGGCAGAACCAGAACCCCGTAATAGAATAGATTTGCGTGTTTATCATGGTGCTAAGGTCTTAAAGAAACGAAACAACGCGGCAGCACGTTATGATGGCAGGCATCCACAAGTTGAGAGAGATCAACAGCAAGGTCAACCGGGAGGGGGTAATCCAATGACGGAAATGCAAATTTTTATGGCTCGACACGAGTATGAAGTGGCTAGACAAAAAGCATTTCAAGATTGGCAGTATCATCAAAGTCAAATCATAAGTCATTGTACACACGTAGGTAGAGACTACATTCCTACCGTTATGCCCGAATTTGCTCCTTGGACTTTAGAGAGCCGACCACCATATCCTACATATGACCCGGCCCAAGCATTTTACAGCATCTATGGATACGCTTGGGACCCATACTGGAACCATCCTCCTCATCCGTAATTTTCTTATTTTATATTTTTGTTTATTTTATTGTAATGTTACTAATTCTAAATTTTCTTATTTCTTATTTCTTATTTTATTATTATAATAGCTTTTATAATTTTCTAACTTTATTAGATTTTAATAATTTTTGAATGTGGTGTGAAAACCCAACTTCAAAAATATGTATATATGTTTTTGTAGTTTATCTCATGTACAAAACAGGGTAAAACAGCGCATTTTCAAAGACTGACATTAAGTTCAGCAAAAGCTAGTACTTTTGACGAAAAAAAAAAATGAAAAACAAATGTGATGTAACAACAAGACAGAATGAACAAATGATGAGCACCATTTATCATTCAGCAAACAAACGCCATTATGTTTGAAAACTTTGGTAAAATTTAATATTTTTTCTACGCTAATCACCCTCAATAATTTAAATTGTTACTGATTTCTTGCAAATGAGGGTATTGCAAAATCTTAAGTGTGGGAAGGGGTTAAATTCTTTCGGAATGTTAAAATTTTTTGATTTATACACTTGGTTACCATTAAAAATACTAGTAACGTAGTAGTTTTATTAGAATTTAGTGCTCTCTGATAACAAAGAACAGCCCTAGTCTTATATACTGACTACCCAATTCTAGTAAAATTTTTCAAAATTTTCAATTAAATGAATTCAAAATCATGTTTATACATATTTATGAACGATAAAACTAGGTGTTAACACCGAAATTATTGTTATCTCAGAAAGGACATAAATTGAGAAACAAACCAAAATGTTAGAATTCATTTAAAATGGAATAGAGGACAATAAAAATGAAAATAAAAAGCCAAGTGTGGGAAAATTACCAAAGTTATTTAAAACATATATCACATATTTTTGTACAAATAACTGAAGATACTTTTGCTTTGGACTAATCTAAAAAGTTTTACCCGATTTACTGTAATATATTTGAAAGAATAGATGGATCTACACGATGAATCAATTCCATCATTAAAAGGAAGTAAAGTCTTCCGAAAAAGAAACGCGCTTCTTGATTTAGGTCATGAAGTTGTCGTCCAGACCAGCTGTAGGTTGACGAAAAATCTAGAAAAGTCATCTCTAAAATCAGCAGGAAATCCACGGACCTCAGCATCAAACAGGGTCGCCAAGTGGTCAGTCTTATCCTAACCATGAGAGGATCTGTCTCGTAAAATGGGAAGGGCGCCGTGCAAATTAGCTTGATAAGACTAATGAATCAGACCCCCAGAAAGGATAATCTCCTTAAAGATTAAAAATCAGCTTTTAAGCCTGATATTACTCAATCCTTGAGATTGACCTTAAAGATTGAGAATTACAAACTCATGGAATTCGATGATATCTAAACTCGAGCCTGAACTAGAAAATATTTTGATTAAAATTAAAACCGATTTGTTTTTTGAAAACCTATTTTCAATGCGCTCATTACCATTGAACGTAAAATCCTAGAAATTCACCTGGAATTCATTAGGTCATCTGAACCAAATCGGGTGTCAACCGTAAGAACGGTGGTTGTATAGCATGGTCAAAGACAGGACCTTGTGCCAGACCGAAAAATTATAAGGGTGAGCTTTACTATTGCTCCTACAAAGGATAGTAATTGCATCCGATACGTTATAGACCATAATTAAAAGCATGTCAGGGGACATTGCCTTAACAGTTGCTTGTTCAACGCTTTCCTTTACAACCGGACAGTAGTTTACCGAAAGGTAATATACGGAGCAAGTATACTGGACGTGTTTCTTTCCCAATACACGGTTAGCAAGTGGGTGACACAAAACCGCAAGTGTTGAGCTAAAATTTTCAAATCTGAAGCCCACCAAACCCACAAAAACAATTTGCAAACACCGGTGAAGGGTTATTCCGGAAAACTTATCTAGGGTAAAAACTAGATTTAATTTTCAAAAGATCAAATGTTTTCATAAAGATCCAATTTCCTTAATGGATCTAAAATTTTATAGTCATGTGGGACTGTAAACCATAACGTTACTACCATTGTTCATACCGCCGTATAGAAATCACTGATGTACAAAGTGTGAAGAATAAAGAAGTGATTCTAGTATATTTCAAGACTATATTGCTTGAGGACAAGCAACGTTCAAGTGTGGGAATATTTGATAATGCTAAAAACGAACATATATTTCATAGCATTATCCCTCAAGAAAGACAAGCTTTTAGTTGCAGTTGTCCTATTTACAAGGAATATTCGTTTAAATATTAAAAGGTGAAGACAAAAGGCAGATTCGACGAATTGAAGACGCAAACAACCAAAAAGCTCAAAAGTACAAAATACAATCAAAGTGGTTCCAATTATTGATAAGAAACATCTCAAAATTACAAGAGTACAAGACGCAAAACGCAAAGTACAAGATATTAAATTATACGAAAGGACGTTCGAAAATCCAGAACTGGGACCAAAGTCAACTCTCAACGCCCGACGCAACGGACCGAAAGTTACAAATTAATTATGTATATAAATATAATATAATATATAATTAATTATATATTTATATTATATTTATATAATAAAATCCGTCGGCAAACTAAGATCTAAACTTGTGTGAGCTGGATTCCACTGCTCCGCACTCGCGGAGCTTATAAAGGCAACAACCACCGCACTTGCGGAGGTCAAACAGTAAACGTGGGCCTATAAAAGGCCGAGCATTCGGCCGATTTTTACACATCTTTTTCTCTTCACTCATACGTAAACTTATATATATATATATATATATATATATATATATATATATATATATATATATATATATATATATATATATATATATATATATATATATATTTTAATTTTAATTTTAATTTTAATTTTAATCCTAATAATAAGGGTATGTTAGCGAATGTTGTAAGGGTGTAAGTCGAAATTCTATCCGTGTAACGCTACGCTATTTTTAATCATTGTAAGTTATGTTTAACCTTTTTAATTTAATATCTCGTAGCTAAGTTATTATTATGCTTATTTAAAATGAAGTAATCATGATGTTGGGCTAATTACTAAAATTGGGTAATTGGGCTTTGCTCCATAATTGGGGTTTGGACAAAAGAACGACACTTGTGGAAATTAGACTATGGGCTATTAATGGGCTTTATATTTGTTTAACTAAATGATAGTTTGTTAATTTTAATATAAAGATTTACAATTGGACATACCTATAAATAACCATATACACTCGATCGGACACGATGGGCGGGATATTTATATGTACGAATAATCGTTCATTTAACCGGACACGGGAATGGATTAATAGTCACTAGAATTATTAAAACAGGGGTGAAATTATGTACAAGGACACTTGGCGTAATTGATAACAAAGTATTAAAACCTTGGGTTACACGAAGTCGATATCCTGGTGTAATTATTAAACAAAGTATTAAAACCTTGTTATAGTTTAAGTCCCCAATTAGTTGGAATATTTGACTTCGGGTATAAGGATAATTTGACGAGGATACTCGCACTTTATATTTATGACTGATGGACTGTTATGGACAAAAATCAGACGGACATATTAAATAATCCAGGACAAAGGACAATTAACCCATGGGCATAAAACTAAAAATCAACACGTCAAACATCATGATTACGGAAGTTTAAATAAGTATAATTCCTTTATTTTCATATTTAATTGCACTTCTAATTATTGCACTTTTATTTATTGTTATTGTATTTAATTGTACTTTTAATTTTCGTACTCTTTAATTATCGTAATTTTATTTTATCGCACTTTTATTTATTCGCAATTTCATTATCGTTATTTACTTTACGCTTTAAATTAAGTCTTTTATTTATTTAATATTTTACATTAGGTTTTAACTGCGACTAAAGTTTTAAAAATCGACAAACCGGTCATTAAACGGTAAAACCCCCCTTTATAATAATAATATTACTTATATATATTTGTATTTTTATAAATTAAAACTAATATAGCGTTAAGCTTTGTTTAAAAGATTCCCTGTGGAACGAACCGGACTTACTAAAAACTACACAACTGTATGATTAGGTACGCTGCCTATAAGTGTTGTAGCAAGGTTTTGGTATATCCATTCTATAAATAAATAAATATCTTGTGTAAAATTGTATCGTATTTAATAGTATTTCCTAGTAAAAATAAAGCTATTTCATATACACCTCGCATAACATCAAGTAATTTTTGGCGCCGCTGCCGGGGAACTTAAACGCCGAAAGCGCAATGCTAATGATATAAAAAAAAATAATAATAATATAATTTTGTAAAAGTTTTTATTAAGTCCTTCGTATAAAAATATAAGTTTTTTTTAAAATATAAAAATATAAAAATACAAAAAGAGTTTGTTAAAAAAATATATAAAGTTTAAAAAAAAGTCTTTTTACTTTTGAGTTTAAAAATAAGTATTTTATTGTTTTATAAAAATATTTAGTTATATTTATATTTTATATATATTTGATAAAATAGAAAAACATAAAAAAAAAAAAAAAAAAAAACTGAAACTGTGAAAAAACGAACCCCTTTTCAGCCTAAATTTGACCCTCCGCGCATCGCGGAGCTTTTGAACTGGACCTAACCGCACTCGCGGAGGTCAATCTGACAGGTTAACCTAGGACTGCAATTATATGAAATTAGGGTTTAATTAATTTAATTATTTAGTTTTTAGGGTTTTATTTAATTAATTAGTTTAGTTATTTATTTAATTTGTATTATTAAGTTATAATTAGTTTAATTAATTTATAAAATTAATAGTTTTATTAAATAAATAATATAAAAATAATATTTTTATAAAAATTGTACTTTTTACAACTTTAAGTATATTTTTATATTTTGTACTTTTTTTTATTCGTTTTAGCGTAATATTTGTATTTTTCGCTCGTATTTAGTTTTAAATCATAGTAGTTGCCATAGTTATTTTTATTTCTAGATTTTTAGGCTTTGCCGTAAAATCCCTTAAGTGCTTTTTCTTTAGACTAAGATTTAGGTGCTTTAGAATTTTGCGACGCTGTTCTAAGTTTTTAGTACCTTTTTAAGATATTGCCATTTGGGATATAGAATTCCTTGTAAGCTTTAATATTTTTAGACGCAACTTCTAATTCTTAGTTTTTAGTTCCTTTTTAAGTTTCGACGCTCTACTTTCTTATTTTTATTTTTCGACGCCTATTATTTTTCAATCTTTTATTTTTCGACGTTTTTCGACGCGCTCTTTTTCTCTCTTATTTCTCGCCATTCTAGTTTTTAGGACTTAGAATTTTCTCTATTTCTTATCTAATATTTCTTTAAATTTCAAACAAAAAATTGTTTTAAGTGGTTAAATTGATAGATATCAAAATTTCCTGGTTCGTAGTAATAGTTGGATTTGTACGTGGACCGGGTTATTGGAGCCAAACAGTACTCAATTATATTGAGACCAAACGAATCCTGCCCCTCTGCTGCATCTTTTGGCTGTTCGAAACGTGGGCAAAATCAGAAAAGTCTATTAATTGGATAACTTATATAATTTTTCTTTCTTTTTAAAAAACTAATAGGATATTCAGTGAATGCACCGAGCAAAACGTTCACCACCTTTTGTACGTTCATCACCTGTAACTCGATCAAGATATCTAGCAAATATTGTCGCCGTTGATTTTTCTTTAGAATCGTCATCCAGTCGACCAAGTACTCCAATTCAAATTTCAGATAATCCATTTTTTGAACCCGACCTCACAATTGAGAATCCGGAGAATATTCAGGGACGATTTCGAGATCCTGAACCATTAATTTTTCCTCCGGAACCACCAATCATTCAAACAGAGATTGTTGAGGAACGAACTATTAAATCAAAATCCTCTAGTGATTCAGATTCAACAAATTCAATCATGGAAAATCTAGAACCTTTAAGTATGGAAGACCGAATGAGAGCTAAACGCACTGGCCAAGGTCACGCAATTACTCATCCAGACATTAATGCGCCAGATTATGAAATCAAAGGACAAATTCTACACATGGTGACTAATCAATGCCAATTTAGTGGTGCACCGAAGGAAGATCCAAATTAACATCTTCGTACCTTTAATAGGATCTGCACTCTGTTTAAATTAAGAGAAGTTGAAGATGAACAGATATATCTCATGTTATTTCCCTGGACTTTAAAGGGAGAAACCAAAGATTGGTTAGAATCATTACCTGAAGGGGCGATTGATACATGGAACGTTTTATTTGAAAATTTCTTAAACAATTCTTTCCGGCATCCAAAGCCGTGAGACTTCAAGGAGAAATTGTTACGTTCACACAGAAGCCAAATAAAACTCTATATGAGGCATGGACCAGATTTGGAAAGTTATTGAGAGGATGTCCGCAACATGGTTTAGACACCTGTCAAATAGTACAAATATTCTACCAAGGATGCGACATCACTACAAGGAAAGACATAGACATAGCAGCTGGTGGTTCTATTATGAAGAAAACAGAAACTGACGCTTATAAGATTATTGATAACACTGCTTCCCACTCACATGAGTGGCACCAATAAAAAGATATCGTTAGATCATCTAAAGCAGCTAGAGCCGATTCTAGCCATGACTTAGATTCCATTTCTGCAAAGATAGATGCTGTCGAGAGACGAATGGAAAAGATGACTAAGGATATTCACTCAATACGAATTATTTGTGAGCAGTGTGGAGGACCACATTTGATAAAAGATTGTCTTAGTATTGAACTAACAATGGAACAAAGAGAGAATGTTTCATACATAAACCAAAGGCCTGGAAATAATTATCAGAATAATTATCAACTGCCAAGACTGATTAACAACCAAAACCAGAATTATAATCGAAATGTTCCATACAACAAACCACCACAAACCGATGATAAAATGCCAAATTTAGAAGATATGATGACGAAGCTAGTTGAATCTCAAACACAGTTTTTCACATCTCAGAAACAAACAAATGAACAAAATGCTCAAGCATTTAGAAATCAACAAGCTTCTATTCAAAATCTGGAACAAGAAGTAAGTAACCTAGCAAGGTTGATAGGTGAAAAAAAACCGGGAAGTCTACCTAGTGATACAAATGCTAACCCCCGGAATGAAACAGCTAAAGCCATTACCACAAGAAGTGGTATTACACTTAAACCACCTGAAATACCTGTAATTTCTGATGAAGCTATTCCTACTCCACAAGAACCACAACCTGAACAAAATAAGGAAAAAGAACCGATAGTGGAAAAGGTTAATGAAGATAACACAGTTAAGGCTAAACCTTATGTTAAACCATACCAACCACCACTTCCTTACCCAAGTAAAATGAGAAAAGAGAGACTTGAAGTCGAGCAATCCAAATTCTTGGATATGTTTAAACAGATAAATGTCTGAAATGTCCCGTTCTTATTGATTAAAAACGTTCCATATTAATTAATTTCGTTGTGGGGTTTTGACCTCTATATGAGACGTTTTTCAAAGACTGCATTCATTTTAAAACAAACCATAACCTTTATTTCATCAATAAAGGTTTAAAAAGCTTTACGTAGATTATCAAATAATGATAATCTAAAATATCCTATTTACACACGACCATTACATAATGGTTTACAATACAAATATGTTACAACAAAATAAGTTTCTTGAATGCAGTTTTTACACAATATCATACAAACATGGACTCCAAATCTCGTCCTTATTTAAGTATGCGACAGCGGAAGCTCTTAATAATCACCTGAGAATAAACATGCTTAAAACTTCAAAAAAATGTTGGTGAGTTAAAGGTTTAACCTATATATATCAAATCATAATAATAGACCACAAGATTTCATATTTCAATACACATCCCATACATAGAGATAAAAGTCATTCATATGGTGAACACCTGGTAATCGACATTAACAAGATGCATATAATAGAATATCCCCATCATTCCGGGACACCCTTCGAATATGATATAAATTTCGAAGTACTAAAGCATCCGGTACTTTGGATGGGGTTTGTTAGGCCCAATAGATCTATCTTTAGGATTCGCGTCAATTAGGGTGTCTGTTCCCTAAGTCTTAGATTACCAGACTTAATAAAAAGGGGCATATTCGATTTCGATAATTCAACCATAGAATGTAGTTTCACGTACTTGTGTCTATTTTGTAAATCATTTATAAAACCTGCATGTATTCTCATCCCAAAAATATTAGATTTTAAAAGTGGGACTATAACTCACTTTCACAGATTTTTACTTCGTCGGGAAGTAAGACTTGGCCACTGGTTGATTCACGAACCTATAACAATATATACATATATATCAAAGTATGTTCAAAATATATTTACAACACTTTTAATATATTTTGATGTTTTAAGTTTATTAAGTCAGCTGTCCTCGTTAGTAACCTACAACTAGTTGTCCACAGTTAGATGTACAGAAATAAATCGATAAATATTATCTTGAATCAATCCACGACCCAGTGTATACGTATCTCAGTATTGATCACAACTCAAACTATATATATTTTGGAATCAACCTCAACCCTGTATAGCTAACTCCAACATTCACATATAGAGTGTCTATGGTTGTTCCGAAATATATATAGATGTGTCGACATGATAGGTCGAAACATTGTATACGTGTCTATGGTATCTCAAGATTACATAATATACAATACAAGTTGATTAAGTTATGGTTGGAATAGATTTGTTACCAATTTTCACGTAGCTAAAATGAGAAAAATTATCCAATCTTGTTTTACCCATAACTTCTTCATTTTAAATCCGTTTTGGGTGAATCAAATTGCTATGGTTTCATATTGAACTCTATTTCATGAATCTAAACAAAAAAAGTATAGGTTTATAGTCGGAAAAATAAGTTACAAGTCATTTTTGTAAAGGTAGTCATTTCAGTCGAAAGAACGACGTCTAGATGACCATTTTAGAAAACATACTTCCACTTTGAGTTTAACCATAATTTTTGGATATAGTTTCATGTTCATAATAAAAATCATTTTCTCAGAATAACAACTTTTAAATCAAAGTTTATCATAGTTTTTAATTAACTAACCCAAAACAGCCCGCGGTGTTACTACGACGGCGTAAATCCGGTTTTACGGTGTTTTTCGTGTTTCCAGGTTTTAAATCATTAAGTTAGCATATCATATAGATATAGAACATGTGTTTAGTTGATTTTAAAAGTCAAGTTAGAAGGATTAACTTTTGTTTGCGAACAAGTTTAGAATTAACTAAACTATGTTCTAGTGATTACAAGTTTAAACCTTTGAATAAGATAGCTTTATATGTATGAATTGAATGATGTTATGAACATCATTACTACCTTAAGTTCCTTGGATAAACCTACTGGAAAAGAGAAAAATGGATCTAGCTTCAACGGATCCTTGGATGGCTCGAAGTTCTTGAAGCAGAATCATGACACGAAAACAAGTTCAAGTAAGATCATCACTTAAAATAAGATTGTTATAGTTATAAAAATTGAACCAAAGTTTGAATATGATTATTACCTTGTATTAGAATGATAATCTACTGTAAGAAACAAAGATTTCTTGAGGTTGGATGATCACCTTACAAGATTGGTAGTGAGCTAGCAAACTTGAAAGTATTCTTGATTTTATGTAACTAGAACTTGTAAAATATATGAAGAACACTTAGAACTTGAAGATAGAACTTGAGAGAGATCAATTAGATGAAGAAAATTGAAGAATTAAAGTGTTTGTAGGTGTTTTTGGTCGTTGGTATATGGATTAGATATAAAGGATATGTAATTTTGTTTTCATGTAAATAAGTCATGAATGATTACTCATATTTTTGTAATTTTATGAGATATTTCATGCTAGTTGCCAAATGATGGTTCCCACATGTGTTAGGTGACTCACATGGGCTGCTAAGAGCTGATCATTGAAGTGTATATACCAATAGTACATACATCTAAAAGCTGTGTATTTTACGAGTATGAATACGGGTGCATACGAGTAGAATTGTTGATGAAACTGAACGAGAATGTAATTGTAAGCATTTTTGTTAAGTAGAAGTATTTTGATAAGTGTCTTGAAGTCTTTCAAAAGTGTATGAATACATATTAAAACACTACATGTATATACATTTTAACTGAGTCGTTAAGTCATCGTTAGTCGTTACATGTAAATGTTGTTTTGAAACCTTTAGGTTAACGATCTTGTTGAATGTTGTTAACCCATTGTTTATTATAACAAATGAGATGTTAAATTGTTATATTATCATGATATTATGATATATAATATATCTTAGTATGATGTATATACAGTTAAATGTCGTTACAACGATAATCGTTACATATATGTCTCGTTTCGAAATCATTAAGTTAGTAGTCTTATTTTTACATATGTATTTCATTGTTAATACACTTAATAATATATTTACTTATCATTTAACATAATTAACTAAGTGCATCAATATCTTAATATGATTCATATGTACCTAGTAAGACGTTGTTATAACGATAATCGTTATATATATCGTTTTCGAGTTTCTTAAATTAATAGTCTCATTTTTATGTATATAACTCATTGTTAAAATACCTAATGAGATACATACTTATAATAAAATCATGTTAACTATATGTATAACCATATATATGTCATCGTATAGTTTTTACAAGTTTTAACGTTCGTGAATCACCGGTCAACTTGGGTGGTCAATTGTCTATATGAAACATATTTCAATTAATCAAGTCTTAACAAGTTTGATTGCTTAACATGTTGGAAACATTTAATCATGTAAATATCAATCTCAATTAATATATATAAACATGGAAAAGTTCGGGTCACTACAGTACCTACCCGTTAAATAAATTTCGTCCCGAAATTTTAAGCTGTTGAAGGTGTTGACGAATCTTCTGGAAATAGATGCGGGTATTTCTTCTTCATCTGATCTTTATGCTCCCAGGTGAACTCGGGTCCTCTACGAGCATTCCATCGAACCTTAACAATTGGTATCTTGTTTTGCTTAAGTCTTTTAACCTCACGATCCATTATTTCGACGGGTTCTTCGATGAATTGAAGTTTTTCGTTGATTTGGATTTCATCTAATGGAATAGTGAGATCTTCTTTAGCAAAACATTTCTTCAAATTTGAGACGTGGAAAGTGTTATGTACAGCCGCGAGTTGTTGAGGTAACTCAAGTCGGTAAGCTACTGGTCCGACACGATCAATAATCTTGAATGGTCCAATATACCTTGGATTTAATTTCCCTCGTTTACCAAATCGAACAACGCCTTTCCAAGGTGCAACTTTAAGCATGACCATCTCTCCAATTTCAAATTCTATATCTTTTCTTTTAATGTCAGCGTAGCTCTTTTGTCGACTTTGGGCGGTTTTCAACCGTTGTTGAATTTGGATGATCTTCTCGGTAGTTTCTTGTATAATCTCCGGACCCGTAATCTGTCTATCCCCCACTTCACTCCAACAAATCGGAGACCTGCACTTTCTACCATAAAGTGCTTCAAACGGCGCCATCTCAATGCTTGAATGGTAGCTGTTTTTGTAGGAAAATTCTGCTAACGGTAGATGTCGATCCCAACTGTTTCCGAAATCAATAACACATGCTCGTAGCATGTCTTCAAGCGTTTGTATCGTCCTTTCGCTCTGCCCATCAGTTTGTGGATGATAGGCAGTACTCATGTCTAGACGAGTTCCTAATGCTTGCTGTAATGTCTGCCAGAATCTTGAAATAAATCTGCCATCCCTATCAGAGATAATAGAGAGTGGTATTCCATGTCTGGAGACGACTTCCTTCAAATACAGTCGTGCTAACTTCTCCATCTTGTCATCTTTTCTTATTGACAGGAAGTGTGCTGATTTGGTGAGACGATCAACTATTACCCAAATAGTATCAAAACCACTTGCAGTCCTTGGCAATTTAGTGATGAAATCCATGGTAATGTTTTCCCATTTCCATTCCGGGATTTCGGGTTGTTGAAGTAGACCTGATGATTTCTGATGCTCAGCTTTGACCTTAGAACACGTCAAACATTCTCCTACGTATTTAGCAACATCGGCTTTCATACCCGGCCACCAAAAATGTTTCTTGAGATCCTTGTACATTTTCCCCGTTCCAGGATGTATTGAGTATCTGGTTTTATGAGCTTCTCTAAGTACCATTTCTCTCATATCTCCAAATTTTGGTACCCAAATCCTTTCAGCCCTATACCGGGTTCCGTCTTCCCGAATATTAAGATGCTTCTCCGATCCTTTGGGTATTTCATCCTTTAAATTTCCCTCTTTTAAAACTCCTTGTTGCGCCTCCTTTATTTGAGTAGTAAGGTTATTATGAATCATTATATTCATAGATTTTACTCGAATGGGTTCTCTGTCCTTCCTGCTCAAGGCATCAGCTACCACATTTGCCTTCCCCGGGTGGTAACGAATCTCAAAGTCGTAATCATTCAACAATTCAATCCACCTACGCTGCCTCATATTCAGTTGTTTCTGATTAAATATGTGTTGAAGACTTTTGTGGTCGGTATATATAATACTTTTAACCCCATATAAGTAGTGCCTCCAAGTCTTTAATGCAAAAACAACCGCGCCTATTTCTAAATCATGCGTCGTATAATTTTGTTCGTGAATCTTCAATTGTCTAGACGCATAAGCAATCACCTTCGTTCGTTGCATAAATACACAACCGAGACCTTGCTTTGATGCGTCACAATAAATCACAAAATCATCATTCCCTTCAGGCAATGACAATATAGGTGCCGTAGTTAGCTTTTTATTCAATAACTGAAACGCTTTATCTTGTTCATCATTCCATTCAAATTTCTTCCCTTTATGCGTTAATGCAGTCAAGGGTTTTGCTATTCTGGAAAAGTCTTGGATGAACCTTCTGTAGTAACCAGCTAGTCCTAAAAACTGGCGTATGTGTTTCGGAGTTTTTGGGGTTTCCCACTTTTCAACAGTTTCTATCTTTTCCGGATCCACCTTAATACCTTCTTTGTTCACTATGTGACCGAGGAATTGAACTTCTTCCAACCAAAATGCACACTTTGAAAACTTAGCGTACAATTCTTCATTCCTCAATACTTCTAACACCTTTCTCAAATGTTCACCGTGTTCTTGGTCATTCTTTGAGTAAATAAGTATGTCATCAATGAAAACAATGACAAACTTGTCAAGGTATGGTCCACACACTCGGTTCATAAGGTCCATGAACACAGCTGGTGCATTAGTTAAACCAAACGGCATGACCATAAACTTGTCATGACCGTAACGTGTTCTGAAAGCAGTCTTTGGAATATCATCTTCTTTCACCCGCATTTAATGATACCCGAAACGTAAGTCAATCTTTGAATAAACAGACGAGCCTTGTAGTTGATCAAATAAGTCGTCGATTCTCGGTAGTGGGTAGCGGTTCTTGATGGTAAGTTTGTTCAACTCTCGGTAGTCGATACACAACCTGAATGTACCATATTTCTTCTTGACAAACAAAACAGGAGCTCCCCACGGTGATGTGCTTGGTCGAATGAAACCACGCTCTAAAAGTTCTTGTAATTGCCTTTGCAGTTCTTTCATCTCGCTGGGTGCGAGTCTGTAAGGAGCACGAGCTATTGGTGCAGCTCCTGGTACAAGATCTATTTGAAATTCAACAGATCGATGTGGGGGTAATCCCGGTAATTCTTTCGGAAATACATCGGGAAATTCTTTTGCAATGGGAACATCATTGATGCTCTTTTCTTCAGTTTGTACTTTCTCGACGTGTGCTAGAACAGCATAGCAACCTTTTCTTATTAGTTTTTGTGCCTTCAAATTACTAATAAGATGTAGCTTCGTGTTGCCCTTTTCTCCGTACACCATTAAGGGTTTTCCTTTTTCTCGTATAATGCGAATTGCATTTTTGCAATAGACGATCTCTGCTTTCACTTCTTTCAACCAGTCCATACCGATTATCACATCAAAACTCCCTAACTCTACTGGTATCAAATCAATCTTAAATGTTTCGCTAACCAGTTTAATTTCTCGATTCCGACATATATTATCTGCTGAAATTAATTTACCATTTGCTAATTCGAGTAAAAATTTACTATCCAAAGGCGTCAATGGACAACTTAATTTAGCACAAAAATCTCTACTCATATAGCTTCTATCCGCACCCGAATCAAATAAAACGTAAGCAGATTTATTGTCAATAAGAAACGTACCCGTAACAAGCTTCGGGTCTTCCTGTGCCTCTGCCGCATTAATATTAAAAACTCTTCCGCGGCCTTATCCATTCGTGTTCTCCTGGTTCGGGCAATTTCTAATAATGTGGCCCGATTTTCCACATTTATAACAAACTACATTGGCATAACTTGCTCCGACAGTACTTGCTCCGCCATTACTCTTTCCGACACCATTTGTTCCTTTCGTGCTATTAACCCCTGGTCCGTAGACCTCACACTTCGCCGCGCTATGACCATTTCTTTTACACTTGTTGCAAAATTTAGTGCAGAACCCCGAGTGATACTTTTCACACCTTTGGCATAGTTGCTTCTGATTGTTGTTGTTGTTGCGGTTATTATTGTTGTTGGGATGATTGTTGTAGTTGCTGTTGTTGTTGTTGTTGTTGTTGTTGGGCTGTTTGTTGTAGTTGCGATTGATGTTGCAATTGTTGTTGTTGTTGTATTGGTGATTCTTATCACCGTTTTCCTCCCACTTTCTTTTGACTTGCTTCACATTGGCCTCTTCAGCAGTCTGTTCTTTAATTCTTTCTTCAATCTGGTTCATTAGTTTGTGAGCCATTCTACATGCCTGTTGTATGGAGGCGGGCTCGTGTGAACTTATATCTTCTTGGATTCTTTCCGGTAATCCTTTCACAAACGCGTCGATCTTCTCTTCCTCATCTTCGAATGCTCCCGGACACAATAGGCACAATTCTGTGAATCGTCTTTCGTACGTGGTAATATCAAATCCTTGGGTTCGTAACCCTCTAAGTTCTGTCTTGAGCTTATTGACCTCGGTTCTGGGACGGTACTTCTCGTTCATCAAGTGCTTGAATGCTGACCACGGTAGTGCGTACGCATCGTCTTGTCCCACTTGCTCTAGATAGGTATTCCACCATGTTAACGCAGAACCTGTGAAGGTATGCGTAGCGTACTTCACTTTGTCCTCTTCAGTACACTTACTTATGGCAAACACCGATTCGACCTTCTCGGTCCACCGTTTCAATCCGATCGGTCCTTCGGTTCCATCAAATT
The DNA here is from genome assembly GCF_046630445.1 of Rutidosis leptorrhynchoides. Lineage (NCBI taxonomy): Eukaryota > Viridiplantae > Streptophyta > Magnoliopsida > Asterales > Asteraceae > Rutidosis > Rutidosis leptorrhynchoides. Next base: position 308,746,456 of record NC_092339.1, on the reverse strand, counting down.
CTAAAGGTTTGCAGGCAGTGAATTCTTTGTAGGTGCATCCTACACGATTTCCTATACTGCTAGATCCAAGGTTATTGTTGGTATGTAGCGCAGCCTGTACTGCGGCTATGTTTGAAGCTAAAAAAGTACGGAATTCCTCTTCATTCATATTCACGGTGTGTCGAGTAGTCGGTGCCATTTTCTTCAAAATAGTCAAATGGAACAAGTTAATCATACAGAATATTAAGAGTAGTTAATAGTATTTCGTAGCATAATATGAACTCATTTATAAAAGCTTTTTCTTCATATTAGGGTTTTATAAGTTTAAATTCGGGTAGTACCTACCCGTTAAGTTCATACTTAGTAGCTAATATACAATTCAACTACTACAATTCTATATGAAAAACTGATTATAATAATATTTCGCGTTCAAACTTTTATACAATATTTTACAAACTTACAATACCGCTTATTTTACATAAAGCATGAAATATAGCACACAATAACTTTGATACAAGATAGTTGTGAAGATAATTCTAGCTAGTACACAAGTCGTTCAGCAAAGGCAATAAAGACACGAAATTCATACGTCCAGAAACAAGTCATGCATTCTGGTTTTACTAGGATTACTTCCCATCCTTGGTCTTGTGGAACATAACCGTTATGGCCGTTGATAACATAGCGTGTTGTAACATCGTCAAAGGGACGAGGGTTACGTAATGTCCAACAGTCCCGTAACAATCTAAAAACTTCATTTCTTACCCCAATTACCGACTCCGTCACTTGTGGGAACATTTTGTTTAATAGTTGTAGCCCGATGTTCTTGTTCTCACTTTGGTGAGAAGCGAACTTTACTAATCCGTAAGCATAACATGCTTCTTTATGTTGCATGTTAGCCGCTTTTTCTAAATCACGAAGTCCAATATTCGGATATATTGAGTCAAAATAATTTCTTAACCCGTTGCGTAAAATAGCATTTGGGTTCCCCGCAATATATGCGTCAAAGTAAACACATCGTAACTTATGGGTTTCCCAATGTGATATCCCCCATCTTTCAAACGAAAGTCTCTTATAAACCAAGACATTCTTGGAACGTTCTTCGAATGTCTTACAAACTGATCTCGCCTTAAATAGTTGTGCCGAGGAATTCTGACCGACTCTAGACAAGATTTCATCAATCATGTCTCCGGGTAGGTCTCTTAAAATATTGGGTTGTCTATCCATTTTGTGTTTTTAAACTGTAAAATAGACAAGAGTTAGATTCATAAAAAAATACTTATTAATACAAGCAATTTTTACATATATCATAAAGCATAAGCACACTATATTACATATATTACACCACACGAATACAACTATCTTATTCCGACTCGCTCGTTTCTTCTTCTTCGGTTTTGGTTCGTTTTGCCAAGTTTCTAGGGATATATGATGTTCCCCTAATACTAACTGTCGTTTTCCACAACGGTTTAGAAAAACCTGGTGGTTTAGAGGTTCCCGGGTCATTGTTACAACTTAAGGACTTCGGGGGTTGACGATACATATAAAGTTCATCGGGGTTGGAATTAGATTTCTCTATTTTTATGCCCTTTCCCTTATTATTTTCTTTTGCCTTTTTAAATTCAGTTGGGGTAATTTCTATAACATCATCGGAATTCTCGTCGGAATCCGATTCATCGGAGAATTGGTAATCCTCCCAATATTTTGCTTCCTTGGCGGAAACACCATTGACCATAATTAACCTTGGTCAGTTGGTTGAGGATTTTCTTTTACTTAACCGTTTTATTATTTCCCCCACCGGTTCTACTTCTTCATCCGGTTCCGATTCTTCTTCCGGTTCTGATTCTTCTTCCGGTTCCGACTCTTCTTCCGGTTCCGCTTCGGGAACTTGTGAATCAGTCCACGAATCATTCCAATTTACATTTGACTCTTCATTATTATTAGGTGAGTCAATGGGACTTGTTCTAGAGGTAGACATCTATCACATAATATCAAACGCGTTAAGAGATTAATATATCACATAATATTCACATGTTAAAAATATATAGTTTCCAACAAAATTTGTTAAGCAATCATTTTTCAAGTAAACACGGTCGAAGTCCAGACTCACTAATGCATCCTAACAAACTCGATAAGACACACTAATGCAAAATTCTGGTTCTCTAAGACCAACGCTCGGATACCAACTGAAATGTCCCGTTCTTATTGATTAAAAACGTTCCATATTAATTGATTTCGTTGCGGGGTTTTGACCTCTATATGAGACGTTTTTCAAAGACTGCATTCATTTTAAAATAAACTATAACCTTTATTTCATCAATAAAGGTTTAAAAAGCTTTACGTAGATTATCAAATAATGATAATCTAAAATATCCTGTTTACACACGACCATTACATAATGGTTTACAATACAAATATGTTACAACAAAATAAGTTTCTTGAATGCAGTTTTTACACAATATCATACAAACATGGACTCCAAATCTCGTCCTTATTTAAGTATGCGACAGCGGAAGCTCTTAATAATCACCTGAGAATAAACATGCTTAAAACGTCAACAAAAATGTTGGTGAGTTATAGGTTTAACCTATATATATCAAATCATAATAATAGACCACAAGATTTCATATTTCAATACACATCCCATACATAGAGATAAAAGTCATTCATATGGTGAACACCTGGTAATCGACATTAACAAGATGCATATAACAGAATATCCCCATCATTCCGGGACACCCTTCGGATATGATATAAATTTCGAAGTACTAAAGCATCCGGTACTTTGGATGGGGTTTGTTAGGCCCAATAGATCTATCTTTAGGATTCGCGTCAATTAGGGTGTCTGTTCCCTAATTCTTAGATTACCAGACTTAATAAAAAGGGGCATATTCGATTTCGATAATTCAACCATAGAATGTAGTTTCACGTACTTGTGTCTATTTTGTAAATCATTTATAAAACCTGCATGTATTCTCATCCCAAAAATATTAGATTTTAAAAGTGGGACTATAACTCACTTTCACAGATTTTTACTTCGTCGGGAAGTAAGACTTGGCCACTGGTTGATTCACGAACCTATAACAATATATACATATATATCAAAGTATGTTCAAAATATATTTACAACACTTTTAATATATTTTGATGTTTTAAGTTTATTAAGTCAGCTGTCCTCGTTAGTAACCTACAACTTGTAGTGACCCGAATTTTTCCATGTTTATATATATTAATTGAGATTGATATTTACATGATTAAATGTTTCCAACATGTTAAGCAATCAAACTTGTTAAGACTTGATTAATTGAAATAGGTTTCATATAGACAATTGACCACCCAAGTTGACCGGTGATTCACGAACGTTAAAACTTGTAAAAACTATATGATGACATATATATGGTTATATATATAGTTAACATGATATTATGATAAGTAAACATATCATTAATTATATTAACAATGAACTACATATGTAAAAACAAGACTACTAACTTAATGATTTTGAAACGAGACATATATGTAACGATTATCGTTGTAACGACATTTAATGTATATATATCATATTAAGAGATATTCGTACATCATAATATCATGATAATATAATAATTTAAAATCTCTTTTGATATTATAAACATTGGGTTAACAACATTTAACAAGATCGTTAACCTAAAGGTTTCAAAACAACATTTACATGTAACGACTAACGATGACTTAACGACTCAGTTAAAATGTATATACATGTAGTGTTTTAATATGTATTCATACACTTTTGAAAGACTTCAAGACACTTATCAAAATACTTCTACTTAACAAATATGCTTACAATTACATCCTCGTTCAGTTTCATCAACAATTCTACTCGTATGCACCCGTATTCATACTCGTACAATACACATCTTTTAGATGTATGTACTATTGGTATATACACTCCAATGATCAGCTCTTAGCAGCCCATGTGAGTCACCTAACACATGTGGGAACCATCATTTGGCAACTAGCATGAAATATCTCATAAAATTACAAAAATATGAGTAATCATTCATGACTTATTTACATGAAAACAAAATAACATATCCTTTATATCTAATCCATACACCAACGACCAAAAACACCTACAAACACTTTAATTCTTCAATTTTCTTCATCTAATTGATCTCTCTCAAGTTCTATCTTCAAGTTCTAAGTGTTCTTCATAAATTCCAAAAGTTCTAGTTTCATAAAATCAAGAATACTTTCAAGTTTGCTAGCTCACTTCCAATCTTGTAAGGTGATCATCCAACCTCAAGAAATCTTTGTTTCTTACAGTAGGTTATCATTATAATACAAGGTAATAATTATATTCAAACTTTGGTTCAATTTCTATAACTATAACAATCTTATTTTAAGTGATGATCTTACTTGAACTTGTTTTCGTGTCATGATTCTGCTTCAAGAACTTCGAGCCATCCAAGGATTCACTGAAGCTAGATCCATTTTTCTCTTTTCCAGTAGGTTTATCCAAGGAACTTAAGGTAGTAATGATGTTCATAACATCATTCGATTCATACATATAAAGCTATCTTATTCGAAGGTTTAAACTTGTAATCACTAGAACATAGTTTAGTTAATTCTAAACTTGTTCGCAAACAAAAGTTAATCCTTCTAACTTGACTTTTAAAATAAATTAAACACATGTTCTATATCTATATGATATGCTAACTTAATGATTTAAAACCTGGAAACACGAAAAACACCGTAAAACCGGATTTACGCCGTCGTAGTAACACCGCGGGCTGTTTTAGGTTAGTTAATTAAAAACTATGATAAACTTTGATTTAAAAGTTGTTATTCTGAGAAAATGATTTTTATTATGAACATGAAACTATATCCAAAAATTATGGTTAAACTCAAAGTAGAAGTATGTTTTCTAAAATGGTCATCTAGACGTCGTTCTTTCGACTGAAATGACTACCTTTACAAAAACGACTTGTAACTTATTTTTCCGACTATAAACCTATACTTTTTATGTTTAGATTCATAAAATAGGGTTCAATATGAAACCATAGCAATTTTATTCACTCAAAACGGATTTAAAATGAAGAAGTTATGGGTAAAACAAGATTGGATAATTTTTCTCATTTTAGCTACGTGAAAATTGGTAACAAATCTATTCCAACCATAACTTAATCAACTTGTATTGTATATTATGTAAACTTGAGATACCATAGACACGTATACAATATTTCGACCTATCATGTCGACACATCTATATATATTTCGGAACAACCATAGACACTCTATATGTGAATGTTGGAGTTAGCAATACAGGGTTGAGGTTGATTCCAAAATATATATAGTTTGAGTTGTGATCAATACTGAGATACGTATACACTGGGTCGTGGATTGATTCAAGATAATATTTATCAATTTATTTCTGTACATCTAACTGTGGACAACTAGTTGTAGGTTACTAACGAGGACAGCTGACTTAATAAACTTAAAACATCAAAATATATTAAAAGTGTTGTAAATATATTTTGAACATACTTTGATATATATGTATATATTGTTATAGGTTCGTGAATCAACCAGTGGCCAAGTCTTACTTCCCGACGAAGTAAAAATCTGTGAAAGTGAGTTATAGTCCCACTTTTAAAATCTAATATTTTTGGGATGAGAATACATGCAGGTTTTATAAATGATTTACAAAATAGACACAAGTACGTGAAACTACATTCTATGGTTGAATTATCGAAATCGAATATGCCCCTTTTTATTAAGTCTGGTAATCTAAGAATTAGAGAACAGACACCCTAATTGACGCGAATCCTAAAGATAGATCTATCGGGCCCAACAAGCCCCATCCAAAGTACCGGATGCTTTAGTACTTCGAAATTTATATCATATCCGAAGGGTGTCCCGGAATGATGGGGATATTCTTATATATGCATCTTGTTAATGTCGGTTACCAGGTGTTCACCATATGAATGACTTTTATCTCTATGTATGGGATGTGTATTGAAATATGAAATCTTGTGGTCTATTATTATGATTTGATATATATAGGTTAAACCTATAACTCACCAACATTTTTGTTGACGTTTTAAGCATGTTTATACTCAGGTGATTATTAAGAGCTTCCGCTGTCACATACTTAAATAAGGACGAGATTTGGAGTCCATGTTTGTATGATATTGTGTAAAAACTGCATTTCAAGAAACTTATTTTGTTGTAACATATTTGTATTGTAAACCATTATGAATGGTCGTGTGTAAACAGGATATTTTAGATTATCATTATTTGATAATCTACGTAAAGCTTTTTAAACCTTTATTGATAAAATAAAGGTTATGGTTTGTTTTAAAATGAATGCAGTCTTTGAAAAGCGTCTCATATAGAGGTCAAAACCTCGCAACGAAATCAATTAATATGGAACGTTTTTAATCAATAAGAACGGGACATTTCAGTTGGTATCCGAGCGTTGGTCTTAGAGAACCAGAATTTTGCATTAGTGTGTCTTATCGAGTTTGTTAGGATGCATTAGTGAGTCTGGACTTCGACCGTGTTTACTTGAAAAATGATTGCTTAACAAATTTTGTTGGAAACTATATATTTTTAACATGTGAATATTATGTGATATATTAATCTCTTAACGCGTTTGATATTATGTGATAGATGTCTACCTCTAGAACAAGTCCCATTGACTCACCTAATAATAATGAAGAGTCAAATGTAAATTGGAATGATTCGTGGACTGATTCACAAGTTCCCGAAGAGGAACCGGAAGAAGAGTCGGAACCGGAAGAAGAATCGGAACCGGAAGAAGAATCGGAACCGGATGAAGAAATAGAACCGGTGGGGGAAATAATAAAACGGTTAAGTAAAAGAAAATCCTCAACCAACCGACCAAGGTTAATTATGGTCAATGGTGTTTCCGCCAAGGAAGCAAAATATTGGGAGGATTACCAATTCTCCGATGAATCGGATTCCGACGAGAATTCCGATGATGTTATAGAAATTACCCCAACTGAATTTAAAAAGGCAAAAGAAAATAATAAGGGAAAGGGCATAAAAATAGAGAAATCTAATTCCAACCCCGATGAACTTTATATGTATCGTCAACCCCCGGAGTCCTTAAGTTGTAACAATGACCCGGGAACCTCTAAACCACCAGGTTTTTCTAAACCAATGTGGATTACGACGGCTCGTATTAGGGGAACATCATATATTCCTAGAAACTTGGCAAAACGAACCAAAACCGAAGAAGAAGAAGAAGAAACAAGCGAGTCGGAATAAGATAGTTGTATTCGTGTGGTGTAATATATGTAATATAGTGTGCTTATGCTTTATGATATATGTAAAAATTGCTTGTATTAATAAGTATTTTTTTTATGAATCTAACTCTTGTCTATTTTACAGTATAAAAACACAAAATGGATAGACAACCCAATATTTTAAGAGACCTACCCGGAGACATGATTGATGAAATCTTGTCTAGAGTCGGTCAGAATTCTTCGGCACAACTATTTAAGGCGAGATCAGTTTGTAAGACATTCGAAGAACGTTCCAAGAATGCCTTGGTTTATAAAAGGCTTTCGTTCGAAAGATGGGGGATATCACATTGGGAAATCCATAAGTTACGATGTGTTTACTTTGACGCATATATTGCGGGGAACCCAAATGCTATTTTACGCAATGGGTTAAGAAATTATTTTGACTCAATATATCCGAATATTGGACTTCATGATTTAGAAAAAGCGGCTAACATGCAACATAAAGAAGCATGTTATGCTTACGGATTAGTAATGTTCGCTTCTCACCAAAGTAAGAACAAGAACATCGGGCTACAACTATTAAATAAAACGTTCCCACAAGTGACGGAGTCGGTAATTGGGGTAAGAAATGAGGTTTTTAGATTGTTACGGGACTGTTGGACATTACGTAACCCTCGCCCCTTTGACGACGTTACAACACGCTGTCTTATCAACGGCCATAACGGTTATGTTCCACAAGACCAAGGATGGGAAGTAATCCTAGTAAAACCAGAATGCATGACTTGTTTCTGGACGTATGAATTTCGTGTCTTTATTGCCTTTGCTGAACGACTTGTGTACTAGCTAGAATTATCTTCACAACTATCTTGTATCAAAGTTATTGTGTGCTATATTTCATACTTTATGTAAAATAAGCGGTATTGTAAGTTTGTAAAATATTGTATAAAAGTTTGAACGCGAAATATTATTATAATCAGTTTTTCATATAGAATTGTAGTAGTTGAATTGTATATTAGCTACTAAGTATGAACTTAACGGGTAGGTACTACCCGAATTTAAACTTATAAAATGCTAATATGAAGAAAAAGCTTTTATAAATGAGTTCATATTATGCTACGAAATACTATTAACTACTCTTAATATTCTGTATGATTAACTTGTTCCATTTGACTATTTTGAAGAAAATGGCACCGACTACTCGACACACCGTGAATATGAATGAAGAGGAATTCCGTACTTTTTTAGCTTCAAACATAGCCGCAGTACAGGCTGCGCTACATACCAACAATAACCTTGGATCTAGCAGTACAGGAAATCGTGTAGGATGCACCTACAAAGAATTCACTGCCTGCAAACCTTTAGAATTTGATGGAACCGAAGGACCGATCGGATTGAAACGGTGGACCGAGAAGGTCGAATCGGTGTTTGCCATAAGTAAGTGTACTGAAGAGGACAAAGTGAAGTACGCTACGCATACCTTCACAGGTTCTGCGTTAACATGGTGGAATACCTATCTAGAGCAAGTGGGACAAGACGATGCGTAAGCACTACCGTGGTCAGCATTCAAGCACTTGATGAACGAGAAGTACCGTCCCAGAACCGAGGTCAATAAGCTCAAGACAGAACTTAGAGGGTTACGAACCCAAGGATTTGATATTACCACGTACGAAAGACGATTCACAGAATTGTGCCTATTGTGTCCGGGAGCATTCGAAGATGAGGAAGAGAAGATCGACGCGTTTGTGAAAGGATTACCGGAAAGAATCCAAGAAGATATAAGTTCACACGAGCCCGCCTCCATACAACAGGCATGTAGAATGGCTCACAAACTAGTGAACCAGATTGAAGAAAGAATTAAAGAACAGACTGCTGAAGAGGCCAATGTGAAGCAAGTCAAAAGAAAGTGGGAGGAAAACGGTGATAAGAATCACCAATACAACAACAACAAGAATTGCAACATCAATCGCAACTACAACAAACAGCCCAACAACAACAACAACAACAACAACAACAACAGCAACTACAACAATCATCCCAACAACAATAATAACCGCAACAACAACAACAATCAGAAGCAACTATGCCAAAGGTGTGAAAAGTATCACTCGGGGTTCTGCACTAAATTTTGCAACAAGTGTAAAAGAAATGGTCATAGCGTGGCGAAGTGTGAGGTCTACGGACCAGGGGTTAATAGCACAAAAGGAACAAATGGTGTCGGAAAGAGTAATGGCAGAGCAAGTACTGTCGGAGCAAGTTATGCCAATGTAGTTTGTTATAAATGTGGAAAATCGGGCCACATTATTAGAAATTGCCCGAACCAGGAGAACACGAATGGACAAGGCAGCGGAAGAGTTTTTAATATTAATGCGGCAGAGGCACAGGAAGACCCGAAGCTTGTTACGGGTACGTTTCTTATTGACAATAAATCTGCTTACGTTTTATTTGATTCGGGTGCGGATAGAAGCTATATGAGTAGAGATTTTTGTGCTAAATTAAGTTGTCCATTGACGCCTTTGGATAGTAAATTTTTACTCGAATTAGCAAATGGTAAATTAATTTCAGCAGATAATATATGTCGGAATCGAGAAATTAAACTGGTTAGCGAAACATTTAAGATTGATTTGATACCAGTAGAGTTAGGGAGTTTTGATGTGATAATCGGTATGGACTGGTTGAAAGAAGTGAAAGCAGAGATCGTCTATTACAAAAATGCAATTCGCATTATACGAGAAAAAGGAAAACCCTTAATGGTGTACGGAGAAAAGGGCAACACGAAGCTACATCTTATTAGTAATTTGAAGGCACAAAAACTAATAAGAAAAGGTTGCTATGCTGTTCTAGCACACGTTGAGAAAGTACAAACTGAAGAAAAGAGCATCAATGATGTTCCCATTGCAAAAGAATTTCCCGATGTATTTCCGAAAGAATTACCGGGATTACCCCCACATCGATCTGTTGAATTTCAAATAGATCTTGTACCAGGAGCTGCACCAATAGCTCGTGCTCCTTACAGACTCGCACCCAGCGAGATGAAAGAACTGCAAAGCCAATTACAAGAACTTTTAGAGCGTGGTTTCATTCGACCAAGCACATCACCGTGGGGAGCTCCTGTTTTGTTTGTCAAGAAGAAAGATGGTACATTCAGGTTGTGTATCGACTACCGAGAGTTGAACAAACTTACCATCAAGAACCGCTACCCACTACCGAGAATCGACGACTTATTTGATCAACTACAAGGCTCGTCTGTTTATTCAAAGATTGACTTACGTTCTGGGTATCATCAAATGCGGGTGAAAGAAGATGATATTCCAAAGACTGCTTTCAGAACACGTTACGGTCATTACGAGTTTATGGTCATGCCATTTAGTTTAACTAATGCACCAGCTGTGTTCATGGACCTTATGAACCGAGTGTGTGGACCATACCTTGACAAGTTTGTCATTGTTTTCATTGATGACATACTTATTTACTCAAAGAATGACCAAGAACACGGTGAACATTTGAGAAAGGTGTTAGAAGTATTGAGGAAGGAAGAATTGTACGCTAAGTTTTCAAAGTGTGCATTTTGGTTGGAAGAAGTTCAATTCCTCGGTCACATAGTGAACAAAGAAGGTATTAAGGTGGATCCGGCAAAGATAGAAACTGTTGAAAAGTGGGAAACCCCAAAAACTCTGAAACACATACGCCAGTTTTTAGGACTAGCTGGTTACTACAGAAGGTTCATCCAAGACTTTTCCAGAATAGCAAAACCCTTGACTGCATTAACGCATAAAGGGAAGAAATTTGAATGGAATGATGAACAAGAGAAAGCGTTTCAGTTATTGAAGAAAAAGCTAACTACGGCACCTATATTGTCATTGCCTGAAGGGAATGATGATTTTGTGATTTATTGTGACGCATCAAAGCAAGGTATCGATTGTGTATTAATGCAACGAACGAAGGTGATTGCTTATGCGTCTAGACAATTGAAGATTCACGAACAAAATTATACGACGCATGATTTGGAATTAGGCGCGGTTGTTTTTGCATTAAAGACTTGGAGGCACTACTTATATGGGGTCAAAAGTATTATATATACCGACCACAAAAGTCTTCAACACATATTTAATCAGAAACAACTGAATATGAGGCAGCGTAGGTGGATTGAATTATTGAATGATTACGACTTTGAGATTCGTTACCACCCGGGGAAGGCAAATGTGGTAGCCGATGCCTTGAGCAGGAAGGACAGAGAACCCATTCGAGTAAAATCTATGAATATAATGATTCATAATAACCTTACTACTCAAATAAAGGAGGCGCAACAAGGAGTTTTAAAAGAGGGAAATTTAAAGGATGAAATACCCAAAGGATCAGAGAAGCATCTTAATATTCAGGAAGACGGAACCCGGTATAGGGCTGAAAGGATTTGGGTACCAAAATTTGGATGTATAAGAGAAATGGTACTTAGAGAAGCTCATAAAACCAGATACTCAATACATCCTGGAACGGGGAAGATGTACAAGGATCTCAAAAAACATTTTTGGTGGCCGGGTATGAAAGCCGATGTTACTAAATATGTAGGAGAATGTTTGACGTGTTCTAAGGTCAAAGCTGAGCATCAGAAACCATCAGGTCTACTTCAACAACCCGAAATCCCGGAATGGAAATGGGAAAACATTACCATGGATTTCATCACTAAATTGCCAAGGACTGCAAGTGGTTTTGATACTATTTGGGTAATAGTTGATCGTCTCACCAAATCAGCACACTTCCTGCCAATAAGAGAAGATGACAAGATGGAGAAGTTAGCACGACTGTATTTGAAGGAAGTCGTCTCCAGACATGGAATACCAATCTCTATTATCTCTGATAGGGATGGCAGATTTATTTCAAGATTCTGGCAGACATTACAGCAAGCATTAGGAACTCGTCTAGATATGAGTACTGCCTATCATCCACAAACTGATGGGCATAGCGAAAGGACGATACAAATGCTTGAAGACATGCTACGAGCATGTGTTATTGATTTCGGAAACAGTTGGGATCGACATCTACCGTTAGCAGAATTTTCCTACAACAACAGCTACCATTCAAGCATTGAGATGGCGCCGTTTGAAGCACTTTATGGTAGAAAGTGCAGGTCTCCTATTTGTTGGAGTGAAGTGGGGGATAGACAGATTATGGGTCCGGAGATTATACAAGAAACTACCGAGAAGATCATCCAAATTCAACAACGGTTGAAAACCGCCCAAAGTCGACAAAAGAGCTACGCTGACATTAAAAGAAAAGATATAGAATTTGAAATTGGAGAGATGGTCATGCTTAAAGTTGCACCTTGGAAAGGCGTTGTTCGATTTGGTAAACGAGGGAAATTAAATCCAAGGTATATTGGACCATTCAAGATTATTGATCGTGTCGGACCAGTAGCTTACCGACTTGAGTTACCTCAACAACTCGCGGCTGTACATAACACTTTCCACGTCTCGAATTTGAAGAAATGTTTTGCTAAAGAAGATCTCACTATTCCGTTAGATGAAATCCAAATCAACGAAAAACTTCAATTCATCGAAGAACCCGTCGAAATAATGGATCGTGAGGTTAAAAGACTTAAGCAAAACAAGATACCAATTGTTAAGGTTCGATGGAATGCTCGTAGAGGACCCGAGTTCACCTGGGAGCGTGAAGATCAGATGAAGAGGAAATACCCGCATCTATTTCCAGAAGATTCGTCAACACCTTCAACAGCTTAAAATTTCGGGACGAAATTTATTTAACGGGTAGGTACTGTAGTGACCCGAACTTTTCCATGTTTATATATATTAATTGAGATTGATATTTACATGATTAAATGTTTCCAACATGTTAAGCAATCAAACTTGTTAAGACTTGATTAATTGAAATAGGTTTCATATAGATAATTGACCACCCAAGTTGACCGGTGATTCACGAACGTTAAAACTTGTAAAAACTATATGATGACATATATATGGTTATATATATAGTTAACATGATATTATGATAAGTAAACATATCATTAATTATATTAACAATGAACTACATATGTAAAAACAAGACTACTAACTTAATGATTTTGAAACGAGACATATATGTAACGATTATCGTTGTAACGACATTTAATGTATATATATCATATTAAGAGATATTCGTACATCATAATATCATGATAATATAATAATTTAAAATCTCTTTTGATATTATAAACATTGGGTTAACAACATTTAACAAGATCGTTAACCTAAAGGTTTCAAAACAACATTTACATGTAACGACTAACGATGACTTAACGACTCAGTTAAAATGTATATACATGTAGTGTTTTAATATGTATTCATACACTTTTGAAAGACTTCAAGACACTTATCAAAATACTTCTACTTAACAAATATGCTTACAATTACATCCTCGTTCAGTTTCATCAACAATTCTACTCGTATGCACCCGTATTCGTACTCGTACAATACACAGCTTTTAGATGTATGTACTATTGGTATATACACTCCAATGATCAGCTCTTAGCAGCCCATGTGAGTCACCTAACTCATGTGGGAACCATCATTTGGCAACTAGCATGAAATATTTCATAAAATTACAAAAATATGAGTAATCATTCATGACTTATTTACATGAAAACAAAATAACATATCCTTTATATCTAATCCATACACCAACGACCAAAAATACCTACAAATACTTTCATTCTTCAATTTTATTCATCTAATTGATCTCTCTCAAGTTCTATCTTCAAGTTCTAAGTGTTCTTCATAAATTCCAAAAGTTCTAGTTTCATAAAATCAAGAATACTTTCAAGTTTGCTAGCTCACTTCCAATCTTGTAAGGTGATCATCCAACCTCAAGAAATCTTTGTTTCTTACAGTAGATTATCATTCTAATACAAGGTAATAATTATATTCAAACTTTGGTTCAATTTCTATAACTATAACAATCTTATTTTAAGTGATGATCTTACTTGAACTTGTTTTCGTGTCATGATTCTGCTTCAAGAACTTCAAGCCATCCAAGGATCCATTGAAGCTAGATCCATTTTTCTCTTTTCCAGTAGGTTTATCCAAGGAACTTAAGGTAGTAATGATGTTCATAACATCATTCGATTCATACATATAAAGCTATCTTTTTCGAAGGTTTAAACTTGTAATCACTAGAACATAGTTTAGTTAATTCTAAACTTGTTCGCAAACAAAAGTTAATCCTTCTAACTTGACTTTTAAAATAAATTAAACACATGTTCTATATCTATATTATATGCTAACTTAATGATTTAAAACCTGGAAACACGAAAAACACCGTAAAACCGGATTTACGCCGTCGTAGTAACACCGCGGGCTGTTTTGGGTTAGTTAATTAAAAACTATGATAAACTTTGATTTGAAAGTTGTTATTCTGAGAAAATGATTTTTATTGTGAACATGAAACTATATCCAAAAATTATGGTTAAACTCAAAGTGGAAGTATGTTTTCTAAAATGGTCATCTAGACGTCGTTCTTTCGACTGAAATGACTACCTTTACAAAAACGACTTGTAACTTATTTTTCCGACTATAAACCTATACTTTTTCTGTTTAGATTCATAAAATAGGGTTCAATATGAAACCATAACAATTTGATTCACTCAAAACGGATTTAAAATGAAGAAGTTATGGGTAAAACAAGTTTGGATAATTTTTCTCATTTTAGCTACGTGAAAATTGGTAACAAATCTATTCCAACCATAACTTAATCAACTTGTATTGTATATTATGTAATCTTGAGATACCATAGACACGTATACAATGTTTTGACCTATTATGTCGACAAATCTATATATATTTCGGAACAACCATAGACACTCTATATGTGAATGTTGGAGTTAGCTATACAGGGTTGAGGTTGATTCCAAAATATATATAGTTTGAGTTGTGATCAATACTGAGATACGTATACACTGGGTCGTGGATTGATTCAAGATAATATTTATCGATTTATTTCTGTACATCTAACTGTGGACAACTAGTTGTAGGTTACTAACGAGGACAGCTGACTTAATAAACTTAAAACATCAAAATATATTAAAAGTGTTGTAAATATATTTTAAACATACTTTGATATATATGTATATATTGTTATAGGTTCGTGAATCAACCAGTGGCCAAGTCTTACTTCCCGACGAAGTAAAAATCTGTGAAAGTGAGTTATAGTCCCACTTTTAAAATCTAATATTTTTGGGATGAGAATACATGCAGGTTTTATAAATGATTTACAAAATAGACACAAGTACGTGAAACTACATTCTATGGTTGAATTATCGAAATCGAATATGCCCCTTTTTATTAAGTCTGGTAATCTAAGAATTAGGGAACAGACACCCTAATTGACGCGAATCCTAAAGATAGATCTATCGGGCCCAACAAGCCCCATCCAAAGTACCGGATGCTTTAGTACTTCGAAATTTATATCATATCCGAAGGGTGTCCCGGAATGATGGGGATATTCTTATATATGCATCTTGTTAATGTCGGTTACCAGGTGTTCACCATATGAATGACTTTTATCTCTATGTATGGGATGTGTATTGAAATATGAAATCTTGTGGTCTATTATTATGATTTTATATATATAGGTTAAACCTATAACTCACCAACATTTTTGTTGACGTTTTAAGCATGTTTATTCTCAGGTGATTATTAAGAGCTTCCGCTGTCGCATACTTAAATAAGGTAGAGATTTGGAGTCCATGTTTGTATGATATTGTGTAAAAACTGCATTTCAAGAAACTTATTTTGTTGTAACATATTTGTATTGTAAACCATTATGAATGGTCGTGTGTAAACAGGATATTTTAGATTATCATTATTTGATAATCTACGTAAAGCTTTTTAAACCTTTATTGATAAAATAAAGGTTATGGTTTGTTTTAAAATGAATGCAGTCTTTGAAAAACGTCTCATATAGAGGTCAAAACCTCGCAACGAAATCAATTAATATGGAACGTTTTTAATCAATAAGAACGGGACATTTCACAACTAGTTGTCTACAGTTAGATGTACAGAAATAAATCGATAAATATTATCTTGAATCAATCCACGACCCAGTGTATACGTATCTCAGTATTGATCACAACTCAAACTATATATATTTTGGAATCAACCTCAACCCTGTATAGCTAACTCCAACATTCACATATAGAGTGTCTATGGTTGTTCCGAAATATATATAGATGTGTCGACATGATAGGTCGAAACATTGTATACGTGTCTATGGTATCTCAAGATTACATAATATACAATACAAGTTGATTAAGTTATGGTTGGAATAGATTTGTTACCAATTTTCATGTAGCTAAAATGAGAAAAATTATCCAATCTTGTTTTACCCATAACTTCTTCATTTTAAATCCGTTTTGGGTGAATCAAATTGCTATGGTTTCATATTGAACTCTATTTTATGAATCTAAACAGAAAAAGTATAGGTTTATAGTCGGAAAAATAAGTTACAAGTCATTTTTTTAAAGGTAGTCATTTCAGTCGAAAGAACAACGTCTAGATGACCATTTTAGAAAACATACTTCCACTTTGAGTTTAACCATAATTTTTGGATATAGTTTCATGTTCATAATAAAAAACATTTTCTCAGAATAACAACTTTTAAATTAAAGTTTATCATAGTTTTTAATTAACTAACCCAAAACAGCCCGCGGTGTTACTACGACGGCGTAAATCCGGTTTTACGGTGTTTTTCGTGTTTCTAGGTTTTAAATCATTAAGTTAGCATATCATATAGATATAGAACATGTGTTTAGTTGATTTTAAAAGTCAAGTTAGAAGGATTAACTTTTGTTTGCGAACAAGTTTAGAATTAACTAAACTATGTTCTAGTGATTACAAGTTTAAACCTTCGAATAAGATAGCTTTATATGTATGAATTGAATGATGTTATGAACATCATTACTACCTTAAGTTCCTTGGATAAACCTACTGAAAAAGAGAAAAATGGATCTAGCTTCAACGAATCTTTGGATGGCTCGAAGTTCTTGAAGCAGAATCATGACACGAAAACAAGTTCAAGTAAGATCATCACTTGAAATACGATTGTTATAGTTATAGAAATTGAACCAAAGTTTGAATATGATTATTACCTTGTATTAGAATGATAATCTACTGTAAGAAACAAAGATTTCTTGAGGTTGGATGATCACCTTACAAGGTTGGAAGTGAGCTAGCAAACTTGTAAGTATTCTTGATTTTATGTAACTAGAACTTGTAAAATATATGAAGAACACTTAGAACTTGAAGATAGAACTTGAGAGAGATCAATTAGATGAAGAAAATTGAAGAATGAAAGTGTTTGTAGGTGTTTTTGGTCGTTGGTATTTGGATTAGATATAAAGGATATGTAATTTTGTTTTCATGTAAATAAGTCATGAATGATTACTCATATTTTTGTAATTTTATGAGATATTTCATGCTAGTTGCCAAATGATGGTTCCCACATGTGTTAGGTGACTCACATGGGCTGCTAAGAGCTGATCATTGGAGTGTATATACCAATAGTACATACATCTAAAAGCTGTGTATTGTACGAGTACGAATACGGGTGCATACGAGTAGAATTGTTGATGAAACTGAACGAGAATGTAATTGTAAGCATTTTGTTTAAGTAGAAGTATTTTGATAAGTTTCTTGAAGTCTTTCAAAAGTGTATGAATACATATTAAAACACTACATGTATATACATTTTAACTGAGTCGTTAAGTCATCGTTAGTCGTTACATGTAAATGTTGTTTTGAAACCTTTAGGTTAACGATCTTGTTGAATGTTGTTAACCCATTGTTTATTATAATAAATGAGATGTTAAATTGTTATATTATCATGATATTATGATATATAATATATCTTAGTATGATGTATATACAGTTAAATGTCGTTACAACGATAATCGTTACATATATGTCTCGTTTCGAAATCATTAAGTTAGTAGTCTTATTTTTACATATGTATTTCATTGTTAATACACTTAATAATATATTTACTTATCATTTAACATAATTAACTAAGTGTATCAATATCTTAATATGATTCATATGTACCTAGTAAGACGTTGTTATAACGATAATCGTTATATATATCGTTTTCGAGTTTCTTAAATTAATAGTCTCATTTTTATGTATATAACTCATTGTTAAAATACCTAATGAGATACATACTTATAATAAAATCATGTTAACTATATATATAACCATATATATGTCATCGTATAGTTTTTACAAGTTTTAACGTTCGTGAATCACCGGTCATCTTAGGTGGCCAATTGTCTATATGAAACATATTTCAATTAATCAAGTCTTAACAAGTTTGATTGCTTAATATGTTGGAAACATTTAATCATGTAAATATCAATCTCAATTAATATATATAAACATGGAAAAGTTCGGGTCACTACAATGTCAATCTTCCTTTCATTGATGTAATTTCAGGAATGCCTAGATATGCTAAATTTCTGAAAGATCTAATCTCGAATAGAAAGAAAATGGAAGAAAAGGTAACACTCTCATCCTCTATACTTAGGGTCAGTTTCTTACCAAACACGTCTATTATTGCTTTAGCCGTGTTTAAGAATGGTCTTCCTAATATGAGAGGAACTCGAGAATCTTCTTCCATGTCCAAAATAACAAAATCTACTGGAAATACTAAAGTACCAACTTTAACTAGCATGTTCTCCATTATCCCTCTAGGATATTTTACTGATCGATCGGCTAGTTATATGCTTATTCGTGTTGGTTTCAATTCTCCAAGGTCTAGTTTAGTGTATAGTGAATACGACATTAGATTTATACTAGCACCTAAATCTGCCAATGCTTCTATTGAACTAAGACTACCCAGAAAACATGGAATTGTGAAACTTCCTGGATCTGATAATTTTTCTGGTATCTTATTCAACAGCACTGCAGAACAATTAACATTCATTGTAACAGCCGAGAGTTCTTCCATTTTCTTTCTATTTGTGATTAGATTTTTCAGAAATTTAGCATATCTAGGCATTCCTGAAATCACATCAATGAAAGGAAGATTGACATTTATGTGTTTAAACATATCCAAGAATTTGGATTGCTCGGCTTCAAGTCTTTCTTTTCTCATTTTACTCGGGTAAGGAAGTGGTGGTTGGTATGGTTTAACATAAGGTTTAGCCTTAACTATGTTATCTTCATTAACCTTTTCAACTACCGATTCAGTTTCCTTATTTTGTTCAGGTTGTTGTTCTTGTGGAGTAGGAATAGAGTTATCAGAAATTACAAGTACTTCAGGTGGTTTAAGTGTAATACCACTTCTCGTGGTAACGGATTTAGCTGTTTCATTTCGGGGGTTAGCATTTGTATCACTAGGTAGACTTCCCGGTTTTCTTTCACCTATCAACCTTGCTAGGTTGCTTACTTCTTGTTCCAAATTTTGAATAGAAGCTTGTTGATTTCTAAATGCTTGAGCATTTTGTTCATTGGTTTTTTTCTGAGATGTGAAAAATTGAGTTTGAGATTCAACTAGCTTCGACATCATATCTTCTAAATTTGGCTTTTTATCATCGGTTTGTGGTGGTTTGTTTTGAAAAATAGGTCTTTGCTGATTGTAAGTATTATTAGATACTTGTTGATTGCTAGGACCTTGTTGGTTGTTGTATGGAATATTTCGGTTATAATTCTGGTTTTGATTGTAGATTGGTCTTGGCGGTTGATAACTATTCTGATAATTATTTCCATGCCTTTGGTTCATGTATGAAACATTCTCTCTTTGTTTCATTGTTTGTTCAATACTGAGACAATCTTTTGTCAAATGTGGTCCTCCACACTGCTCACAACTAATTCTTATTGAGTAAATATCTTTAGTCATCTTTTCCATTTCGTCTCTCGATAGCATCTATCTTTGCAGAAATGAAATCAAAGTCATGGCTAGAATCGGCTCTAGCTGCTTTAGATGATCTAACGATATCTTTTTCTTGATGCCACTCATGTGAGTGTGAAGCAGTGTTATCAATAATTTTGTAAGCTTCAGTTGCTGTTTTCTTCATAATAGAACCACCAGCTGCTATATCGATGTCTTTTCGTGTAGTGATGTCGCATCCTTGGTAGAACATTTGTACTATTTGATAAGTGTCTAAACCATGTTGCGGACATCCTCTTAACAACTTTCCAAATCTTGTCCACGCCTCATATAGAGTTTCATTTGACTTTTGTGTGAACGTAACAATTTCTCCTTGAAGTCTCACGGCTTTAGATGCGGGAAAGAATTGTTTAAGAAAATTTTCAACTAAAACATCCCATGTATCAATCGCCCCTTCAGGTAATGATTCTAACCAATCTTTGGCTTCTCCCTTTAAAGTCCAGGGAAATAACATGAGATAGATCTGTTCATCCTTAACTTCTCGGATTTTAAATAGAGTGCAGATCCTATTAAGGTACGAAGATGTTCATTTGGATCTTCCTTCGGTGCACCACTAAATTGGCATTGATTAGTTACTATGTGTAGGATTTTTACCTTTGATTTCATAATCTGGCGCACTAATGTCTGGTTGAGTAATTGCGTGACCTTGGCCAGTGCGTTTAGCTCTCATTCGGTCTTCTATACTTAGAGGTTCCAGATTTTCTATGATTGAATTTGTTGAATCTGAATCACTAGAGGATTCTGATTTAATGGTTTGTTCCTCGACAATCTCTGTTTGAATGATTGGTGGTTCCGGAGGAAAGATTAATGGTTCAGGATCTCTGAATTGTCCCTGAATATCCTCCGGATTCTCAATTGTGAGGTCGGGTTCAAAAAATGGATTATCGGAAATTTGAATTGGAGTACTTGGTCGATTGGATGACAATTCTAAAGAAAAATCAACGGCGACAATATTGGCTAGATGTCTTGATCGAGTTACAGGTGGAGAACGTATAAAAGATGGTGAACGTTTTGCTCGGTGCATTCACTGAATATCCTATTAGTTATAAAAGATAAAAATTATATAAGTTATCAAATTAATAGACTTTTCTGATTTTGCCCACGTTTCGCATAGCCAATAGATGCAGCAGGTAGCCAGGACCCTTTAAATCGGAAGCCCATAACTCGCCACTAACAAATCCAACTATTACTACGAACCAGAAAATTTTTGATGTCTATCAATTTAACCGCTTAAAATAATTTTTCGTCGAAGTTTAAAGAAATTTATAGAAGAAATAGAAAATTCTATGTCCTAAAAACTAGAGCGGCGAAAAATAAGAAAGAAAAAGATCGCGTCGAAAAACATCGAAAAATAAAAGATCGAAAAAAAAAAACGTAGCGCATCAAAACTTAAAAGTCTAAAAACTAAAAATTAAAAGTTACGTCTAAAGGTATTAAAGCTTAAAGAAATTCTAAATCTAAAACGGCAATAACTTAAAAAGTACTAAAATCTTAAAACGGCGTCGCAAAATTCTAAAGCACCTAAATCTTAGTCTAAAGAAAAAGTACTTAAGGGATTTTACGGCAAAGCTTAAAATTCTAGAAATAAAAATTACTACGGAAAAAACTATATTAAAACTAATTACGAACGATAAACATACAATTTACGAATAAACGATTAAAAGGATACGAAATATAAAAAGATATAAAAAGTGATAAAATTATTTATTTTATAAAAATATTATTTTTATATTATTATTTTATAAAAGTATTAAGTTTATATATTTATTAAAACTAATTAACACTTAAATTACAAATTTATTAAAACTAAAATTAACTAATATTAAATTAAACCCTAATCTTAATTAATTAATAATAATAATAATTAAACTTTAACCCTAATTTCGTACGTACTATGATCAGGTCAGTCAAATCACTCCATGCGATCGCATGGAGTGCTAGTTGGATATTCATGCGGTCGCATGAATTAGGAAACCATGCCAGAAGTTGGGCTGCTACAGTGTAGTGGCCCGTATACTTTTTTTTTTCTGTTTTAATAAAATATTTATATAAACAAATAAAAACTTATATTTTAAAAACTAAAATAAAAATAAAGAAACTTTATAATTTTATATATATATTTAACAAACTCTTATATATATATATATATATATATATATATATATATATATATATATATATATATATATATATATATATATATATATATATATATATATATATATATATATATATATATATATATATATATATTTTCTTTTTATATTTTTGTATTTTTAATATTTAAAACGTATTTTTACAAAAAGAAATTAAAACTTAATAATTTTTTTTTTTATATATATAGCGTTTTGCTTCCGGCGTTTAAGCAGTTCCCAGGCAGCGGCGCCAAAAAT
Source organism: Rutidosis leptorrhynchoides (assembly GCF_046630445.1). Lineage (NCBI taxonomy): Eukaryota > Viridiplantae > Streptophyta > Magnoliopsida > Asterales > Asteraceae > Rutidosis > Rutidosis leptorrhynchoides. The sequence continues at coordinate 308,723,907 of NC_092339.1, read as the reverse complement.
ACTTGATGTGCGTAGAGGTGTATACGAAATAGTTATATTTTTACAAGAAAATACTATTAAATACGATACAATTTTACACAAGTTATTTATTTATTTATAGAGTGGATATACCTAAACCTTGCTACAACACTTATAGGCAGTGTACCTAACCGTACAGTAGTGTAGTTTTTAGTAAGTCCGGTTCGTTCCACAGGGAGCTAGCCAAGTTTAACGCTATATTTTTAAAACTATATTTGTAAATATATAAATATATATAAAAGTAGCATTATTATTATAAAAGGGGGTTTTTACCGTTTAAATACCGGTTTGTCGATTTTAAAACTTTAGTCGCAGTTAAAACCTAATGTAAAATATTAAAAATAAATATAACTTAATTTAAAGTGTAAAGTAAATGACAATAATTAAAGTGCGATAAATTAAAGTGCGATAAATAAAATGACAATAAATAAAATTGCGATAATTAAAAAGTACGATAATTAAAAGTGCAATTAAATAAAATGACAGTAAATAAAAGTGTGATAAAAATATGAAATAAAGGAATTATGCTTATTTAAACTTCCGTAATCATGATGTTCAACGTGTTGATTTTAGTTTATTACCATGGGCTAATTGTCCTTTGTCCTGGATTATTCGATATGTCCATCTGGTTTTTTGTCCATAACAGTCCATCAGTCATAAATATAAAGTTCGAGTATCCTCGTCAAATTATCCTTATATCCGAAGTCAAATATTCCAACTAATTGGGGACTTAAACTATAATTACACCAATTTTCCTTGTATATAATTCACCCCTGTTTTAATAAGTCCATTGACTATTAATCCATTCCCGTGTCCGGTTAAATGAACGATTATTAGTACTTATAAATATCCCGCTCATCGTGTCTGATCGAGTGTATGTGGTTATTTATAGGTACGTCCAATTGTAAATCTTTATATTAAATTAACGAACTATCATTCAATTAAACAAATATAAAGCCCATTAATAGCCCATAGTCTAATTTCCACAAGTGTCGTTCTTTTGTCCAAATCCCAATTATAGTACAAATCCCAATTACCCCGTCTTTAATATTTTAGTCCAACATCACGATTACTTCAATTTAAATAAGCATAATAATAACTTAGCTACGAGACATTAATTTAAAAAGGTTGAACATAACTTACAATGATTAATAATAGCGTAGCGTTACACGGACAGAATTTCGACTTACACCCTTACAACATTCGCTAACATACCCTTATTATTATTAAATTAAAATTAAAATTAAAATTATAATATAAATATATATATATCGTTGAGTGATAGAGATAAAAAGGTATATGGTACTCGAGCATCAGACTGCCTTTTATAGGAATGTGGCCAGAAAAAGTTGGCCATGCATAGCATGGAAATTAGGCCTCCAGGCCATGCGATTGCATGGAGCAGGAATCCAGCTCACATACTTTGTTTTCTTGTTTGCCGACGGTTTTAATATATAATATAATATATATATAATTTTTAAGAATTAATTATATATTATATTATATTCATATGCATAGTTGACTTGTAATTTTTAGTCCGTTGTGTCGAGCGTTGAGAGTTGACTCTGGTCCCGGTTTCGGATTTTCGAACGTCCTTTCGTACTATTTAATATCTTGTATTTTGCGTTTTGCATCTTGTACTCTTGTAATTTTGAGACGTTTCTCATCAATAATTTGAACCACTTTGATTGTACTTTGTACTTTTTAGCTTTTTGGTCGTTTGCGTCTTCAAATCGTCGAATCTGTCTTTTGTCTTCACCTTTTATTATTTAAACGAATATCACTTGTAAATAGAACAATTGCAACTAAAAACTTGTCTTTCTTTGAGGGATAATGCTATGAAATATATGTTCGTTTTTAACATTATCAGAGTGGTTAAGGGCCATAGTGATTTTCAGTCCGTTGCTTCAAAATTCGACAAATCTAATGGAAAAAAACCTTTTATTCCAGATCCTTTCGCGAGTTTCAATGATGTTATGAACAATATGGAGGGCGTTCATAAAGGGGTCGAGTTCTATTCTAGAAAACCTTCATCCGAATCGGTGCAAGTTCAAAAGTTGAGAAACGATTGAAAAAAGAAATTTTCTCATGAAGAGGAGTTGGAGGTGTTTGGCGACTTTATTAAAGACGCTTGAGCGTCTTGTGTCCCAGGCGATGGCGGTTCTCTTTTTGTTTTTTTAATATGAATTTTAATCTTTCGATATCCGGTTAGATTGGATTTCATTTTCTTTCTCTTTATTCTTTTCGTTATCATTTTGTCCTCATTGTAAGTGTTGCGAGCTTTTGTAGGTTTTGTTTAGTTAGGACCGGGTTATTGAGGCTTCATTTTTTATGAACCTTCTTTCGTTTTATATATGTTTATCTGTTTTTTCGCCAAAAAAAATATATATGGACTTTCTTATGGGTTCTATTTGAGAAATCTGAATAGGCATTTTAATAGGCTTTGTACATAATTTTACTTTTAAAAATATGACAATGCCCCCATATGCAATAGTGAAATGACCCGTAAAATTATGGGTTTATTTACACAATATATTTTAATGATATTTTTAGGTATTAAGTGAATGTGAATACTAAAGTCATTTAGTTTAATGAACCGTGGAATCAAGGATTTTGACTAAGAAATTTGTCGTTCTTTTTACAAACATATTGATATACTTAATTTGGTCATATTAAATGAACTACATTTATTCTCCCACCAGCCTCTTCTAATTTTCATCATAATTAATATTTTTCTTGTTATAAAAGCCTCATTACAACCTTTTATTGAGACATGTATTTCGCATACATATGTAATGTAACCTTTTATTGATATACAATTTGTTTTAAAGTTTGTACATATGATCATGGGAGTGTTTTATTATAAGGTTATATGTAATGCTTCAAATATTGTACATATGGTTATGTGAGTGTTTTACCATAATGTTGTATATAATGTTTCAAATATTGTACATATGGTCATGAAGTGTTTTATTATAAGGTTGTACATAATGTTTCATATATTATACAATTAACATGTTAATATTTTTGTTAAATACAATTAATTATTTTAATGACATCATCATGAGGGTTAGATTTTTTCTATTTATTTTTGAATGTTTTTTAAGCTTGAATAATTCTTATTTATGACATCATTATTTTAGAAATTTATATGATAATAGATTGAAAATTTGATGAATTTAGAATTGAATTCCTTAAATTGCCTCGTTTAGTTGACATTATTTTTAAAAAATTAAATTCCTTGAATCTTGTGATTCCTAAATGTTCATTCCGAAACATATTAACAACCTAATCACAATAAAAAATAAACTTATTAATTGATTTAAAAGTTTCCAAATCAAATCAAATCTATATCTATAATCTATATTTTTATATATTTATATGTAGAGGAAGATTATCTATAATCCATTGAATTCAATAATTTGCTTGAAATCCAACGGACTAATCAGAGCGCGCCATGTGGCGCGACAATCACAAGTGCTTGAAAAAAAATGTAATCACATGTAAACCAAATCATATGTGATTCTGCATGTCAAATCCAATCACATGTGATTGAAAGAAGAAAAAAATTCAATTTTTTTTCAATCACATATGATTGGATTTGACATGCAGAATCACATGTGATTGGCATTGCAGAATCACATGTGATTTACTGAATGTCAAATCCAATCACATGTGATTGAAAAAAGAAATTGATTTTTTTTTTCAATCACATGTGATTGGATTTGACATTCAGTAAATCACATGTGATTCTGCAATGCCAATCACATGTTGCGCTACATGTCGCACTATGATTGGTCCCTTGAATTTCAACCTAAAAGTTAGATTCATTTAAATATTCCTCTGCTCGTATAACTCATTTAAAATAAGTTTGTCTATAATTTGTTATCACTAGTGTTCAATATTAGTTAAAAACCCTTTAATTACAATATCAAACTGTATTCAAATCATATTCGATCAACCCAAATTTGAAACAAAATCGAATTCAATATTCGACTTTTGATTAAGTTTTGGTTCAGAATTTTTTAAATTCGGTTAAACCAAAACCGAATCAAAACCGAATTGAATTACTAATAATATTTTTATAAAGTATATCAATATAAATTTGCAATTGTTCGAATTTGGTTGAGAAAATTGAATAATTTAGCATTTTAAAACTTATAAACTTTTGCTATCATTTGATTGTGAAATGTGAAATATAATGATTTCTTTGGATTATTATATCTAGCATTGATGTTTCATTATTTGTAAACTTGAATTTTGTATCATACAATCGTGTTTTGTAACTTTATATATTGAGGAGCGTTTTAACGAAATTGAACTAAAAATCAAATCGGGTCGGTTCTATTTTTGATATGAATTGGGTTTTCGGTTCACTTCATTTTCGGTTTCACTTTCAAAAGTTCAAAACTGAATAAACAGAACCGATTAACCAAATAAACCCTACACCAAACCGATGAACACCCCTACTAAACACTCCTCGTTAAAGCAACTATCAACAATATTAAAAGCGTTGAGGATCCTTTCAGCTTTGCGTTCGTAAGTTTTTTAGTAAATATATTTGCAACTTGATCTTCTAGTTTATTATTTGCAAGACGATTTCACGTGTCTATGTTCTTTCAGGAACAAAATGACAATGTTTTCAATGTGTTTTGTATGGAAACGCCTTGTTACTCCCAAGTTCTTCATTTCCAAATGAAGAGATAAATCTTCTCCGAGAAGATTTATTTCAAAAAAGTTATCACCGCTAATAATCATGTCATGAAGACTCGAGTGTATAAAGGAAAATGAAGATCTAAATCAGGCTACTTCACACTAGTCAGTATAAACCTGTTCACATGGAAAAGTAAGAAACTTAAAGTGGGTTACACTTTCAAGTGTGGAACATAACACGAGGAGTAGCAAAAGTATTATGAATCCAAAAACAGTTAACAATAGATACTGAATTTCCACCATAAGACACGGGCTGAATCATGTGCGACAAGGATGCAGCACAAACAAAGCATGTAGAAGTAGATTATCACCTCATTAAACTAAAACTTGAAACAAAGAATATTGCATTATCATTTGTGAGATCAAAAACCCAACTAGCCCTAATAATCTCATAAATTATTAGCAACTAAATTGCACAGTTTTTAATGCACATAACATTATACTACAACAAGGTCCAACGGGTTTCTATGTAACTTTTTGTGTCTTAGACACGCGAAAAGTATACATGGAAAACGGGTCAGGTTGGTTCTGTTTGGGTAACGTGTCAAATGGTTTTGGGTTGAAGTGGGTCATGGGTCATACAAGTCAAATTTTGAAGCAGGTCCATATGGGTCAGGTTGGGTCGGGTTGAGTAACAGGTCGAAATAGGTCACACGTCATATGCTTTTACTTCGATTTTTTTTACCTTTCTTATATTATTTTAGTTATTATTATTTATATTTATTTATTATATACAAGAAAATATTAATATACTTAATTAATAAACTTTTTTTTTGGATAAAAACTTTAACTTTATACAATCCGAGGCCTTCATCAAAAAAATGAAGACTCGGAATGTGATGCCCCATACAAAACCATCGTGTACGAATCATCAACAACAGGATCATTACAAGGTCAAACACTATATGCTGTTTTAAAATAAGTTTGCGTTCATAAGAAAAGGTGACGTCATAACCAACGCCAAATGTTTAACATACGATAACGTGCCTCTACGAATAGAAGGCGATAATAATAGTACGTGACCCATTGTTCATTACAAATTCATTATTTCAAAAGTAACATAGTTTGAATGCAAATTAAATGTTTCATGCGAAGACATCTCTAATAAGCGCAGCGAGAGTCTACAAAGCATGTCAACTACAGCGGAAGCAATCAAACCTTAAGCACCTGAGAAAAACATGCTTAAAAATATCAACACAAAGGTTGGTGAGCTATATTTTAAGTATAACAGTAATGTAAAGTAGGCCACGAGATTTCCGTGTTTAAAAACAGTATGAAAAGTATATGTATAACCGTGGGCACTTGGTAACTAACTTAACGTAAATAACACCCCCTAAAAGTACACTTGGCGAGTGCGTATGTTTACAAAGTATTAAACACTCGTTAAATGCTAGCGTTACTAGCCCGAGTGGGGATGTCAAACCCTATGGATCTATATCTAAGATTTGCGTTCACCGGTTCAAAGACCAATGACTAAACGTTACCGAGCTAAGGGGAAAGTTTATGCCGTTGTATAACCCACACATATATAAAGTTTAAGTACTTGCCTAGTATGTAAAACATAAAATGCGCATGTATTCTCAGTTCCCAAAATAGTTAAAGTAAAAAGGGATGCTATAACTCACAGTGAAAAGTAGTAAAAGTCGATACGCGGGAATAGTAAGCAAGTAGTTTGGTCCGGAAGGTCCTCAACCTAAGTCAAAAGTTACTAAGTCAGTAAATAGTTCCCAAAGGTTTAAAAGTATGTAAATTAGGTCTTAAGTATCATCATCATTCATCATCAAACAAAAAGTGTAAAGTAAGTTTTATTCAAGAATAGAGTTTGAAATAAAGGCTGGATTCGTTCAGTCGCCACGACCTCTATAAAAACTGAAATGAGGTGAGACCAGTGGAAATGGCTCCGTATATGAGTCCCCTAGAGGCTGACCAATTTCCAGAACCAAAATCGTCTTTGTTTGACTGTGGCGACGGTTTAAGTGCGAGTAGGTCAGAAATTTCAGCACAACGTTAATAGGGTGTAGTGACTTTCGGGAGGCCATAGATCCTAAACCGTAGCTCGGATTAAGACGAGGTCTAAATGGAAAATCATATACTCGAACTGATCTAACTGAAAATCAAATTTTCAGTAGCCCAGGTGGTCTGATCAGACCCAGAAAATAGTAAGAAAGGTGTTCCGGTGGGTTCTTGGTGCTTGATGCTCATCACGGTTCTCATTCTTGATGCGTATAGCTTCAAGTGTACAACTCGTTGATGGGTTTGCATCATATTTAGAAAGTTTTGACCATAATAACACTAGTGTAAGTCTAAGATATGTAGCACAACTCACTTAAGAGTTGTATGAAGGTTGATGAACCAAAGTTACATCAAGATCTTAGATCCGACACATACATGAGTTCTAATAGTAATATTAAGCTACAAACTTGAAAGTAAACTAAATAATCAGGATCATAAGTTGTAAAACTTAGATCTTAGCTAGATCTTAAAGATCCTAGACTAGAAAGTCTAGATCTAGTATTCTTAAGTTAGATCCTAAGTTATAGAACTTGGATCTTCACTTTAATGAAACCATAAGTTATGAAACTTAGATTTTCAACTTGTAAAATGTATGTAAGCTTATAAGCTTTTATTTACAACAAAATTAGAAGACCATAAGCTATATAAACTTAGATCCAACATAAGTGTTTAAAGTTATAACTAGAAAGTTATACTTCTATGTTCTTGAACTTATAAAGTTAACTTTAGTTTCAAGAAATATGAGATCAAGCTTAACTAGTAATACTTGACCAAATTTAACAACATCACAACTTTAAAGTACATAAAATGAAGAGATAAACTAGATCTACAAGTAATAAGTTCATGGTTGTTCATACTTAGAAAGATTCAAGCCAAGGTTTGGATCGTTAAGAAAGTAAACCTTAAGTTTACAAACATGAACACAAGTATGATTATAAAGCTCATGAATTTTTCTTTTTAACAAGTTTTATGGAGGAATCAAACTACAAACTTGATCCTCCTTGGTTCTTGTATGTTCTTGTATAAACAAGATAATATGAAGAATAAACTAGAAAGTTTGATTCTTGACAACTAGTAAGTAAACAACAACAAACAACAAGTAAGTAAACAACAAACAAGAACAAGTAATTTGATGATGATGGTGGCGGTTTTCAAAGAAGAAAAGAAGAGAAAAAAAAAGAGTTTTGTTACTTACAAGTTAGAGAGAAAATTGAGAGAGAAAGTGAAGTGTAAGTTTGTGTGAAAAATGAAATAAGATACAAGTAAATAAGTAACAAAGTTTGAAAATGGAACTCCCCTCCCAAGCTCCTAAAACCGTCGGCCATGGGCTCAAAGAGGAAGGTCAATGGCTCACTTTCTTGTGTTTGGGAAGTGGTGAAAGCTAGAAATGGATTAAAGTTAAGTTGCATGGGAGCTTGGTGCAAGCATGCTTGTGACAAGTCTTTCATCATTAACTTAATTAATCTAAGTTTAAACCTTAATAAGTCATTAGCATAATGTTGGGCTAACTAGTCCATTAAGAAAGTAGGGTGGGCTTCCAAGTCCATGTACATAAATAAAAGCCCAAGTCCAAGTAAGTAACAAATTAAATAAATAAGCCCAAGTAATTAACTACTTACACTAGTTAATTAAAAATGATTAATAATAATTAATCATGAACGTAAATAATATTCAAAATATTATTCGTGTAAAGTACGTGTGTCACAAAGACAAGTCGGGCCATGAAAAGTTAAATACGATAACAAATAACACGTATAAGAACACGTTTATTAAAACACAAGCATTAATAATAAATTATTAATAATTAAACGTTGGAAAATCCAGGGTCGTTACATTACCCACCTGTTAAAGAAAATTTCGTCCCGAAATTTTAAGCTGAGGTAGATGGAGGAGTTGGGAAAAGGTGAGGATACTTCTGCATCATTTGATCCTCTCGTTCCCAGGTAAACTCAGGTCCTCGTTTGGCATTTCATCGAACTCGGACGATCGGAATCTTTTTGCGTTTCAAAGTTTTGACCTCACTGTCCATAATTTCGACAGGTTCTTCCATGAATTGGAGCTTATCATCAAATGTAAGTTCCTCCAATGGTATGACATGTTCTGGTTCAGCAAGACACTTCTTCAAATTGGATACGTGAAAGGTAGGATAAACGAAGCTCAATTGAGTTGGAAGATCCAAACGGTAAGCAATGGGTTTAACATGCTCCAAGATTTCAAAAGGACCAATGTATTACGGATTGAGCTTCTCACGTTTTCCAAAACGGATTACACCTTTCCAAGGTGCGACTTTCAACATTATACGGTCACCCACGTTGAATTCAAAGTCTTTACGTTTAAGGTCGGCATAACTCTTTTGGCGATCACGGGCCGTCTTGAGTCTCGCTTGAATTTGGACAATCTTCTCGGTTATTTCATGGACTATCTCGGGTCTGGTGATTTGCGTTTCGCCTAGTTCGTCCCAACAAATAGGAGATCGGCATTTGCGGCTATACAACGCTTCAAAAGGTGCGACATTAATACTCGAATGATAACTGTTGTTGTAAGAGAACTCGGCTAGCGGCAGATGCCTTTCCCAAGCCTTTCTGAAATCAATGACACAAGCACGCAACATGTCGTCCAAAGTCTGAATCGTGCGTTTGCTTTGTCCGTCGGTCTGCGGGTGATATGCAATACTCATGTCGAGACGAGTTCCCAAGGCTTCTTGCAAAGAACGCCAAAATCTGGAAGCAAAATGGGGATCGCGATCTGAGATAATCGATAAGGGCACACCATGACGAGATACAACCTCTTTTATGTATAGTTGAGCGAGTCTCTCCATCGTATCCGTTTCCTTCATGGCTAAAAAGTGTGCAGATTTAGTAAGACGGTCAACAATAACCCAGATGGTATCGTATCCGCCCACCGTCTTTGGTAACTTCGTAATGAAATCTATTGTTATCCTTTCCTACTTCCATTGCGGGATTTCCGGTTGTTGAAGTAACCCAGAAGGCCTCTGATGTTCGGTCTTAACTTTCGAGCAAGTCAAACACTTACCAACATAAGCTGCAACGTTCTTCTTAATATTAGGCCACCAATACTGTTCTTTGAGATTGTGGTACATTTTACCAGCTCCTGGGTGAATCGAATATCTCAACTTATGGGCTTCATCTAGTATAAGGTTCCGTAGATCTCCATAACGAGGTACCCAAATTCTTCCGGTATAGCATCGGAGTCCAGTTTCCTTAACTTCGAATCGAGAAACGAGAATGTTCAAGTATTCATGAGATATATTCTCCTCCTTGAGAGCCTCATCTTGGGCTGCTCGGATCTGGCTATTGAGGTTTGAATGAATGGTGATGTTTAGTGCCCGAACACGAAGATGTGCCATCCTCTCCTTTCGGCTCAAAGCGTCAGCTACAACATTGGCCTTGCCAGGGTGATAACGAAGTTCACAATCATAGTCGTTCAGCGTCTCGATCCATCGATGCTGTCTCATATTCAGTTGCTTCTGATCGAAGATGTGTTGGAGGCTTTTATGATCGGTGAAAATAGTGCTCTTAGTTCCATAAAGATAATGTCTCCACAACTTTAATGCAAAGACAACGGCTCCAAGCTCGAGATCGTGCGTTGTGTAATTTTGCTCGTGAATCTTCAGTTGTTGGGAGGCGTAAGCGATAACCATTGTGCGTTGCATCAGTACACAACCAAATCCACCTTTCGAAGCATCGCAATAAACGACGAAATCGTCACTTCCTTTAGGAAGTGATAAGATAGGTGCGGTGGTTAACTTCTTTTTCAATGTTTGAAATGCTGATTCCTGTTCGGGTTCCCAAATGAACTTCTTCCCTTTGTGAGTCAGCGCGGTCAAAGGATGCGCAATCAGAGAGAAACCTTCAATAAATCTTCGGTAGTAACCGGCGAGACCTAAAAATTGGCGAATGTGAGTCGGAGTAGTGGGGGTCTCCCACTTGCTGATAGCTTCGATCTTTGTGAGATCTACTTTGATACCCTGATCGCTTACAACATGACCCAGAAATTGGACTTCCTTCAACCAAAACTCACACTTGGAGAATTTTGCATAAAGTTGCTCTTGTCTCAAGAGTTTCAACACTAGACGAAGATGTTGTTCATGTTCTTCTTCGCTTTTAGAGTAGATGAGGATATCATCTATGAAGACGATAATGAACTTATCTAGGTATGGCTTGCATACACGATTCATGAGATCAATAAATACAGCAGGTGCGTTGGTTAAACCGAATGGCATCACCAGAAACTCATAATGACCATAACGAGTTCTGAATGCAGTCTTCATCACGTTGCTCTCTTTTACCCTCAATTGGTGATAACCGGATTGCAGATCGATCTTAGAGTAAACGCTCGATCCTTGTAGTTGATCAAAAAGATCTTCAATTCGGGGAAGAGGATACCGATTCTTGATCGTCAATTTGTTGAGTTCACGGTAGTTGATATACATACGGAATGATCCATCCTTCTTCTTCACAAATAAAATAGGTGCGCCCCAAGGCGAGAAACTTAGTTGGATAAATCCACAGTCTAGCAGTTGTTGTAATTGGCTCTGCAACTCTTGCATTTCGGAAGGTGCGAGTCGATAAGGTGCGCGAGCTACAGGTGCAGCTCCTGGCACTAAATCGATCTGAAACTCTACTGCTCTCGGTGGCGGTAATCCAGGCAATTCCTCTGGAAAGATGTCGGGAAATTCGTTAACAATTCTTACATCATCCACACTCTTCACCTCGGTTTCTAATGTTTTCACATGCGCTAAAACAGCAAGACGTCCTTTCTTCATGATCTTTTGTGCTTTCATGCAACTAATGAGATTCAGTTTCGAGCTACATCTCTCTCCGTAAATAATCAGTGGCTCACCATCTCCATGTGGTATACGAAGAGCTTTATCTCCACAGATAATTTCGGCCCTTATCTTGGTCAACTAGTCCATACCGACAATAACATCAAAGCTTCCCAACTTAATGGGTATCAAGTCAATCTCGAAATCTACACTAGCTATGTTGATAATAGCTCCTCGACTAATTTGATCAACTTTCTCAAGTTTTCCATTGGCTACCTCTACAAGCATACTCTCCTTTAAAGGAACTAACGACCAATTTATCTTAGAGCAAAAGTGTCTACATACATAACTTCTATCGGCACTAGTATCAAATAGAACAGAAGCTAATATATTATTGATAGTGAATATACCTGCAACCAAGTCGGGGTTCTCACGGGCATCCCTTGTGTTTACGTTGAAAGCTCTGCCACGCGGTGGTCCGCCGTCCTTTCGCTTGTTGGGACACTCATTCTTGAAGTGGCCCGGTTGTCCACACTCATAACACTTCCTTGGTCCAGTAGGGTTTATCTTCACATTCAGGATGGTGATCTTGCAGTCTTTGCCAATATGCTCAGTCCTTTTACATTTTTCCAGACCATGTTGCAGTACCCGGTGTGATGCTTGTAGCATCTCTTGCACTGCGGCAGACTACCCTTGTAGTTAGAGTTCGAGCTAGGGTTCGGGTTGGGGTTGTTTCCGTTAAAACCTCCATGTCGCTTAGCCGGGTTTTGATCATAGACTCTCCCCTTGTTGTTGTCCCACTTACGCTTCTCACTACTACCCAATTCGGATTTAGCCTTTTCCGGTTCATCGCTGATAATTTGGTTCATTAAGGTGTGCGCCATGCGCATTGCTTCCGGGACATCAGCTGGTTTTGAAGAGGTGCCATTTCCCTTAATGGTCTTAGGAAGTCCCCACAAGTACATTTCCATTCGCTTAAACTCCGGGGTAACCATCGTGGGACACATCAGAGCTAATTCCAGATACCTTCGGTTATAACTATCAAGATCGTTTCCTACCACTTTCAGTCCCCAAAACTCAGTTTCCATCTTCTGTATCTCTGTCCTGGGGCAATACTCTTCAATCATGGCCCCCTTAAATTCCTCCCACGGGGTAGCATACGCCTCATCAATACCCTTGGCTTGAGCAAGTGTGTTCCACCATGTTAGTGCGCCGTCCGACAGCGTACATGAGGCATACTTTGTTTTGTTCATCTCTGAGCAGTTGCTTACACGGAACACTGATTCTAATTTCTCAAATCACCTAGTTAGACCAACTGGCCTCTCAGTACCACTAAAGTAGTGGGGCTTGCAGCTTTGGAATTCCTTATAAGTACACCCATTACGAATGGGCTGGTTAACTGGTGGGGCTTGGGGGTTCATTTCCGCTAAAGCTGCGGCTACTCGTTCAGTGATCATTTCTTCGATTTATACTGCTGTGGGTGTTGATCTTCCGTTGGCCATTGATGTTCTAAACAAAAATTTTGACTCAAGTCAAAATCCAGCATTCAATAAATAATAATACGGTATATGGTAACCAACATGGGATCAACACAACACATGTTAATTAAGTAATGCATCTAGGTACATATACCACATAATCATCATACAGTAACGTAAATAGAATACTGTACAAAGATTAAACAACACTAAGTTCCATTCATTAATAAAAAGTTGCATACATTCGCATATGATTCGTACAATACATTAGAAAAGCATGAAACTACAAACGAGATTACATAAAGAAACCTAATACAAAAGCCCTATGGTGACGGTGAGTAAAGGATGTCCATCATGTGGGACACCTAGTCCTCGAGCTCAGTTACCCGAGCACGAAGGATATCCACATCCCTTGTCAGTTCCTCGACAGAGGGAGAGGCTGGTGGAGCAGGCGGTGTTGATGGTGCAGGCGGTGCCGGTGTTGCAGATGATGCTGGTAGAGCTGGTGGTGCAGACGGTCCAGCACCAGAAGTAGATGTTGCGTAACGGGGAGTCTTACGTATGAATGGATCAGCAGGATACGGCACAAGCCGCTTACGGGCGATAGCTCTAACCTTCAGTCCATGTGCGTTAACGAACGGCCTACCTCCGTTAACCCCTGGAATAACGGTTCTGTCAAAACGATACCGCTTCTTCGGCGGGGTAGAGGGTGGCTGCACGGGTGCCTCCTCAGGGTCCTCGTCGGAATCATTGTCGCTGGAATCGTCTGATGATGAGTCATCAGATGATGAGTCGTCGGAATCATCGGAAGGTGGGTGTGCTCGGCTGGTAGTCACCAGTCGGTATCGGCTGGGTGGAATCGGCACAACACGTCCATCAGGAAGGCGTCTAGCCCAATGATTATGCTCATTACAGAATGGAACATCCCCATATTCCTCAGGAATCACAGCACCATCAGAATGGTGCTGTGGCTCTGAGGGTCCTGGGATGAGTGGAGCTGGAATCTCCGGTGGATCCTCATGTCCGTCTGAGATGATCACTGGGTCGGGTGTGTGGCTACTGGCTCCAGAGGATGAAGCGCCAGAGTCGCTGGAGGGTAAAGAGGACGGGATCTGTGAATCGGTAACAATGGCAGGCGATGTGGCAGATGAGTCTGAGTCGCTCTCCAAAATGATAACAGGCGGGATATCCGACATCTGAACAAGGAAAAATAACTTTTTCCATGTCAGTAAGTCATAAAGTAAGCACGTATTAGGCAAAGTAACTACGACAGTCTAGATCATCTATAGCAGTAAGTAGCATGACAATAACGATAAGTATCATGCAATCGAAAGCAGATAATATCATGCAGTAGTGAAATCATGTAGTAGCATACGGCATATAGCAGTAAAAGTAAACAGCAGCATGCAACAAGTTCCGCAGAAACAAGTAAACTAGCAAGTTGTAGATTAGTCCTATTAGTGAATCCTACTCGGTCCGGTCTAGACTCACTAATGCAACCTAATTCCCTACAACCAATGCTCTGATACCAAATGTGATGCCCCGTACAAAACCATCGTGTACGAATCATTAACAACAGGATCATTACAAGGTCAAACACTATATGCTGTTTTAAAATAAGTTTGCGTTCATAAGAAAATGTGACGTCATAACCAACGCCAAATGTTTAACATATGATAACGTGCCTCTACGAATAGAAGGCGATAATAATAGTACGTGACCCAATGGTCGTTACAAATTCATTGTTTCAAAAGTAACATAGTTTGAATGTAAATTAAATGTTTCATGTGAAGACATCTCTAATAAGCGCAGCAGGAGTCTACAAAGCATGGCAACTACAGCGGAAGCAATCAAACATTAAGCACCTGAGAAAAACATGCTTAAAAACGTCAACAGAAAGGTTGGTGAGCTATAGTTTAAGTATAACAGTAATGTAAGGTAGGCCACGAGATTTCAGTGTTTCAAAACAGTATGAAAAGTATATGTATAATCGTGGGCACTTGGTAACTAACTTAACGTAAATAACACCCCCTAAAAGTACACTTGGTGAGTGCGTATGTTTACGAAGTATTAAATACTCGTTAAATGCTAGCGCTACTAGCCCGAGTGGGGATGTTAAACCCTATGGATCCATATCTAAGATTCGCGTTCACCGGTTCAAAGACCAATGACTAAACGTTACCGAGCTAAGGGGAAAGTTTATGACGTTGTATAACCCACACATATATAAAGTTTAAGTAATCGTGCCTAGTATGTAAAACGTAAAATGCGCATGTATTCTCAGTTCCCAAAATAGTTAAAGTAAAAAGGGATGCTATAACTCACAGTGAAAAGTAGTAAAAGTCGATACGCGGGAATAGTAAGAAAGTAGTTTGGTCCGGAAGGTCCTCAACCTAAGTCAAAAGTTACTAAGTCAGTAAATCGTTCCCAAAGGTTTAAAAGTATGTAAATTAGGTCTTAATTATCATCATCATTCATCATCAAACAAAAAGTGTAAAGTAAGTTTTATTCAAGAATAGAGTTTGAAATAAAGGCTGACTTCGTTCAGTCTCCACAACCTCTATACAAACTAAAATGAGGTGAGACCAGTGGTAATGGCTCCATATATGAGTCCCCTAGAGTTTGACCAATTTACAGAACCAAACTCGTCTTTGTTTGACAGTGGCGACGGTTTAAGTGCAAGTAGGTCAGAAATTTAAGCACAACATTAACAGGGTGTAGTGACTTTCGGGTGGCCATAGATCCTAAACCGTAGCTCGGATTAAGACGAGGTCTAAATGGAAAATCATCTACTCGAACTGAACTAACTAAAAATCAACTTTCCTGTAGCCTAGGTGGTCTGATCAGACCCAGAAAACAGTAAGAAAGGTATTCCAGTGGGTTCTTGGTGCTTGATGCTCATCACGGTTCTCATCCTTGATGCGTATAACTTCAAGTGTACAACTCGTTGATGGGTTTGCATCATCTTTACCAAGTTTTGACCATCATAACACTAGTGTAAGTCTAAGATATGTAGCACAACTCACTTAAGAGTTGTATGAAGGTTGATGAACCAAAGTTACATCAAGATCTTAGATTCTACACATACATGAGTTCTAATAGTAATATTAAGCTACAAACTTGAAAGTAAACTAAATAATCAAGATCATAAGTTGTAGAACTTAGATCTTAGCTAGATCTTAAATATCCTAGACTAGAAAGTCTAGATATAGTGTTCTTAAGTTAGATCCTAAGTTATAGAACTTGGATCTTCACTTTAATGAAACCATAAGTTATGAAACTTAGATTTTCAACTTGTAAAATGTATGTAAGCTTATAAGCTTTTATTTACAACAAAATTTGAAGACCATAAGCTATATAAACTTAGATCCAACATAAGTGTTTGAAGTTATAACTAGAAAGTTATACTTTCATGTTCTTGAACTTATAAAGTTAACTTTAGTTTCAAGAAATATGAGATCAAGCTTAACTAGTAATACTTGACCAAATTTAACAACATCACAACTTTAAAGTACATAAAATGAAGAGATAAACTAGATCTACATGTAATAAGTTCATGGTTGTTAATACTTAGGAAGATTCAAGCCAAGGTTTGGATCTTTAAGAAAGTAAACCTTAAGTTTACAAACATGAACACAAGTATGATTATAAAGCTCATGAACTTTTCTTTTTAACAAGTTTTATGGAGGAATCAAACTACAAACTTGATCCTCCTTGGTTCTTGTATGTTCTTGTATAAACAAGATAATATGAAGAATAAACTAGAAAGTTTGATTCTTGACAACTAGTAAGTAAACAACAACAAACAACAAGTAAGTAAACAACAAACAAGAACAAGTAATTTGATGATGATGGTGGCGGTTTTCAAAGAAGAAAAGAAGAGAAAAAAAAAGAGTTTTGTTACTTACAAGTTAGAGAGAAAATTGAGAGAGAAAGTGAAGTGTAAGTTTGTGTGAAAAATGAAATAAGATACAAGTAAATAAGTAACAAAGTTTGAAAATGGAACTCCCCTCCCAAGCTCCCAAAACCATCGGCCATGGGCTCAAAGAGGAAGGTCAATGGCTCACTTTCTTGTGTTGGGAGGTGGTGAAAGCTAGAAATGGATTAAAGTTAAGTTGCATGAGAGCTTGGTGCAAGCATGCTTGTGACAAGTCTCTTCATCATTAACTTAATTAATCTAAGTTTAAACCTTAATAAGTCATTAGCATAATGTTGGGCTAACTAGTTCATTAAGAAAGTAGGGTGGGCTTCCAAGTCCATGTACATAAATAAAAGCTCAAGTCCAAGTAAGTAACAAATTAAATAAATAAGCCCAGGTAATTAACTACTTACACTAGTTAATTAAAAATGATTAATAATAATTAATCATGAACGTAAATAATATTCAAAATATTATTCGTGTAAAGTACGTGTGTCACAAAGACAAGTCGGGCCATGAAAAGTTAAATACGATAACAAGTAACACGTATAAGAACACGTTTATTAAAACACAAGCATTAATAATAAATTATTAATAATTAAACGTTAGAAAATCCAGGGTCATTATACGAAACCCGGATTACAAACAAAGGCAATGAGGCCAAACCCAAAGACAAATAAACATTCTACAACACAAACTAAAAACTAACTAATGATCAAACACAAGCTAAAAGAAAATTACGAGCACTACCAAATGAAGAAACGAAACGAATACATCACGATCCATTAACATTATCCTTACGACCCACCACCTCTTTACCTTTCTTTGCCCGTGACCTCCTACACTCTTTTTGCTTTAGAAGTGTCTTCGACCCGATCAATTTGCCCTCACCAAACCTTCAAGTCCCTTAACCGCCTCCTCAAAAAAACTAAAAGCTTTACCCGATGAGCTACCCTCACCAACACCCGCAACCGACCCAGACCTAAGGCCAGGCCCAAGCCCAAGCCTATCAGCCCTGCCACAACCCGATTCAACCTCACGACCCATTTTCGACCTAACAAAACTCTGACTCGTCTTAACTCAAACGTCCCCTCCATTCTCCAAATCATTAACCACAGTTTCAACCACCCACTAACCCCGATCATCCACACAAACCGATCCACTCGCCCTATACCCTTATCAAGCCCCTCAAGCCTATCACCAGAACCTAAAACTCGTGCCCGTCTACGTTTACGGAATCCATGAGAATCAAGAGCATCTTGAACCTTTTTTAAAGAGAATGAAACCTAGGGTGACCTAACACAACTCAAACCAGTCTCGTTACCACCTGCTTTTGAACCCACCATCACCGGAGAAGAACATCCAAACTCAAAAACACCATTACCAAACCTTTAACAGCTTGACCCTACTGACCCAACTCAATAGGAACACCACCCGATGGACCACCTTTGACACAGAATCATTAACAATCTGCACAAACTTATTAGAAAAGGACCCCGTATTCTATCCATAATCGAGACATCGGAAATCTCATTGACCCATATATGTCCTTTAGCAAGTGTATCGGTGACCAACGTCACCGGAACAAGCTCATGTATATGATTGACACAAGAAGTTTCAACAAACACACAAAAGGAGCCCAAACCTAACATACGAGATGATGGTTGCTCTACCTTCACCAACATTCCCACCCTACCCGCAGTAGCCCTAAGGTTCTCTGTGATACCCCGTACAAAATTAACGTGTACGGATCATCAACAACAAGATCATTACAAGGTCAAACACTATATGCTATTTTAAAATAAGTTTGCATTCATAAGAAAGGGTGACGTCATAACCAACGTCATAAGTTTTATAAACGATAGTAGGCTTCTACGAATAGAAGCAATTAACATAAGTACGAGACCCAATGGTCATTACAAATTCATTGTTTCAAAAGTAACATAGTTTGTGAATGCAAGGTAAACGTTTCATGCAGAGACATCTCTAACAAAAGTAGCGGGAGTCTACACAGAAAGACTACTACAGCGGAAGCATCAAACCTCTAAGCACCTGAGAAAACGTGCTTAAAAATGTCAACATGAATGTTGGTGAGCTATAGTTTAAGTATAACAGTAATGTAAGGTAGGCCACGAGATTTCGTATTTCAAAATAGTATGAAAAGTATATGTTCAACCGTGGGCACTTGGTAACTAACTTAACGTAATATCACCCCCTAAAAGTACACTTGGCGAGTGCGTAAGTTTACGAAGTATTAAACACCCCTTAAATGCTAGCGCTACTAGCCCGAGTGGGGATGTCAAACCCTATGGATCCATATCTAAGATTCGCGTTCACCGGTTCAAAGATCAATGACTAAACGTTACCGAGCTGAGGGGAAAGTTTATGCCGTTGTATAACCCACACATATATAAAGTTTAAGTACTCCTGCCTAGTATGTAAAACGTAAAAAGCGCATGTATTCTCAGTTCCCAAAATAGTTAAAGTAAAAAGGGATGCTATAACTCATAGTGAAAAGTAGTAAAGTCAGTACGAGATAAGTAAGCAAGTAGTTGGTCTGAAAGGTCCTCAACCTAAGTCAAAAGTTACTAAGTTAGTAAATCATTCCTAAAGGTTTAAAAGTATGTAAATTAGGTCTTAAGTATCATCATCATTCATCATCAATCAAAAGAGTAAAGTAAGTTTCAATCAAGAATAGGGATCGAAACAAGGGCTAATTTCGTTCAGCGAAAAGATACGTAGTCAGTGGCTATGGCTCCGTATGTGAGTCCTCCAACCACTGACCAGTTTTTAGAACCAAACTCGTCTTCGTTAGACCGTGGCAACGGTTTAAGTGCGAGTAGGTCAGAAATTTCAGCACAACGTTACAAAGGTGTAGTGACTTTCGGAAGGCTATAAATCCTAAACCGTAAATAGGATTAAGATGAGTCATAAACGAAAAGTCATCTACTCGAACCGAAAAATCTGGAAATAAACTTTTCCAGTAGTCCAGGTGACTGATCAGACCTCAAAAAGAGTAAGAAAAGTGCTCCAGTGGGTTGTTGGTGCTTGATGTTCATCACGGTTCTCATCCTGGATTCTTGTAGCTTCAAGTGTACAACTCGTTGATGTGTTTGCATCATCTTAACAAAGTTTTGACCATCATGACACTAGTGTATGTCAAAGATATGTAGCACAACTCATTTAAGGGTTGCAATATATATAAACTTGAATGTAAACTAAATAAACAAGATCTTAAGTTGTAGAACTTAGATCTTAGTTAGATCTTGAAGATCCTAGACTAGAAGTCTAGATCTAGTGTTCTTAAGTTAAACCCTAAGTTATGGAACTTGTATCTTTACTTTAATAAAATCATAAGTTATGAAACTTAGATTTTTATCTTGTAAAATGTATATAAGCTTATAAACTTTTGTTTTAGACAAAATTGGAAGACCATAAGCTATAGAAACTTAGATCTAACATAAGTGTATGAACTTATAACTAGAAAGTTTAACTTCCATGTTCTTGAACTTACAAAGTTTAAACTTTAGTTCCAAGAAAAATGAGATCAAGTTTAACTAGTAATACTTGACCAAAATTAAATAAATCACTAATTGAAATACTTACAAAAGAAAGAAATAAACTAAAGTTACAAGTAACAAGTTCATGTTTGTTTCATACTTAAGAAGATTCAAGTCAAAGCTTGGATCTTAAGAAAGTAAACCTTAAGTTTCCAAAACATGAACACAAGTAAGATCTTAAAGCTTATGAACTTTAGATCCTTATAATATATCAAGTGTAGAACCATAAGCTAATAAGCTTAGATCCTTATTCTTGACTTCTCATCAAACAAAGGATGGAAGGAGCAAGATTCATGAAGATACAAATTAGAAAGTTTGATCTTTAACAACAAACAACAAACTAGTAAATGATGATGATAGATACCATTCGGTTTCAAAGGAAAAAGAAGAAGAAAAATAAAACATATTACTTACAATTTTGAGAGAAAAGTTGAGAGAAAAGAAAGTGTAAGTATGATGTGTGTGTGGAATGAAGTAAAGACTAGTTTATAAGTAACAAAAAAAGAAAATGGAACTCTCTCCCACCCTTGCTAGAACCGTCGGCCTTTAGGCTCAAATGGGGAAGTCAAAAGTGTTATTTCAAGTGTGGGAAGGTGGTGAATGCTAGGAAGAGGTATAAAGTTAAATGCATGGAAAGTTGGTGCTTGCATGCTTGAGACATTCTTGTCTCCAACACTTAACTTAATTAATCTTGTTTAACCTTAAAGAATCATTAGCATAATACTGGGCTTACTAGTTGGTCCATTAAGAAAAGTAGGGTGGGCTTCCAAGTCCAATAATATAAGCCCAAGTATAAGTAAGCAACAAATTAGTAGAAGCCCAAGTAATTAACTACTTACACTAGTTAATTAGAAATAATTAATAATAATTAATTATGAACGTAAATAATATTCGAAATATTATTCGTGAAAAGCACGTGTCCAAAAGACGAGTCGGGACATGGAAAGTCAAGTACGGTAACAAGTAAAATGTATAAGAATACATTTAGTACAACGCAAGTATTAATAATAAATATTAATAATATAAGTCGGAAAATTCAGGGTCGTTACATTACCCACCTGTTAAAGAAAATTTCGTCCCGAAATTTTAAGCTGAGGTAGATGGAGGAGTTGGGAAAAGGTGAGGATACTTCTGCATCATTTGATCCTCTCGTTCCCAGGTAAACTCAGGTCCTCGTTTGGCATTCCATCGTACTCGGACGATCGGAATCTTGTTGCGTTTCTAAGTTTTGACCTCACGGTCCATAATTTCGACTGGTTCTTCCACGAAGTGGAGTTTGTCATCAATCGTAAGTTCTTCCAGTGGTGTGACAAGTTCCGGTTCAGCAAGACACTTCTTCAAATTCGATACGTGGAAGGTAGGATGAACTGAGCGCAATTGAGTCGGAAGATCCAGACGGTAAGCAACGGGTCCAACACGCTCCAAGATTTTGAAAGGACCAATGTATCGCGGGTTAAGCTTTCCTTGCTTTCCAAAACGAATCACACCTTTCCAAGGTGCGACCATCAACATTACACGGTCACCCACATTGAATTCGAAGTCTTTGCGTTTAAGGTCGGCATAACTCTTTTGGCGATCACGGGCCGTCTTGAGTCTCGCTTAAATTTGGACAATCTTCTCGGTTATTTCATGGACTAACTCGGGTCCGGTGATTTGCTTTTCGCCTACTTCGGCCCAACAAATAGGAGAACGGCATTTGCGGCCATACAACGCTTCAAAAGGTGCGGCATTAGTACTCGAATGATAACTGTTGTTGTAAGAGAATTCGGCTAGCGGTAAATGCCTTTCCCAAGCCTTTCCGAAATCAATAACACAAGCACGCAACATATCCTCCAAAGTCTGAATTGTGCGTTCACTTTGTCCGTCGGTCTGTGGGTGATATGCAGTACTCATGTCGAGACGAGTCCCGAAGGCTTCTTGCAAAGAACGCCAAAATCTGGAAGCAAAACGGGCATCTCGGTCTGAAATAATCGATAAGGGCACACCATGACGAGATACAATTTCCTTTATGTATAGTTGAGCGAGTCTCTCCATCATATCCATTTCTTTCATGGCTAAGAAGTGTGCAGATTTGGTAAGACGGTCAACGATAACCCAGATGGTATCGTATCCGCCCACCGTCTTTGGTAGTTTCGTGATGAAGTCCATTGTTATCCTTTCCCACTTCCATTGCGGGATTTCCAGTTGCTGAAGTAACCCAGAGGGCCTCTGATGTTCGGCCTTAACCTTCGAGCAAGTCAAACACTTCCCAACATAAGTTGCAACACCTTCTTAAGATTTTGTCACCAATACTGTTCCTTGAGATCGTGATACATTTTACCGGCTCCTGGATGAATCGAATATCTTGACTTGTGGGCTTCGTCTAGAATGAGCTTCGCAAATCCCCATAACTAGGCGCCCAAATTCTTCCGGCAAAGTATCGGAGTCCAGTCTTCTTAACCTCGAATCGAGAGACGAGAATGTTCAAGTGTTCATGAGAAATATTCTCCTCCTTGAGAGCGTCATCTTGGGCTACTCGGATTTGGCTATTGAGATTTGAATGGATGGTGATGTTCAGGGCCCGAACACGAAGAGGTGCCATCCTCTCCTTTCGGCTCAAAGCGTCGGCTACAACATTTGCCTTGCAAGGATGGTAACGAAGTTCACAATCATAGTCGTTCAGCGTCTTGATCCATCGTCGCTGTCTCATGTTCAGTTATTTCTGATCGAATATGTGTTGGAGACTTTTGTGGTCAGTGAAGATAGTACTTTTAGTTCCATAAAGATAGTGTCTCCATAATTTGAGCGCAAAAACAACGGCTCCAAGTTCGAGATCGTGAGTAGTGTAGTTTCGCTCGTGAATCTTCAGTTGACAAGAAGCATAAGCAATGACCTTCGTTCTTTGCATCAATACGCAACTAAAACCATTTTTCGAGGTATCGCAATACACAACGAAGTCGTCACTGTGACGACCCGGAAATTTCCGACCAAAATTAAACTTAATCTTTATATGTTTCCGACACGATAAGCAAAGTCCGT
The DNA here is from genome assembly GCF_046630445.1 of Rutidosis leptorrhynchoides. Classification (NCBI taxonomy): domain Eukaryota; kingdom Viridiplantae; phylum Streptophyta; class Magnoliopsida; order Asterales; family Asteraceae; genus Rutidosis; species Rutidosis leptorrhynchoides. The sequence continues at coordinate 308,700,402 of NC_092339.1, read as the reverse complement.
AATGTTAAAATCTTAAAAACTTTGAACTGTGTTTAATATATTCATTTGACCTTCGACTGCTCTCGACGATTCACGAACAATAAATCGTAAATAGATATGTGTGTATAAATAAATAATAATTCGAAATATAATTTGAAGTATTATATATTGTTGTTATTAAAAATTATTAAAATAAAAATAGGATATTATAATTATTATTATTTAAGATATATCTCAATATATAAATAAGGTATATTAAAAATAAATATTAAATGATTGTAATACTCGTTTGATGTTTCGATTGATATTAAGCAAGTTTAATTTAAACTTATATGATTTTAAAATAAACGGTGATACGAAAATGTGTAATATAAATTTTAGGTTTATTAAAAATGTATTTAGGAACTATTTGTTGAATTTTAAAACTTTTTATATTTTACTTGGGATTAGGGGTGAATAATTAATGTAATTTTTATTTAATAATTAATGATCGCAATTTATACCATAATGACCAAAATAAATAAATGGACTTAATTTAAAAATTTGGGATTTTTTAGGAACACTTTTATGTATTAACTGTTTAGCAAGGGACAACATATAAACAACCGTGAATTCATAAAAGTACAAACTTACGGCTGCTACACTATTCTCATTATTGTTTCATATCTTCACATGTTTAGATTACTGTACTAAAACTATATTATTACTATTATTAATTATATATTATTTAATTGTGTTAGTGTGATGTTTGTTTGATCCTATATGGCATATAGATATATTTATATTTATATCCGTTTGATTGAATGATTAATCATCACCCATTTACTCTCATCAAGTCTACTACTCAAGCTTCACTAACAAGGAACCAACATCCTAACCGAATTCCGCTATCAAACTTGAATCACCACCTTCCTGCTTGTTTTAAATTTGCTTTGTGAAACCTATTTCACCATCTTCACTTTACCCACTCGTCATCCATACAATCACCACACACACCACCACTTTCATCATCTCAACAATCCGAACCATGACCATAACCGCTACAACCTTGTTTCTATTATTTTTTTTTCGGTTACAAAAACCCATAATCACCATCGTCTTTGATGAAACCCACATCACCAACGTCGACCACCAAAGCACCACCACCTTGTTCACCATCCTGCAATATTCCGTTTCTGTTTAAGTCAAGGTACAAACCCACCCTCATCGATTATTAATATATACTGCTACGTTTATCTTGATGTTTGAACCAAGCCAAGAAACCCCCGGGACCTTCACCTTAAAACCCGTCGACCCTATTAATCGATAAAATCTCCACAAAACTATCCTAACTACCATCACCAAACCATGAACACCCTTACCACCTTCAATTATCTTCATCAAATAATTGATCCAAACCCGTCACAACTCTTATTTGTTTGCCACTATTTGATGAAACCAAACCACCCCATACATATAAACCACCACCAAAACAACCATCACACCACCCTTTCACTCTCTACTCTCGTTCAAAGAACCACCACGGTTGCTCATTCTTTTTGGGTTTCACGATCGTGTCCAAACCCAACAAAACTCTACTATGCTACAACAACTTCACTTCTGTTTATTCTTCCTTCAAGACGACACCCAACAAAAATTTCTATGTTGATACTATATTTTTTCCCGTTCTTGTTCGATAAAGCCATCAATGAACCCTTTTGGTTACTGCTACTGATTGATGTATTCTATTTAAAACACTTCTTGTTACAAGCTATGTTCCTTTTTCTGTCCGGAATCGAGCCAAAATAGACCCTTTGTTGTTGTCGCTATTTTTTTTCTCGTGGCTGAGCAGTTGAAACCAATGGTACTTGGTACCTATACTTCTTTTCTTTCTCTTCGCATTATAATCTTGTTTCATCTTTGAACTTTATTAAGTTAAAGGAACTTGCAGTAGTGGCCAACAAATTATAATTAATATAACCCCACTTGTTAAAGTTGTTGAGTAGTTGTTATCTAGTCACGTTCGAATAACCTTATACATCTTCATCGAATTTTTATTTGTGTTAGTGATCCCCTCTGCTTCTAATTTTCGTACATATTTCCTGATGAATCCTCATAACTGAAACCATTGGATGCAATTTAAATGGATTTTGTATCCATGGGCTACTTTACGAATTCCTTTAGAGATCCATTTTGTTAACTTGGGCCGTATCATATTTTGGGTATCGGATTGCTAGTTGGGCCGAGGTCCATCATATACTTACTGTTGGGCCAGGATCATAAAACCACTAATTGATATTGTTACATACTTCAAACTCGCTGGTAACCTATCTGTTAGATGATGATGGTTAAATGGGATGGTGATTATGAGATAGGTTAGGAAAAACTATGATGATAAGGCGTGATTAGGATTATGATATGTGATTATTAATAATGATAAAATGATGATGGTAACTCATGAAAACATATTGATGATAATAGATGATGATGAAGCGGGTTAGACATTGATGATAAAATAGGTTGATGTTGAGATGATAAACGAAATGGTGAAGAGAATAAATTCGAAGTGATGATAAATATAAAACGAGTATGTTTATAATAATAAATAGATTAAGAATGAGGATTATGATGAATCACAATTATGATGATCATGAATATGGTGAAATGAAATGGGTTTGATGATAAAGTTAGAATAATGATGATGAATACAAAAATAAAGGATAAATAAAATTAGAATCTGAATATTTACAGAAAAATAGAAAAGAGGGCATGAAGGAGTGGTCTTGGGTGTTGTCTGGTTAGCAAGAGGTCGGAGGTTAAAAAGAGGGCATGAAGGAGTGGTTATTTTACATCTATTATTATTATTATTATTATTATTATTATTATTATTATTATTATTATTATTATTATTATTATTATTATTATTATTATTAATATTAATATAAGTATTAGTATTACTACTATTACTACTATTTTTATTAAAATTACCCTTATATCAAAAATTAACATTTTTACTAAAGTTATTTAAATCTCAGTTAGGATTACAATTATTATTATGAACATAATTTATATTAATACTTACATATAACAAACTATCGATTTTTTTTATATAATACTAAACATGTATTATATATATAGATATATTAATATGACTGAATGAGTAAATATTGAGTATTTTAAATGTATATACATCATAGATATATATATAACATATAACTTAAGATATAATACATATAACTAAAGTATATGTAATAAATAAAATTTAGTATAGAAATTTATATAACTACAAACACATAAAAATTATATAATTAATAAATGAAATTTGAAGATTCTATTATATGTTTTAATATAAATGCAACTAATATAGGTTCGTGAATCCGAAGCCAACCCTATACTTGTTCAATGTCGTCGTATGTATTTTTACTACAAAATATAGAATGGTGAGTTTCATTTGCCTTTTTTACCCTTTATATTTTTGGGCTGAGAATACATGCGAAATTTTTATAAATGTTTTACGAAATAGACACAAGTAATCGAAACTACATTATATGGTTGAATGATCGAAGCCGAATATGCCCCTTTTGCTTGGTAACCTAAGAATTAGTAAACCGATCTACTAATTGACGCGAATCCTAAAGATAGATCGATTGGGCCTAACGAACCCCATCCAAAGTACCGGATGCTTTAGTACTTCGATGTTGTTTTTATCATGTCCGAAGGATTTCCCGGAATGATAGGGGATATTCTTATATGCATCTTGTTAATGTCGGTTACCAGGTGTTCAATCCATATGAATGATTTTTGTCTATATTCATGGGACGTATATTTATGAGAAATGGAAATATGAAATCTTGTGGTCTATTAAAATGATGAAATGATTATTTATGATAAACTAATGAACTCACCAACCTTTTGGTTGACACTTTAAAGCATGTTTATTCTCAGGTATGAAAGAAATCTTCCGCTGTGCATTTGCTCATTTTAGAGATATTATTTGGAGTCCTTCATGACATATTTCAAAAGACGTTGCATTCGGGTCGTTGAGTTCATTAAGATTATTATTAAGTCAATTATAGTTTGATATATTATGAAATGGTATGCATGCCGTCAACTTTCAATGTAATGAAAGTTTGTCTTTTTAAAAATGAATGCAATGTTTGTAAATGTATCATATAGAGGTCAAGTACCTCGCGATGAAATCAACTATTGTGAATCGTTTATAATGTATATGAACGGGTCCTTTCAGTTGGCATCAGAGCTGGTATAACGCCATCCATGTGTGGTAGGTTAGTCGTAAAGGAGGTTCTCACAGTGTTACCTGTGACGAAGCATTGGCTCTTACTCCTTGCGATCCCTTACGAGGGTTGGCAATTGCCGAGAGGCAGGCCCTGAAATCAGTATCTGATGTACACTCAGTGGTCACCAGGCGGTTAGCTAAGAAGGCACTGGGTGAGATGTGTGGTGTCCCCAACTGAAACTTTCAGTTGGTATCAGAGCGGTGGTCTTATCGAACCAGGTCTTGCATTAGTGTGTCTAACTAGTAGTTATTAGGATGCATTAATGAGTCTGGACTTCGACTGTGTCTGCATGTCAAAAGTTTTGCTTATCATTTCTAGTCAGATATCATCTGCTTATCATCCTTAAAGTCTAGACACGTCTTACTGCCTCTATTGCATAGATATTGTATAGATAAATTCATATCTTAGCGTATCTGTTATTGTTACCTTTGCCTGACAGTTTCCGTAGATTCCTCCGTAACTTATGGGATTTTAGTATTATATATGCATATGTAAATTATGTATTGTAGGGTACTAATCTACATCCTATAATCTATTTCTTATCGAAAATCCTTCATCTGATCGTACGAGATGAATCCCTCAACCAGTTCGAATTCCTCGGATTCCGACAGCTATTCCGATATGGCGTTTCACCTAAGCTCTGAAAGCAGTGTCACCAGAAAGAATCAACCAATCATCCATCCCCAATTCATCTGATGGGTTCGTAGTCGACTTAATCAATGGAGACGCGCAGAAGGCGATCCCTTCCACTAACCGAATTCACCTCTTGATGAAGAACCTGAAGCACTTACCGACGAACCTGTTCGTAACACCATTTTCACCCTCATTTCCCGAATATCTCGCCACGACTATATCATAACTCAGATTCTAAACCTTATTCATTCGCCCGTTCTTACCGACAATCATCCCAGAGTAATAAGTCAACAAACTACGCGCCCGAGTTGTAGCCTTGAAAAATATGGTGCAAAACGTACCAGCTTCAGCAACATTAACGGCACCGACAGTACCACCAACATCAATACCAGTACCATCAACAACACACGCTTCAACATCACAATCTGTACCTCGAGCATAATCATCATTCTACACGACGTTCTACATCATTTATCTTCGTTCGACATGACGATTATGTAATCTATAATGTTTTAGAGATTATGTATTCTAGTTCTAACGGTAAAACAAATGAGATTAATATTATATTAACTCATTAAATCTGTATTACATCTGAAGAAAATATATGTGTATATATGTTTTCATAAAGATTGTAATTAAAAATTCTTTCGTACAAACTGTTAATGATGAAAATATTTTAACGGGTAGGTAATACCCGAGGAATATTTAGATTTCATATTAATAAGTTACACTGTACATTCTTCGAATCTGATTCAACAGTCATTTACTATCCTACTTACATCCACAGATATATGAATTCGTTCACCAAAGAATAACCTTTTCATTCAATTTTATATTTGGATTTTGACCAATCAGATTCCAACAAGTGGCATAATGAAGGAAACATTGGACAAAAATAAAATGTGTTAGAAACAAACAAATTAACCGTGAGAAATTTTTGTTAAGAATCCACGCTAACAAAATCCTAGCTAACTGTTCCTAGCTAACTGTTAATTCCTTATTACATTTTATTATCACAGTTTATTTATCGCACTTTATTTATCGTCATTTAAATACTGTTATTTACCCATTTAAATATCGGGACACGTATACAAGGTTTTGACATATCATATCGACGCATCTATATATATTATTTGGAATAACCATAGACACTCTATATGCAGTAATGCTGGAGTTAGCTATATAGGGTTGAGGTTGATTCTACAATAATATATATACTTTGAGTTGTGATCGAGTCTGAGACATGTACACGGGTCACGACACGTATTAATTAATTCAAATATTATATATTACTAACTGTGGACTATCAACTGAGGACTACCAATATTGGACAATTAAAATGAATTAAAATATTGATTATAACATATGGAACTAAACAATTCTTCAAGTTTGCCACTTGATTTCATCTTAAACCTCATTTGTATCTTGACGATTACAATCTGTGTTCAAACCTTTCATGATTCTTGAAAACACCTCAATCGAGAGGATGAACCAACTGCACTTCATCTAAGAAAGAAAAGATTGATGCATATAGTTATGCACCTGAAAACACTCGAAACCTGAGTAAACGTTTAACACATATTTGTGCTAGCTCCTTTGGCGTTGTTATTACCGAAAATAACCTTACAATCCCCTTCCAAATTTACCAATTTTGTCACAGCTCCAGCAAGTCAACTTCGACTTTTCGTTCGAAACAACCTTAATATAACCTTGATATATATGCGTGCTCTTTTATAGTTACCGGGGAACCTTTTATATTCCACCATATTACCAGCAAACGTACCAGCAACCACGTTGCTCCTTGGCTTAAATCTCTTCGATAAATCACTATATTTATCTATTGAAGTCTTATCATGAACTCATCGGCATCTTGTAATGATAATTACCATACCAAATACCGGGAGGCATCAATCGATAATCTCGAATTTCTCAGTGATTCTACGACAACAATTTATATATATATATATATATATATATATATATATATATATATATATATATATATATATATATATATATATAACTTCTATCTCCTGGATTTACGAATTTCAATTCTGAATTTCTGAAAAGCGCTTTAGCTTATGAATCAGTTTCCTGAGTTTTGAAAAAGCTGATGAAGCAGTGAAAACTGAAGACTGCCTTAACAGTCAAAAGTTTGATGATAAAGAACGGAGTGTTGGAAAATCTCAAAAATTTTGATACTGAAAAATGAATTGAGCAAATCATGAAAGAGACTCTGAAAAAGGACTGAACTTGTACATAAAAGAATCCTGATGATTCTGTTTCTGATGAAGTCTTTAATGAATACCTTGCTCCTTAATCACTCTAAATCATCGTGAATGAATTTCTTCATCACAATTTGACTCAAAAATTCTAAGATATTATCGTATCTTTCATTATTAATATCCTCAATATTTCTGAAGATATCTTCATAAATATTCTTGTCCGATATAAATTATCTCTCCGCGCTATCTGTGATATATCATAAAAGGAAACTGTCTTAGTTTCTATATTCTGTAAACCTTCGAGTTTAAAATAAGAATGCTTTTGAAGTAGTGTTGGAAATTGATGCATGAGTTACTATAATATAATACACTTGATCAACGTGATTATATTACAGTAAGTCATGCTGAGTTTCTAATGGAACGTGATGATTCACAGATCATAACGTCATCATGTGCCATGGTACACGACTATTACATTCTATCTAATCTCTAAACATATCAAGAACATAATTTCTTGATAGTTCTATCTTTTCTCTTGAATTCTGGTAACTTAACCACTTAAGATCGTACTATTATAATCTCTCTCTTAGAACATTAGTCATGTTCATTCGAAACTTCATATCTATGAATTCTAGACCATTATTCGCTTGACTTAAAGTCGGGAAGAGAAAACAAAAGCATGGAACTCCAAAATATAAAGGAATGGAGAGGGCGAATTTATAGTGAAATATCCGACAAAGCAATCGAAACATATTATCGCAATTAATCAAAGAGGATCCTAATTTCTCTAATTACTGAAGAATCAAATCTTATATAGATTTTGAAGATTATCTTTAAATCCCTTAAATTCTGGAATTCAACCATGACTAGTCAAAAGTTATGATAAAACATGTCCTTCTCATTTCACTATTTAGTGATAGCTTCATTCGTACTATTCGAGTAATCGAATTATTTTATCTATATTACTCAATGATGATAAAACTCTATTTATCAGCTCATATTCGTCATGAAAACATTTTTATTATTAGCCATGACGACCTCGATCAAATTTCAGGACAAAATTTCTTTAACGGGTAGGTACTGTGACGACCCGGAAATTTCCGACCAAAATTAAACTTAATCTTTATATGTTTCCGACATGATAAGCAAAGTCTGTAATGTTGAAATCTTAAAAACTTTGAACTGTGTTTAATATATTCATTTGACCTTCGACTGCTCTCGACGATTCACGAACAATAAATCGTAAATAGATATGTGTGTATAAATAAATAATAATTCGAAATATAATTTGAAGTATTATATATTGTTGTTATTAAAAATTATTAAAATAAAAATAGGATATTATAATAATTATTATTTAAGATATATCTCAATATATAAATAAGGTATATTAAAAATAAATATTAAATGATTGTACTACTCGTTTGATGTTTCGATTGATATTAAGCAAGTTTATGTGACGATCGCTCCAAATCCATATGGACGAACACGTCATTCATTGATTTCATTGCGAGGTATTTGACCTCTATATGATACGTTTTGTAAACATTGCATTCTTTTGAAAAGGCACACCATAGATGAATATTTAAATCAAAGGTTTTCGACATATGATGATTTCTACATATAGACAAACACCATAAATAATAGTTTACAACAGTATTTCCGTTAACAATGCAGTCAAAATAAGATACATGGTGATGATTTGGTGAATGCAACGTTTCCTTGAAAAATATGTCATGTAAGACTCCATGCACATAGCTTGTCTAACATCTAAGCAAACAGCGGAAGACTTCTAGGGAACCTGAGAATAAACATGCTAACAAGTGTCAACACAAAGGTTGGTGAGTTCATAGTTTTAATGTTTTGCATAATCTGTACATAAAGGTGGATCACAAGATTTCAGTTGTTTCATCCAGAAACGTTTATCAATAGATTATATAAAAGTGGATCACAAGATTTCAGTTGTTTCATCCAGAAACGTTTATCAATAGATTCTACATAACAGAGCACCCTGGTAACTAAACTTTAACGTTATAATAATAAATACCCCATTCGTTTTAATACACGCAAACCAACGTGTCCTAAACTCAAATAACATACGTCTGTTAAAAGGCTTGCACTCTAGCTCAGACGGGGATGTCAAGCCCTATGGATCCATATACAATTATTCGCACCCACCAGTCCATATCCTATGTAGTGGCAGCTACTAGTTATCAAAGCTAAGGGATTTTCGGTTTAACTCAGTGTAGAATTTAGTATGTACTTGTATCCATTGTGTTTAAAATAAAGTGCATGTATTCTCTGCCCAAAAATATATATTGCAAAAGCAATTAAAAAGGGAGCAAATGAAACTCACACATATAAGTATTGTAAATCAGTTAATAAAGCATTTGCATGTATTCTCAGCCCAAAAACGTAAAGAGTAAAAAGGGAGCATATGAAACTCAAGCATATAAATCTAGTATTTTCAGTATTTATAAACAGTCGCATGTATTCTCAGCCCAAAAATATATTGAGTAAAAGGGATCATATGAAACTCACCTTAGCAGCATATAAAGTCGTTCACCAAAATGTGAACGAAACTCAGAATATCAAATAACTGTAGTCCTCAACGTATTAATATTGTGATTCAATATTGCAGGAAAGTATGTAGAAGCAACGAAGATGATAAACACTAGGTTTGATTCACAAATATACCCCCGAACATTACCCATAACCTCCTTGGCAATAACCCATAATTTCCTTAGCTTTATCCCGCTCGAAAACCATTTTTGAAATCGTTTGGACATAACCTCGTCGTAGTATTTGATGTATAATACTAATAATAATAATAATAAGATTAATAATAATATTAACCTTAATAATAATAATAATAATAATAATAATAATAATAATAATAATAATAATAATAATAATAATAATAATAATAATAATAATAATAATAATATAAATATATATATCAGAGAGAAAGAAAGAAATAATTATGAAAGTGTAAAGATTCGGGCAGAACTCGTGGCCTTTTATAGACTTGGCCAGATTTTTGCCTCCATGCGATCGCATGGATTTCTAGGCTTGTGGCCATGCGATCGCATGGCCTCAGATTCCAGCTCACATATGATTTTGTCCTAACTCTTGTCGACATAATTTAATATTAATATATAATATATAATTTAAATAATTAATTATATATTATATTAAATTCACGTGCATAGTTTATTTGTAATTTTTGTTCTGATAAGTCGTACATCATCACTCGACTTATGTCCCGGTTCCGGTTTTTCAAATGTCCTTTCGTACGCTGAGAAAACTTGCATTTTACGTTTCGTGACACGTACCTTTGTTAAAATATAGTCTTAAATCATCCATAAACTATACCACTCGAGGTATAACTTATACATTTGAGTGTTTTGGTCATTTACTTCTATAAATCATCGTCTCGCTAATTGTTAATATATATATATATATATATTTTCATTTTGAAATAGTGTTTTACTGTAGCAAAGTTACTGTAGCAAACAGTGTTTTGGTGTTTGCTGTAGCAAATAGCAAACTTATACATTTGAGTGTTTTGGTCATTTACTTCTATATATTTTCATTTTAAAATAGTGTTTTACTGTAGCAATTCACTGTAGCAAAGTCAATTTCAATGTAGTAAATAGTGATTTTTGAAAACACTGTAGCATTTTGGGTATTGTAGCAATTTGAAAATACTGTAGCAAATTAGTGTTTTACTGGTTCATCTTAAACGCTTTAGTTAACTTATCTAAATATCAATCGAATCAATAAACGAATGTTACTATCGTTTACTAAATAACTTGAAATTGTATATATGTATATATCTACATATAATTGTTCGCGAATCATTGAAAACAACCGAAGGGTATTTAAATATATAAAAGTAGTTCAAAAATTTTGAGATTTAGTTTTACAGACTTTTCTTATGGTGTTGGAAATGTTAATCATACAAAGATTAAGTTTAAATTTGGTCAGAAATTTCCGGGTCATCACAGTACCTACCCGTTAAAGAAATTTCGTCCCGAAATTTGAGTGAGGTCATCATGGCTAACAATAAAAATGTTTTAATGACGAATATGAGTTGATAATAGAGTTTTATCTATGTTTGAATAATATGGATAAAATATTCCAATTACTCGAAGCGTGTGAGAGAAGTTATCGTAAAAGAGTGAAGATGAGTAAATACATGTTCACCTTAACTGGTGACGTAGTCACGGTTGATTTTCGGAATTCAAGGAATTTGGAGAAAATCTTCGTAATATGATTTGATTCTTCGATAATTAGGGAAATTAAGATTTCCTTTGATTGAATGCGTAATCTACATCGGTTGCTATGTCTGATATTTCGCTATAAATTGACCACTTCCGTTGCATTTATTTTCACCACTTCTATAATCTTCTTCCTTATTTCATACTTCTAACAAATTGTGAAATGCTTCATCCAGTTCTAATTCTTGATATACTCCTAACTTTCATATCTGTCATTCTTCTTTTTCATCTACCACCAGAGGAAATTACTTACTTCTACCATTACCTTGGGGTTATAGTGTTTTTCATTCTCCCTTGTCTTTATATTGCCATACGCATTGATATACACGGTTTGTAATTTCGGGGTTGTTATCGGGCTTTATATTCTCCATTATATTTCGGAGCTTCATGCTTTCGTTTTCTCTTCCCGACCTTAAGTCAAGCGGATAATGGTCCAGAATTCGTAGGTATGAAGTTTCAGATGAACATAAATAATGTTCTAAGAAAGAAATGGTAATAGTACAATCTGACTTGTCAAATTACCAGAATACCTCGAAAAAGACCGAATCATCAAGAAATATATTTTCTTGTTATATTTAGAGATTATATAGAATGAAAGAGTTATGTAACATGGTTCATGATGAGGGTGGGATCTGTGAACCTTTATCACGTTCCATTAGAAACTCAGCATGACTTACTGTAATATAATCACGTTGATTAAGTGTCATTATATTATACTAACTCATGCTTCAGCTCCCAACACCACTTCCAAAATATTCATATTTTAAACTTGAAAGTTTCAGAACTTAGAAACTAAAATAGTTTCTTTTATGATGTAACACGGATATCGCAAGGAGAAAATTTATTTCTGATACGAATGATTATGAAATTATCTCCAGAAATATGGAGGATATTTATAATGAAAGATACGATGATATCTTAGAATTTCTAATATCAGAGGATGATGAAGAATATTGTCCGCAAGTGTTTAGATTCGGAAGCAAGGTATTCGTTAATGGCTTCAGCAGATACTGAATCATTTGGATTCTTTGAAGACAGATTTCGTCCTTGTGATTTATCCACAGCCTCTTTCATACTTTGCTCAATCCGTTTTCCAATTTCAAACTTTCTCTTTTTCTGAGCTTTGCCAGCACACTATCCTTTATCATCAAACTTTTTACTGTTAAGGTCGTTTACAGTTTTTGCTGCTTCATCAACATTTTTCCAAAATTCGGAGAACTAGTTTCGTAGTTTGGGGTGTTTTTCGGAAACTTCACATTCGAAACTATAAGTCTAGAAGATCGATGTTATCTATATATATCTGTTGTCGTAGAAAATGCTGCGAGATTCAAAATACTGATTGTTAATTCCCGGTAGTTGTAATGGCAATTACCGTTATAGGATGTGGATGAGTACATGATAGGGTTTCAATGAACAATTATAATAGTTTTTCGGAGAGACTTTACGTCACAGATTAATGAATTTGCTGGTACCTTTACTGTTAATGTGGTGCAACATGAAAGGTTCCCTAGTAACAAAAATGTATATGCCAAAGTTACAAGTCTGAAAGGTCGTTGTTGACTGGTTGAACGGTTGATAATACTGGATACTTTTGAAAAGGAATTGCAAGGTTATTTTCGGTAAAAACAATGCTAAAGGATCTTTCACATTTTTGAAGTTAAAGTATAGCTTTGAAAGATGTAGAGATCTAAGAATGATGTCACCCGTTAAATCTTGACTTGGATTCTGATCCGTCAATATCAGAATATGTAATTGAATTTGTATGGAAACGATTGTATATTGCTGTGAGCATAGTTAATAATTTTTGAATCAAAGTTGAAGAATGTACAGTATAACATATTAATTGTGAACTTATATATTTCCCGGGAATTACCTACCCGTTAAAGATTTCACAAGTAATATTTTGTACAAAAGAATTTTTATTACCGTATTTATGAAAATATATGTATGTATATTTTCTTCAGATGTAATACAGATTTGATGAGTTAATATCATATTAAGCTCATTTGATTTTTGACTTGAATTAGAAATGAATAATCTCTAAAACATTAAAGATTTAATAATCTTTATGGAGTATTTCACTAATGTAATCAATACTCAGTTTTATTGATATTTTCTCAGTGAATCATGTTGGTGCTCATGGAACTCTTGCTAACTTTGCAAGGTACGAATGATGTTTTCTAGAAAGTTTATACATCGAAGATGAAAGTATAAAATCAACCATATAATTGAATAATATACTTAGTTTATTATGAAATGGAATTCATTGAGTTGGAAACAGAGATTGTAGTTAACGATGGTTAAGTCATTAACGAAGGATGTACATCATAGCATATTAGTAATATGAATTAACTGAGTAGTACCTACCAGTTAAGATTTATACGTAATAACTTGGTACGAAAAGATTTATTTTGATTTCAAAATTCATATATATTAAATATACATAAAATTTCTTCAGGGGAAATGAGTTAATACTTCATCAGTTATTGTTGCTGGTATTTCTTGGTAACTACGGTGCGTATGACGTTGATGCTCGTGGAACAGATTGTGAAGTTGAGGTTTGCGATACGGATGTTGTTGGTGGTGGTAATGGTACTGTTGGTGTTGTTGTCGGTGGTACTATTGATGCGGGTGATGCTGCTGGTACTTGTAACCTTTGCACCATATTCTCCAAAGCCACTACCCGAGCGCAAAGCTCGTTGACTTCCTCTACTACACCGGGATGATTGGCGGTTCGGACGAGCGGATGAATAAGATCCAGAATTTGAGAGAGTATATGATCATGACGAGATATTCTGGAGATGAGAGAGAAAATGGTATTACGAACAGGTTCGCCGGTAAGTGCTTCAGGTTCTTCGCCAAGAGGGCAATGTGGTGGATGGAAGGGATCGCCTTCTTCTTGTCTCCAATAATTAAGTAGACTACGAACCCATCCCCAATTCATCCAGAATAGATGATGGCTAATTGGTTGATCCATTCCGGTTACACTGTCTTCAGAATTCAGGTGAATATCCATATCGGAATAGCTGTCAGAGTTTAAGGAATTTGAACTAGATACGGGATCCATCTTGTATAATTAGAGAGATGATTTTTGATATGAAATAGATTATAGAATTTAGATTGGTACTCTTCAATACATAATTTAGTCTTAAATCATCCATAAACTATACCACTCGAGGTATAACTTATACATTTGAGTGTTTTGGTCATTTACTTCTATAAATCATCGTCTCGCTATTTGTTAATATATATATATATTTTCATTTTGAAATAGTGTTTTACTGTAGCAAAGTCCTTCAAAAATTTGGTTTTACATACTTTGCTTATCGTGTCGGAAATGTTAATCATATAAAGATTAAGTTTAAATTTGGTCGGAAATTCCCAGGTCATCACAGTACCTACCCATTAAAGAAATTTCATCCCGAAATTTGAGTGAGGTGGTCATGGCTAACAATAAAAATGTTTTCCTGAAGAATATGAGCTGATAAATAGAGTTTTATCATTATTGAATAATACAGATAAAATAATTCGATTATTCGTAGAGCACGAATGAAGTTATCACAAAAGAGTGAAATGAATAAATGAAGTTTCGTTTTAACTTTTGACGTTGTCTTGGTTGAATTCCGGAATTCAAGGGATTTACAGAAAATATTCGTGATCTGATTAAGATTTGCTTCTTCGGTGATTAAAGAAATTAGGATCTCTATAATTAAATGCGGTTATCAGTCCTGATTGCTCTGTCGGATATTTTTACTATAAATCAACTTCTTCTGTTCCATTACTTTCACCATTTCAATACTTTCTTTCTTAATTCATACATCCAAAAGATTGTGAATGCTTAATCCCATTCTAATCCTTGATATTTTCCTAATTATCATTTCTATCATCCTTCTTTTCAATCTTCCATCAGAAGATCTGTTTACTTCTACTATTACCTTAAGGTGATACTATTCTTAATTATACCGTGTCTTTATATTGCAATTCATACTAATATCCACGGTTTGTAACCTCTGCGTTGTTGTTGGGTTTTATATCTTCCCTTATGTTTCGGAGCTCCTTGCCTTTTTATTCTCCTCTCGATTGCTTAGTAAAACGAGTAACGGTCCAGAATTCATAGGTATGGAGTTTCGAATGAACTTGATGTTCCAAGCAAGAAAGAACGTAATAGCACAATTTGATTTGTCAAATTACCAGAATCATTGAGAATAGAACTATCAAGAATATATTTTCTTGATATGTTCAGAAGTTAAGCAGAATGAAAGAGTTATATAACATGGCACATGATGACGTTATGATCTGTGAATCATCACGTTCTATTAGAAACTCAGCATGACTTACTGTAATATAATCACGTTGTTCAAGTGTCATTATATTATACTAACTCATGCTTCAGTTCCCAACATTACTTCAATAACATTCATATTTTAAGCTCGAAAGTTTACAGAATATAGAAACTAACAGTTTCTATATGATGTAACACTGATAACACGAAGAGATTAATGATTTCAAATAAGAATAGTTATGAAAATATCTTCAGAAATATGGAGGATATTTATAATGAAAGATACGATGATATCTTAGAATTTCTAATATCGAAGGATGGTGAAGAAAATTTGTCCGTAAGAGTTTGGAGTCAGAAGCAAGGTATTCGCTAAAGATTTCATCAGAAACAGAATCATCAGGATTCTTAATGTACAAGTTTAGTCCTTGTGATTCGTTCAGAGACTCCTTCGTGGTTTTCTCAATCTGTTTTGCAGTACCAAATTTTCTATCGAGCGTTCCTAACAATCCCTTCTTTATCATCAAACTTTTTACCGTTTAGACCATCTATAATTTTTTTGTTTCCTCTGCATTTAATGCTACCATATCTGAGTCATCGATTATCAATCCGAGGTGGTTTCAGGAGAATTGTGTTTTTAGATGATTAAACGCTGATTGTAATATGATGGAATATGAAAGGTTCCCCGGTAACAATAAAAGAGCACGCATATATATCAAAGTGATAATAAGGTTGTTTCGAACGAAAAGTTGAAGTTGACTTGCTGGAGCTGTGACAAAATTGGCTAATTTGGAAAAGGGATTGAAAAGTTATTTTCGGTAATAACAACGCCAAAGGAATTAGCACAGATACGTGTCAAATGTTTGCTCAGGTTCCGAGAGTTTTTCAGGTGCATAACTATAGGCATTAATCTTTTCTTTCGTAGATGAAGTGCGGTTGGTTCATCCTCCCGATTGAGGTGTTTTCAAGAATCATGAAAGGTTTGAACGTAGATTGTAATCGTCAAGATACAAATGAGGTTTAAGATGAAATCAAGTGGCAAACTTGAAGAATTGTTTAGTTTCATATGTTATAATCAATATTATAATTCATTTTAATTGTCCAATGTTGGTAGTCCACAGTTGATAGTCCACAGTTGACAGTCCAATATTTCATATATAGCTTAATATATAATATTCGAATTAATTAATACGTATCGTGACCCGTGTACATGTCTCAGACTCGATCATAACTTAAAGTATATATATTATTTGAGAATCAACCTTAACCCTTTATAGAGAACTCGATCATTACTGCATATAGAGTGTCTATGGTGATTCCAAATAATATATATAGATGCGTCGATATGATATGTCAAAACCTTGTATACGTGTCCCGATATTTAAAGTGCGTAAAATAAATAACAGAAATTAAATGACGATAAATTAAATGCGATAATTAAATTGCGATAAATAAAATGTAACCAATTAGCTAGGAACAGTTAGCGTGGATTCTTACAATATTTCAATTAGTTAATTCGTTTGTTTCTAACAAATTTTATTTTGTCCAATGTTTTCTTCATTATGCCACTTGTTGGATTCTGATAGGACAAAATCCAAATATGAAATTGAATGAAAATGGTTATCCTACGGTGAATGGATACGTGTATCTGTAAATGTAAGTAGGATAGTAAATGACTGTTGAATCAAATTCTAAGAATGCACAGTGTACTTATTAATGTGAAATCTTAATATTTCCTCGGGTATTACCTACCCGTTAAAATATTTCACCATTAACAGTTTGTACAAAAGAATTTTTGATTTCAATCTTTATGAAAACATATATACATATATATTTTCTTCAGATATAATCGTGGATTTAATGAGTTAATATGATATTAATCTCATTTGATTTACCGTTAGAACTAGGATATATAATCTTTAAAACATTAGAGATTACATAGTCTCTATGAAGAACGAAGATAATTGATGTAGAACAAAATGTAGAACGAAGATTATGCTCGAGGTATAGATTGCGATGTTGAGACATGTGATGTTGAAACTTGGGTTGTTGGTAGTACTGTTAGTGCCGGTGGTGTTGTTGAAGCTGGTACATTTTGCACCACGTTTTCCAAATTGATTACCCGAGTGCGAAGCTTGTTAACTTCTTCCATTATCCCAAAATGATTTTCGGTCGGGACGAGCGGATGAATAAGGTTTAGAATTGTGAATAGAATATAATCGTGTCAAGCTACTCTGGAAATAAGGCTGAAAATGGTGTTTTGGATAGGTTCGCCAGTAAGGATTTCAGGTTCTTCACCAAGAGGTGAATTCGGTTAGTGGAAAGGATCGTCTTCTTCTCGTATCCATTGATTAAGTCGACTACGAACCCATCAGATGAATTGGGGATGGCTGATTGGTTGATTCATTCTGATGACATCGCTTTCGGAGCTTAGGTGAATATCCATATCGGAATAGCTGTCGGAATAACTATCGTAATAGCTATCGAAATCTGAGGGACTCAAACTGGTTGAGGGATTCATCTCGTACAATCAGATGAAAGATTTTAGATAAGAAATAGATTATAGGATGTAGATTAGTACCCTACAATACATAATTTGCATATGTATATATAATACTAAAATCCCATAAGTTACGGAGGAATCTACGGAAGTTGTCAGGCAAAGTCTACAGTAATAGATATGTTAAGATATGAATTAGCAGATACGCTAAGATACGAATTTTGTCTATACACTATTCATGCAATCATTGCAGTAAGATGTGTCTAGACTAAGAATGATAAGCAGGTAATTTCCTAAGGATGATAAACAGATGATTCCCGACAAAAATGATAAGCAAAACTTTTGACATGCAGACACGGTCGAAGTCCAGACTTACTAATGCATCCTAACGACTATTAGGTAGACACACTAATGCAAGACCTGGTTCACTAAGACCACCGCTCTGATACCAACTGTGAAGACCCGTTCTAATCCATCCGGACGAAGTCCATATCGATTATAAACGATTCACAACAGTTGATTACATCGCGAGGTACTTGACCTCTATATGATACATTTACAATCATTGCACTCGTTTTTGAAAAGACAAACTTTCTTTACATCGAAAGTTGACGGCAAACATACTATTTCATAATACCTCTAACTATAATTAACTTAATAATAATCTTGATGAACTCAACGACTCGAATGCAACGTCTTTTGAAATATGCCATGAATGACTCCAAGTAATGTCTCTAATATGAGCTAATGCACAGCGGAAGATTTCTTTCATACCTGAGAATAAACATGCTTTAAAGTGTCAACCAAAAGATTGGTGAGTTCATTAGTTTAACATAAATAATCATTTCATAATTTTAATAGACTACAAGATTTCATATTTCAATTTCTCATAAACATACGTCCCATGCATAGAGACAAAAATATCATTCATATGGATTGAACACCTGGTAACCGACATTCACAATATGCATAATAGAATATCCCCATCATTCCGGGATCCTCCTTCGGACATGATATAAATTTCGAAGTACTAAAGCATCCAGTACTTTGGATGGGGCTTGTTGGGCCCGATAGATCTATCTTTAGAGTTCGCGTCAATTAGGGTGTCTGTTCCCTAATTCTTAGATTACCAGACTTAATAAAAAGGGGCATATTCGATTTCGATCATTCAACCATATAATGTAGTTTCGATTACTTGTGTCTATTTCGTAAAACATTTATAAAAGCAACGCATGTATTTTCAGTCCCAAAAATGTATATTGCAAAAGCATTTAAAAAGGGATTAATGAAACTCACCTAATGTATTTTGTAGTAAAAATACATATGACTATATTGAACAATGCAGAGTTGGCCTCGGATTCACGAACCTATATCAATTATATATATTAACACATTGTAATCGAACAAATTTAGGTATCATTATTAATTGTTATTTTAAATTATGTGTCTCATTAATAACCTAATTAATTAATTACATTTATTAATATTTATAATAAAAATATTAATATAGTTATGTTATATATAGTAAATATTGGTTTATATAACTAATAGTTATTTGATAAAATAATATTGATAATAATAATTAAAAGTTGTTTCACCCTATAATAATAATAGTTATAATAATAAAAATGATAATTTTTATAAAATGATACTTTTAATAATAATGAATATTAATAATAATAATAATTATAAAATAATGATTTTACTAATAAAAATAATACTAATTTTTATATTAATAACTATAATGTTAATAATACTACTTATATAATAATACTAATACCTATAATAAAAATAGTTGATAATAATAATACTTATCTTACTTAATGACAATAATAATAACAATAATAATATTAATATTAATAATAGAAACTACCTTAAAGAATAAACCTCAAAAAAATATGTAAAGAACTTCCACCGCCAGGGCTCGAACCCGAGACCTCTCGGTTAAACACAAACACTACTAACCACCCATCTGTTTAGTGTTTTTCTGAAGTAACTCATAACCCCATTATATTTACTCCGTTGTCTGTCTCAGCCTAATTCCAAAAGCCCACTACACATTGATCCATTATTTTGAGGATCAGATCATGGAGCCCAATCGTGGCCCAAGTGAGAAATAGTAATCAGCCCAAGTTATATATTGTGTATCACGTTTACAATTAAGTGGAGGGAATCAAAATAGAAGCAAAGATTCGATAATGTTGCAACTTTTCATCACTTAAAATGTTATCATTATTATGTGCATTCATTATCATCATCATAATTTGTCATCTAAAATGCCAATGACCGAGTTCTTGAGTCTAAATGTTAGCCCACTATCAAGCGTAACAGGCCATGGTATAAATCAATTGTTGGGTTCTTGGGTCCTGGTTCGACAGAGACAAGGAAAAGGAAAGAAGAAAAAAAAAATATAAGGCACTACAATGAAGCTCGTCGTTTGTGCTCTACGTCATCATCAATTCAATATCTCCAAGTCCATACTCATTATCAAATAAAGAAATTTGCTGTCTCTTTTTCTTTATAAAGCAAGTTGCATGAGTTTAATATAAATATCTAGTAGTCGGCTAGGAAAGGAACAAATATGTGGCCCAAGAACACACACTATCATCGAATCCTTTATCACCCATTATATCATTTTCTAACACCACATCATATTAAAGGTACTCTATTTGTCGGCCATTATTGTTCTTTTTAGTCCCAACATGTATTATTATATCAAGTTGACATACTATTAAAATGGTGAGCATATATTACCCCATTCCTTGTTTTAAATTACTCGACAGAAAATGATTTCCAATGGCCATAAATAGGAAGCGGTCTGCAGTAGCTGGAGTTGCTTCGTGACAGTCTGCAACGATGATTGTAATAGTAGCCTAATGCTTTGAGTTATAGTAGTCGTAAAGTATCAACCAGGAGCAATAGACACAGACTTTGTGTGTTCGAAAGTAGCAGTAAAAAGGGGTTTTGTAGTTGCAACAGGTATGTTGTTCGAGCAGTAGTATGTTGGTGTTTGTTTGGCATGTTAAACGGAACAATTACAGCGGAAATCAAATAGCAGTTATGATTGTTTAAGGAGATGATTAAGGTGGGTTTGTGATGGTGGTGAGGGTGGTATTGTGGGTTCATCGGTTGGGGTGGAGGTGTAGTTCGAAAGAAGGAAGGTTAATGTTTTCATGTTTATATATATCATCTATGTATTTATATGTATATATATATATATATATATATATATATATATATATATATATATATATATATATATATATATGTAATCTAATAATGTCCATGAATTGAAATATTAAAACAGTAAAACAAAGAATTCGGATGAAAGGAAAAGTGGTGATGTTTGAGTTATACGCTAGTAGAAGAAATGGTAAGGGTTTTGAATAAGTTGCAAAAGGTTCCTAGGGATGAATCACGATGGTGGTGTGGTTGTAGGGTGTTCGATCGTTTAATGAAAGTGAGTTTGTTAATGGTGGTTTATAGGGTTTGATATATTAGATACAGAAGATGAGAGAGGTGATTATTTTCATATAATATGTATATCTTCATATATATATAAATGTATGTTAACATATGTATAGAGATTGGGATAAAGAAAAGAAATAGCATTTCAACTTCTCTGACATTTGCACTACCCTTTACAGCTCATTTGTTGAATTTAGCTTGTCAATAATAGATGTATGGTAGACACAAAAGCAAATTTGGGTAGTGACATATAACCAACCTTGTTAGTAGTATGATATGATATATTATTAAGAATAAAGTAATAATAATTATAATATAAAAAAATAAATAAAAGAAACGTGTTCTAAAGAAAAAAATATAACCATAATTTCATATTATATGTAGACAGTTTTTATCACGGGTGAGATTCCATCCTCTGTTGCTAATCAGTGGCGGATGAAAGTCTTCGGAAAAAATCTCAAACTTTTGTATTAATTATCTTTATTTATTTAGGTCATTATGGTATAAAATTTAGTCATTAATTTAATAAATAAAAAGTACATCAACTGTCCCTCTCATTTATGAGTAAAATATAAAAAGTGTTAAAATTAAATAATTAGATCCTAAATATACTTTTAATAAGACCATAACTTATATAACTCATTTTCGGATCACCGTTTATTTTAAAATCATATAAGTTTGAATTAAACTTGCTTAATATCAATCGGGACATTAAACGAGTATTACAATCATTAAATATTTATTTTCAACATACTTTATTTATATATATAGATATATTTTAAATAATAATTATTATAATACCCTATTTTTATTTTATTAATTTTTAATAACAACAACATATAATACATCAAATTATATTTCAAATTATTATTTATATATACATACACACATATCTATTTACAATTAATTGTTCGTGAATCGTCGAGAGCAGTCGAAGGTCAATTGAATATATGAACATCGTTCCAATGTTTTCTAGACTCAACATTACAAACTTTACTTATCGTATCGAAATCATATAAAGATTAAGTTTAAATTTGGTCGGAAATTCCCGGGTCATCACAACTTTTATGTATTAACTGTTTAGCAAGGGACAACATATAAACAACCATGAATTCATAAAAGTACAAACTTACGGCTGCTACACTATTCTCATTATTGTTTCATATCTTCACATGTTTAGATTATTGTACTAAAAGAATATTATTTTTATTATTAATTATATATTATTTAATTGTGTTAGTGTGATGTTTGTTTGATCCTATATGGCATATAGATATATTTATATTTATATCCGTTTGATTGAATGATTAATCATCACCCATTTACTCTCATCAAGTCTACTACTCAAGCTTCACTAACAAGGAACCAACATCCTAACCGGATTCCGCTATCAAACTTGAATCACCACCTTCCTGCTTGTTTTAAATTTGCTTTGTGAAATCTATTTCACCATCTTCACTTTACCCACTCGTCATCCATACAATCACCACACACGCCACCACTTTCATCATCTCAACAATCCGAACCATGACCATAACCGCTACAACCTTGTTTCTATTATTTTTTTCGGTTACAAAAACCCATAATCACCATCGTCTTTGATGAAACCCACATCACCAACGTCGACCACCAAAGCACCACCACCTTGTTCACCATCCTGCAATATTCCGTTTCTATTTAAGTCAAGGTATAAACTGTGATGACCCGAAAATTTCTGACCAAATTTAAACTTAATCTTTGTATGATTAACATTTCCGACACGATAAGCAAAGTCTTTAAAACTGAATCTCAAAATTTTTGAACTACTTTTATATATTTAAATACCCTTCGGTTGTTTTTAATGATTCGCGAACAATTATATGTAGATATATACATATATATATAATTTCAAGTTATTTAGTAAACGATAGTAACATTTGTTTATTGATTCGATTGATATTTAGATAAGTTAACTAAAGCGTTTAAGATGAACTAGTAAAACACTAATTTGCTACAGTATTTTCAAATTGCTACAATACCCAAAATGCTACAGTGTTTTCAAAAATCACTATTTACTACATTGAAATTGACTTTGCTACAGTGAATTGCTACAGTAAAACACTATTTCAAAATGAAAATATATAGAAGTAAATGACCAAAACACTCAAATATATAAGTTTGCTATTTGCTATTTGCTACACCAAAACACCAAAACACTATTTGCTACAGTAACTTTGCTACAGTAAACACTATTTCAAAATGAAAATATATATATATATATATATATATATATATATATATATTAACAAATAGCGAGACGATGATTTATAGAAGTAAATGACCAAAACACTCAAATGTATAAGTTATACCTCGAGTGGTATAGTTTATGGATGATTTAAGACTATATTTTAACAAAGGTACGTGTCACGAAACGTAAAATGCAAGTTTTCTCAGCGTACGAAAGGAAATTTGAAAAACCAGAACCGGGACATAAGTCGAGTGATGATTTACGACTTATCAGAACAAAAATTACAAATAAACTATGCACTTGAATTTAATATAATATATAATTAATTATTTAAATTATATATTATATATTAATATTAAATTATGTCGACAAGAGTTAGGACAAAATCATATGTGAGCTGGAATCTGAGGCCATGCGATCGCATGGCCACAAGCCTAGAAATCCATGCGATCGCATGGAGGCAAAAATCTGGCCAAGTCTATAAAAGGCCACGAGTTCTGCCCGAATCTTTACACTTTCATAATTATTTCTTTCTTTCTCTCTGATATATATATTTATATTATTATTATTATTATTATTATTATTATTATTATTATTATTATTATTATTAATATTATTATTATTAAGGTTATTATTATTAATATTATTATTATTAAGGTTATTATTATTATTAATCTTATTATTATTATTATTATTATTATTATTATTAGTATTATACATCAAATACTACGACGAGGTTATGTCCAAACGATTTCAAAAATGGTTTTCGAGCGGGATAAAGCTAAGGAAATTATGGGTTATTGCCAAGGAGGTTATGGGTAATGTTCGGGGGTATATTTGTGAATCAAACCTATTGTTTATCATCTTCGTTGCTTCTACATACTTTCCTGCAATATTGAATCACAATATTAATACGTTGAGGACTACAGTTATTTGATATTCTGAGTTTCGATCACATTTTGGTGAACGACTTTATATGCTGCTAAGGTGAGTTTCATATGATCCCTTTTACTCAATATATTTTTGGGCTGAGAATACATGCGACTGTTT
Source organism: Rutidosis leptorrhynchoides (assembly GCF_046630445.1). Classification (NCBI taxonomy): domain Eukaryota; kingdom Viridiplantae; phylum Streptophyta; class Magnoliopsida; order Asterales; family Asteraceae; genus Rutidosis; species Rutidosis leptorrhynchoides. The sequence goes on along the minus strand of NC_092339.1, from coordinate 308,675,481 downwards.
ATAAATGCTGAAAATACTAGATTTATATGCGTGAGTTTCATATGCTCCCTTTTTACTCTTTACGTTTTTGGGCTGAGAATACATGCAAATGCTTTATTAACTGATTTACAATACTTATATGTGTGAGTTTCATTTGCTCCCTTTTTAATTGCTTTTGCAATATATATTTTTGGGCTGATAATACATGCACTTTATTTTAAACACAATGGATACAAGTACATACTAAATTCTACACTGAGTTAAACCGAAAATCCCTTAGCTTTGGTAACTAGTAGCTGCCAGTACATAGGATATGGACTGGTGGGCGCGAATAATTGTATATGGATCCATATGGCTTGACATCCCCGTCCGAGCTAGAGCGCTAGCCTTTTAACGGACGTATGTTATTTGAGTTTAGGACACGTTGGTTTGTGTGTATTAAAACGAATGGGGTATTTATTATTATAACGTTAAAGTTTAGTTACCAGGGTGCTCTGTTATGTAGAATCTATTGATAAACGTTTCTGGATGAAACAACTGAAATCTTGTGATCCACTTTTATATAATCTATTGATAAACGTTTCTGGATGAAACAACTGAAATCTTGTGATCCACCTTTATGTACAGATTATGCAAAACATTAAAACTATGAACTCACCAACCTTTGTGTTGACACTTGTTAGCATGTTTATTCTCAGGTTCCCTAGAAGTCTTTCGCTGTTTGCTTAGATGTTAGACAAGCTATGTGCATGGAGTCTTACATGACATATTTTTCAAGGAAATGTTGCATTCACCAAATCATCACCATGTATCTTATTTTGACTGCATTGTCAACGAAAATACTGTTGTAAACTATTATTTATGGTGATTGTCTATATGTAGAAATCATCATATGTCGAAAACCTTTGATTTAAATATTCATTTATGGTGTGCCTTTTCAAAAGAATGCAATGTTAACAAAACGTATCATATAGAGGTCAAATACCTCGCAATGAAATCAATGAATGACGTGTTCGTCCATATGGATTTGGAGCGATCGTCACATAAACCCACCCTCATCGATTATTTATATATACTGCTACGTTTATCTTGATGTTTGAACCAAGCCAAGAAACCCCCGGGACCTTCACCTTAAAACCCGTCGACCCTATTAATCGATAAAATCTCCACAAAACTATCCTAACTACCATAACCAAACCATGAACACCCTTACCACCTTCAATTATCTTCATCAAAGAATTGATCCAAACCCGTCACAACTCTTATTTGTTTGCCACTATTCGATGAAACCAAACCACCCCATACATATAAACCACCACCAAAACAACCATCACACCACCCTTGTCACTCTCTACTCTCGTTCAAAGAACCACCACGGTTGCTCATTCTTTTTGGGTTTCACGATCGTGTCCAAACCCAACAAAACTCTACTATGCTACAACAACTTCACTTCTGTTTATTCTTCCTTCAAGACGACACCCAACAAAAATTGCTGTGTTGATACTATATTTTTTTTCCCGTTCTTGTTCGATAAAGCCATCAATGAACCCTTTTGGTTACTGCTACTGATTGATGTATTCTGTTTAAAACACTTCTTGTTACAAGCTATGTTCCCTTTTCTGTCCGGAATCGAGCCAAAACAGACCCTTTGTTGTTGTCGCTATTTTTTTCTTCTTCTCGTGGCTGAGCAGATGAAACCAACGGTACTTGGTACCTATACTTCTTTTCTTTCTCTTCGCATTATAATCTTGTTTCATCTTTGGACTTTATTAAGTTGAAGGAACTTGCAGTAGTGGCCAACAAATTATAATTAATATAACCCTACTTGTTAAAGTTGTTGAGTAGTTGTTATCTAGTCACGTTCGAATAACCTTATACATCTTCATCGAATTTTTATTTGTGTTAGTGATCCCCACTTGCCATCTTACAAAATTGGTGGACCAAGATTGGTCTCCTTCTAATTTTCGTACATATTTCCTGGTGAATCCTCATAACCGAAAACATTGGATGCAATTTAAATGCATTTTGTATCCACGGGCTACTTTACGAATTCCTTTAGAGACCCATTTTGTTAACTTGGGCCGTATCATATTTTGGGTATCGGATTGCTAGTTGGGCCGAGGTCCATCATATACTTACTGTTGGGCCAGGATCATAAAACCACTAATCGATATTGTTACATACTTCAAACTCACTGGTAACCTGTCTGTTAGATGATGATGGTTAAATGGGATGGTGATTATGAGATAGGCTAGGAAAAAACTATGATGATAAGGCGTGATTAGGATTATGATATGTGATTATTGATAATGATAAAATGATGATGGTAACTCATGAAAACATATTGATGATAATAGATGATGATGAAGCGGGTTAGACATTGATGATAAAATAGGTTGTTGCTGAGATGATAAACGAAATGGTGAAGAGAATAAATTCGAAGTATGATAAATATAAAACGAGTATGTTTATAATAATAAATAGATTAAGAATGAGGATTATGATGAATCACAATTATGATGATCATGAATATGGTGAAATGAAATGGGTTTGATGATAAAGTTAGAATAATGATGATGAATACAAAAATAAAGGGTAAATAAAATTAGAATCTGAATATTTACAAAAAAATAGAAAAGAGGACATGAAGGAGTGGTCTTGGGTGTTGTCTGGTTAACAAGAGGTCGGAGGTTCAAGCCTCGTCTGGGGCATTCTTTTAGAAAAGCTTTGAGGGTATACATTCTTATTTTACATCTACTACTATTATTATTATTATTATTATTATTATTATTATTATTATTATTATTATTATTATTATTATTATTATTATTATTATTATTATTATTATTATTATTATTATTATTATTTTTATTAATATTAATATAAGTATTAGTATTACTACTATTATTACTATTTTTATTAAAACTACCCTTATATCAAAAATTAACATTTTTACTAAAGTTATTTAAATCTCAGTTAGGGTTAGTATTATTATTATGAACATTATTTATATAAATACTTACATATAACAAACTATCGATTTTTTTATATAATACTAAACATATATTATATATATAAATATATTAATATGACTGAATGAGTAAATATTGAGTATTTTAAATGTATATACAGCATAGATATATATAACATATAACTTAAGATATAATACATATAACTAAAGTATATGTAATAAATAAAATTTAGTATAGAAATTTATATAACTACAAACACATAAAAATTATATAATTAATAAATGAAATTTGAAGATTCTATTATATGTTTTAATATAAATGCAACTAATATAGGTTCGTGAATCCGAAGCCAACCCTATACTTGTTCAATGTCGTCGTCTGTATTTTTACTACAAAATACAGAATGATGAGTTTCATTTGCCTTTTTTACCCTTTATATTTTGGGCTGAGAATACATGCGAAATTTTTATAAATGTTTTACGAAATAGACACAAGTAATCGAAACTACATTATATGGTTGAATGATAGAAGCCGAATATGCCCTTTTTGCTTGGTAACCTAAGAATTAGTAAACCAATCTACTAATTGATGCGAATCCTAAAAATAGATCTATTGGGCCTAACGAACCCCATCCAAAGTACCGGATGCTTTAGTACTTCGATGTTGTTTTTATCATGTCCGAAGGATTTCCCGAAATGATAGGGAATATTCTTATATGCATCTTGTTAATGTCGGTTACCAGGTGTTCAATCCATATGAATGATTTTTGTCTCTATGCATAGGACGTATATTTATGAGAAATGAAAATATGAAATCTTGTGGTCTATTAAAATGATGAAATGATTATTTATGATAAACTAATGAACTCACCAACCTTTTGGTTGACACTTTAAAGCATGTTTATTCTCAGGTATGAAAGAAATCTTCCGCTGTGCATTTGCTCATTTTAGAGATATTACTTGGAGTCCTTAATGACATATTTCAAAAGACGTTGCATTCGAGTAGTTGAGTTCATCAAGATTATTATTAAGTCAATTATAGTTTGATATATTATGAAATGGTATGCATGCCGTCAACTTTCGATGTAATGAAAGTTTGTCTTTTTAAAAACGAATGCAATGTTTGTAAATGTATCATATAGAGGTCAAGTACCTCGCGATGATATCAACTATTGTGAATCGTTTATAATGTATATGAACGGGTCCTTTCAGTCACTGCCTTCAGGAAGTGATAAGATAGGTGCGATGGTTAACTTCTGCTTCAAGGTTTGAAATGCTGATTCGTGTTCGGTTTCCCAAACGAACTTCCTCCCTTTGTGAGTTAGCGCGGTCAAAGGACGCGCAATCAGAGAGAATCCTTCAATAAATCTTCAGTAGTAACCGGCGAGACCTAAAAATTGGCGTATATGAGTCGGAGTAGTGGGGGTTTCCCACTTGCTGATAGCTTCGATCTTTGTGGGATCAACTTTGATACCTTGATCGCTCACAATATGACCCAGGAATTGGACTTCCTTCAACCAAAACTCACACTTGGAGAATTTGGCATAAAGTTGCTCTTGTCTCAAGAGTTCAAGCACTAGTCGAAGATGCTGCTCATGTTTTTCTTCGCTTTTGGAGTAGATGAGGATATCATCTATGAAGACGATAACGAACATATCCAGGTATGGCTTGCATACACGATTCATGAGATCGATAAACACAGTAGGTGCGTTGGTTAAACCGAATGGCATCACGAGAAACTCATAATGACCATAACGGGTTCTGAATGCAGTTTTCATCACATCACTCTCCTTCACCCTCAACTGGTGATAATCGGATCGCAAATTGATCTTAGAGTAAACGCTTGAGCCTTGCAGCTGATCAAAAAGATCGTCAATTCAGGGAAGGGGATACCGATTCTTGATCGTCAATTTTTTGAGTTCGCGGTAGTCGATACACATGCGAAAGGATCCGTCCTTCTTCTTCACAAACAAAACAGGTGCGCCCCAAGGTGAAGAACTTGGTTGGATAAATCCACGGTCTAGAAGTTCTTGTAGTTGGCTCTGCAACTCCTGCATTTTGGAAGGTGCGAGTCGATAAGGTGCGCGAGCTACAGGTGCAGCTCCTAGCACTAAATCGATCTGAAACTCCACTGCCCTCATTGGCAGTAATCCATCCAGGCAATTCTTCCGGAAAGACATCGGGAAACTCGTTCACAATTCGTACATCATCTACGCTTTTCTCCTCAGTTTCTAATGTTTTCACATGTGCTAAAACAACAAGACGTCCTTTCTTCATGATTTTTTTTGCCTTCATGCAACTAATGAGGTTCAGCTTCGAGTTACATCTCTCTCCGTAAATAATCAGTGGCTCACCATCTCCATGTGGTATACGAATAGCTTTATCTCCACAGATAATGTCGGCCCTTACCTTGGTCAACAAGTCCATACCGACAATCACATCAAAACTTCCCAATTTGATGGGTATCAAGTCAATCTCGAAATCCACACCAGCTATGTTGATAATACCTCCTCGGCTAATTTGGTCAACTTTCTCAAGTTTTCCATTAGCTACCTCAACAAGCATACTCCCCTTTAAAGGAACTAACGACCAATTTATCTTAGAGCAAAAGTGTCTACATACATAACTCCTATTGGCACCAGTATCAAATAGGACAGAAGCTAATAGATTGTTGATTGTGAATATACTTGTAACCAAGTCGGGGTTCACATGGGCATCCCTTGCGTTTACGTTGAAAGCTCTTCCACGCGCTGGCCCGCCGACCTTTCTCTTGTTGGGACATTCATTCCTGAAGTGACCCTGTTGTCCACACTCATAGCACTTCCTTGGTCCAGTAGGGTTTGTCTTCACAGTTGGGGTGGTGATCTTGCATTCTTTGCCAATATGCCCAGTCCTTTTACACTCTTCACAGACCACGTTGCAGTACTCGGTATGATGCTTGTAGCATCTCTTACACTACGGGAGACTACCCTTGTAGTTAGGGTTTGAGCTAGGGTTTGAGTTGGGGTTCCTCCCGTCGTTGTTCCCCTTGAAACTTTCATGCCTCTTAGCTGGGTTTTGATCAAAGACCCTTCCCTTGTTGCTGTCCCACTTACGTTTCTCATTACTAGCTCCCGATTCTGATTTTTCCTTTTCTGGTTCTTTGCTGGTAATTTGGTTCATCAGGGTGTGCGCCATGCGCATAGCTTAGGGGACATCAGCTGGTTTCGAAGAGGTGACATTTCCCTGGATGGACTTGGGAAGTCCCCACAAATACCGTTCCATTCGCTTAAATTCCGGGGCAACCATCGTGGGACACATCAAAGCTAGTTCAAAGTACCTTCGGTTATAACCGTCAAGATCGGTTCCCACAACCTTCAACTCCCAAAACTTAGCTTCCATTTTCTGAATCTCTGTTCTGGGGCAGTACTCCTCGATCATAGCCCCCTTAAATGTAACATCCCGCCTTTTTCCGTCAACTTTTCCGTTTAACTATTTAAGTTCCGCTAGATGTTTATAACACATCTCGTTAATATGCGTTTGAATTATCTTGTTAGGTAATTCCCGCACCCGATTTAAGTTGAGGGACCAATCTTGCCAAATGTTGAAACTTGTGACTAGGTCAAAGAGTCAAACTCTCATTCTATCCATTCATTCATCTCTTCCAATTTCTTAATACTTCAACTTTTCCTCTCAACTTCAAGAACAAAGATTCATCATCCAAAACCGAGCTAGTGGTCTTCTTGCCAAACAAATTGCATATTTGAACTCCTCGTGATCTCCTCTTCGTTTCCATACCGATTTCATCAATTTTGGGTAACTTTCTAAAATCACTAGATTTTGTGTTCTTGATGTTTTTAACTTATAAAAGTGTTAATTAGTGTCTATGGCTCAAATCTAACATGAATATATGATTTATATGCTCGATCTCGTTGTTTTAGTGTAACTAGCATGAACTTGAATTTTGGTGTGTTGTTCTTGAATTTTGGATGATCATATGTTGTTAGATGTTAAAAGTTCATGTTTTAATTGTGTTTCTAGTGTTACTAGCTTCATTATGATGTATAGTTTGATTAATGAAACCTCTTAAACTTGATTATGAAATTTGGTGACTTTTGGTTAGGGTTTCACGAACTAGGAATGGATTCTTGATGCATTAAATGACATGAGATGTTAATTGTAAGTGTTAGGTTGTGTTGTATGCTTAATTACCTTCGAAACGGCATATTGTACATGTAATTTGGTTGCCAAATCGTTAAATTGCAATATTGACTTGAATGCATTGATTATGGAACATTAAATGCGGTTTTGTTTGTCATAAGTGCAAGCTTGATTGATGATATGTGTTTAGTTGCATTCCTTGTCAAAATACCTTTCAAACGATGTATGATAGGCGTTATAAACGTTTGCGGGTCAAGAATTGTGTTGGAATTGGTTTTGGTTCGTGCACATTTAAAAAGCAGAAAAATAGCTGAAGCAGCAGGGTGGCGCGGCGCGCCCCTACCCCGCGCGGCGCGCCGAATGGCCTGGACAGATTCTGTCCAACTTGGTCAATTTTTGAATAATGTTTGGCATGCTACGCACCTCCGATTAACATGTAACTTGGCCAACATGCTCATATATGATTTCTAAGATTAGAAAAATAGTTCGGAACCCGACCCGAACGTGTTGACTTTCGTTGACTTTGACCGACCAAAGTTTGACTTTTTGTCAAACTTAACCAAATGATTATGCAACCTTCCTAACTTATTTATATACTTGTATCTTGCATGAAACTTGGCAATTTGATTTCACATGCTAAATAATCGAGTCGTAACGAGCCATAGGACAAATTGAACATCTTTGACCTATCGTGTTTACCGTTATTGATACAACCTATTGTTTAGGTCAAGACTAGCATTGTTCTTTGCACACGTTTACTTGTCGAAGTACTTTACTACTCGTGCACTCAAGGTGAGATCATAGTCCCACTTTTACTCTTTTTGAACTTATATTTGGGATGAGAAAACATAAACGATTCTTTTGAACTAAGTGAACACAAGTACAGGAAAACAAACATTCTACATACGAGTTTAGAACAAAATCCTCAATTCGATTATCATTAGTTACACTTGCCGGGTGTAAGCGAGAACTTATGTTGTATGGATCCATATGGGTTTGACAAACCCTCATTCAAACGGTTCGCTACCGTTTACGAATGAAATATATTTTCGAGAAACAGTGTATGTTCTAGCACTAAGTGATGGGGTTCAATGGAAGGAAACGTTAAGCATTGATAATTGGGTGCTCGTGAAACAAACTTTTGGAATGTATTACTATTATTTCATTGATGCAAATCTTGTGGTTCACTTGTACTTACTTACTTAAACCTATGATTTCACCAACGTTTTCGTTGACAGATTTCTATGTTTTTCTCAGGTCCTTGAACGATACATGATACATGCTTCCGCTCATTATTTGATACTTGCATTGGATGTCGAGTATATGTGCATTTCATGGAGCGTCTTTTGACTTTACTTTAAACCGTGTCGCCTAGATTTCATTCGTATTATAACGTTGTAACTTAACTATTGGTTGAACAATTCTTGTAAACTTTGGGAACAAATCTTTATTTTGAAATGAAGGCGACATATTTTGGTCAAACTTTGTCTTAAAGACTTATGACCACGTAACGGGACCTAAGTAGACGGCGCCGTCAAACATGATTTGGTCGGGTCGCTACAGATGGTATCAGAGCGTTGGTTGTAGGGATTTAGAGTTCATTAGTGTCAACCCCGAGTCATAGGGTACATTGGTGAGTCTAGACTACAACCGGCATATAAACTTGAAGTAGGAATTACTTGACTACTTGTGCATTTATACTCGAACGCTTCTACTCACATCTACTCTTAGTTCATCTTAATCTCACGTTGTTTAATTTGATTGACACGCCACCTTGACTATATGAAATGATGTCGAATGCACATATGAATCAGGGTAATATAATTTCCGGGATTATATTACGGTGACTCATATGGACGTTCCGACATTATGGCATAAAGAATTTAAGGCGAGTCGAAAAAAAAAAAAAAAAAAAAAAAAAAAAAAAAAAAAAAAAACTTCTCTTTATCTTTATTCTATATCACGGTTAGTATTATTGAGAATACTAATCAATGATATTCTTGTGTCTTGAAGGAACAATGGCTCCTCGTCGTGTACGCCGCAATGAAACTCCCGAACAAGCTCTCGAACGGATGATAGCTACCGCCGTAGATGCGGCCATGGCCGGTCACTCATCCAACAACAATAATAACAACAACAATAACAACCACAACAACAACAACAACAACAATGGAGCCGGAAACTCAAACGAGGGATGCTCCTATAAAGCTTTCATGGGGTGCAAACCTCACACTTTTGATGGAACCGGGGGACCGGTCGTGCTCACCCGATGGTTTGAGCAAACGGAAGCCGTCTTTAGCATAAGCGGTTGTCGGGACCAAGACAAGGTCAAATACTCCACTCACACTTTCTCCGGAATTGCTCTAACATGGTGGAACACCTATGTTCAATCGGTGGGTACCGATGAAGCTCATGCCCTCTCTTGGGCCGACCTAAAGGAAAAGATGATTGTTGAATATTTTCCGCGCGAAGAAACCCGAAAGCTTGAGGAAGAACTAAGAGCTTTGAAAGCGGTCGGAAACGACCTTAAAGCTTATAATCAACGCTTCGCCGAACTATCCTTGATGTGTCCTAATCTTGTTAACCCCGAATCTCAAAGGATTGAGCTCTACATGCTCGGTCTTCCAAAAAGCATCAAACAAGGGGTGATGTCATCCAAACCCACTACTCATCAAGCCGCTATGAACATGGCTCGCCAACTAATCGAAACGGTTGACGAAATCGTAGTTCCGGCACCTAAGGCCGAGGATAAATCGAGCGGCAACAAAAGAAAGTGGGAACCCTCCCAATCAAGCAACAACAACTTTGCTAAGAAGCCTTACACCTCCGACGGCAAGAAAGGTTATGCCGGGAACCTACCTCTTTGCAACAAATGCAACAAACATCACTTTGGCGAATGTAGTAAGATAATTTGCCACCGGTGCCAAGGAGTTGGTCATAAGGCCAACGATTGTAAAAGTGCCACTCCCGTCGCTCGAAAGTGGCCCAATGCACCAAAGACGGGCACTTGTTACGAATGTGGCCAAACGGGTCATTATAGAAATGCATGCCCGAAAAGGAAAGATAACACCAATACGCGCGGCCGAGCTTTCAACATCAACACCGAGGAAGCCCGGGATGACACTGAACTAGTCACGGGTACGTTTCTTCTCAACAATTCTTATGTCTCTTGCTTATTCGATTCGGGTGCCGATAAATGCTTTGTATCCAAGACTTTGACTCATTATTTCAGCACTCCACCTCTTCCATTAGATACCACTTATACCATTGAAGTGGCTAACGGAAAACTATTAAGTGCCGACACATATTACCGGGGGTGTACGTTAAACATTTTGGGTAGGAAATTTGAAATTGACTTGATACCCATGGAACTAGGAAGCTTTGATGTAATAATCGGTATGAATTGGTTAGTCAAAACGAAATCTCACATTCTTTGTGATCTTAACGCAATCCGAATTCCTATCGAGAATGGTGAACCTTTGATTGTTTATGGCGATAAGAGTTGCACCAGACTCAACCTCGTTTCGTGCCTTAAAGTTAGAAAACTACTCCGTAAGGGTTGTTTTGCGATCCTTGCCCACGTTAAGAAAGTCGAGTCCGATGAGAAGCACATCGATGATGTGCCAATTGTTAGTGACTATTCCGATGTATTTCCCGACGAATTGCCGGGTCTTCCGCCTCATCGACCGGTTGAATTCCAAATCGATCTTATTCCAGGAGCCGCACCCGTAGCACGTGCACCATATAGACTCGCTCCATCTGAAATGCAAGAATTGCAAAGTCAAATCCAAGAACTACTTGATCGTGGTTTTATCCAACCTAGCCATTCACCTTGGGGCGCTCCGATTTTGTTTGTTAAAAAGAAAGACGGATCCCTACGAATGTGCATTGATTATCGCGAACTAAATAAATTGACGGTTAAGAACCGATATCCTCTTCCTCGCATCGATGACCTCTTTGATCAACTACAAGGGTCTTGTGTATATTCGAAAATCGATCTCCGCTCGGGTTATCATCAATTGAGGGTTAAGGGGGAAGATGTCTCCAAAACCGCTTTCCGAACTCGTTATGGTAGTTATGAATTCCTTGTCATGCCATTTGGTCTCACTAACGCACCGGCGGTGTTCATGGATCTTATGAACCGCGTGTGCAAACCGTATCTCGATAAATTCGTTATTGTGTTCATCGATGACATATTGATCTATTCTAAAAATGAAGAAGAGCACGAACAACATCTCCGACTTGTGCTTGAACTTTTAAGACAAGAACAACTCTATGCCAAATTCTCCAAGTGTGAATTTTGGTTAAAGGAAGTTCAATTTCTTGGTCATGTTGTAAGTGACCAAGGTATTAAAGTCGATCCATCGAAAATCGAAGCCATTAGCAAATGGGAGACTCCTACTACTCCTACTCACATTCGTCAATTTTTGGGTCTCGCCGGGTACTATCGTAGGTTCATCGAAAATTTCTCTTTGGTTGCACGTCCTCTAACCGCCTTGACTCACAAGGGAAAGAAATTCATTTGGGCGACCGAACATGAATCCGCATTCCAAATCTTGAAAACGAAGCTAACCACCGCTCCTATCTTGTCACTTCCCGAAGGCAATGATGACTTTGTTGTATATTGCGATGCCTCAAAACATGGTTTTGGGTGTGTATTGATGCAACGAACGAAAGTCATTGCTTATGCTTCTCGACAACTTAAAATTCATGAACGAAACTATACGACACATGATCTCGAACTCGGAGCCGTTGTCTTTGCACTTAAAATGTGGAGACACTATCTTTATGGAACCAAGAGTACTATCTTTACCGACCACAAAAGTCTCCAACACATTTTCGATCAAAAGCAACTAAACATGAGACAACGACGTTGGATTGAAACTTTGAACGATTACGATTGCGAGCTTCGTTACCATCCCGGGAAGGCAAATGTAGTAGCCGATGCCTTAAGTCGAAAAGAAAGAGTGGTGCCTCTCCGTGTCCGAGCTTTAAACATCACCATTCACACCAACCTTAATAGCCAAATTCGGGTAGCCCAAGATGAGGCTCTCAAGGATGAAAACATCTCTCTCGAACACTTGAACGTCCTCACCTCTCGATTCGAAGTTAAAGAAACCGGACTCCGATATTTCGCCGGAAGAATTTGGGTGCCTAGTTATGGGGACCTACGAAGCCTTATTTTAGATGAAGCCCATAAGTCACGATACTCGATTCACCCCGGTGCCAATAAGATGTACCACGACCTTAAACAGCTATATTGGTGGCCGAATATCAAAAGGGAAGTAGCTACTTATGTTTCCAAGTGTTTGACATGTTCCAAAGTCAAAGCCGAACACCAAAGACCGTCCGGACTACTTCGACAACCCGAGATCCCGCAATGGAAGTGGGAAGGGATAACGATGGATTTTATCACCAAACTACCAAAAACGACGGGCGGTTATGATACCATTTGGGTTATTGTTGACCGTCTCACCAAATCCGCACACTTCCTTGCCATGAAAGAAACGGACAAAATGGAGAAACTTGCACAACTTTACATTAAGGAGATCGTAGCCCGACACGGTGTACCTTTATCGATTATCTCCGACCGAGATGGCCGTTTCGTTTCTAGATTTTGGCGTACATTGCAAGAAGCGTTGGGAACGCGTTTAGACATGAGCACCGCATATCATCCTCAAACCGATGGACAAAGCGAACGTACAATTCAAACCTTAGAGGACATGTTACGAGCTTGCGTGGTTGACTTCGGAAAAGCTTGGGACAAGCACTTACCTCTCGCCGAGTTCTCTTACAACAATAGTTATCACGCGAGTATTAAAGCCGCACCCTTTGAAGCGCTATATGGCCGCAAATGTCGTTCACCTCTTTGTTGGGCCGAGGTAGGCGACGTGCAAATCACCGGACCCGAACTCATTCACGAAACCACCGAGAAAATCGTTCAAATCCGAGATAGGCTCAGGACGGCCCGAAGTCGTCAAAAGAGCTATACCGACAAACGACGCAACGATCTTGAATTTCAAGTCGGTGACCGAGTAATGTTAAAAGTCGCACCTTGGAAGGGTGTAATCCGTTTTGGGAAACGCGGGAAGCTAAATCCGCGGTATATTGGTCCTTTCGAAATCTTGGAGCGTATTGGAACCGTTGCTTATCGTTTAGATCTTCCGCCTCAATTGAACTCCGTTCATCCTACTTTCCATGTATCCAACTTGAAAAAGTGTCTTGCCGAACCCGATATCGTCATTCCTCTCGAGGAGCTTACCATTGATGACAAACTTCATTTCGTGGAGGAACCGGTTGAAATTGTGGACACCTCCGTCAAGACATTGAAACAAAGCCGAATCCCGATTGTTAAAGTCCGTTGGAACGCCAAAAGGGGACCCGAGTTTACTTGGGAAAGACAAGATCAAATACAAAGGAAGTATCCTCATCTATTCGTGAATTCGGAAACGCAAGATCTCGAGGAAGAAACAACGACTACTACGCCTGCTTAAATTTCGGGACGAAATTTCTTTTAAGGTGTAGGTAATGTAACATCCCGCCTTTTTCCGTCAACTTTTCCGTTTAACTATTTAAGTTCCGCTAGATGTTTATAACACATCTCGTTAATATGCGTTTGAATTATCTTGTTAGGTAATTCCCGCACCCGATTTAAGTTGAGGGACCAATCTTGCCAAATGTTGAAACTTGTGACTAGGTCAAAGAGTCAAACTCTCATTCTATCCATTCATTCATCTCTTCCAATTTCTTAATACTTCAACTTTTCCTCTCAACTTCAAGAACAAAGATTCATCATCCAAAACCGAGCTAGTGGTCTTCTTGCCAAACAAATTGCATATTTGAACTCCTCGTGATCTCCTCTTCGTTTCCATACCGATTTCATCAATTTTGGGTAACTTTCTAAAATCACTAGATTTTGTGTTCTTGATGTTTTTAACTTATAAAAGTGTTAATTAGTGTCTATGGCTCAAATCTAACATGAATATATGATTTATATGCTCGATCTCGTTGTTTTAGTGTAACTAGCATGAACTTGAATTTTGGTGTGTTGTTCTTGAATTTTGGATGATCATATGTTGTTAGATGTTAAAAGTTCATGTTTTAATTGTGTTTCTAGTGTTACTAGCTTCATTATGATGTATAGTTTGATTAATGAAACCTCTTAAACTTGATTATGAAATTTGGTGACTTTTGGTTAGGGTTTCACGAACTAGGAATGGATTCTTGATGCATTAAATGACATGAGATGTTAATTGTAAGTGTTAGGTTGTGTTGTATGCTTAATTACCTTCGAAACGGCATATTGTACATGTAATTTGGTTGCCAAATCGTTAAATTGCAATATTGACTTGAATGCATTGATTATGGAACATTAAATGCGGTTTTGTTTGTCATAAGTGCAAGCTTGATTGATGATATGTGTTTAGTTGCATTCCTTGTCAAAATACCTTTCAAACGATGTATGATAGGCGTTATAAACGTTTGCGGGTCAAGAATTGTGTTGGAATTGGTTTTGGTTCGTGCACATTTAAAAAGCAGAAAAATAGCTGAAGCAGCAGGGTGGCGCGGCGCGCCCCTACCCCGCGCGGCGCGCCGAATGGCCTGGACAGATTCTGTCCAACTTGGTCAATTTTTGAATAATGTTTGGCATGCTACGCACCTCCGATTAACATGTAACTTGGCCAACATGCTCATATATGATTTCTAAGATTAGAAAAATAGTTCGGAACCCGACCCGAACGTGTTGACTTTCGTTGACTTTGACCGACCAAAGTTTGACTTTTTGTCAAACTTAACCAAATGATTATGCAACCTTCCTAACTTATTTATATACTTGTATCTTGCATGAAACTTGGCAATTTGATTTCACATGCTAAATAATCGAGTCGTAACGAGCCATAGGACAAATTGAACATCTTTGACCTATCGTGTTTACCGTTATTGATACAACCTATTGTTTAGGTCAAGACTAGCATTGTTCTTTGCACACGTTTACTTGTCGAAGTACTTTACTACTCGTGCACTCAAGGTGAGATCATAGTCCCACTTTTACTCTTTTTGAACTTATATTTGGGATGAGAAAACATAAACGATTCTTTTGAACTAAGTGAACACAAGTACAGGAAAACAAACATTCTACATACGAGTTTAGAACAAAATCCTCAATTCGATTATCATTAGTTACACTTGCCGGGTGTAAGCGAGAACTTATGTTGTATGGATCCATATGGGTTTGACAAACCCTCATTCAAACGGTTCGCTACCGTTTACGAATGAAATATATTTTCGAGAAACAGTGTATGTTCTAGCACTAAGTGATGGGGTTCAATGGAAGGAAACGTTAAGCATTGATAATTGGGTGCTCGTGAAACAAACTTTTGGAATGTATTACTATTATTTCATTGATGCAAATCTTGTGGTTCACTTGTACTTACTTACTTAAACCTATGATTTCACCAACGTTTTCGTTGACAGATTTCTATGTTTTTCTCAGGTCCTTGAACGATACATGATACATGCTTCCGCTCATTATTTGATACTTGCATTGGATGTCGAGTATATGTGCATTTCATGGAGCGTCTTTTGACTTTACTTTAAACCGTGTCGCCTAGATTTCATTCGTATTATAACGTTGTAACTTAACTATTGGTTGAACAATTCTTGTAAACTTTGGGAACAAATCTTTATTTTGAAATGAAGGCGACATATTTTGGTCAAACTTTGTCTTAAAGACTTATGACCACGTAACGGGACCTAAGTAGACGGCGCCGTCAAACATGATTTGGTCGGGTCGCTACATTAAATTCCTCCCACGGTGTAGCATAAGCCTCGTCAATACCCTTACCCTGAGAAAGTGTGTTCCACCAGGTTAAAGCGTCGTCTGACAGTGTACAGGAGGCATACTTAGTCTTGTTCATTTCTGAGCAGTTGCTCACACGGAACACAGCTTCCAATTTCTCAAACCATCTCGTCAGTCCAACTGGCCCCTCAGTACCACTGAAATTGTGGGGCTTGAAGCTTTGAAATTCCTTATAGGTACACCCGTTATGATTGTGCTGGTTAACCGGTGGAGCTTGGGGGTTGACATTCACAATTGCTGCGGCTACTCGTTCAGTTATCATCTCCTCAATCTGTGCTGCTGTGGGCGTTGATCTTCCGTTTACCATTGATCTTCGAAACAGAAATTTCGACTTAAGTCAAAATCCAGCATTCAATAAATAGTAATACGGTATATGGTAACCAACATGGAATCAACACATCACATGTTAATTAAGTAATGCAACTAGATACAGATACCACAAAATCATCATACAGTAACGTAAATAGAACACCACACAGAAATTAAACAACACTAAGTTTCATTCATTAAATTAGAAAGTTGCATACATCCGCATAAGATTCGTACCATACATGAGTAAAACATGAAACTACAAACGGGATTACATAATGAAATCTAATACAATAGCCCTATGGTGACGGTGGGTAAAGGATGTCCATTATGTGGGACACCTGGTCCTTGAGCTTAGTTACCCGAGCACGGAGGATATGCACTTCCCTCGTCAGTTCCTCGACGACGAGGGATGCTGGTGGGGCAGGCGGTGCAGATGGTACAGGTGGAGCTGGTGGTGCAGATGATGCTGGTGGTGCAGACGGTCCAGCACCAGAAGTAGACGGTGCGTAACGGGAAGCCTTATGCACGAATGGATCGACAGGGTAAGGCACAACCCGCTTACGGGCGGTAACCCTAACCAACTGTCCGTGTGCGTCCACGAACGGTCTACCTCCGTTAACTCCTGAATAACAGTACCATCGAAACGATACCGCTTCTTCGGCGGGGTAGAGGGCGGCTACACGGGCGTCTCCTTAGGGTCCTCGTCGAAATCCTCCTCGCTGAAGTCATCGGATGATGAGTCGTCTGAATCATCTGAGGGTGGATTTGCTCGAGCGGTGGTCATCAGTCGATATCTGCTAGGCGGGATCGGCACGACACGTCCATCAGCAAGGCGTCTGACCCAATGTCCTCGCTCATTACGAAAAGGACCGTCCTCATTTCCCCCAGGAATCACAGCACCACCGGAATGGTGCTGTGGCTCCGGGAGTCCTGGGCTAGGTGGAGCTGGAATCTCCTCTGGGTCCCCATCTCCGTCGGAAATGATCATCAGGTCAGGTGCGTGGCTACTGTCCCCAGAGGATGAATCGCCAGAGTCACTGGAGGGTAGCAATGACGGGATCTGTGAGTCAGAGGCAATAGCAGGCGAGGCGGCAGATGAATCTGAGTCGCTCTCCAAGTCAATGATGATGGGCGGGATATCCGACATCTGAACAAGGAAAAATAACTTTTTCCATGTCAGTAAGTCATATAGTAAGCACGTATTAGGCAAAGTAACTACGACAGTCTAGATCATCTATAGCAGTAACTAGCATGGCAATAATGACAAGTATCATGCAATCGAAAGCAGATAGTAGCATGCAGTAGTGAAAGCAAGTAGCAGTATACGACATATAGCAGTAAAAGTAGTAGGATGCAGTAGTGAAAGCAAGTAGCAGTATACGGCAAGTTGTAGATTAGTCCTATTAGTGAATCCTACTCGGTCCGGTCTAGACTTACTAATGCAACCTAATTCCCTACAACCTGGCTCTGATACCAAATGTGATGCCCCGTACAAAATTAACGTGTACGGATAATCAACAACAGGATCATTACAAGGTCAAACACTATATGCTGTTTTAAAATAAGTTTGCATTCATAAGAAAGGGTGACGTCATAACCAACGTCATAAGTTTTACAAACGATAGTAGGCTTCTACGAATAGAAGCAATTAACATAAGTACGAGACCCAATGGTCATTACAAATTCATTGTTTCAAAAGTAACATAGTTCGTGAATGCAAGGTAAACGTTTCATGCAGAGACATCTCTAACAAAAGCAGCGGGAGTCTACACAGCAAGACTACTACAGCGGAAGCATCAAACCTCTAAGCAACTGAGAAAACGTGCTTAAAAACGTCAACACGAATGTTGGTGAGCTATAGTTTAAGTATAACAGTAATGTAAGGTAGGCCACGAGATTTCGTATTTCAAAACAGTATGAAAAGTATATGTTCAACCGTGGGCACTTGGTAACTAACTTAACGTAATATCACCCCTAAAAGTACACTTGGCGAGTGCGTAAGTTTACAAAGTATTAAACACCCGTTAAATGCTAGCGCTACTAGCCCGAGTGGGGATGTCAAACCCTATGGATCCATATCTAAGATTCGCGTTCACCGGTTCAAAGACCAATGACTAAATGTTACCGAGCTAAGAGGAAAGTTTATGTCGTTGTATAACCCACACATATATAAAGTTTAAGTACTCGTGCCTAGTATGTAAAACGTAAAAAGCGCATGTATTCTCAGTTCTCAAAATAGTTAAAGTAAAAAGGGATGCTATGACTCACAGTGAAAAGTAGTAAAGTCGGTACGAGATAAGTAAGCAAGTAGTTGGTCCGAAAGGTTCTCAACCTAAGTCAAAAGTTACTAAGTCAGTAAATCGTTCCCAAAGGTTTAAAAGTATGTAAATTAGGTCTTAAGTATCATCATCATTCATCATCAATCAAAAGAGTAAAGTAAGTTTCAATCAAGAATAGAGATCGAAACAAGGGCTGACTTCGTTCAGCTGCTACGACCTCTATACAAATCGAAAAGATGCATAGTCAGTGGCTATGGCTCCGTATGTGAGTCCTCCAACTGCTGATAAATTTTCAGAACCAAACTCGTCTTCGTTTGACCGTGGCGACGGTTTAAGTGCGGGTAGGTCAGAAATTTCAGCACAACGTAACAAAGGTGTAGTGACTTTCGGAAGGCTATAAATCCTAAACCGTAAATCGGATTAAGACGAGTCCTAAACGAAAAGTCATATACTCGAACCGAACAATCTGGAAATCAAATTTTCCAGTAGTCCAGGTGACTGATCAGACCTCAAAAACAGTAAGCAAAGTGCTCCGGTGGGTTCTTGGTGCTTGATGTTCATCACGGTTCTCATCCTGGATGCTTGTAGCTTCAAGTGTACAACTCGTTGATGTGTTTGCATCATCTTAACCAAGTTTTGACCATCATGACACTAGTGTATGTCTAAGATATGTTTCACAACTCATTTAAGGGTTGCAAGTAGGTTGATGAACCAAAGTTACATCAAGATCTTAGATCCGACACATACATGAGTTCTAACAGTAATATTAAGCTATAAACTTGAATGTAAACTAAATAAACAAGATCTTAAGTTGTAGAACTTAGATCTTAGTTAGATCTTGAAGATCCTAGACTAGAAAGTCTAGATCTAGTGTTCTTAAGTTAAACCCTAAGTTATAAAACTTGGATCTTTACTTTAATAAAACCATAAGTTATGAAATTTAGATTTTTATCTTGTAAATTGTATATAAGCTTTTGTTTTAGACAAAATTGGAAGACCATAAGCTATAGAAACTTAGATCTAACATAAGTGTATGAAGTTATAACTAAAAAGTTTAAATTCCATGTTCTTGAACTTACAAAGTTTAAACTTTAGTTCCAAGAAAAATGAGATCAAGTTTAACTAGTAATACTTGACCAAAATTAAATAAATTACTAATTGAAATACTTACAAAAGAAAGAAATAAACTAAAGTTACAAGTAACAAGTTCATGTTTGTTTCATACTTAAGAAGATTCAAGTCAAAGCTTGGATCTTAAGAAAGTAAACCTTAAGTTTTCAAAACATGAACACAAGTAAGATCTTAAAGCTTATGAACTTTAGATCCTTATAATATATCAAGTGTAGAACCATAAGCTAATAAGCTTAGATCCTTGTTCTTGACTTCTCATCAAACAAAGGATGGAAGGAGCAAGATTCATGAAGATACAAACTAGAAAGTTTGATCTTTAACAACAAACAACAAACTAGTAAATGATAATGATAGATACCATTCGGTTTCAAAGGAAAAAGAAGAAGAAAAATAAAACATATTACTTACAATTTTGAGAGAAAAGTTGAGAGGAAAGAAAGTGTAAGTATGATGTGTGTGTGGAATGAAGTAAAAACTAGTTTATAAGTAACAAAAAAGAAAAGAAAATGGAACTCCCTCCCACCCTTGCTAGAACCGTCGGCCTTTAGGCTCAAATGGGGAAGTCAAAAGTGTTATTTCAAGTGTGGGAAGGTGGTGAATGCTAGGAAGAGTATAAAGTTAAATGCATGGAAAGTTGGTGCTTGCATGCTTGAGACATTCTTGTCTCCAACACTTAACTTAATTAATCTTGTTTAACTTTAAAGAATCATTAGCATAATAGTGGGCTTACTAGTTGGTCCATTAAGAAAAGTAGGGTGAGCTTCCAAGTCCAATAATATAAGCCCAAGTATAAGTAAGCAACAAATTAGTAGAAGCCCAAGTAATTAACTACTTAAACTAGTTAATTAGAAATAATTAATAATAATTAATTATGAACGTAAATAATATTCGAAATATTATTCGTGAAAAGCACGTGTCCAAAAGACGAGTCGGGACATGAAAAGTCCAATACGGTAACAAGTAAAATGTATAAGAATACATTTAGTACAACGCAAGTATTAATAATAAATATTAATAATATAAGTCGGAAAATTCAGGGTCGTTACATTCTCGTAGGATACAAACCCGGCCGGAAAACCCCTTATTTCAACCCAAACATACCTGAAAATGAATCGGCCTTAGGAGAAAGGGGAACGCCTAATCGAAACCGGAACCCGAACCACTTGCAAGAATGCTGGAATAAGAAGCATAATCCTCACAAACAATCACCCCTGCAAACACACCCATCTTCCTAAAATTCTTTATACGAACCTTACACTTTAAAATGAAATCCGTCACTTTGCTCTCCACTAAAGGAGCTGAATCGACTAAAAGAACGCCCAACTCCAAACTTTCGACAATTAATTAATAATGATATAACCATGAATGCTATCATAAATGTTTGGCAGATGAAACTTGTTATGCATGACCCATTCACAAGACCCATTAGACCTATCTCTATCTATTGGCATTTGGAATTTGATACATATTAAACATGTTCTTTTATATTTTATATAGGACCCAATAGGTTAGAGGGAAGCCCATTGTACATTTTTTTTAAGTTTCGATTTACATTGCTAGGCCTATTTTTTCTCAACCCAAAAGCTTGACCCAATTGACTCAAATTTGAGAGTATGAGTCTCAATTGCCAGGTATAGTGAAAAGGAAGGCATCCACTGGGTCTAAATCCGTCCAATATATAGAGACGAGTCTAACGGGTCTTGTATACAGGTCTTACGGGTCGAGCTATTGATTTTTGTTATTTGTTTTGTGTTTCACCGTTAAAAATCGCTTTTCAATTTTCAGTCATGCGTTTCAATTTTTGGTTAGGTGTTTTATTTTTTAGTTTTAAGTTTTTAGTTTCACATGTTGCATTTAGTATTGAGATGCAGAACTCAAGCATGAAACTAAAAACTAAAACGTGAATTACGAAACCTTGAGAAATGTGTTTCTACCCAACATGACCCGACCAATCCAACCCAACCCAACCCAACCCAACCCAACCCAACCCGTTTTAACCATCAAAAATATCTGACCCATGCAACCCATAACACGTTTTGACCCAAACTAATTTGATCCCTTAACCTAACCCGACCCGTTTGCTAGTGCCATACCTCTAGAGTTCCAGTGAACTACACCAGGTCACCAATACTCCACAAGCAGAACACTTTCTTGTTAAAACTATTCACCATGCTGCTAATCCAAACGGACATTATACACATAGAAATTAGACATTAAAGATAATAAGACAACTTGATTAAAAAAAACAAGTGTCCAATGAGGACAAGTGACTAAATTATTAATATAGATCAAATAATACAACTGATATCATGTATAGAAATTGCTGATAGCAACACAAATTAAAAACAATCACTCCATTCCTATGCTTTTGAAACGGGTTCTTTAATCAAGCGAAAAAACAACTTAGAGTATGCGACACGTTCATTAACAAATACCTCCATAAAGAGATCATTGTCTAGAGTCTATTTTGTTGACTCCAAAACCAACTGTATAGAAACTTGTTTAATGAGAATCTCAATTATGGTACTATTTACAAATTGTTCGAGCCAAAGATCACGGATCCTTAGCAATTAATGGACCAGTCATAGTCCTGGTAAGCAACGTGCACTGCACCACCGTCACTTGAAAGATGCGACAGTAGGCCTGCCTTGGTTGCATCCAAGTAACCAACAATCCATTTCAAGATCTCCTTTTCGTTCCCGAAATCAGCATTAAACCTGAAAAAAAAACATAATATTAGTTAATGAGTATGTGAACTGAGTTAATGACTTAGATGGTTAATTTGTTTGGCTCACCATTTGAAGATGCGAGTGAGGTGAACTGTTCTCTTGGCGAGATCCACTTGAATCCCGTCCCTCTGTAGAAACTCTCGTGCAGCAGATCTTAGTTCGGATTCAATCCCATGAGGGGTGAAGAATCTCACGGGCGGGCTTGATTTTGACCCGTTGCAGATACCAAAATGAATCAATGGGTTAACCCGAGGGAAACTCAACTGCAAATGAAAAAAAATATGATTATTTAGCGTCTAGAATCATGGGAACTT
Source organism: Rutidosis leptorrhynchoides (assembly GCF_046630445.1). Lineage (NCBI taxonomy): Eukaryota > Viridiplantae > Streptophyta > Magnoliopsida > Asterales > Asteraceae > Rutidosis > Rutidosis leptorrhynchoides. The sequence goes on along the minus strand of NC_092339.1, from coordinate 308,652,766 downwards.
TTTTAATACATCCACCGTATTAACAAGTTGTACAGTACAACATGTTAATGCATATTCTATGGTGGCTGCATCAAAAAAGACCGGTGGATATATTGCCCCCCTAAAAGAAATGGTCGATTCTAATTATGTCCTGTCTCTAACTCTTCAAACGGATCAATTAAAAGCAAGAATAGTTAAAAAAAAAAAGAGAGAAAAGGTCATACATTATTAATTATCAATGAAGTGGTATGATTTATGTAATCGTATATGACACGATAATTGCAATACAAAAATTAAAATTTTGCGCACAAACTGTTCCAGGTCAACCGACTCTTATCGACCCGTAACAAAATTGACCCATTTGGAGCCTGCGTTGACCTGTTTTCAACCCAGACATGTCCAATTTGACACCTCCAGCAACATTAATCACAAATGAAAATCAGTAAAACGCTTACCTCTAAACGCTTGTCGCCAGAACCAAAGGGTTTTGTAAATGTATAAGGTGCTCTTCGGTTATTTCTAAGAACGCCATTTACAATTGTTGTAAGCGAATACGGAAAGCCTCCAATGACATAAACAAAATCAGTATTAAACGCTCTCCTTTCAATTACTGCGGGCCCAGGATGACCAATACTGATAACAGCATGAACGACCATAGCATTATGTAGGTTTATAAAAAAGGCGAGCCTTTCAGAAACCAAGAGAGTTGATATATCCACCCTTTGAAGTTCTTGCATCAGGTTAACATATCTGTCGAATAATTCAATTCCTTCAATCATTTGAATCTAAAAAAAGTTTATCATTTATCATTAGTTAAAATTTTTATTACCTTCTGAATTCTTCGCTGTTGCTGATACCCAAATAATCAAGATGGTATCCATCTTCAGATGCATAGGATTCAAGTATTGCTGACATTATTTTGGTGAGTTTTTGACTAATTGCAGTAGCAGATTTTGGCTCAAGATCATTAGTGGAACCCCGAAAGTTATAAGATCGAGGAATGAAAGGTTCATGTTCAAGAAACCGATAAAAATGGTTTCCATCTTCAAATTCATTTTCCCTGTATGCACAAGCAGAGCTTAATCAACAGCTGCACTACTAATACAGTGATACACCATTTGTTTGTAACTAGAGGTACGAAATTGGCGGGTTATGTAACTTGCAGGCAACAGAACACAGCGTTAAAGCGGGCAAACTAGAAACAAGCTTTATCCAAACTTTGTAAAAGTTTTTAATAGGTATGTGCAGTGGCGGAACCATAAACTTTTTTCACCGGGGGCGAAATATTTTTAAAAGCGTTCACATTCACTATAAATTTTTTTCTACCATTCTTCCATGAAAATACAACTTTTTGGGTCATGGGCTTTTGGGTTAGGGGCAAAATCTAGAGGCTTTTGGGCAAAATACGAAGGCTTTTGGGGGTAAAATCAAATTTTAAGCCTGAAAAATTTAAATCCACTGGGCCAGGTGCCCCCTTGCCCTATGTAATTTCACCTATGGGTATGTGTAAAATTTTTGTATAGATTTAGCCGAAAATGAACATTAGGATGTTACCCGAAAACATGATGGATGAAGTGTCGTCTTGCTAGCTGCTTTCCCATCTCCACAGCCTAGTGCCAACAATCACATTTTAGTTAAGAAAGAACTTTCTTCATATACAAACAAATATGTGTACGATAAATAATGCGTATTGAATGACCAATATTGTAAAGCTACTTCAAGCACTTTTTATTAGCAATAATGCATCATGATAACATGCCTTGTGTGATATTAGATAAACAGTCTACTAGACTATGTTCATCTGACCATTTTTTTAAAAAATTTAAACCAAGCCAGACCAATGTAGATCATGATTCATGAACCTAATAAATGGTGTGGTGAACCTAACGTATTAAAGTTCAGTTAGACAGTGGTCAAGGTTCTAACTGGGAAGCCAGGTCCAGTAAGTGAGCTAACTTTCAGTTAAAATATTGAAGACAAAATGCACATATAATATGGATTATTTGCAATTTTCACGGAAGCACATGACCCAACAACATCTCAACAAGTCATTATACAATGCTGCTTATATAAAAAATCAATTGTGCAGTGAACAATGTGTAATCAATGATGACTTTTTGTCTTTTTAAAAAAACCTTTCACCAAAGTTTATTTAAACAAAACAGATTCACTAATCCGAAAACATCTTACAGGTTTCATGCATTATATACATATAATAATACAACTTTAACAATTTGAATTCTATAATTGGAAAACTAACAATCATCATCAAAACACTTCATGTGTGAAGTATGATACGTGCAAAAAAAAAATGTATCTATAAGCCACATGCTTTTTATGTGCTTGTACCTACTTCTTAGACCACCTTTAACGGTGGCGTGTTGAGGGTTGTGTGCTCCAACACGCCTCCAACACATGCATAATGAGGCGTGTTGGAGGGAGAAATGTAAGGCGTGCTTCAAGCTAGCACCCGAGTTTTGTGAGGCGTGTTGCATTTTTCCCCATTTTTTAATTAGTTTTTATCTCCCTTTTCAGCCAACTTCCAATCAGATTTTAACACATCACCCAACACGCCACTTAACACTCCACCCCATTACACACCGGTATGGCAGCACGCTCATCAAGCACCCCACCCCACCCAGCAACACGCCCATCATCCCCTTGAGGGATAAAGATGGTCTTAATCGCCATAATGAATTTAGGCATTATTTACTTGAATCATGTTTGAAAGTACGTCTCAAATTATTTAAAAAATACACGTAGTATTTAATTTACTTCAAAATCATTAACCCTTTAAAATCTGAACCACCTTTTTTTCTTTTATTTAATTAATGGTTCGAATTCAAATATTTACGCATTATTTTATTTAGTATTTAATATTTCGTAATTATGTACGTAGTATTTGCGATTCGTGAGGGAAAAAAGAAATAGTCAAATAGGTATGGTTCAATTTCAAAATAATTAAAATATTATTCTTTCAAAATCAATTTCAACGTCAAAATCAAAGAGCTAAAATCAAACAAAAAAGTCAACCACGTTACCTTCTTCCTCCCACAATCAAACTGCTGAATCAAAACCTCAACCATCTCCCTCCCCGAAAAACAATTCTTCACAATCTTCATCTTCAATAACTTATCCTGAATCGGCAACCGTTGCCGCAACACTCTAACCACCGTCACCATCTCATCCATCGTCTCCTCTTCCGCTTCATCAAATCCGTACACCGGAACCGCCGGTGCATCATCAGGACACTTCCGGCAAAGCAATTCCTTCATCCGTTCCTCTAACAAACCACAATTTCTCAACGAATTCAACGCCACAAGTCCCCCAAACAATTTCTCGTTAAAAAATATCTGAGGAACAGCAGAGCTTCCTGTCCGTTCGATCAGTTCCTTCTCTCGAGATGCATAAACGTCAATATTGATCTCAACATACCGTAAGTTTCGGCCTCGGAAATACAACCTAACGGCCGTTGAGTCACGGCAATTTGACCGTGAAAAAAACGTGATCCGTCCTTTGAACTGATCGCTTTCATTTTTATCGTTTTTTGGGGTTACTGTAACTTTGAGACCTGAGAGATTAAATTCCGATACGTTTGATTCATTTTGTGTATCAAAAACTCGCTTCGTTATCGCTGCTGATAAGCTTTTACTCTTTTCTCTAAAAAAATTTCCGATCGCCGGCACGGCAGTTTCCGGTGAGGAGTTTGATCGTGTGATTGACGGCGGAGATTTCGATTCTGTTACTCCCGGCGGTGCCTCCGGCCGTGGAAGATTTGACGGATAAACTGTAGTCTGTTGAATGTCACCGTTATCTAACGTTGGTTCACAGATCTCGTCAGAACTAATTCCGTCACCGTTACCTAACGTCGGTTCACGGATATCGTCAGAACTACCTCCGTCACCGTCACTGTTACTAGAATCATAAATATATGAACTATCAGCATCCGAATCAGCTTTTTGCTCTGTTTTCAGATCATCATAATGATTGCCGTTTGTTTCGTATTTCTTGTTACTAATTCCGTTAACAAAAAACTCCGACGATTGAGATTTGAGTATATCAGTATTAACGGCGGTTGTTATTTGTCCCATTTTTTTAAGGAAAAAATGAAATGGAGAAATGAATTTGAAAGTGGGAATGATAACGGGGGAAATATAAAGAAAGTCAACAAGGATTGGTCAACGGAAAGAGGTGGAAACCGACAAATGTGACCGGCGGGGTCCGGCGACGGATCGGAGGTGTTAATACTAAATTTTTTTTTCATATCATCGAAATCTTTTTGTAAATAAATCAATTTTAAATTTATCCTTTTCAAAATACGTGATAGGATTATACAAACTCAAATATTGCACGACATGTGTATAAAAACTATATTACGGAGTATTATTTAATTTGATTTGATTAATTAATAATCGGTTTGAAAATTTTAGCATATCATTTCTTGATGGTGTCCACTTGTTAGAGACGTGAGTTCGATTGGTTTATGATTTAATTGGTATAATCGATAATCAATATTGGATTTATTTAAATCGGTTTCAAAAAATTTTGAGCACTAATAATCAAACTAAAAAATCAAATCAATCTAATCCATCCAATTCAATTCCAATCAAATATGAAACGAGAATGAAAAGTGATATGTTAAAATAAATACTTTGAACACATAGTCAATTTGTCATTAATCTTTACCTTGTCTAGGTGACATAATACAACACATAACACAGCGTTTGTGGCTCTTATTCCGTCTACATAGCGTGAGAAACGCCCCACAAACGTTCAGAATTGAGCGTTTGTGGGCGTTTGTGCCGGAACGTTTGTCGGCAAAACACGCTGAGGAGAAAAGGCATGACAATGAGGTGGCAGTCCATAATTGATTCTAGATACTTTATTTCTCCAACTTTAATTTATTTACAACTTAAATCCAATCAAAATTTACCACATTACCCACAAATACACTTACAAAAGTCCTTTATTACAACTCCCTCATTCCTTTGTCATGGCGATGTCAGCGATTTTCCCCAAAAAGTACACCATATCCACTCCACCTTACAATCACCATTATCCGTGCGTGGTCTTAAATAATTTGTTACTCCGTACATGTTATCATGTGTTTATATAAACACGTATACAAAACCAATTCGGGTAGGGTGAAAACTGTATTTGCATTTTTTTAAGCCACAATTAATCTAGAAGATCGCTTTATACTTCGGCTGTCACTAAAAATTGAAACCTAATTTGGACGACTCGACAATTTCACCCATTATCATTTACGTAGGCCGTTTTTAGTGACGGAAACCATGCGATTATGTTATATCTTAAAACTATAGGTATTTAACTCCTCAAATAAGTATTTTTATTTTGCGCTATTTAATTTAATATATTTAACGACCTGCCATATATTTGTTTGTTATGACGAAATGATTTCCACACAATCCCTTTTAATAAAACAATTTTGCATAAGCTACTTGCTTTCACCTTATTAGACCATTCCTAATCCATAACACTTTTCTTCAAATTAACATACTGCACATCAACGCCAATTCATCATTTCTTCTCATTTTTTTTTCATCACCGATCCATCACATTTTACTCACAACCATGATACTCCTCCCACTTAATAAATTAATTAATTAAAAAAATTTACAAATATTAACCCTTATATACTAAATGTCATGGAAAACATTGTAGTTTTAGTTCAAACATATTGTAGTTTTGAGTTTACGTTCACATTACAACCGGTCTTCCAAATTCGACTATATTTACACAACGGCCCTTCAAGTTTACACTTTCTCCAAGGTAAAAAGTGTAAACTTATAATTCTATTAAATTAATAGAAAATAATTTCACCCGAATTTATAATGGGTCATATCTTCTTGCTCGGTACGAGTTAAATTTTTCCGAGACCACCGTTCAACTCGAAAAAATCTTACGAACCCAACGGGACTAACTATATGCGAAACGGACACTTCTCAAAAAACGCTAAACACAACGACAGCCCGTATCTTTCCGCTCGCCGCGAGCTAAAATTTTTCGACATGAGCTTCATACCCGAAATAATTTTATGAACAAAACGATAAAAAGTACGTTTGAAACGAAAACTTTTTAAAAAAACGCTAAAAACAACGACAGCATGTATCTTCCTGTTCGTCGCGAGTTATATTTTTTCGCCAACACCGTCAGACTCGAAATAATTTTATCAATACGTTCGAACCGAACAGATTTTAAAAAACAGTAAATACGACAACACCAACAACGGCGTCAACACATGGGCCGTTTTCCCTTCTGTAAATACATAAAGCTACGTTAAATATGAATACACAGGTCGAAAGCCCCCGCCGCATCGCGCGGGCCGAACCGGACTAGTTATTACTATATGTGCAAGTGTATACAACACATATCTCGTGATACAAATAACTTTAGATTCACTAAATTAAACACGGAAGAAAATTGGCGAGAGATTAACAAAGCTTTATCATCAGCATCATACAATTGGCAATGCTTTCACATAATATTGGCAATGCTTTCACTTCCCCAATGAGAATGCTCTTATTATCTTTAGTTTTAACATTTATCAAGTGTACTTATTCTAACAATTATAATGGTGATCCATTAAGTGAAATTAACTTTTAACTTTTAAATGAAAGATAATAATAATAATGGTAAAATATGTTGTTCGATTAAAATGATGCATATTGGTCAAAAGGGAGTACTCCGTGAGTCCATGATCACCTTCTTGTTAAAAGTAAATCAAAACAAGGTTACTATTTGCTTAAAGATATTAAGTATTGAAAGGTCAATGAAGTTTATTGATTTGTGTTTTGTAGGTCATATATATTTTGGTGTTTGCAGATTATCCATATTTAAAAGTGATTTTGTATATCATCCAAGTTCGTATGTTGTTACATATATATATAAAATCCCGACTAAAACTCTTTGAAAAAAATATAAAAAAACAAATACCTTATCAAATAATAAGTAGAGCTTTTTGAAGCTTTTACCTTTTATGTTTTTTTGAAAAACCTCATATCTAAAGTTGTGAACAAACCTCGTATTTAATAGGAATACTATGTTGTCTAATAAGGATAATGTTGTGAGTGTTCACCCAGCCTCTTATTCTGAGAGGGATGATGAATCTAGAGTGAAGTCTAAAGATCAACAAGCAAGTTTATTGAAGGATAATGGCACGATTGAGGGGGTTAAGGGTGGATCATACTTGCAAGCTGTTGGAGGTGATCCCCCTAAATCCAAAGTTCACTTTAGACTTCTAGAACAAGAGGATAAATTAGAAGATGATATATATGTTTTGCTACCATTAGCATCTGTAGTAGAAGCTTCGAACAAGTATGCAAATACCTTGTATGGCTACTTTATTGGTAAACGAGTGGTATTTCCGGTAGTACATAACTATGCCTTGAACGTTTGGAAGAAATTTGCGATAGAAAAAGTTATGATGAATTCGAAGGGTTTCTTCTTCTTTAAATTTGCTAAGGAAAAAGGCTTGAGGGATGTATTGGAGCAAGGTCCATAGATGGTGCGAAATATACCCAAAATTCTCAATTAGTGGCACCGGATATATCTTTAACAAAAGAGGATTTAACAAGGGTCCCAGTGTGGGTAAAGTTGCATGATATCCCCCTTCTAGGGTATACGGATGATGGTTTGAGTCTTATTGCTTCAAAAGTTGGTAAGCCAATGATATTGGACTCGTTTACGAGTTCTATGTGTGTTGAAGCATGAGGACGTCCTAATTTTGCCTGAGCATTGATAGAAGTATCAGCTGAATCTGATCTTAAGGATGAAATTAAGGTTGCTACTCCCTCTTTAGACGGTCATGGTCGAACTACTGACTAGGTGCGTGTGGAATATGAATGGAAACCTCCACGGTGTTCGTGCTGTAAAGTTTATGGTCATATAGATACCTAATGCCCAAAAGTCCAACCTAAAGTGTTGGAAGTTGAAATTAAACAAAAACAGGTGGATGCAGATGGTTTTCAAGAGGTGATCAAAAAGAAAGGCAAAAGGTGTGTCAACGGCGGTTCAGAAACAGGGAAACAAAGGAAGGTTTGTTGTGGGTCAACCAAAATAAAAAATGGTTTATCGTCCGAAGGTGACCCACAATGAAAATAAAAAGACGTCGGAAGCGGGAACAAGTAGGGATAAACATGTGAAGGTTCGGAATTCGTTTGGAACACTTAATGATCTAGTGGATGAGATAAGCGATATAGAACCTGATGATAATGAAACTGCCACGTTTATGGCGGAGAAAAATGCTTCTAAGAAAACGACACCCTTTGGTTTGAAATCAGGATGGTTGTAATGTCTTGATTTAGGTGTGTCGTAGGTGGTCTTGGTTTGGTGAGTCCTGTTTGTAGGATCTAGCTAGGTTGTTTTTTTTTGTTGTTTGTGAGGCCGCAAGGTTCACTTGTGATCGTTGTTCATCCTTATTACTTTTATTATTTTTTTAATAATATTTACCGGGTAAAACCCTTTACAAAAAAAAACCCCCTCATATCTAATAAAAAGTTTTTTTTTTAATTAAAGGAGCGTAAAACTTTTAAAGAGTGAGAAAAGACTAAAAACTATTTGAACTAACGTTTGAAAAAAGGTCATAGCTTTTTACCATTTTACCATTTACCTTAATAGTTTCAATTACTCTGCCTAATAGTTAAAAACATGAAATAAAAGCTACCAGCTACCATCGAGCTACAAGTTACAAGCTACAAGCTAGCAGCTAAAATCTACTAGGTACGAACTATTTTCTCCAAACATACCCAATATCATTTTTTTTCTTTATTTGTCTCACTCAATTCTCTCTCTCTCTCTCTCTCTCTCTCTCTCTCTCTCTCTCTCTCTCTCTCTCTCTCTCTCTCTCTCTCTCTCTCTCTCCCCCCCCCCTTAAAATCCAAAACCCCCTTAACTTAAACATCAATTTCTACCAAATTATGGACAAGTAAATCACGCCATCACCACCATTAAACTCGTCTGCTTTGAGCGTGCACAACCATACACGTTTGCACCACCGTTGTCCACCGAATGCGTCATCACGAGTCAAAATGAACTCCGGCTTTTTATTGGTTTTCCAGCCACTGCTCGAGATTTTCAACTCAGTTTACGCCTTCTAGGACATGTAGGGTTACTCACGCACCATTATCAACTCTAATGATGCTGTTGGCAGCTATTGAGTGTCGCCATCCATCGCCAAAGCCTCCGGACACCTCCCCCTAATCGGAATTCTTTGTTCTCCGACAATGATTATTTCTTTACATTATAAATCACCGAAAAAGAGTTAATAAAGAGTAGGAATGGCAATGCATTAGATATGGATCGAATTACGCTATATCCACATACATATTAATTAACCAAAATTTTATCCATATACATCATATCCATTTAACTTTCATTCATCTGTCCATATGCATAACAGATGGATTAATCTTGTTAAATATCCATTGAATAACTCATCATTAGATTTTTTTTTCAACTTAGAAGTATTAAAAATCATAAATTGTTATAAAATTATATAGTTACTTAAGTAAGAGTCATTATGTATATAACCGTAAAAGCTCAAAATCACTTAACTGACTAGTCTGTCGTAAATTGTGTGTATATATGATATACGATATAAAAACATATGATATGATGACAACAAATAAACACCATACCTAAAAGAATTGATCATCTCTACGAGTACGTTGATCGAAATATCAATTAAATATAGAGAGAAATATCTCGCCATTAAGACTTGGGCATACTAAAAAATTTAATGTAATAAAAAGTGAAAGAAATATTTATATATTTAACAAAAAATTATAAGTGAGAGTAATTATAACGATATATCTATATTTATGTTATAAAAGTAATAATTGGATGATAATTTTATTATTATTATAGATATTGCATAGTATATTTTTTTTGAGTATAAATAGGTGTGTTGAGTTAGAGTTTATTGTATGTATTTTTTTGGTTAACAAAAACTCTCTCTCTCTAGATTTCAAATGCCACCAAACTCTCATTGTACATTTTTCTATAAATAAAAAACCAATTACTCATACCTTTTGTTCAACCTTTGTTTTCTCCGTTTTACAGTATCTCTATCTCTATATACCTTCTACAGTCAAGAACTACTAAAGGTAGTTATAAGCCTACTGAATTATAACACGTTATCAGCACGATTATCTCAACATTTATACTAAATATGGTTGGCTCTGCCACCTAACTAATATATGGTCGGTTATACCACCTAAATGATATATGGTCGACACTGTCGCCTAATTTACATTTATGTTATCTAACATTTATTTATGTATACTAACATTTACATTTATGTTATCTAACATTTATTTATGTATACTAACATTTACAGTTATGTTCACTAACATTTATATTTATGTTATTTAAGTTATATATGGTCGGTTATACCACCTGAATTATATTTTCTGTAATCTAACTCTTATTAACTTCACTAACATTTATATTTATGTTATTTAAGTTATATATGGTCGGTTATACCACCTGAATTATATTTTCTGTAATCTAACTCTTATTAACTTCACTAATATTTATGTTAATAAGACCTCATGATTGTACGCAACACGTCATTTGACAACACGGTACTTTATGTACGCAACACGTCATTTGACAACACGGTACCATGGGTCGAGATTAATTCCGATCAATACGAATACGATGGGGTCTTTATATGTTATCTAACATTTATGATTACTTATGCAATTAATCATTATTTATTTCATGCATACTAATGTTTATTCTTAAATTTATAATCTTAAAAGTTAAAATAGAAAAAGTAGTTTGTATTTTTATTAAAAGTAAAATCTTAAAAGTTAAAATAAAAAAAGTAGTTTGTATTTTTATTAAAAGTAAATCTTAAAAGTTAAAATAGAAAAAATAGTTTGTATTTTTATTAAAAGTAAATCTTAAAAGTTAAAATAAGAAAAAGTAGTTTGTATTTTTATTAAAAGTAAATCTTAAAAGTTAAAATAAGAAAAAGTAGTTTGTATTTTTATTAAAAGTAAATCTTAAAAGTTAAAATAAGAAGAAAAAAAATCTTGTCCTTTATATTACTCATACGCGTTTTGATATAGTGACTTTATTTGTTAACGTCAACTAACGACGTTACAACGGTCATATATACATAACAGTTGTTAACGTCAACTGACGACGTTACAACGACTATATTTTTCAAATATAAAATAAACATCTCCGTTTTCACATTTTCACAAATCAATCTTCATTTTTCAGATTACTACTCTCAAAAAGTTTTTGTAAAAATGATTCACACAAGGATGATTTTTCCTATTGTATTGGTCATATTAACTATCATCATTGTTGCTAATATACCACCGGGTGAACCTATATTCTATCCTGCCCTTGTGGTTTTATTATTTGTAATCATACCATTATTCTGTTGTTTGCTACTTATGAATTTAAAATGATTCTAATTTCATTTTATTATTTGTCTATGAATAGAAGTTGATTATGATTATGATTTATGTTATTCATCTTTTTGATAATAGAAAATGTCGAATTTGAAAAGGCTTAAATTTGCTCATTTAGAACAAGTGGGAACAACTACTTAACATGGGTTATGAATGTAGAAAAACATCTCGAATCAAACGGTATTTTAGAAACCCTGAATGAAAATAACAATTATTCCGAACAAGAGAAAGCAATAGTAAGTATTTTTCTTAGCAAACATATTGACGAGTCCTTAGAATCTACATATTATATGATCGAAAATCCAAGTGTATTATGGAAAATACTCAAAGATAGATACGATATTAATTATCAAAAAATAATAATAATAATAATAACGGTGATCCATGAAAGAATAAAATTAAAGATATTAGTAGACGCTCTTATAAGAATTCCGGAGATTCTTATTAATGATCTGGTAACGTGGATCATCAGTCTAGTATTTCTTGAATACATGAACATCTTGTTTAGCTCTACAAATAAGTCCCAAAAGAAAAGAAAACGAGAGTGAATCTGTTAACAAATCTTGATTAAATTAACCCTGAGCTACCTTGAGACTTGAATGGTTTGAATTTTCTAAGATGCCTAGTTTTTTTTTTTTTTATGTATCACTCATAAATAAATGATTTTAGACCATAACGCATATGTTTTATTAAGTGTTATCTTTTATGTACTTCAGATTATAACTTGTTTGCAGGTAATATAATTTGATTATCTTGCTGAAATATAACTCATTATTTGCTTATCTTATTTGAAGTTTTAGTATGAATCCTGCTGAAATACAACATCAATTAAATGGTAAAGACCTATGTATTGCAGATAGTAGTAACATACACACTATGATCAAATCTAAGAAATATTTCATTGATTTAAATCAAATGAAGGAATTATAAATACTATATCAGCTCTTGCAAACTTGATATAAGGAACGAAAAAGGCAAAATTTCATATTACCAAATGGTACGAATTTTTTGGTAAACAATGTCTTGTTTTCTCCCAAATCAAAGAGAAATTTGTTAAGTTTCTCTGATATATATCATAATGGATATGATTATCAGTCAATGATAATCGAAAATGAGAAATATCTATGTAGCACCGAAAAGCGCATATGATAAAAAGCGCATATGATGAAAAGCGCAGCGCATAGGATTAAAAGCGCATATGATAAAAAGCGCATATGATGAAAAGCGCAGCGCATATGATTAAAAGCGCATATGATAAAAAAACGCATATGATGAAAAGCGCAGCACATATAATTAAAAGCGCATATAATGAAAAGTGCATATGACGAAAAGCGCAACACATATGATTAAAAGCGCATATGGTGAAAATGATATATGATGAAAAGCACATATGGTGATTAATGAAAATCACATATGGTGATTAATGAAAAGCACATATAGTGATTAACGAAAAACACATATGGTGATTAATGAAAAGCACATATGGCGATTAATGAAAAGCACATTGAGAAATAATCACCAATGTTTCTTGAAAGAATTCAAGGGTATATATATGGACCAATTCATCCATCATGTGGACCATTTTTCTAATAGACGCATCTAACGCATGGTCTCATGTTTGTGTGTTATCAAGCCGTAATATGGCATTTGCAAAGTTTCTTGCACAAATTATTAAATTAAGAACACATTATTCTGATTACACCATTAAAAGGATGAGACTTGATAATGCTGGTGAGTTAACATCTCAAGCTTTTAATGATTATTATATGTCTACAAGGATTGTTGTTGAACATCCAGTTGCTCATGTGCATACACAAAATTGATTTAGCTGAATCAATAGATAAACGCTTACAGCTAATAACTAGACAATTAGAAATGAGTACAAAACTCTCAATATTTATATGGGGACATGTAAATTTACATGATGTGACATTAATTCGCATTAAATCAAGTGCAAGTTATAAATATTCTCCATTACCAACTTAATTTTGGTGGAGACCGAATATTTTCCATCTAAGAATATTTGGTTGTGCAGTGTATTTTTAATTGAACAATCACAACAAATGGTTCCTCAAAGAAGGATTGAAATATATGTTAGATATGAAACATCTTCAATCATAAGATATATTGAACCCATGACGGGTGATGTTTTTACAGCAAGTTTTGTCGATTGTCACTTTAATGAAACATTGTTCCCTATATTAGGGGGAGAAATGAAATATAAATAAAATGATGTTTCATGGTGTGAACATCAATTAAGGAATATTGATCATCGCACAAAAGAATGCGAAAAGAAAGTTAAAATATAATGCATATGCAAGAACTTGCAAATTAATTACTTTATGCATTTAAAGATACAAAAAATAAGTGACTAAATCATATATACCAGCAGTAAATGCTTCCGCTAGAATTGAAATTACAAAAGCTGGCAATAATGTCACTCATGAGTCTTTGCTACGGCAGAAACGTGGGAGACCAATTGGTTCCAAAGATAAAAATCCACGAAAAAGAAAATCAGCTGATAATGAGGTAAAAGAAAGTGTTCAACAAGAACCACAAATCAATACTCCTTCTGCAGAGGATATTGATAAATGTAAATACATAAATTGCAATAAATTATGCAATATTATGGAACCGAAATGAAATGAAAAATCTTGATGAGATATTTTCATATAATGTTACAATGACATCATGAATAAAGATAATGATCTGGAACCAAAATCTGTCATTGAATATCAAAATAGACATGATTGAGCTCAACAGAAAGGAGCAATACGAGCTGAATTAGAATCACTCAATAAAAGAAAAGTTTTCTGATCAATCGTTATCACTTTTAAAGATGTGAAACGTATGGGATATAAATGAATTTTTATCCGAAAAAGAAATGTGCAAATGAAGATACAAGGCAAAACTAGACTTGTAACTCAAGGTTTCCTACAAAGACCAGAAATGAATTATGAGGAAAACTTATCCTTATGTAATGGATACAATTACTTATTAGATACTTAATCAACCTGGTAGTTACTTAAATGCATCTCATGGATGTTGTTACTACTTATCAATATGGATCACTTGATAGTGATATATATGAATATACCTGAAGGGTTTAAGGTATCAGAAACATCTAACGCAAAACCTAAAGAAATGTATTCCATTGAATCACAAAGATTTTTATATGGGTTGATACAATAGTATAACAGATTAAGTGATTACTTGATAAGAAAAGTGTATACATATAAACTTATTTGCACATGTGTTTTAATTATGAAAACAATGACCAGATATATATCGTAGTTATTTATGTCAATGGTCTTAATATCATAGGTACAAATAAAGAGATCCATGAAGCCATTCAACTTCTAAAGAAAGAATTTGAAATGAAAGATCTCGGAAAAACCAAGTATTGCCTTGGTTTACAAATTGAACATATGCCTAATGGTTTACTTGTACATCAAACAACATATACTGAAAAGATTTTAAAATATTTTAATATGGACAAGACAAAAACCATTAAGTACTCATATGGTTGTTAGATCTTAATATTGATACTAATCCATTTCATCCTCTAGAAGATCATGAAGATCTTCTTGGTTCAGAAGTTCCATATTTTAGTGCAATTGGGGCTCTTATGTATCTTACAAATTATACAAGATCTGACATTTCTTTTGCAGTTAATTTGTTAACAAGGTTCAGCTCAGCCCCTACCAAAAGATATTGGAATGGGATCAAACAAATAGTTTGATACCTTTGGGGAACTACTGATTTATAATTATTTTATTCTAACGAATCAAAACAAGATTTGGTTGGTTATGCAGATGTAGGTTATTTATCTGATCCACATAAAGCTAAATCTCAAAATGGATATGTATTCCTAAATGGAGGTACCGCAATATCATGGCGTTCTCAAAAAACAAACACTTGTTGCAACATCATCAAATCATGCCGAAGTAATTGCATTACATGAAGCCAGTCGGGAATGTTTTTGGTTGAGATCAATGACACAACTCATTACTGATTCTTGTGGACTAGAACGCAATAAAAGTTCAACAACTATCTATGAAGATAATGTAGCTTGCATAACACAGATGAAAGAAGGGTATATCAAAAGTGACCGAACAAAACACATACCCCCTAGATTCTTCTCATACACTCAAAATCTCATTAAGGACAACCAGATTGAAATGAGATATGTTCAGTCCAGCAAAAACTCTGCTGACCTTTTCACCAAAGCACTTCCAACTGCTATTTTCAGAACACACGTTCATAATATTGGCATGAGGCATGTTCAGAAGATGTAACAACTCAGGCGTTGCCTACTTGAGGGGGAGTCAACTCTATGCTGCACTCTTTTTCCCTTAGCTAAAGTTTTATCCCAAAGGGTTTTCTTTAGCAAGGCTTTTAACGAGGCAGTACTAGTTATTCACTAATAAAATTATCATCCAAGGGGGAGTGTTATAAAAGTAATAATTGGATGATAATTTTATTATTATTATAGATATTGCATAGTATATTTTTTTTGAGTATAAATAGGTGTGTTGAGTTAGAGTTTATTGTATGTATTTTTTTGGTTAACAAAAACTCTCTCTCTCTAGATTCCAAATGCCACCAAACTCTCATTGTACATTTTTCTATAAATAAAAAACCAATTACTCATACCTTTTGTTCAACCTTTATTTTCTCCGTTTTACAGTATCTCTATCTCTATATACCTTCTACAGTCAAGAACCACTAAAGGTAGTTATAAGCCTACTGAATTATAACAATTTATATATTATATGTTTATATAATAAACATTTCGGGTGAAATCGGCTTCATTCATGGATTATAAATTGTCATCCATATTCGATCTAATAAACACTCATATCTAATATTTATCTGTTTAGATCATTCATATCTGCTCTTAGGGGGTCGGATCAAATAGATATCCATTAGATCAGATGATCATTACCATCCATATTCATAAATTAGTATTAGGAAGGTAGTTTTTAAATTTAAGAACACAAGTGTTTCAAAAAAGTTTCACACTTTTATTGAGTAGGAAAGAACTATTGAAGAAGGAAAAAGTTAAGAGTATGTGAGATGAAAGATACCCGAGACTAACTAAAAGAGGATAAAAAATAGTAAAATTAAATAACTACTATGTTATAAGGGTACTTTGGATATATTATAAATATACTCAATAGAAAGTATAAATTTACTATTCCTAACATTATTTTATTACCAATTCATTTTTCAAAATAACCCCCCAACTTTGATCAAAATACAATTCGGCCCTCAAAACTATGAATTCACTATTTCCAACATTATTATTATACCAACATCCACTTTTTCAAAATAACCCCCAACGTCGTGAGTTAAATTTTTTCAACAATACTGTTGAACTCGAAATAATTTTACGAATACAACGCCACTAACTACTCACAAAACGGATGCCTTTTAAGTAACGCTAAATGGTTTGAGCCATCTTTCATACACATTGTTTTTTTTTTCAAACAATTGGTTTTCCATTAGAGCTTGCTTTGGAGTTCCGCTACGAAGCGTGGGCTCCTTAACTTGTTATCATAAAATGACGGTGAATGTATAAAAAAGTGTTAGATATATCAGCTCCCTTATTTTCTATGGCATGCATATTAAACAAATTGTAAACTACCAAGATTTGTATGTGTTATTTTTACATCGGTTTGGGATCACCTAGGTGGACTTAACCACCATGCATTCATCTCCCGTAGTTGCATAACTACTGCTCTGAGGAAATCCGGACCAATCCGAGGGCATGAACGGTAAAACCCCCCTCTCTGCTGCCCTCACACTAAGCGAAAGACGACCTGAATGGATACTTCAGGTTAAAGATAAAATTGAGTGTAATGTTGCAGCCTAACGGAGTCGAACTCCTGACCTCTCGCTAAGAGAGACAGACCACTACCAGCAGAGCTAGAGCTCAATGTTAAGATTGTTATGTGTAGTTCGGTATATTAAAGTCGTCTAGAAACACATCGAAAAATGTAAGTCTCATGAACATCCTTATATTACCATAGTGTTTGTGGAAATACCATGAATAATATTATTGGTGACATCTTGACCACATCATCATGGCGACATCGTGATGTTATCATACATTATAATTTTTGTATGAAATATAACATTTTTTATATTTGGGTTCTATTTTCTTTTCTTATCATTTTATCTTTATATACACTAAACAATACATAAATTAATTTGAATTTTTAGTATAATATGCCAATAGCAAGGAGTTAGCTTAGCGGTAGCGATATGACTTCCCATACGGAAGGTCGGGGTTTCGACTCCACTCGCTGCAAGATTTCCCTTGTTGTTACCCGCCTATTTTATGGGTCTCGAAGGTTGCGAACATATTGTGTTTAACCCTCACTCGAGGAGGTTTTTGTAACACCTACTAGGCTGGGGCAAATTTTAGAAGCTTTTATTTATGGAAGGGTTGTTTGTGTAAATATCTTAAAAACTGGTTTAAGCGTTGGTTGGATTTGGAACTCTCATTTCCACTTCAATACATTTCATGAACTTGTATCCTACCTAGAGAGAGAAATTCTAGTAAGAGAAAGCTCAATCGAAGGCGGATGTTTTAATTCCAACCCATTTTGGTGATTTTAGCTACTAGTCTTCATTTGATGCTTAAGGTAAACCCTAAATTCGATTTTTATGTTTAATTCTTGAACTTAAGGTTGGGGTTTAGATGTGGAAGTCAATAAACTCCTTTTCTCTTAAGAAATTGAGGTTTAGGTTGGCATGTAGTTGAAAATGCAACCCTTGAATGAGGGTTTTGGGTTGAATGTTGGATTATGACTTATGGTTCATGGAATTGGGTGTTATTTCCTTAAGAACACGTATGTAAAATGATTATGGTGTATAAGAACTATATTTGTGGGTCAAATTTGAAATGTGTTAAATTAGGGTTGTGTCAAGTTTTGGTAACTTGGAACGTGAATTGGATAAATGGTGTTTTTGTACGTAATCACCAATGTAATGGTGATTATGGGTTACCCTAGGTTGACCAAATGATGTCAAGTGCAATTGGGTTAAAATTGCACTTATAAAGGTTATTGTAACATCCTCAGATCGGGCCTAGACGTAAGATGATCTTTTTTCCCTTAGGCATAATTGTGTGATTAATTATGCTTTTATTTTTATTAAATATTTAGTATTATTATATTATTTGGTTAAGACCAGTTTATGATAAGGGTCACAGATTATGTTCGTTTATTTAATTTGAACTCCGTTAGGGCAGTCAAATTAAGTACGAAAGATATCAGATAACTGGTAAATACCCGTGTGTAATGGGGTATTGTATTTAACATAAATATATAAGCAAAATATCAGCTACTTCTATCATTTTCTTGAATCTTCTAAATCATCCCGTACCTAACACTTTCACCACTTGAAAACCCTAATCTCTTTATCCTGATTTGAAGCTTAAATTGTGTTTGAAATCATTTTCCTTGTGTCATTGTGAGTCTATCAAGGTAAGATTTGCGTGATTTCATGTCCAAATTAGTGTTCTATTTAGGTTTGAAACTAGATTTTTGATAAATGTGATTTTGGTGTCTTGATGCTTAAATTTGATGTTGTTTTGGCTCAAACCTTGTGGGTTTATACTTCTAAATGTTTTGTGTACAAGTTATAAGCGGTTAGGGATGGCAATGGATCGGATATGGACCGGGTGACGCCATATCCATATCCATATCCATTTAGTTTTTGTTCATCCATATCCATATCTATATTCATTTAGTTTCAGGTCATCCATCCATATCCATATCCAGTGGATTAAGCGGGTTAATGGATATGCAATGAAAATTTTAAAAATGTTATAATATTTTCTAATATGCGATTAAAACGAAAACGTATTATAGCAAAAATAAATATAGCATGACATTATCAAATTCTATCCATAAGAATGTGTAACCATTGACGAAGATATAACAAAATTTGTTAAATTTATTATAAGACATAGATTATAAAAAATTAAATACGAGATTTGTAAGTTTATTTTGTTAGATATACATATTTTTTTTACAATATATTATAGTTATTTCATTATAAGGTTGAAAACAAAATGTAAATCTATTGGTAAATGAGCTTGTAACAGTAAATATATAAGCATATATCTATATTTATGTATTTGTATAGGTATTTCAAGTTGTAATGAATATATCTATGGATGAAACTTTTCATCCATATCCATATCTATATCCATTTAGGTTCATCCATATCCGTATCCATATCCATTAAGGTTCATCGATATCCATCACGAAGCGGATGAATGGGGTGGATATCCAGCGAATCGGGTGGCCATTGCCATCCCTATAAGCGGTTTTGAGGTCAAAAACAGGTCCAAGATTGAGATATGGGTGATTTTGGTGCGAAACCCATCAGTTTCTGCTGCTGGTGCACGAAGAACACAACCATACGGTTGCAGCTTACAACCGCACGGGTACATGGTTCAATAGTAAGGGTGCATGTGCAACCGTATAGATGCAGTGGTATTGGTGCAACCAGGCAGTATGTGTGCAACCGTACGGATATATGATGCAACCGTACGGATGGACTTACAACCGTACGGATGCATGTGCAACCGTACGGGTGTAGATCAGAACTGCAGTGTTGTTTAATCTGGCTGTTTTCTAGCCGTTATGCTGCCCGGGTGCCTTATGATAATCAGGATGTAAATTCTGAAAATGCATAAGTGTTAAGTAGACTTTTTAGTGGCGCTTTTGTTACCGATGTGATGTATTGTACTGTCTAGCGCTATCGGATAGAAACTAACTTGATTTACCTTATGTTCAGGTGATAAGGATATAGAAGCTGCTCAGTGATAGATTATCTGAGCTAGTTGCTGGTATTCGGTGAGTGGGTCTATCTCCGGATAGAGTATTAAGTAGCTGACACGCTACTTGTTCAAACTCTTTATTATTATGTTTGTATGAATACCATGTGTAGTTAGATATTGCCATGCTAGTTAGGACGATTGCATGACTGATTATCTGTGATCTTATGTGCGCACTGTTTGTTGGACACCAACCGAGGCGCAAGGTTGGGAACCCCCGAGGCGGTAAGGTAGGGTTTGTGTGAGGTCGACCGTGGTAGCCTGATCGGGTCATGCTGTTACTGATTGTTCAGTTTAGCATAGAAGGACGCATGTGTTGCGTCTAGACAGTTATGCAGTGGAATTAATAAAGCGGACTATTGGTAGACTTTAGCCTGATCAGCTAAGTCGTGTGCTCGTACAAGCCGCCGATCCTCATATTGTCAGATGTTGTTGTATGCTAGTTCAGGACGTTAGCATTTTGCGACCTTTGCATGTTCAGTTGCTTATGCTTGGTCTGTTAGATAGTATCCATTCACTTAGCAGTTGTGCTAATCCTCCACATTTCCACCCATTGCAGGTTTAGGTACTGTTGGTTAGAAGGGTGTTGCGGACGGGCTAGAAGACATGTTTGACTATGAGCTTACTCCGATGTTTTATATGTTAATGATGTTTTCACGTAAGACCGTTGTTGTATAAAGTTAGTTTGTATACAATGTTATGTAAACATTAACTAAGGCTAATTTGGTATTTAAGTATTTACTTTTGCTGTGTTTAAAAAAAATCAGGGTGTTAAAAGTTGGTATCAGAGCGTGGTTTAGCAACAAATACGTGCGCGTAATTGTTCCTAAACCCTGAGTTAAGTCAAACATGTCTGTGGGGTGAGGCTAAGTGAATATAGGATGTTGCACATGTTAGTGTTTAGTAAGCTAACAGTTATCCACTAAGCTTTTGTGCGAGTGTTTTGTAGCACAGATGCCAGATATGCGAACGCTACAAACCCGATCCACCCCGGAACGTTCAGTGCTCCAAATGAGGAGGATGAAGCAGAGATTAATCAGACATAATACGTGCATGAGTTGGAAGGTAAACTTAAAGAAGCTCAAGGTAAGGTTGCTGAGCTCGAATTAGCAAGGCAGTCTGGTAATGAGGACACATTACCGTGTTTTTCCACCACACAGTCACATACTGTACCACATATGAATCATAATCAATATCAATACCCGTTACAGAATCAATTTCCTCAATATTTCATAACTCCCTAGATTAACTACCAGTATCCAAATTCCATGATGATGAATCAAGTTCAGCCACCCATATATCACCAATCATTTCCACAATAACAATTCCAACAACAATACCATCCACCAAAAAGATGTACCTTTAAACAATTCAGAGATTGTGGACCGACTCCGTTATCGGGAAGTTCTGACCCAGCTGTGACTCTTAATTAGTTACGGGAGGTTGAAAAGGCATTTGAGGCCTGTCAGTGTGAACCAGAACTGAATGTGACTTATGCCAGTAGGTTGTTGAAAGACAGGGCTATGGTGTGGTGGGATTCGGTAGTAGCAAGTGTTCCTCCAGAGCAAGTTCGAATGATCACTTGGGAGCAGTTTCACAGTAAAGTATGTGAACAGTACTGCAATGTGTTTGACATGAACAGGGTAAAAATGAAGTTTTTAGAAATGCGAATGACACCTCAGATGTCATTTGATGAGGTGATTGAGAAATACATGTACAAGTTAAGGTTTATGCAACAATGGGTGCCTGATGAACAATCAAGAATCCAGCATTTTGTGAATATGATCTTGCTAGAATACAAGACGTTTGTGAGGTCAGCACTGACGTTATCTCAGGCTTTTGTGATGGCAAAGATGGTTGAAATTGATGTTAGAGCAACAAAGGGTATGAATATAGGGAATGTAGTACCGCAGGGTAGTCAGGCTACCAGTCAGTCAGGTTCTAAGTCTAAGAAATCATTTGGGTTTAGACAAAGGGGTAAGGGTAACCAAGCAAGTTCAGGATCTGGTTCTGGTAAGAGAGAATGGTGTAAAGGTTGTAAGTCTTATTACAGTGGGCAGTGTTCAGAGGCAACAAGAAGGTGTTTAAGATTTGGTGTGGTAGGTCATGAATCTCAGGGGTGTTCCTTCAGGGAGAATGTGTGTTGGAGTTGTCACCAGTCGGGTCACCGTTCAGCTAGTTATCAGGAGTCAAAGGGTGCAAGTTCCGGGGAAGGTTCAGGGGCGCGTTCGGCATCTGTCGGGGGTTCCACAGCCTCTAGTGGACAGAAGAGAAAGAACCCACCAACTGCGGAAGCCAGGGCCTTTCAGATGACAGTTGAGGCCTCAACTAATAATGATGACATCATAACTGGTATGTTCTTTATCAACTCAATACATGCTAGAGTATTGGTTGATTCGGGTGCAAATAGGACGTTTATGTCTATAGATTTTTGTACTAAGTTAAGGTTACATGCTACTGTGCTGCCTGAGCCTATTAGAGTAGAGGTAGCTGATGGTAAGATGGTTCCAGTCACAACGTATGTGTCTGGGGCTAGCATAGAAATTGATGGTATACCGCTTGCTATGTCCTGTTTAGTGTTGCATATCCCTAGTTTTGACGTAGTATTAGGGATGAATTGCTTGAGCCTATATAAGGCCCACATTAAGTGTGACAAGAAGATTGTGACTTTTCGTTTAGATGATGGAACTCGAGTTGTGGCCCGAGAGGAATGTGGTGGGTTCAGTTTTCCATTGATTTCTATGATGAAGGCAAAGAAATCACTTTCTAAAGGGTGTGAGTCTTTTATGGCTTATTTTATTGATGCTAAGATATAGAAGAGATCTGTTACCGATACTCCGGTGGTTTCATAATTCCCTGAGGTATTTCCCGATGAGTTACCGGGATTGTCGCAGGTAAGAGAAGTAGAGTATAAGATTGAGTTGGTTCCGGGAACAACTCTAGTAGCTAAGGCTCCTTGTAGGTTAGCACCTTCTGAAATCAGAGAGATGATGTCTCAGATACAAGAATTGTTAGACAGAGGGTTTATAAAACCGAGTTCTTCGCCATGGGGTGCGCCGGTGTTGTTTGTAAAGAAGAAAGATGGTACTCTGAGAATGTGTATAGATTATTGAGAATTAAATAAGAGGACGGTTAAGAATAAGTATCCGTTGTCTAGAATTGATGATCTGTTCGATCAGCTGCAGGGTGCGTCGTATTTCTAGAAAATAGATCTTAGATCCGGGTATCATCAGGTTCGGGTTGTAGAATCAGATATACCGAAGACAGCATTCAAAACGAGATATGGGTATTATGAGTTCTTGGTTATGCCATTTGGGTTAACAAATACTCCAGCAGTCATGCATTTGATGAACAGGGTTTGTAAATCGTATTTAGATCAGTTTGTTATTGTGTTTATCGATGATATATTGGTGTATTCAAAGACAAAGTCCGATCATGCAACACATATTCGATTAGTTTTAGAGTTGTTAAAGAAAGAGCAGTTATACGCTAAGTTCTTGAAGTGTGAGTTTTGGCTTCGAGAAGTGCAGTTTCTGGGTCATGTTATCTGCGAGGCAGGTATTAAAGTGAATCCGTCAAAAATAGAAGCGATAATGGGTTGGAATTCACTGAAGATGCCAACAGAATTTAAGAGTTTCTTGGGTCTTGCTGGTTATTATCGCCGATTTATAAAAGATTTTTCTAAAATAGCAGGTCCATTAACCAAATTGATCAGAAAAGACGTAAGTTTTCGATGGATTGACCAACAAGAACAAGATTTTCAGACTATGAAACAGTTGTTATGTTAGGCTCCAGTGTTAGCATTACCAGAGGGTTCAGATGACTTCGTGGTTTATTGTGATGCGTGTCACGACCCTACTTTTTCCGTTATCTTTTACCGTTTATTATTTAACGTTAGTTAATTGTTATTCGTGCCACGTCATTTCTATGACTTATATTATTATTTTAGTAATAATATATTAATTATTATGTGTTATATGAATATTTGTATTCGTATTTAAAACTGTACGTTTCTACGTGTCGTGGATTTCTATCCGGCAAATCTTTTCGGTTTTCAAACCAACGGTAAGACTTTTGAGATTTTAAATCCCAATTATTTTAAATATGATATTTTTATATCATATTAATATATATAGTGTTTATATATTTTATTTGTCGCATGCGTCATCCCTCCGAATATTTAATCGCGTAGCGGTGTTTTCGCGTTTCGGGTTTCGTTCGGGCGTTCGGGCGTTCAGGCTAAAAGCAATTACATGTTTTATGAAGTTGGTCCACTATGGGGCCCACCCCACACACCAATCAGCCGACACCCCATGGAGGGGGGGTTGTTTAGCCTTTTTCCTTCATTTTGTAATTCATTTTCAAATTACACATTTCATTTCATTAAACCTAATCTTATTTTTTTTCTCTCCTCTTGTAATACCCCGTCAGAATTCACTAACGGTGTATTAACTCCGGTTCCATAGTTTAGCAGTCACGCCCTCTATATGAGACGTTTCCGAAAAGTATTCGCATTAATTATCAAAGCAAAGTCATTTATTAAAGAAAACGTCACTTGAAAAGTATTTGACATAAATGACTAACGTAAATGAACCCTAAACATCTCAAAAGTAAATATTTTAAATGCGAATATTTGTTCTTGAAATAAAGACGATAAAATATGCTGGACACCGTCCAGTTCTAGCAGCAGACAACATAACAACTTCTGTATAGCGGAAGCACTACCTCTATGAACCTGAGATAAAACATGCAAAACGTCAACGAAAACGTTGAGTGAATCTACAGGTTTAGTAAAGCATTTCGTAAGTTAGGCCACAAGATTTCTGGAAAACATCGTAAGAAAAGTATACATTATCATGAGCACTTGATTATAAAGCTTTAACCTTTGCGTATGGCCGAGCCACACGTCTTCATTTTACCCTATCTAAGCGATACACCGATCAAGTGTACGAGTAACAACAAAATAAGCACCAGTTATGTTGCGGTGAGGTTTGTCAAACCTAACGGTACAGTTCCTATAAATCGAGCTTACAAAGTAACTAATATAATCAAACTAAGTGATTTTTGATCTAAACTCATATGTATATGTTTAAGTTACTTGTGCCTAATATGTAAAACATTTGTAACATGTATCTCATCCCTGTAAAAATGTAGTAGGGACTGTAGACTCACCTTAGCAAAAGCACCTGAAATATCTTAGCAAAACGTACTGTAGTCGAACAATCTCGACCGAAAAACGCAATCTAATCAGGGAAGTCATTTTAAGTATACACATATAGGTTATACTATGTTAACCCATAGTGTACGCAAAGTTCTAGTGCTCAGACTGACTCAACAAACAAGTAAAAGTCAACTAATCCAAGCAAGTCAACAAAAGTCAACCACAGTCAAACCAAAAGTCAACTAGGTCAAAGTGGTCAACTAAAGTCAAACATCTCAGTAGGTCATTCAAACATGGTCAACATGTCAAACCTAGGTCAAGTAACACTTTACAGTTCATAGTTAAGCAAATTGCACATTCGCAGTCTAAAGCATGCCTTCGAAATACGTACATCGTAGAAAGATTCAACTATAGCTCATAGCACATAAATCATAAAATTATGACCAACTCCAGATCACAACTTGACTTTAAATCAATTGCAAAAAGTCCAGCCAAAGCCTCATACGATATTTAAAAGTCAGATATCAGAAGGGGTCTAGTTACGGTTTACTAAATCAGTTTCAGCACGCGCATCAGTTTTGTAACATTTCTAAAAAAATATAGAAAATAGATTTTGATGAACGGACAATTGGAGATTACTCCAGACATCTCAAAATATTATTGATAAAATAATCAAAGACATATCTTAAGCCAATTCGTACATTTTAGCAAACCTTTACAGACCTATCAGTTTTAATCAACAAATAGACACATCACTTAGACGAGCATATATATCATGGTAAATCATGTTTTCTCAAGTTCACATACAAATGAAATATGTAAAGGAACACTTAGAATAACATATTACAAAAGATCAAAGTCTCGATCAACTTCTAGTTCACTCTAGCAATTTTTGTTTAACATTAAAATCAGTTTCAGCTCACTTAACAATACGAATCTTCGTTTTAACATATCGAAAGCATTACAAAAGCATTTAACGTAAATCTTAAGTCAAACATGCATGGTTTTTTGCAAATAATACAATAATACACTTTTCATTAGCCAAATCACAAAGCATTCAAGTCAGAAAATTCGTATATCATGTAAACCCTAACGAAAACTTCGATTAAGCATATCTTGAGCATACGATAACGAAATCACACAAAATCAAAGTCTAAAATTAATAACTTTTTGATATCTATCCATCTAATCATATTAAAAGATCAGTTCACATGTCAATTTAATCAGAGCATTAAAATACAAATTCGTTTTTCATGGAATCAACATCAATCGAGCAATTAAACGATAAATGATAACACTAGACACCATTAATTGAGCACTAGACTTGATTACACTATGTAACTGCATAAAAATATGAATTATAGAAATTAGGGTTACTAGTTATACCTTAAAATCACGAATTGCTAGTACGTACGCGTAGGGAACGACACAAGGAACAACGTTCGTGCACGGGGTTTGATCTAATTTTGAGTTTTGAGGGTGGTGGTGGTGTGATGGTGGCTGAAGGTTCCAAGGGGGAGAAGGGAGAAGAAAATCAGCCAAAAAATAAGAATGAGGGTTTCTCAAGTGATCTAGCCTTTTATATATCGGGTTAGGGCCTCAAATTAAATAATTAAAGTCCAATACTAGCAAGCATGAGTCGAAAATAAAAACACAAAGGGGCTAGGGGGTGGTCGGCCGAATGGCCCTATCATGGGGTCTCGGGCTCATTTTTGCTTAACTCTTGGTACGCGCGTGGTCCGTTTCGGGTGCCGTTAACCGTACCGGGTCTCCGGAACGTTAACTAGTCATTGAAACGTAATCACCGAGTTTAATTCATTAAATAAATAATAAATTAAAAATAATTTTCGTAAAGTCAATAATTATTGAAAATAATTATTTTGTCGTTTTTCTGAGTTCCGTAAACTGAAAAGCTTTCTAGGCGATTAACTTAATCGTAACGTTTTCTAGTTATTTCGCTATCCGAAATAAGTTCATAAATTAATATAAAATATTAATTCAAGTAATCTACTAGGACAAAGTATTCATTTAATTCAATTAAATACACAAAGTCTAAGTAATCACCGTTAAATACTTAACGGACAAGTAACGATAGTAAACGGAAAAAGTGGGTTGTTACATTACCCACCTGTTATGAAAAATTTCTTCCCGAAATTTTAGTGCTCATCCGCCGTGGTCGTCTCCTCGGGAAATATTTGCAGATACTTCAGTCTCATCTGATCTTCAAGCTCCCACGTGAATTCTGGTCCTCTACGGGCATTCCATCTAACCTTAACGATCGGAATTCTGCTTTGTTTTAGTTGCTTGACCTCATGTCCCATAATCTCAACAGGTTCTTCAATGAAATTAAGCTTAGGATCAACTTGTACTTCGTCTAAAGGAATTACCAAACTTTCGTATGATAAGCATTTCTTCAAATTGGAAACATGAAAAGTGTCGTGAATCTCGCTAAGTTCTTGCGGTAGTATCAGCCTATACGCTACTGGACCAATTCTTTCGGTTATCATAAATGGTCCAATATATCTCGGACTTAACTTTTCTCTTTTGCCAAAGCGCACTACACCCTTCCAAGGTGATACTTTGAGCATAACTTTGTCTCCAATCTGAAATTCCTAATCTTTCCTTCTAATGTCGGCATAACTCTTTTGACGATCTCGCGCTATTTTCATTCTCTCTTGTATCTGCACGATTTTCTCAGTCGTTTCGTGTACAATCTCAGGACGAGTCAATTGACTATCTCCTAACTCAGTCCAACATACAGGTGATCTGCACTTTCTGCCATATAGTGCTTCAAAAGGCGCTGCCTTTATACTTGCGTGATAACTATTGTTGTAAGAAAACTCTACTAACGGTAGATGTCTATCCCATCCAATTCCAAAGTCAATAACACATGCTCTTAACATGTCTTCTAATTTCTGGATGGTTCTCTCGTTTTGACCATCAGTTTGTGGATGGTACGCTGTACTCATGTCTAAACGGGTTCCCATGGCATCTTGTAAAGCTTGCCATAATCTAGATGTAAATCTACTGTCTCTGTCTAAAATAATGGATATTGGCACTCCATGTCGGGAAACTACTTCCTTTATGTAGATCTGTGCCAACTTCTCCATCTTATCCATCTCCTTATTTGGTAGAAAATGAGCTGACTTTGTGAGACGATCAATGATAACCTAAATCGTATCATAACCTCCCACAGTCTTGGGTAACTTCGTGATAAAATCCATAGTAATATTTTCCCACTTCCATTAGGGAATTTCTGGCTGTGTCAGCAATCCTGACGGTTTCTGATGCTCCGCCTTGACTTTAGCACAAGTCAAGCACTTACCAACATAGGTAGCGATATCAGCTTTCATGTTAGGCCACCAGTACAGTGCCTTAAGATCTTGGTACATCTTGTCGGATCCAGGGTGAATAGAATACCTTGTCTTGTGTGCCTCATCTAGCACTAGTTCCCTTAATCTGCTAAACTTCGATACCCATATTCTGTCGATGAAATATCGGGTTCCATCTTCTCTAGTAACAAACTTCTTATCGATTCCTAGAAGTGACTCGGTAGCAACGTTCTCTTCTTTCAATGCCTCTAGTTGTGCATCGTGTATCTGAGAAGTAAGGTTCTTTCGAATAGTCATATTCAACGCTCTAACTCAAATAGGCTTAACCTTTTCCTTCCTACTCAATGCATCTGCAACTACATTAGCCTTGTCAGGATGATAGCAAATGTCGCAGTCGTAGTCGTTCAATAGTTCGATCCAACGTCTCTGTCTCATATTAAGCTGTTTCTGATCGAAAATACGATGCAAACTCTTGTGATCCGTGAAAACAGTAAACTTAGTACTATATAGATAGTGTCTCCACATCTTCAGTGCAAAGACCACAACACCAAGTTCTAAATTGTGCGTAGTGTAATTCAGCTCATGTATCTTTAATTATCGTCATCCATATGCAATCACTTTCTTACGTTGCATCAACACGCAACCAAAACCCTGTCGTGAAGCGTCGCAGTAAACCACGAAATCCTCGGTTCCTTCGGGCAAAGACAAAATCAGTGCAGTCATTAATTTCTCTTTTAACAACTGAAATGCAGCTTCATGCAACTCCGTCCATTCATACTTCTTACCCTTATGAGTCAATTTTGTTAACGGTCGGGCAATAGTAGAAAATCCCTCAATGAATCTTCTATAATAACTGGCGAGACCTAAGAATTGTCGTATCTGTGTTGGCGACTTAGGAGTCTCCCATTTCTTAACCGTTTCTATCTTCGCAGGATCAACTTGGATACCATTGACACCTACAATATGACCCAAAAATTGCACTTCTTGTAGCCAAAAGTCACATTTCAAAAATTTCACGTACAACTGCTTCTTCATGAGCATCTCTAGTAGCAGATGATGTTGCTCATGCTCTTCCTCGTTCTTGGAGTATACCAGAATATCATCGATAAACACAATAACAAACTTGTCCAGATACAGCTTACACATACGGTTCATGAGATCCATGAATACAGCCGGTGCGTTCGTCAATCCAAACGGCATTACTGCGAACTCATGATGCCCACAGCATATTCTAAATGCTGTCTTCGATATATCTGCCTCTTTTACTCTCATCTGATGGTAACCTGACCTCAGATCAATCTTAGAGTAACATGCTAATCCTTGCAATTGATCAAACAGATCATCAATCCTCGGCAACGGATATCTATTCTTGATAGTTAACTTATTTAACTCCCTGTAATAAATACAGAGTCTCATAGATCCATCCTTCTTCTTCACAAATAGTACAGGAGCTCCCCATGGCAAAGAACTTGGTCCAATGAATCCTTTGTCTAAAAGTTCTTGCAGTTAACTAGACAACTCTTGCAATTCTAGTGGTGCAAGTCTATACGATGCACGTGCTACTGGTGCTGCTCCGGGCACTAAATCAATCTGAAACTCTACATCTCTATCCGGAGGCAATCCGGGTAACTCATCTAAAAAAACATCGGGAAATTCTCTAACAATGGGCACATCTTCGAGTTTCTTGCCTTCAGATTCAGTTTTGCTCACGTGAACCAGCATAGCAAGACAACCCTTTCTTATGTGTTTTCGCGCCTTCAAACAGTTAATAAAATGTAACGGCGTATTGCTTTGCTCTCCATACACCATTAGAGGTTCACCTTCGATAACAGGAATACGAATCGCTTTCTTGTGACAAACAATGTCGGCTCTATTCTCGGCTAACCAGTCCATTCCAACAACAAGGTCGAAACTTCCTAGCTTAATCGGTATCACATCTATCTTAAACGAACATTCCAGCCAAAGTCAAAGTACAATCACGGTAAACCTTATCAGCACTCATTAGATTACCATTTCCTAGTTCTATAGAGTATAAGTTTTCTAATGATGATACACGATTGTTAAGTCTATGGCAAAAATCTCTAGACACAAAGCTTATATCAGCTCCAGAATTGAAAAGTACATAAACATGTTGATTATCGAGTAGAAACGTACCCGTGACTAGCTTGGGATCATCACGATCTTCATTAGAGTTAATGTTGAAAGCTCTTCCTCTTGCATGTTCAGTAGTCTTACTAGCAGTTGGGCAATCCTTCCAAAAATGAACTTCTTTTCCGCACCCATAGCACATATTCGAACCAGTTTTACATTCCGCAGCCACATATCCACTCTTTTTGCACTTATCACACTTCTTCAAACAATCTCCCGGATGATGCCTATTACATTTAGCACACAACGGGAATCTTCCCTTATAGCCAGAAGTA
This sequence comes from Rutidosis leptorrhynchoides, assembly GCF_046630445.1. Lineage (NCBI taxonomy): Eukaryota > Viridiplantae > Streptophyta > Magnoliopsida > Asterales > Asteraceae > Rutidosis > Rutidosis leptorrhynchoides. The sequence continues at coordinate 308,621,561 of NC_092339.1, read as the reverse complement.
GTGTTGCCCTTAGCAGTATCTTGTTTCTTAAAGGGTTGCTGATTGAAATTCTTCCCCGAATTATTGTTGTTGTTCCATTTCCTCTTGTGATCATAAGTTTTAGACTCAGTTGAGGTAGGAGTCTTCCCTCGCTGTTCAACTTGATCCATCAACTCACCAGCCATCTCAACAGCCTCTTGTATAGTTCTTGGCTTCGAAGTAGTCACACCTCTTTGAATATTCTCGGCCAATCCCTTCACATACAGAGTGATCTTGCGGCGTTCGGGAGTAACCATATGCGGACACATGAGAGCGAGCTTAAAGAATCTCTTGTTGTAACTAGCTAAATTAGTACTTACTAGCTTCAAGTTCTGGAGTTCCCGCTCCATCTTAATAGTTTCATTGTAGGGACAATACTCTTCGATCATCCGTCGTTTCAGATCCTCCCATGAAGTCTCAAATGCCTGATCCATACCTATAAAATTTGCATAAGTATTCCACCATGTCAAGGTGCTATCTGATAACTTACATGATACAAACTTCGTTCTATCCGCATCTCTACAACCGCTGATACGAAAAACAGACTCAAGCTTCTCAAACCAACGAGTTAAACCAACTGGGCCTTCGGTGCCATTAAATGAGTGTGGTTCATAGCTCAAGAAAGTCTTGTACGTACACCCTACTTGTCCATTGTCCTGAGCATTAGTGGTATCTTGGTTCCGCTGATTTGCAGTGTTGACAGTGTTGCTGTTAGTTCTGTTACGGAGTTCTGCCACAGCCTCGGTTATTCCTTCGGTGATCCACCGATGAACATCAGTTTGGGACACTGGCTTCGACGGCATTATCTTTCTGGTTAAGTTAACACATTCGGTTAGTGTTAATGAAATCGGTACATAAAAATATAATAGCAACAGGAATGATGCATAGTAGATAATATTAAATAATAACGATTCTAGTAGGACTAGTAATAAGTAGTAGTGATACATAGCGCTTAGTAGTAACAAATAGTAAGAACAATGTACACTAGTAGCGTTAACACTAACTAGCAATAATAGTAGCAACACTAAGCATGATAAGTTACTAGGAAATCCAACATTTAAAGTCATAAAATTCTCATTCATAAATCATGCATAACCAAAGAAAATAACGCATCCTTCATGTCATAAGTAATACCACAAAAGTAATGACCAAATCTAGTAATGTATGTGTGAGTATCAAATAATAAGCAATAATAATCGAATAATTTCTAATAGCGTGGAACAAGTCCATACAAGCGATCTCTATTTCTACTTTTGAAGCTCCTTCAACAAATACTCTACCATCTTCTCCAAACTCTCGACGCATAACGTGAGGTCATTGGTGTCATTGTCATTAGCAGCAATAATGGATGTACTAGGTTTAGAAGTAGAAGTAGAAGCGTCATAGGGATGGTAACGTTGACACATCTTTAGCGACTGACTGTCATAGCGAAAACTCTTACAAAAGGGATTATTAAGTCGAGTAGGTCCTTTCGGTATCCTACGGTGGCCTCTTGATCTGTAGGTGTTAGAGAAATTGAGACCTCGAATAGGCGATTTAGTAACAGTAGGTGGTTCGGGTTCAGGTTCGGATTCGGGTTCCGGGTCCTCCTCGGGATCTTCCTCCGGTTCTTCCTCTTATGATTCCTCTTCTTCTTCCGCTTCGGACTACCTTTTGGGTTCAGACTCAGTCTCGTCCATGAACTCAAGTATAGTGTTCCCTTGTGCTTGCACGGTTTCCTCGGATTCCGTGTCGGACTCGGTAAGAATGATAGGATTGGAAGAAGTCATCTAACACTCAAAAGAAACACAAAGTTAGTTCATTTAGTAATCATGTCATCATAGAAATCAAGTAAAATAATAGATAACATAACTAGGGTTCATGTAACTTAACAAGTCTAGGGTTACAGTCTAGACTCAATAGACGTCCTAACATTCGACTCTCTAATGCAGCCTAGTCCTAGGTAACCAATCTGCTTAGATACCAAATGTAATACCCTGTCAGAATCCACTAACGGTGTATTAACTCCGGTCCCACAGTTTAGCGGTCACGCCCTTTATATGAGATGTTTACGAAAAGTATTCGCATTAATTATCAAAGCAAAGTCATTTATTAAAGAAAACGTAACTTGAAAAGTATTTGACATAAATGACTAACGTAAATGAACCCTAAACATCTCAAAAGTAAATAGTTTAAATGCGAATATTTGTTCTTGAAATAAAGACGATAAAATATGCTGGACACCGTCCAGTTCTAGCAGCAGACAACATAACAACTTCTGTATAGCGGAAGCACTACCTCTATGAACCTGAGATAAAACATGCAAAACGTCAACGAAAATGTTGAGTGAATCTACAGGTTTAGTAATGCATTTCGTAAGTTAGGCCACAAAATTTTCTGGAAAACATCGTAAGAAAAGTATACATTATCATGAGCACTTGATTATAAAGCCTTAAACTTCGTGTATGGCCGAGCCACACGTCTTCATTTTACCCTATCTAAGCGATACACCAATCAAGTGTACGAGTAACAACAAAATAAGCACCAGTCATGTTGCGGTGAGGTTTGTCAAACCTAACGGTACCGTCCCTATAAGTCGAGCTTACAAAGTAACTAATATAATCAAGCTAAGGGATTTTTGATCTGAACTCATATTTATATGTTTAAGTTACTTGTGCCTAATACGCAAAACATTTGTAAAAAGCATGTATCTCATCCCTGTAAAAACGTAGTAGGGACGGTAGACTCACCTTAGCAAAAGCACCTGAAATATCTTAGCAAAACGTACTGTAGTCGAACAATATCGATCGAACAACGCAACCTAATCATGTAAGTCATTTTAAGTATACACATATAGATCATACTATGTCAACCCATAGTGTACGCAAAGTCCTAGTGCTCAGACTGACTCAACAGACAAGTAAAAGTCAACTAATCTAAACAAGTCAACCAAAGTCAAACCAAAAGTCAACTCAGTCAAAGTGGTCAATTAAAGTCAAACATCTCAGTAGATCATTCAAACATGGTCAACATGTCAAACCTAGGTCAAGTAATACTTTACAGTTCATAGTTAAGCAAATTGCACATTCGCAGTCTAAAGCATGCCTTCGAAATACGTACATCGTAGAAAGATTCAACTATATCTCATAGCACATAAATCATAAAATTATGACCAACTCCAGATCACAACTAGACTTAAAATTGATTCCAAAATGTCAGGCCAAAGCCTCATACGATAATTAAAAGTCAGATATTAGAAGGGGTCTAGTTACGGTTTACTAAAGCAGTTTCAGCACTCGCATCAGTTTTGTAACATTTCTCAAAAAATTTAAAAAATAGATTTTGACGAACGGCCAATTGGAGATTACTCCAGACATCTCAAAATATTAGTGATAAAATAATCAAAGACATCTCTTAAGCCAATTCGTACAGTTTATCAAACCTTTACAGACCTATCAGTTTAAATCAACAAATAGACACATCACTTAGACGAGCACTGGACTTGATTACACTATTTAATTGCATAAAAATCTGAATTATAGAAATTAAGGTTACTAGTTATACCTTAAAATCACAAATTGCTAGTACGTACGCGTAGGGAACGACACAAGGAACAACGTTCGTGCACAGGGTTTGATCTAATTTTGAGTTTTGAGGGTGGTGGTGGTGTGATGGTGGCCGACGGTTCCAAGGAGGAGAGGGGAGAATAAAATCGGCCAAAAAAATAAGAATGAGGGTTTCTCAAGTGATCTAGCCTTTTATATATCGGGTTAGGGCCTCAAATTAAATAATTAAAGTCCAATACTAGCAAGCATGAGTCCAAAATAAAAACACAAAGGGGCTAGGGGTGGTCGACTGAATGGCCCTATCATGGGGTCTCGGGCTCGTTTTTGCTTAACTCTTAGTATGCGCGTGGTCCGTTTCGGGTGCCGTTAACCGTACCGGGTCTCCGGAATGTTAATTAGTCGTTGAAACGCAATCACCGAGTTTAATTCATTAAATAAATAATAAATTAAAAATAATTTTCGTAAAGTCAATAATTATTGAAAATAATTATTTTGTCGTTTTTCTGAGTTCCGTAAACTGAAAAGCTTTCTAGGCGATTAACTTAATCGTAATGTTTTCTAGTTATTTCGCTATCCGAAATAAGTTCATAAATTAATATAACATATAAATTCAATTAATCCACTAGGACCAATTATGCATTTAATTCAATTAAATACACAAAGTCTAAGTAATCACCGTTAAATACTTAACAGACAAGTAACGATAGTAAACGGAAAAAGTCGGGTTGTTACACCTCTCCTCCTTTCTTCTTTGTGGCCGTCGCCAACCATCATCAACGTCATCATCATCATCAATCAATTTTGTGCTTGGATCATTCAATTGTTCATACATCCGGATTGCTCTCTTCATCCTCTACGTGCTCATACCTTCTTTTCTCGATTAGGGTATAAACTGTAACGACCCTGGAATTTCCAACATTTATTTATTAATAATTATTATTATTAATACGTGTGATTAAACGAATGTACGTTATTACATTTACATGTTGCCATGATTGCCCGAACTTGACTTTTAAGTGCCCGAAACATCTTTGTGACACCCGGAACCTTCACGAATAATATTTTTAGATATTATTTACATTCATGATTAAATTTATTAATCATTTTAATTAACTAAGGCTATTAGTTAGTTACTTGGGCTTTAATTGGTTTAACTTGTGATTTATTTGAACTTGGGCTTTGTTAGTGTAATGGACTCATGTTATTGGGCTTCCAAGCCCACCCTACCTTTTAAGTGGACTTAGTTAGCCCATGTCTTCAAGTGTAAGTATCATTTAGTGAGGTAACTAGTTAGTTTCATCAATTGGAATCTAGTTAACTTGTTATCCCCATGAAACCTCATCTTTTGTCCAACTTTTGAAGCTTTAACACACTAATAACCAAAGAACAACTCCCCCCTCCCTAATTGCTGCAGAAACCGTGGCCTTAGAGCCATTAGAGGGAGGTTTTGGTTTCATTTTATTCATTACTTACTTACTAGAATTCTCTCTCAAAAACACACATACATACTTGCTTCATTTCTCTCTCAATTCTTCTACATTCTTGTAAGTAACTTGAAGCATTTCTCCCTTTCTTTTTCTTGCTAAAACCGTGACCTTTCACCCTCTAATCATCATCATCATTTGTTGTTTGATACTTGTTGTTCATTGTTGTTAGTTACTTGTCTTTGTTAGTTAGTTATTTACATGTTGTTATGAATCAAACTCACTAGTTTGTTCATCACTTTATCTTGTATTAACAAGAACATTCAAGAACTAAACTCTCTATTTTAGGTTCTACATATACTTTCTTTAAAGATTGCAAGTTCATGTGTTGATTAAAATCATACTTGTAGTTCTTGAAGTAAAATTAAAGTTTACTTTACTTAAAGATCAAACCTTGGTTGAATCTTTAAAAGTATGAACAAACCATGAACCTTTAACTTGTTTATTTAGTGTTACTTGCACTTTAATTGTATGATTTTGGTTGTTGTTGGTCAAGTACTACAAGTTAGTCTTGATCTCATATCTCTTGGAACTAAAAGATAACTTAAAGGTTCAAGAACATGTAAATAAGTTTTCTTTAAAAATAACTTTGTATACTTATGCTTGATATAGACTTTTGGGTCTTGGATCTTCAAGATCTAACTAAAGAACTATGTTCTACATCTTAAGATCTTGATTAGTTAGTTTACTTTCAAGTTTGTAACTTGTTATTGGCTTTAAAGTTCATGTAGGTGTTAGATCTAAGACTTTGATGTAACTTTGGTTCATCAAACTTCATACAACTCTTAAGTGAGTTGTGCTTCATGTCTTAGACTTGCACTAGGGTTATGATGGTCAAGACTTGGTTAAGATGATGTAGATACATCAATGAGTTGTACACTTGAAGCTATATGTGTAACATCCCGCCTTTTTCCGTTTACTTTTCTGTTATACTATTTTAAACTCCGTTATATGTTTATAACATCTCCCGTTAATACGCATTTTAAATTATCTCGTTTAGGTAATTCACGCACCCGAACGAAAGTTGAGGGACTAAACTTGAAAAGGGATCAAACCCTTGACTAGGTCAAAGGGTCAAACCCCTTTCATCCATTCATTCTCATCCTCATCTTTTACTACTTCCAAATCCTCTCAACATTCAATCCTTAATTCATCATCTAAATCTGATTTTGGAGGCTAACATCAAAACAAATTACATATTTGGAATCCTCTCTTCATTCTCTACGTTTTGATACTAATTTCATCTCGATTGGATAACTTTCTAAAAACTCTAAATTTCATAATCTTAGTGTTCTTGACTTAAAAGTGTGTTAATTAGTGTCTATGGCTCATTGTGATGTCGTATATGTAAATAGTATGCTCGATCTTGTGATTTGACATAACTAGCATGAACTTGAAAAAGTGTTTGTTAAATCTTTGATTTTGGATGACGAAATGTGTTTAGATGTTAATGTTTGTATGCTCAAAGTGTTAGTTACTTCATTAGCTTCGTTTTGGTGTGTTGATTGACATGAAAACCTTACATTAACATGATTATGGGTTTTGAGATCTTGGTTAGGGTTTGATAGGCTTAATATGAACTTTTGATGCATCAAATGCTATGAAATGTTGTTGATAAGTGTTTGGTTGCAATGTGTGTTTGATTACCTTTAAAACGGCATATCATATGTGTGAATTGGTTTCCCGAAACTTAAAATGCATTTGATGAACTTGAAACATTGATTTTGAACGTTTAACGATCATTCGACGAGGTTTTTGTTGTCTTAAATGATGAACTTGATTTAGGAAATGTATCTAGTTGTGTTCCTTGTCAAAAGAGCTCTTCGATGATATAAGATACATGTCTTGGTTGTTTGCGGATCATAAAATGTGTTAGTTTGGTTTTTGGTTCGTGCACTTAGGAGTTTCTGCATCAGACTTGAATACCAATCTGGACGCCGTCCAGATCCTTGGACGCCATCCCAGATTTCAAAGCTGGACGCCGTCCAGATCTTTAGACCGTCCCAGCCTTCAAAGCTGGACGCCGTCCAAACAATCTGGACGCCGTCCAGATACACTTGCAGGCTCTGTCTTCGTTGGTCATTTTTCGAAAAATGTTTACTATGCTACGCACCTCCGATTCACATGTAACTTGTTCTAACGTGCTCATATATGATTAAAAACCTCAGAGAAATAGTTCGGGACCCGACCCGAACGTGTTAACTTTTTCGTTGACTTTGACCCGACCAAGTTGACTTTTAATCAAACTTAACCAAATGTTTGTGCAAATCGTTCTAACATGCTTTTATACTCGTATCTTGCATGAAACATGACAATTTGACTCACATGTTGTAGTATTCGAGTCGTAACGAGCCATAGGACTAATTGAACATCTTTGACCTATCGTGTTTACCGTTATTGATACAACCTATTGTTTAGGTCAAGACTAGCATTGTTCTTTGCACACGTTTACTTGTTGAAGTACTTTACTACTCGTGCACTCAAGGTGAGATCATAGTCCCACTTTTACTCTTTTGAAACTTACATTTGGGATGAGAAAACATAAACGTTCCTTTTTAACTAAGTGAACACAAGTACAGGAAAACAAACATTCTACATACGAGTTTAGAACAAAAATCCTCAATTCGATTATCATTAGTTACACTTGCCGGGTGTAAGCGAGAACTTATGTTATATGGCCATATGGGTTTGACAAACCCTCATTCAAACGGTTCGCTACCGTTTACGAATGAAATATATTTTCGAGAAACAGTGTATGTTCTAGCACTAAGGTGATGGGGTTCTATGGAAGGAATGTTAAGCATTGATAATTGGGTGCTCGTGATAACAAATTTTTTTTGGAATGGTTAACTATTATTGAAATGTTATAAATCTTGTGGTTCATTTGTACTTACTTACTTAAACCTATGATTTCACCAACGTTTTCGTTGACAGATTTCTATGTTTTTCTCAGGTCCTTGAACGATACATGATACATGCTTCCGCTCATTATTTGATACTTGCATTGGATGTCGAGTATATATGCATACATGGAGCGTCTTTTGGCTACTTTTAAATTGTGTCGCATAAGTTTCATTTGTACTTATAACTTTGTAACGTAAATTGTGGTGGAACTATTCTTGTAAACTTTGAACAATCTTTACATTTGAAATGAATGCGACATATCTTTTGGTCAAACGTTGTTTTAAAGACTTATGACCACGTAACGGGACCTAAGTAGACGGCGCCGTCAATGGCGATTTTGTCGGGTCGCTACAGATGGTATCAGAGCGTTGGTTGTAGGGATTTAGAGTTCATTGGTGTCAACCTCGAGTCATAGGGTACATTGGTGAGTCTAGACTACAACCGGCATATAGACTTGAAGTAGGAATTACTTGACTACTTGTGCATTTATACTCGAACGCTTCTACTCAGATCTACTCTTAGTTCATCTTAATCTCACGTTGTTTAAATTGATTGACACGCCACCTTGACTATATGAAATGATGTCGAATGCACATATGAATCAGGGTAATATAATTTCCGGGATTATATTACGGTGACTCATATGAACGTTCCGACATTGTGGCATAAAGAATTTAAGGCGAGTCAAGGAAAATTTTCTCTCTATCTTTATTCCATATCACGGTTAGTATTATTTAGAATACTAACCAACGGTATTCTTTTGTTTTGAAGGAACAATGGCTCCTCGCCGTGCGCCACACCGTGAAACTCTCGAAAAAGCTCTACAACGCATGATAGCCACCGCCGTAGATGCGGCCATGGCCGGTCACTCATCCAACAACAATAATAATAACAACCACAACAACAACAACAACAACAACAATGGACCCGGTAACTCAAACGAGGGATGCTCCTATAAAGCTTTCATGGGGTGCAAACCTCACACTTTCGATGGAACCGGAGGACCGGTTGCTCTCACTCGATGGTTTGAGCAAACGGAAGCCGTTTTTAGCATAAGCGGTTGTCGGGACCAAGACAAGGTCAAGTACTCCACTCACACTTTCTCCGGCGTCACTCTCACTTGGTGGAACACCTATGTACAATCGGTGGGTACCGATGAAACCCACGCTCTCTCTTGGTCCGATTTGAAAGGAAAGATGATCACCGAATACTTTCCCTGCAAGGAAACCCGAAAGCTCGAACAAGAGCTAAGAACTCTAAAAGCGGTCGGAAACGATCTCAAGGCCTATAATCAACGATTTTCTGAACTAGCCTTGATGTACCCAAACCTTGTGAACCCCGAGTCTTTAAGGGTTGAACTTTACATGGATGGTCTTCCAAAGAGCATCAAACACGGAGTAATGTCATCTAAACCCCCTAATCATCAAGAAGCTTTGAACATGGCCCGCAAATTGATAGAGACGGTGGACGAAATCGTAGTACCGGCACCTAAAGCTGAGGACAAGTCGGGTAACAACAAAAGAAAATGGGAAGCTCCCCAATCAAGCGACAACAACTTTGCCAAGAAATCTTTCACCTCCGACGGCAAGAAGGGTTATGCCGGAAATCTACCTCTTTGCAACAAATGCAACAAACATCACTTTGGCGAATGTAGTAAGCTAATTTGCCATCGGTGCCAAGGAATTGGTCATAAGACCAACGATTGTAAAAGTGCCACTCCCGTCGCTCGAAAGTGGCCCAATGCACCAAAGACGGGCACTTGTTACGAATGTGGCCAAACGGGTCATTATAGAAATGCATGCCCAAAGGAGAAAGATAACCCCAACACGCGCGGTCGAGCTTTCAACATCAACACCGAGGAAGCCCGGGATGACACTGAACTAGTCACGGGTACGTTTCTTCTCAACAATTCTTATGTCTCTTGCTTATTCGATTCGGGTGCCGATAAATGCTTTGTATCCAAGACTTTGACTCATTCTTTTAGCACTCCACCTCTTCCATTAGATACCACTTATACCATTGAAGTGGCTAACGGGAAACTATTAAGTGCCGACACATATTACCGGGGGTGTACGTTAAACATTTTGGGTAAGGAATTTGAAATTGACTTGATACCCATGGAACTAGGAAGCTTTGATGTAATAATCGGTATGAATTGGTTAGTTAAAATGAAATCTCACATCCTTTGTGATCTTAACGCAATCTGAATTCCTATCGAGAATGGTGAACCTTTGATTGTTTATGGCGATAAGAGTTGCACCAGACTCAACCTCGTTTCGTGCCTTAAAGTTAGAAAACTACTCCGTAAGGGTTGTTTTGCGATCCTTGCCCACGTTAAGAAAGTCGAGTCCGATGAGAAGCATATCGATGATGTGCCAATTGTTAGTGACTTTTCCGATGTATTTCCCGACGAATTGCCGGGTCTTCCACCTCATCGACCGGTAGAATTCCAAATCGATCTTATTCCGGGAGCCGCACCCGTAGCACGTGCACCGTATAGACTTGCTCCATCTGAAATGCAAGAATTGCAAAGTCAAATCCAAGAACTACTTGACCGTGGTTTTATCCAACTTAGCCATTCACCATGGGGTGCTCCGATTTTGTTTGTTAAAAAGAAAGACGGATCCCTACGAATGTGCATTGATTATTGTGAACTAAATAAATTGACAGTTAAGAACCGATATCCACTTCCTCACATCGATGACCTCTTTGATCAACTACAAGGGTCTTGTGTATATTCGAAAATCGATCTCCGCTCGGGTTATCATCAATTAAGGGTTAAGGGGGAAGATGTCTCCAAAACCGCTTTCCGGACTCGTTATGGTAGTTATGAATTCCTTGTCATGCCATTTGGTCTCACTAACGCACCAGCGGTGTTCATGGATCTTATGAACCGCGTGTGCAAACCGTATCTCGATAAATTCGTTATTGTGTTCATCGATGACATATTGATCTATTCTAAAAATGAAGAAGAGCACGAACAACATCTCCGACTTGTGCTTGAACTCTTGAGACAAGAACGACTTTATGCCAAATTCTCCAAGTGTGAATTTTGGTTGAAGGAAGTTCAATTTCTTGGTCATGTTGTAAGTGATCAATGTATTAAAGTCGATCCCACAAAAATCGAAGCCATTAGTAAATGGGAGACTCCTACTACTCCTACTCACATTCGTCAATTCTTGGGTCTCGCCGGGTACTATCGTAGATTCATCGAAAACTTCTCTTTAGTTGCACGTCCTCTAACCGCATTAACTCACAAGGGAAAGAAATTCATTTGGGCGACCGAGCAAGAATCCGCGTTTTAAATCTTGAAGACAAAGCTAACCACCGCTCCTATCTTGTCACTTCCCGAAGGCAATGATGATTTTGTTGTATATTACGATGCCTCGAAACATGGTTTTGGGTGTGTATTGATGCAACGGAAGAAAGTCATTGCTTATGCCTCTCGACAACTAAAAATTCATGAACGGAATTACTCGACTCATGATCTCGAACTCGGAGCAGTTGTCTTTGCACTTAAAATGTGGAGACACTATCTTTATGGAACCAAGAGTACTATCTTCACCGATCACAAAAGCCTTCAACACATCTTCGATCAAAAGCAACTAAACATGAGACAACGACGGTGGATTGAAACTTTGAACGATTACGATTGCGAGCTTCGTTACCATCCCGGGAAGGCAAACGTAGTAGCCGATGTCTTAAGTCGAAAAGAAAGAACGGTGCCTCTTCGTGTCCGAGCTTTAAACATCACCATTCACACCAACCTCAATAGTCAAATTCGTGTAGCCAAAGATGAAGCTCTCAAGAATGAAAACATCTCTCTCGAACACTTGAACGCCCTCACCTCTCGATTCGAAGTTAAAGAAACCGGACTCCGATATTTCGCCGGAAGAATTTGGGTACCTAGTTATGGGGACTTGCGAAGCCTTATTTTAGACGAAGCCCATAAGTCAAGATATTCGATTCACCCCGGTGCCAATAAGATGTACCACGACCTCAAAGAACAATATTGGTGGCCGAACATTAAAAGGGACGTCGCTACTTATGTTGGAAAGTGCCTAACTTGCTCCAAAGTCAAAGCCGAACATCAAAGACCGTCCGGACTACTTCAACAACCCGAAATCCCGCAATGGAAATGGGAAAGGATAACGATGGATTTTATCACCAAACTACCAAAGACGGTTGGCGGTTATGATACTATTTGGGTCATTGTTGACCGACTCACCAAATCCGCGCACTTCCTAGCCATGAAGGAAACCGACAACATGAAGAAACTCGCACAACTCTACATCAAAGAAATCGTAGCCCGACACGGTGTACCCTTATCGATTATCTCCGACCGAGATGGCCATTTTGTTTCTAGATTTTGGCGTACTTTGTAAGAAGCATTGGGAACGCGTTTAGACATGAGCACCGCATATCATCCACAAACCGACGGACAAAGCGAACGCACAATTCAAACCTTGGAAGACATGCTACGAGCTTGCATTGTCGACTTTGGAAAAGCTTGGGATAAGCACTTGCCTCTCGCCGAATTCTCCTACAACAATAGTTATCACGCGAGTATTAACGCCGCACCATTCGAAGCATTATATGGCAGAAAATGTCGTTCTCCTCTTTTTTGGGCCGAAGTAGGCGACAAACAAATCACCGGTCCCGAACTTATTCATGAAACAACCGAGAATATCGTTCAAATCCGAGATAGGCTTAGGACGGCCCGTAGTCGTCAAAAGAGCTATACCGACACTAGACGCAACGACCTCGAATTCCAAGTCGGTGATCGCGTAATGTTAAAAGTCGCACCTTGGAAAGGTGTAATTCATTTCGAGAAACGCGGGAAGCTAAATCTGCGGTATATTGGTCCTTTCGAAATCTTGGAGCGTGTTGGAACCGTTGCTTATCGTTTAGATCTTCCGCCTCAACTGAGTTCCGTTCATCCTACTTTCCATGTATCTAACTTGAAAAAGTGTTTAGCCGAACCCGAACTCGTCATCCCTCTCGAGGAGCTTACTATCGATGACAAACTTCATTTTGTGGAGGAACCGGTTGAAATTGTGGACACCTCCATCAAAACGTTAAAACAAAGCCGAATTCCAATTGTCAAGGTCCGTTGGAATGCCGAAAGGGGACCCGAGTTTACTTGGGAAAGACAAGATCAAATGCAAAGGAGGTATCCTCATCTATTCGTGAATTCGGAAACGCAAAATCTCGAGGAAGAAACAACGACTACTACGCCTACTTAAATTTCGGGACGAAATTTCTTTTAAGGAGTAGGTAATGTAACATCCCACCTTTTTCCGTTTACTTTTCTGTTATACTATTTTAAACTCCGTTATATGTTTATAACATCTCCCGTTAATACGCGTTTTAAATTATCTCGTTTAGGTAATTCACGCACCCGAACGAAAGTTGAGGGACTAAACTTGAAAAGGGATCAAACCCTTGATTAGGTCAAAGGGTCAAACCCCTTTCATCCATTCATTCTCATCCTCATCTTTTACTACTTCCAAATCCTCTCAACATTCAATCCTTAATTCATCATCTAAATCCGATTTTGGAGGCTAACATCAAAACAAATTACATATTTGGAATCCTCTCTTCATTCTCTACGTTTTGATACTAATTTCATCTCGATTGGGTAACTTTCTAAAAACTCTAAATTTCATAATCTTAGTGTTCTTGACTTAAAAGTGTGTTAATTAGTGTCTATGGCTCATTGTGATGTCGTATATGTAAATTGTATGCTCGATCTTGTGATTTGACATAACTAGCATGAACTTGAAAAAGTGTTTGTTAAATCTTTGATTTTGGATGATGAAATGTGTTTAGATATTAATGTTTGTATGCTCAAAGTGTTAGTTACTTCATTAGCTTCGTTTTGGTGTGTTGATTGACATGAAAACCTTACATTAACATGATTATGGGTTTTGAGATTTTGGTTAGGGTTTGATAGGCTTAATATGAACTTTTGATGCATCAAATGCTATGAAATGTTGTTGATAAGTGTTTGGTTTCAATGTGTGTTTGATTACCTTTAAAACGGCATATCATGTGTGTGAATTGGTTTCCCGAAACTTAAAATGCATTTGATGAACTTGAAACATTGATTTTGAACGTTTAACGATCATTCGATGAGGTTTTTGTTGTCTTAAATGATGAACTTGATTTAGGAAATGTATCTAGTTGTGTTCCTTGTCAAAAGAGCTTTTCGATGATATAAGATACATGTCTTGGTTGTTTGCGGATCATAAAATGTGTTAGTTTGGTTTTTGGTTCGTGCACTTAGGAGTTTCTGCATCAGACTTGAATACCAATCTGGACGCCGTCCAGATCCTTGGACGCCGTCCCAGATTTCAAAGCTGGACGCCGTCCCAGCCTTCAAAGCTGGACGCCATCCAAACAATATGGACGCCGTCCAGATACACTGGCAGGCTCTGTCTTCGTTGGTCATTTTTCAAAAAATGTTTACTATGCTACGCACCTCCAATTCACATGTAACTTGTTCTAACGTGCTCATATATGATTAAAAACCTCAGAGAAATAGTTCGGGACCCGACCCGAACGTGTTCACTTTTTCGTTGACTTTGACCCGACCAAGTTGACTTTTAATCAAACTTAACCAAATGTTTGTGCAAATCGTTCTAACATGCTTTTATACTCGTATCTTGCATGAAACATGACAATTTGACTCACATGTTGTAGTATTCGAGTCGTAACGAGCCATAGGACTAATTGAACATCTTTGACCTATCGTGTTTACCGTTATTGATACAACCTATTGTTTAGGTCAAGACTAGCATTGTTCTTTGCACACGTTTACTTGTTGAAGTACTTTACTACTCGTGCACTCAAGGTGAGATCATAGTCCCACTTTTACTCTTTTGAAACTTACATTTGGGATGAGAAAACATAAACGTTCCTTTTTAACTAAGTGAACACAAGTACAGGAAAACAAACATTCTACATACGAGTTTAGAAGAAAAATCCTCAATTCGATTATCATTAGTTACACTTGCCGGGTGTAAGCGAGAACTTATGTTATATGGCCATATGGGTTTGACAAACCCTCATTCAAACGGTTCGCTACCGTTTACGAATGAAATATATTTTCGAGAAACAGTGTATGTTC
This sequence comes from Rutidosis leptorrhynchoides, assembly GCF_046630445.1. Classification (NCBI taxonomy): domain Eukaryota; kingdom Viridiplantae; phylum Streptophyta; class Magnoliopsida; order Asterales; family Asteraceae; genus Rutidosis; species Rutidosis leptorrhynchoides. Next base: position 308,606,478 of record NC_092339.1, on the reverse strand, counting down.
TAGCACTAAGGTGATGGGGTTCTATGGAAGGAATGTTAAGCATTGATAATTGGGTGCTCGTGATAACAAATTTTTTTTGGAATGGTTAACTATTATTGAAATGTTATAAATTTTGTGGTTCATTTGTACTTACTTACTTAAACCTATGATTTCACCAACGTTTTCGTTGACAGATTTCTATGTTTTTCTCAGGTCCTTGAACGATACATGATACATGCTTCCGCTCATTATTTGATACTTGCATTGGATGTCGAGTATATATGCATACATGGAGCGTCTTTTGGCTACTTTTAAATTGTGTCGCATAAGTTTCATTTGTACTTATAACTTTGTAACGTAACTTGTGGTGGAACTATTCTTGTAAACTTTGAACAATCTTTACATTTGAAATGAATGCGACATATCTTTTGGTCAAACGTTGTTTTAAAGACTTATGACCACGTAATGGGACCTAAGTAGATGGCTCCGTCAATGAAGATTTTTTCGGGTCGCTACAATATGCATCAAGGACGAGAACCATGATGAACATCAAGCACCAAGACCACCGGAACCCACTTAAACTTACTGTTTCTGTCCAAAACCTACTGACCTGCTGTTTCTGTAACCGACCAGAAGACCTGGGCTATTCTAACCATGATTTTTAGATAGATCTTTTCGAGTAGATAACTTTTCATATAGGACTCGTCTTAATCCGAGTTACGGTTTAGGATTTATGGTCCTCCGAGCTCACCAACTTTTGTGTTGAAATTTTTAAGCATGTTTTTCTCAGGTGCTTGAGGTTAGCTTCCGCTGTGTACTAGACGTGCTGTAGACACCCGCTGCTTAGAGTTGCTATCGCATGAACTACTTTATTTTGCATTCAAACATTCGTACTTTTGAACTATGACTTGTAACGACCATTGTGGTCACATACACTTATTATTTGCTTCTACTTAGTGAAGCATGATTTTGGGTTGTAAAACATTAGATGTCAGTTATGACGTCACTTTATTATTGAATGCAAACTCTTTTTGAAAACGCATATAGTACTTAACCTTGTAATGATCCTGTTGTTGATGATTCGTACACGATGGTTTTGTACGGGGCATCACATTTGGTATCAGAGCCAGGTTGTAGGGAATTAGGTTGCATTAGTGAGTCTAAGACCGACCCGAATAGGATTCACTAATAGGACTAATCTACAACTTGCTAGTTTACTTGTTTCCGCTGAGCTTACTACATGCTAATGCTTACTTTTTCTGCTATATGCCGTATGCTACTACATGATATCACTACTGCATGATGCTACTTGCTTTTGATTGCATGCTACTTTCATACGAATTGCTGTTATTGCCATGCTAGTTACTGTTATACATGATTTAAACTGTTGGCCTATTAATTGCTTGCTTTATGACATACTGACATGGAAAATTTATTTTTCCTTGTTCAGATGTCGGATGTTCCACCTACTGGCATTTCGGGCAGTACAGACTCAGACCCCGTCGCCCTACCTACTGCTACACCTGCTGCTGCTACTGCCGATACACCGGCCCCGACACCCACTAGTGATCCCGGCGCTTCTACTTCCGGAGCTGGTACTAGTGCACCTGCCCCAGTGTCTGCTCCCAGACCCTCGAGGTCACAGCCCCGCATTGGTGGTATTGAGATCCCCGCGGAGTTCGGGGAAGGGCCGTTTCATAACCACATGCGCACGCCTTGCCGACGCACTCCCGACGGACGTTTAGTCGTGATTCCGCCAGGCAGACACAGACAGATGTTGGCCGCCTTCGGACGCTTCGGATTACCAGCTCAGCCACCAGTGTCACCACCACACGATTTGGATGACTCATCATCCGCCGATTCTTCATCATCAAACGACTCCAGCGATGATGAGGATCCTGCTGATAGACCTATTCAGGCACCCTCCACCCCGCCGAAGAAGCGGTACCGTTTTGAAGGCACCGTCATTCCAGGGGTGAATGGAGGTCGTGCTTTTACTGATGCATTTGGCCATCGTCGTAGGGTTACTACTCGTAAACGAGTTGTGCCATACCCTGCCGACCCACAGATACGTAAGGTTCCCCGTTACGTATTGACTATTCCTAGAACCGTACCACCTAGATTTAGATACGGACCACTTACATCTAGGGACGTACCGTCTACATCCGGAGCCAGACCATCTACATCAGCACCACTGGCACCACTGGCACCACCCGCCCCACCTGCACCGCCTGCCCCACCAGCTCCCTCTAACGAGGAACTGATGAGGGAGGTTGAGACTCTCCGAGCTCGAGTCACTGAGCTCGAGGAGCAGTTGGCTCGAGGAGCAGTTCACCCGCCTTCACCGTAGGACCTTGTATTTAGATTTCATGATGTAATCTAGATATAGTTTCATGTATTTTATATGTATTGTACGAACTTATTCAGATGTATGAAACTTATTATTATTAATGAATGAAACTTTGCGTTATTTAATTCTTGCACGATGTTCTATTTACATTGCTGTAAGATGATTCTGTGGTATTTGTACCTAGATGCATTATTTAATAACATTGTGATGTTTTGATTCCATGTTGGTCACTATATACTGTATTATTACTACTAGCATACTGGATTTTGACTTGAGTCAAAATTTTGTTTAGAATACCATGGCTAACGGAAGATCCACACCTATCGCCGCCCAGATTGAGGACATGATCAACGAACGGGTCGCTGCAGCCCTAGCAGAAAGAAATCTCGAAGCTCCACCGCCACCACCACTGGTTATTCCACCCGTTCAAAATGGGTGTACATACAAGGAATTCCAGAGCTGCAAACCGCATAACTTCAGCGGCACCGAGGGACCAGTTGGTCTCACCAGATGGTTCGAAAAACTTGAATCAGTATTCCGAGTTAGCAACTGTTCGGAGGACAATAAGACCAAGTTTGCATCTTGCACGCTATATGACGGCGCGCTAACGTGGTGGAACACGTTAGCTCAAGCGAAAGGTATCGATGAGGCGTATGCTACGCCATGGGAGGAATTCAAGGCGGCTATGATTGATGAGTATTGTCCGAGAACCGAAATTCAGAAGATGGAAATTGAATTCATGCAGCTGAAGGCCGTAGGGAACGACCTTAACAGTTACAATCGTAGGTTTTTGGAGTTAGCACTGACGTGTCCGACCATGGTCACCCCCGAATTCAAGCGCATGGAGAAATACTTCTCGGGACTCCCTAAGTCCATCAAAGGAAACGTCACCTCATCCAAACCACCGAATGTTCCCGAAGTAATGCGCATGGTGCATACTCTCATGAATCAGATTCTTATTGATGAGCCGGAGAAGGCTAAGTTTGAGGCTGGTAGTAGCGAAAAGAGGAAATGGGACAACAACCACAACAACCACAACAACAACCACAATAACAACAACAACAGGGGGAGAAACTACGATCAAACCCCCGCCAAGAGGCACAACAATGGTGGAAACCCTAATCCCAACACCAACCCGAACTACAAAGGAACCTTACCACAATGCAAGTGATGCTACAAACACCACACTGGGTATTGCAATGTTGTCTGTGAGAAGTGCCAACGGGCTGGGCACATCGGGAAGGACTGCAAGGTCACTACTTTGAATGGGAATCCAAACACCAATGGACCGAAGAAGTGCTACGAATGCGGACAGACGGGCCATTTCAGAAATGCGTGCCCAAACAAGCGAAAAGACGGAGGACCACCGCGAGGTAGAGCTTTCAATGTTAATGCAAGGGACGCACGCGATAACCCCGACTTGGTGACATGTATATTCACAATCAACAATCTTTTAGCTTCCGTCTTGTTTGATACTGGTGCAGATAGAAGTTATGTATGTAGACATTTTTGTGATAAGATTAATTGGTCATTAGTCCCGTTAAAAGAAAGTATGCTTGTCGAGGTCGCCAACGGTAAACTTGAAAAAGTTGACCATATTAGTCGTGGAGCTATTATCAACATAGCTGGTGCAGATTTCGAAATTGATTTGATACCTATCAAACTGGGAAGCTTTGACGTGATCGTTGGTATGGATTGGTTGAGCAAGATAAGGGCCGATATTATCTGTGGAGATAAAGCACTTCGCATACCACAAGGAGATGGCGAACCACTGGTTATCTATGGAGAGAGATGTACCTCAAAGTTGAACCTCATTAGTTGCGTGAAAGCGCAAAAGATTATGAAGAAGGGACGTTTTGCTGTCCTAGCACATGTGAAAGCGGTAGAAACTGAGGTGAAGAGCGTGAACGACGTTCGAATTGTGAATGAATTTTCCGATGTCTTCCCAGAGGAATTGCATGGATTGCCGCAGCAGAGAGTAGTAGAGTTTCAGATTGATTTAGTGCCAGGAGCTGCACCTGTAGCTCGCGCACCTTATAGACTCGCACCTTCCGAGATGCAAGAATTACAGAGTCAACTACAAGAGCTGTTAGACCGTGGGTTTATCCAACCAAGTTTCTCGCCTTGGGGCGCACCTGTGTTGTTTGTGAAGAAGAAGGATGGATCCTTCCGTATGTGTATCGACTACCGTGAACTCAACAAATTGACTATCAAGAATCGGCATCCTCTTCCACGAATTGACGATCTTTTTGATCAACTACAAGGATCAAGCGTTTATTCAAAGATCGATTTGCGATCCGGATATCACCAGCTGAGGGTGAAGGAAAGTTACGTGATGAAAACTGCATTCAGGACCCGTTATGGCCATTATGAGTTTCTCGTGATGCCATTCGGTTTGACAAATGCACCTGCCGTGTTCATGGACCTCATGAATCGTGTCTGCAAGCCTCACTTGGACAAGTTTGTTATCGTCTTCATAGATGATATCCTCATCTACTCTAAGAACGAAGAAGAACATGAGCAACACCTCCGATTAGTGCTTGAACTCTTAAGACAAGAGCAACTTTACGCTAAATTCTCCAAGTGTGAATTTTGGTTGAAGGAAGTACAATTTTTGGGTCATGTTGTAAGCGACCAGGGTATCAAAGTTGATCCTGCTAAGATTGAAGCCATCAGCAAGTGGGAGACCCCCACTACTCCGACGCATTTTCGCCAATTCCTAGGTCTCGTCGGTTATTACCGAAGATTCATCGAAGGATTTTCTCTGATTGCGCGTCCTTTGACCGCACTGACTCACAAGGGCAAGAAGTTCATTTGGGAACCCGCACACGAATCAGCATTTCAAACTTTGAAGAAGAAGTTAACCACCGTACCTATCCTATCACTTCCTGAAGGCAGTGAAGACTTTGTTGTTTATTGTGAAGCATTGAAGAGTGGTTTTGGTTGTGTACTGATGCAACGATCAAAGGTTATTGCCTATGCCTCCCGCCAATTGAAGATTTACGAGCGGAACTACACTACACATGATCTTGAACTTGGATCCGTTGTCTTTGCGCTTAAATTGTGGAGACACTATTTGTATGGAACTAAGAGCACTATCTTCACCGATCACAAGAGTCTCCAGCACATCTTTGATCAGAAGCAACTGAATATGAGACAACGTCGATGGATCGAGACGCTCAACGACTACGATTGTGAACTCCGTTATCACCCTGGCAAGGCCAATGTTGTAGCTGACGCTTTAAGCCGAAAGGAGAGGACGGCACCTCTTCGTGTTAGGGCTCTGAACATCACCATCCATTCGAACCTCAATAGCCAGATCAGAGTAGCTCAAGATGAGGCTCTCAAGGAGGAGAACATATCTCATGAACATTTGAACATACTTGTCTCTCGATTCGAGGTTAGGGAGTCTGGACTCCGATGTTATGCCGGAAGAATTTGGGTACCTTATTATGGAGATCTACGAAACCTGATACTTGATGGAGATATTCGATTCACCCTGGAGCAGGCAAAATGTACCACGACCTTAAAGAACAGTATTGGTGGCCGAATCTTAAGAAGGACGTTGCGACTTATGTTGGTAAGTGTTTGACTTGCTCAAAGGTTAAAGCCGAGCATCAGAGACCTTCTGGTTTACTCCAACAGCCAGAGATCCCACAATGGAAGTGGGAAAGGATCACAATGGATTTCATTACTAAGCTGCCGAAGATGGTGGGCGGATACGATACCATCTGGGTTATTGTTGACCGCCTTACCAAATCTGCACACTTCCTAGCAATGAAGGAAACTGATACGATGGAAAGACTTGCTCAATTATACATTAAGGAGGTTGTATCACGACACGGTGTACCTTTATCGATCATCTCCGATCGCGATCCCCGTTTTGCCTCTAGATTTTGGCGTTCTTTGCAAGAAGCCAAGGGAACTCGTCTCGACATGAGTACTGCGTATCATCCACAGACTGACGGGCAAAGTGAGCGAACGATTCAGACCTTGGAAGATATACTGCGTGCATGTGTCATTGATTTCGGAAAGGCCTGGGAAAGGTATTTGCCACTCGCCGAATTCTCGTACAACAACAGTTATCACTCGAGCATTAATGCCGCACCTTTTGAAGCATTGTATGGCCGCAAGTGCTGATCTCCTATTTGTTGGGCTGAAGTAGGCGAAAAGCAAATCACCGGACCCGAGGTAGTCCATGAAACGACGGAGAAGATTGCTCAGATCCAAGCTAGACTTAAGACTGCCCGCGATCGTCAAAAGAGTTATGCCAATCTTAAACGTAAGGACTTTGAATTCAACGTTGGTGATCGTGTAATGTTGAAGGTTGCACCTTGGAAAGGTGTGATCCGTTTTGGAAAACGTGGGAAGTTAAACCCACGATACATTGGTCCTTTTGAGATCTTGGAACGTGTTAGACCCGTTTCATATCGTTTGGATTTACCAGCACAATTGAGCTCAGTTCATCCTACCTTCCACGTGTCAAACTTGAAGAAGTGTCTTGCTGCACCTGAACTTATCATACCACTGGAAGAACTTACAATTGATGACAAACTCCACTTTGTGGAGGAACCTGTTGAAATTATGGATCGTGAGATCAAAACTTTGAAACGCAATAAGATTCCGATCGTCCGAGTATGATGGAATGCCAAACGAGGACCTGAGTTTACTTGGGAACGAGAGGATCAAATGATGCGGAAGTATCCTCACCTTTTCCCGACTCCTCCATCTACCTCAGCTTAAATTTCGGGACGAAATTTTCTTTAACAGGTGGGTAATGTAACGACCCTGGAATTTCCAACATTTATTTATTAATAATTATTATTATTAATAGGTGTGATTAAACGAATGTACATTATTACATTTACATGTTGCCATGATTGCCCGAACTTGACTTTTAAGTGCCCGAAACGTCTTTGTGACACCCGGAACCTTCACGAATAATATTTTTAGATATTATTTACATTCATGATTAAATTTATTAATCATTTTAATTAACTAAGGCTATTAGTTAGTTACTTGGGCTTTAATTGGTTTAACTTGTGATTTATTTGAACTTGGGCTTTGTTAGTGTAATGGACTCATGTTATTGGGCTTCCAAGCCCACCCTACCTTTTAAGTGGACTTAGTTAGCCCATGTCTTCAAGTGTAAGTATCATTTAGTGAGGTAACTAGTTAGTTTCATCAATTGGAATCTAGTTAACTTGTTATCCCCATGAAACCCCATCTTTTGTCCAACTTTTGAAGCTTTAACACACTAATAACCAAAGAACAACTCCCCCCTCCCTAATTGCTGCAGAAACCGTGGCCTTAGAGCCATTAGAGGGAGGTTTTGGTTTCATTTTATTCATTACTTACTTACTAGAATTCTTTCTCAAAAACACACACACATACTTGCTTCATTTCTCTCTCAATTCTTCTACATTCTTGTAAGTAACTTGAAGCATTTCTCCCTTTCTTTTTCTTGCTAAAACCGTGACCTTTCACCCTCTAATCATCATCATCATCATTTGTTGTTTGATACTTGTTGTTCATTGTTGTTAGTTACTTGTCTTTGTTAGTTAGTTATTTACATGTTGTTATGAATCAAACTCACTAGTTTGTTCATCACTTTATCTTGTATTAACAAGAACATTCAAGAACTAAACTCTCTAGTTTAGGTTCTACATATACTTTCTTTAAAGATTGCAAGTTCATGTGTTGATTAAAATCATACTTGTAGTTCTTGAAGTAAACTTAAAGTTTACTTTACTTAAAGATCAAACCTTGGTTGAATCTTTAAAAGTACGAACAAACCATGAACCTTTTACTTGTTTATTTAGTATTATTTGCACTTTAATTGTATGATTTTGGTTGTTGTTGGTCAAGTACTACAAGTTAGTCTTGATCTCATATCTCTTGGAACTAAAAGATAACTTAAAGGTTCAAGAACATGTAAATAAGTTTTCTTTAAAAATAACTTTGTATACTTATGCTTGATCTAGACTTTTGGGTCTTGGATCTTCAAGATCTAACTAAAGAACTATGTTCTACATCTTAAGATCTTGATTAGTTAGTTTACTTTCAAGTTTGTAACTTGTTATTGGCTTTAAAGTTCATGTAGGTGTTAGATCTAAGACTTTGATGTAACTTTGGTTCATCAAACTTCATACAACTCTTAAGTGAGTTGTGCTTCATGTCTTAGACTTGCACTAGGGTTATGATGGTCAAGACTTGGTTAAGATGATGTAGATACATCAATGAGTTGTACACTTGAAGCTATATGCATCAAGGACGAGAACCATGATGAACATCAAGCACCAAGACCACCGGAACCCACTTAAACTTACTGTTTCTGTCCAAAACCTACTGACCTGCTGTTTCTGTAACCGACCAGAAGACCTGGGCTGTTCTAACCATGATTTTTAGATAGATCTTTTCGAGTAGATAACTTTTCATATAGGACTCATCTTAATCCGAGTTACGGTTTAGGATTTATGGTCCTCCGAGCGTCACTATGTCTTTTAACGTTGTGCAGAAATTTCAGACCTACTCGCACTTAAACCGTCACCATGGTTAAACAAAGACGAGTTTGCTTCTGTAAATTTTACCACACTTAAGGGACTCATATACGGAGCCATGGCCACTGGTATCACCTTAATTCAGTAAGGATAGAGGCTGTGGTGACTGATCGAAGTCAGCCTTTGTTTTAAACTACTTTCATAAACGAAACCTACTTTACGTCTTTTGTTTGATGATGAATGATGATGACTTTTATGACCTTAAATACATACTTTTAAACCTATTAAGACGATTTATTGACTTAGTACTATTTGACTTAGGTTGAGGACCTTCGGACCGTTTACTTGCACACCTTTCCCGACTACTACTTTACCGCTACATATCATTGTGAGTTATAGCATTCCCTTTTTACTTTAACTTATTTTGGGAACTGAGAATACATGCGGATTTTATGTTTTACATACTAGGCACGAGTACTTAAACTTATATATTGTAGTGACCCGAACTTTTCCATGTTTATATATATTAATTGAGATTGATGTTTACATGATTAAATGTTTCCAACATGTTAAGCAATCAAACTTGTTAAGACTTGATTAATTGAAATAGGTTTCATATAGACAATTGACCACCCAAGTTGACCGGTGATTCACGAACGTTAAAACTTGTAAAAAAAACTATATGATGACATATATATGGTTATATATATAGTTAACATGATATTATGATAAGTAAACATATCATTAATTATATTAACAATGAACTACATATGTAAAAACAAGACTACTAACTTAATGATTTTGAAACGAGACATATATGTAACGTTTATCGTTGTAACGACATTTAATGTATATATATCATATTAAGAGATATTCGTACATCATAATATCATGATAATATAATAATTTAAAATCTCTTTTGATATTATAAACATTGGGTTAACAACATTTAACAAGATCGTTAACCTAAAGGTTTCAAAACAACACTTACATGTAACGACTAACGATGACTTAACGACTCAGTTAAAATGTATATACATGTAGTGTTTTAATATGTATTTATACACTTTTGAAAGACTTCAATACACTTATCAAAATACTTCTACTTAACAAAAATGCTTACAATTACATTCTCGTTCAGTTTCATCAACAATTCTACTCGTATGCACCCGTATTCGTACTCGTACAATACACAGCTTTTAGATGTATGTACTATTGGTATATACACTCCAATGATCAGCTCTTAGCAGCCCATGTGAGTCACCTAACACATGTGGGAACCATCATTTGGCAACTAGCATGAAATATCTCATAAGATTACAAAAATATGAGTAATCATTCATGACTTATTTACATGAAAACAAAATTACATATCCTTTATATCTAATCCATACACCAACGACCAAAAACACCTACAAACACTTTCATTCTTCAATTTTCTTCATCTAATTGAACTCTCTCAAGTTCTATCTTCAAGTTCTAAGTGTTCTTCATAAATTCCAAAAGTTCTAGTTTCATAAAATCAAGAATACTTTCAAGTTTGCTAGCTCACTTCCAATCTTGTAAGGTGATCATCCAACCTCAAGAAATCTTTGTTTCTTACAGTAGGTTATCATTCTAATACAAGGTAATAATCATATTCAAACTTTGGTTCAATTTCTATAACTATAACAATCTTATTTCAAGTGATGATCTTACTTGAACTTATTTTCGTGTCATGATTTTGCTTCAAGAACTTTGAGCCATCCAAGGATCCATTGAAGCTAGATTCATTTTTCTCTTTTCCAGTAGGTTCATCCAAGGAACTTAAGGTAGTAATGATGTTCATAACATCATTCGATTCATACATATAAAGCTATCTTATTCGAAGGTTTAAACTTGTAATCACTAGAACATAGTTTAGTTAATTCTAAACTTGTTCGCAAACAAAAGTTAATCCTTCTAACTTGACTTTTAAAATCAACTAAACACATGTTCTATATCTATATGATATGCTAACTTAATGATTTAAAACCTGGAAACACGAAAAACACCGTAAAACCGGATTTACGCCGTCGTAGTAACACCGCGGGCTGTTTTGGGTTAGTTAATTAAAAACTATGATAAACTTTGATTTAAAAGTTGTTATTCTGAGAAAATGATTTTTATTATGAACATGAAACTATATCCAAAAATTATGGTTAAACTCAAAGTGGAAGTATGTTTTCTAAAATGGTCATCTAGACGTCGTTCTTTCGACTGAAATGACTACCTTTACAAAAACGACTTGTAACTTATTTTTCCGACTAGAAACCTATACTTTTTTTGTTTAGATTCATAAAATAGAGTTCAATATGAAACCATAGCAATTTGATTCACTCAAAACGGATTTAAAATGAAGAAGTTATGGGTAAAACAAGATTGGATAATTTTTCTCATTTTAGCTACGTGAAAATTGGTAACAAATCTATTCCAACCATAACTTAATCAACTTGTATTATATATTATGTAATCTTGAGATACCATAGACACGTATACAATGTTTCGACCTATCATGTCGACACATCTATATATATTTCGGAACAACCATAGACACTCTATATGTGAATGTTGGAGTTAGCTATACAGGGTTGAGGTTGATTCCAAAATATATATAGTTTGAGTTGTGATCAATACTGAGATACGTATACACTGGGTCGTGGATTGATTCAAGATAATATTTATCGATTTATTTCTGTACATCTAACTGTGGACAACTAGTTGTAGGTTACTAACGAGGACAGCTGACTTAATAAACTTAAAACATCAAAATATATTAAAAGTGTTGTAAATATATTTTGAACATACTTTGATATATATGTATATATTGTTATAGGTTCGTGAATCAACCAGTGGCCAAGTCTTACTTCCCGACGAAGTAAAAATCTGTGAAAGTGAGTTATAGTCCCACTTTTAAAATCTAATATTTTTGGGATGAGAATACATGCAGGTTTTATAAATGATTTACAAAATAGACACAAGTACGTGAAACTACATTCTATGGTTGAATTATCGAAATCGAATATGCCCCTTTTTATTAAGTCTGGTAATCTAAGAATTAGGGAACAGACACCCTAATTGACGCGAATCCTAAAGATAGATCTATTGGGCCTAACAAACCCCATCCAAAGTACCGGATGCTTTAGTACTTCGAAATTTATATCATATCCGAAGGGTGTCCCGGAATGATGGGGATATTCTTATATATGCATCTTGTTATTGTCGGTTACCAGGTGTTCACCATATGAATGATTTTTATCTCTATGTATGGGATGTGTATTGAAATATGAAATCTTGTGGTCTATTGTTACGATTTGATATATATAGGTTAAACCTATAACTCACCAACATTTTTGTTGACGTTTTAAGCATGTTTATTCTCAGGTGATTATTAAGAGCTTCCGCTGTCGCATACTTAAATAAGGACAAGATTTGGAGTCCATGCTTGTATGATATTGTGTAAAAACTGCATTCAAGAAACTTATTTTGTTGTAACATATTTGTATTGTAAACCATTATGTAATGGTCGTGTGTAAACAGGATATTTTAGATTATCATTATTTGATAATCTACGTAAAGCTTTTTAAACCTTTATTGATGAAATAATGGTTATGGTTTGTTTAAAAATGAATGCAGTCTTTGAAAAACGTCTCATATAGAGGTCAAAACCTCGCAACGAAATCAATTAATATGGAACGTTTTTAATCAATAAGAACGGGACATTTCAGTTGGTATCCGAGCGTTGGTCTTAGAGAACCAGAAAATTTGCATTAGTGTGTCTTATCGAGTTTGTTAGGATGCATTAGTGAGTCTGGACTTCGACCGTGTTTTCTTTAAAAATGATTGCTTAACATTTTTGTTGGAAACTATATATTTTTAACATATGAATATTATGTGATATATTAATCTCTTAACGTGTTTGATATTATGTGATAGATGTCTACCTCTAGAACAAGTCCCATTGACTCACCTAATAATAATGAAGAGTCAAATGTAAATTGGAATGATTTGTGGACTGATTCACAAGTTCCCGAAGAGGAACCGGAAGAAGAGTCGGAACCGGAAGAAGAATCGGAACCGGAAGAAGAATCGGAACCGGATGAAGAAATAGAACCGGTGGGGGAAATAATAAAACGGTTAAGTAAAAGAAAATCCTCAACCAACCGACCAAAGTTAATTATGGTCAATGGTGTTTCCGCCAAGGAAGCAAAATATTGGGAGGATTACCAATTCTCCGATGAATCGGATTTCGACGAGAATTCCGATGATGTTATAGAAATTATCCCAACTGAATTTAAAAAGGCAAAAGAAAATAATAAGGGAAAGGGCATAAAAATAGAGAAATCTAATTCCAACCCCGATGAACTTTATATGTATCGTCAACCCCCGAAGTCCTTAAGTTGTAACAATGACCCGGGAACCTCTAAACCACCAGGTTTTTCTAAACCAATGTGGACAACGACGGCTCGTATTAGGGGAACATCATATATCCCTAGAAACTTGGCAAAACGAACCAAAACCGAAGAAGAAGAAGAAACGAGCGAGTCGGAATAAGATAGTTGTATTCGTGTGGTGTAATATATGGAATATAGTGTTCTTATGCTTTATGATATATGTAAAAATTGCTTGTATTAATAAGTATTTTTTTTATGAATCTAACTCTTGTCTATTTTACAGTTTAAAAACACAAAATGGATAGACAACCCAATATTTTAAGAGACCTACCCGGAGACATGATTGATGAAATCTTGTCTAGAGTCGGCCAGAATTCTTCGGCACAACTATTTAAGGCGAGATCAGTTTGTAAGACATTCGAAGAACGTTCCAAGAATGTCTTGGTTTATAAGAGACTTTCGTTTGAAAGATGGGGGATATCACATTGGGAAACCCATAAGTTACGATGTGTTTACTTTGACGCATATATTGCGGGGAACCCAAATGCTATTTTACGCAACGGGTTAAGAAATTATTTTGACTCAATATATCCGAATATTGGACTTCGTGATTTAGAAAAAGCGGCTAACATGCAACATAAAGAAGCATGTTATGCTTACGGATTAGTAATGTTCGCTTCTCACCAAAGTGAGAACAAGAACATCGGGCTACAACTATTAAACAAAACGTTTCCACAAGTGACGGAGTCGGTAATTGGGGTAAGAAATGAGGTTTTTAGATTATTACGGGACTGTTGGACATTACGTAACCCTCGTCCCTTTGATGACGTTACAACACGCTGTCTTATCAACGGCCATAACGGTTATGTTGCACAAGACCAAGGATGGGAAGTAGTCCTAGTAAAACCAGAATGCATGACTTGTTTCTGGACGTATGAATTACGTGTCTTTATTGCCTTTGCCGAACGACTTGTGTACTAGCTAGAATTGTCTTCACAACTATCTTGTATCAAAGTTATTGTGTGCTATATTTCATGCTTTATGTAAAATAAGCGGTATTGTAAGTTTGTAAAATATTGTATAAAAGTTTGAACGCGAAATATTTTTTACAATCAGTTTTTCATATAGAATTGTAGTAGTTGAATTGTATATTAGCTACTAAGTATGAACTTAACGGGTAGGTACTACCCGAATTTAAACTTATAAAACGCTAATATGAAGAAAAAGCTTTTATAAATGAGTTCATATTATGCTACGAAATACTATTAACTACTCTTAATATTCTGTATGATTAACTTGTTCCATTTAACTATTTTGAAGGAAATGGCACCGACTACTCGACACACCGTGAATATGAATGAAGAGGAATTCCGTACTTTTCTAGCTTCAAACATAGCCGCAGTACAGGCTGCGCTACATACCAACAATAACCTTGGATCTAGCAGTACAGGAAATCGTGTAGGATGCACCTACAAAGAATTCACTGCCTGCAAACCTTTGGAATTTGATGGAACCGAAGGACCGATCGGATTGAAACGGTGGACTGAGAAGGTTGAATCGGTGTTTGCCATAAGTAAGTGTACTGAAGAGGACAAAGTGAAGTACGCTACGCATACCTTCACAGGTTCTGCGTTAACATGGTGGAATACCTATCTAGAGCAAGTGGGACAAGATGATGCGTACACACTACCGTGGTCAGCATTCAAGCACTTGATGAACGAGAAGTACCGTCCCAGAACCGAGGTCAATAAGCTCAAGACAGAACTTAGAGGGTTACGAACCCAAGGATATGATATTACCACGTACGAAAGACGATTCACAGAATTGTGCCTATTGTGTCCAGGAGCATTCGAAGATGAGGAAGAGAAGATCGACGCGTTTGTGAAAGGATTACCGGAAAGAATCCAAGAAGATATAAGTTCACACGAGCCCGCCTCCATACAACAGGCATGTAGAATGGCTCACAAACTAGTGAACCAGATTGAAGAAAGAATTAAAGAACAGACTGCTGAAGAGGCCAATGTGAAGCAAGTCAAAAGAAAGTGGGAGGAAAACGGTGATAAGAATCACCAATACAACAACAACAGCAATTACAACAATAATCGCAACAATTATCCCAACAATCGCAACATCAATCGCAACTACAACAAACGGCCCAACAACAACAACAACAACAACAGCAACTACAACAATCATCCCAACAACAATAATAACCGCAACAACAACAACAATCAGAAGCAACTATGCCAAAGGTGTGAAAAGAATCACTCGGGGTTCTGCACCAAATTTTGCAACAAGTGTAAAAGAAATGGTCATAGCGCGGCGAAGTGTGAGGTCTACGGACCAGGGGTTAATAGAACGAAAGGAACAAATGGTGTCGGAACGAGTAATGGCGGAGCAAGTAGTGTCGGAGCAAGTTATGCCAATGTAGTTTGTTATAAATGTGGAAAACCAGGCCACATTATTAGAAATTGCCCAAACCAGGAGAACACGAATGGACAAGGCCGTGGAAGAGTTTTCAATATTAATGCGGTAGAGGCACAGGAAGACCCGGAGCTTGTTACGGGTACGTTTCTTATTGACAATAAATCTGCTTACGTTTTATTTGATTCGGGTGCGGATAGAAGCTATATGAGTAGAGATTTTTGTGCTAAATTAAGTTGTCCATTGACGCCTTTGGATAGTAAATTTTTACTCGAATTAGCAAATGGTAAATTAATTTCAGCAGATAATATATGTCGGAATCGAGAAATTAAACTGGTTAGCGAAACATTTAAGATTGATTTGATACCAGTAGAGTTAGGGAGTTTTGATGTGATAATCGGTATGGACTGGTTGAAAGAAGTGAAAGCGGAGATCGTTTGTTACAAAAATGCAATTCGCATTATACGAGAAAAAGGAAAACCCTTAATGGTGTACGGAGAAAAGGGCAACACGAAGCTACATCTTATTAGTAATTTGAAGGCACAAAAACTAATAAGAAAAGGTTGCTATGCTGTTCTAGCACACGTCGAGAAAGTACAAACTGAAGAAAAGAGCATCAATGATGTTCCCATTGCAAAAGAATTTCCCGATGTATTTCCGAAAGAATTACCGGGATTACCCCCACATCGATCCGTTGAATTTCAAATAGATCTTGTACCAGGAGCTGCACCAATAGCTCGTGCTCCTTACAGACTCGCACCCAGCGAGATGAAAGAACTGCAAAGCCAATTACAAGAACTTTTAGAGCGTGGTTTCATTCGACCAAGCACATCACCGTGGGGAGCTCCTGTTTTGTTTGTCAAGAAGAAAGATGGTACATTCAGGTTGTGTATCGACTACCGAGAGTTGAACAAACTTACCATCAAGAACCGCTACCCACTACTGAGAATCGACGACTTATTTGATCAACTACAAGGCTCGTCTGTTTATTCAAAGATTGACTTACGTTCCGGGTATCATCAAATGCGGGTGAAAGAAGATGATATTCCAAAGACTGCTTTCAGAACACGTTACGGTCATTACGAGTTTATGGTCATGCCGTTTGGTTTAACTAATGCACCAGCTGTGTTCATGGACCTTATGAACAGAGTGTGTGGACCATACCTTGACAAGTTTGTCATTGTTTTCATTGATGACATACTTATTTACTCAAAGAATGACCAAGAACACGGTGAACATTTGAGAAAGGTGTTAGAAGTATTGAGGAAGGAAGAATTGTACGCTAAGTTTTCAAAGTGTGCATTTTGGTTGGAAGAAGTTCAATTCCTCGGTCACATAGTGAACAAAGAAGGTATTAAGATGGATCCGGCAAAGATAGAAACTGTTGAAAAGTGGGAAACCCCGAAAACTCCGAAACACATACGCCAGTTTTTAGGACTAGCTGGTTACTACAGAAGGTTCATCCAAGACTTTTCCAGAATAGCAAAACCCTTGACTGCATTAACGCATAAAGGGAAGAAATTTGAATGGAATGATGAACAAGAGAAAGCGTTTCAGTTATTGAAGAAAAAGCTAACTACGGCACCTATATTGTCATTGCCTGAAGGGAATGATGATTTTGTGATTTATTGTGACGCATCAAAGCAAGGTCTCGGTTGTGTATTAATGCAACGAACGAAGGTGATTGCTTATGCGTCTAGACAATTGAAGATTCACGAACAAAATTATACGACGCATGATTTGGAATTAGGCGCGGTTGTTTTTGCATTAAAGACTTGGAGGCACTACTTATATGGGGTCAAAAGTATTATATATACCGACCACAAAAGTCTTCAACACATATTTAATCAGAAACAACTGAATATGAGGCAGCGTAGGTGGATTGAATTATTGAATGATTACGATTTTGAGATTCGTTACCACCCGGGGAAGGCAAATGTGGTAGCCGATGCCTTGAGCAGGAAGGATAGAGAACCCATTCGAGTAAAATCTATGAATATAATGATTCATAATAACATTACTACTCAAATAAAGGAGGCGCAACAAGGAGTTTTAAAAGAGGGAAATTTAAAGGATGAAATACCCAAAGGATCGGAGAAGCATCTTAATATTCGGGAAGACGGAACCCGGTATAGGGCTGAAAGGATTTGGGTACCAAAATTTGGAGATATGAGAGAAATGGTACTTAGAGAAGCTCATAAAACCAGATACTCAATACATCCTGGAACGGGGAAGATGTACAAGGATCTCAAGAAACATTTTTGGTGGCCGGGTATGAAAGCCGATGTTGCTAAATACGTAGGAGAATGTTTGACGTGTTCTAAGGTCAAAGCTGAGCATCAAAAACCATCAGGTCTACTTCAACAACCCGAAATCCCGGAATGGAAATGGGAAAACATTACCATGGATTTCATCACTAAATTGCCAAGGACTGCAAGTGGTTTTGATACTATTTGGGTAATAGTTGATCGTCTCACCAAATCAGCACACTTCCTACCAATAAGAGAAGATGACAAGATGGAGAAGTTAGCACGACTGTATTTGAAGGAAGTCGTCTCCAGACATGGAATACCAATCTCTATTATCTCTGATAGGGATGGCAGATTTATTTCAAGATTCTGGCAGACATTACAGCAAGCATTAGGAACTCGTCTAGACATGAGTACTGCCTATCATCCACAAACTGATGGGCAGAGCGAAAGGACGATACAAACGCTTGAAGACATGCTACGAGCATGTGTTATTGATTTCGGAAACAGTTGGGATCGACATCTACCGTTAGCAGAATTTTCCTACAACAACAGCTACCATTCAAGCATTGAGATGGCGCCGTTTGAAGCACTTTATGGTAGAAAGTGCAGGTCTCCGATTTGTTGGAGTGAGGTGGGGGATAGACAGATTACGGGTCCGGAGATTATACAAGAAACTACCGAGAAGATCATCCAAATTCAACAACGGTTGAAAACCGCCCAAAGTCGACAAAAGAGCTACGCTGACATTAAAAGAAAAGATATAGAATTTGAAATTGGAGAGATGGTCATGCTTAAAGTTTCACCTTGGAAAGGCGTTGTTCGATTTGGTAAACGAGGGAAATTAAATCCAAGGTATATTGGACCATTCAAGATTATTGATCGTGTCGGACCAGTAGCTTACCGACTTGAGTTACCTCAACAAATCGTGGCTGTACATAACACTTTCCACGTCTCGAATTTGAAGAAATGTTTTGCTAAAGAAGATCTCACTATTCCGTTAGATGAAATCCAAATCAACGAAAAACTCCAATTCATCGAAGAACCCGTCGAAATAATGGATCGTGAGGTTAAAAGACTTAAGCAAAACAAGATACCAATTGTTAAGGTTCGATGGAATGCTCGTAGAGGACCCGAGTTCACCTGGGAGTGTGAAGATCAGATGAAGAAGAAATACCCGCATCTATTTTCAGAAGATTCGTCAACACCTTCAACAGCTTAAAATTTCGGGACGAAATTTATTTAACGGGTAGGTACTGTAGTGACCCGAACTTTTCCATGTTTATATATATTAATTGAGATTGATGTTTACATGATTAAATGTTTCCAACATGTTAAGCAATCAAACTTGTTAAGACTTGATTAATTGAAATAGGTTTCATATAGACAATTGACCACCCAAGTTGACCGGTGATTCACGAACGTTAAAACTTGTAAAAAAAACTATATGATGACATATATATGGTTATATATATAGTTAACATGATATTATGATAAGTAAACATATCATTAATTATATTAACAATGAACTACATATGTAAAAACAAGACTACTAACTTAATGATTTTGAAACGAGACATATATGTAACGTTTATCGTTGTAACGACATTTAATGTATATATATCATATTAAGAGATATTCGTACATCATAATATCATGATAATATAATAATTTAAAATCTCTTTTGATATTATAAACATTGGGTTAACAACATTTAACAAGATCGTTAACCTAAAGGTTTCAAAACAACACTTACATGTAACGACTAACGATGACTTAACGACTCAGTTAAAATGTATATACATGTAGTGTTTTAATATGTATTTATACACTTTTGAAAGACTTCAATACACTTATCAAAATACTTCTACTTAACAAAAATGCTTACAATTACATTCTCGTTCAGTTTCATCAACAATTCTACTCGTATGCACCCGTATTCGTACTCGTACAATACACAGCTTTTAGATGTATGTACTATTGGTATATACACTCCAATGATCAGCTCTTAGCAGCCCATGTGAGTCACCTAACACATGTGGGAACCATCATTTGGCAACTAGCATGAAATATCTCATAAGATTACAAAAATATGAGTAATCATTCATGACTTATTTACATGAAAACAAAATTACATATCCTTTATATCTAATCCATACACCAACGACCAAAAACACCTACAAACACTTTCATTCTTCAATTTTCTTCATCTAATTGAACTCTCTCAAGTTCTATCTTCAAGTTCTAAGTGTTCTTCATAAATTCCAAAAGTTCTAGTTTCATAAAATCAAGAATACTTTCAAGTTTGCTAGCTCACTTCCAATCTTGTAAGGTGATCATCCAACCTCAAGAAATCTTTGTTTCTTACAGTAGGTTATCATTCTAATACAAGGTAATAATCATATTCAAACTTTGGTTCAATTTCTATAACTATAACAATCTTATTTCAAGTGATGATCTTACTTGAACTTATTTTCGTGTCATGATTTTGCTTCAAGAACTTTGAGCCATCCAAGGATCCATTGAAGCTAGATTCATTTTTCTCTTTTCCAGTAGGTTCATCCAAGGAACTTAAGGTAGTAATGATGTTCATAACATCATTCGATTCATACATATAAAGCTATCTTATTCGAAGGTTTAAACTTGTAATCACTAGAACATAGTTTAGTTAATTCTAAACTTGTTCGCAAACAAAAGTTAATCCTTCTAACTTGACTTTTAAAATCAACTAAACACATGTTCTATATCTATATGATATGCTAACTTAATGATTTAAAACCTGGAAACACGAAAAACACCGTAAAACCGGATTTACGCCGTCGTAGTAACACCGCGGGCTGTTTTGGGTTAGTTAATTAAAAACTATGATAAACTTTGATTTAAAAGTTGTTATTCTGAGAAAATGATTTTTATTATGAACATGAAACTATATCCAAAAATTATGGTTAAACTCAAAGTGGAAGTATGTTTTCTAAAATGGTCATCTAGACGTCGTTCTTTCGACTGAAATGACTACCTTTACAAAAACGACTTGTAACTTATTTTTCCGACTAGAAACCTATACTTTTTTTGTTTAGATTCATAAAATAGAGTTCAATATGAAACCATAGCAATTTGATTCACTCAAAACGGATTTAAAATGAAGAAGTTATGGGTAAAACAAGATTGGATAATTTTTCTCATTTTAGCTACGTGAAAATTGGTAACAAATCTATTCCAACCATAACTTAATCAACTTGTATTATATATTATGTAATCTTGAGATACCATAGACACGTATACAATGTTTCGACCTATCATGTCGACACATCTATATATATTTCGGAACAACCATAGACACTCTATATGTGAATGTTGGAGTTAGCTATACAGGGTTGAGGTTGATTCCAAAATATATATAGTTTGAGTTGTGATCAATACTGAGATACGTATACACTGGGTCGTGGATTGATTCAAGATAATATTTATCGATTTATTTCTGTACATCTAACTGTGGACAACTAGTTGTAGGTTACTAACGAGGACAGCTGACTTAATAAACTTAAAACATCAAAATATATTAAAAGTGTTGTAAATATATTTTGAACATACTTTGATATATATGTATATATTGTTATAGGTTCGTGAATCAACCAGTGGCCAAGTCTTACTTCCCGACGAAGTAAAAATCTGTGAAAGTGAGTTATAGTCCCACTTTTAAAATCTAATATTTTTGGGATGAGAATACATGCAGGTTTTATAAATGATTTACAAAATAGACACAAGTACGTGAAACTACATTCTATGGTTGAATTATCGAAATCGAATATGCCCCTTTTTATTAAGTCTGGTAATCTAAGAATTAGGGAACAGACACCCTAATTGACGCGAATCCTAAAGATAGATCTATTGGGCCTAACAAACCCCATCCAAAGTACCGGATGCTTTAGTACTTCGAAATTTATATCATATCCGAAGGGTGTCCCGGAATGATGGGGATATTCTTATATATGCATCTTGTTATTGTCGGTTACCAGGTGTTCACCATATGAATGATTTTTATCTCTATGTATGGGATGTGTATTGAAATATGAAATCTTGTGGTCTATTGTTACGATTTGATATATATAGGTTAAACCTATAACTCACCAACATTTTTGTTGACGTTTTAAGCATGTTTATTCTCAGGTGATTATTAAGAGCTTCCGCTGTCGCATACTTAAATAAGGACAAGATTTGGAGTCCATGCTTGTATGATATTGTGTAAAAACTGCATTCAAGAAACTTATTTTGTTGTAACATATTTGTATTGTAAACCATTATGTAATGGTCGTGTGTAAACAGGATATTTTAGATTATCATTATTTGATAATCTACGTAAAGCTTTTTAAACCTTTATTGATGAAATAATGGTTATGGTTTGTTTAAAAATGAATGCAGTCTTTGAAAAACGTCTCATATAGAGGTCAAAACCTCGCAACGAAATCAATTAATATGGAACGTTTTTAATCAATAAGAACGGGACATTTCATATATGTGTGGGTTATACAACGGCATAAACATTCCCTTTAGCTCGGTAACGTTTAATCATTGGTTTTTGAACCGTGAACGCGAATCTTAGATATGGATCCATAGGGTTTGACATCCCCACTCGGGCTAGTAGCACTAGCATTTAACGAGTGTTTAATACTTCGTAGACATACGCACTTGCCAAGTGTACTTTCAGGGAGTATAAACGTTAAGTTAGTTACCAAGTGCCCACGGTTAACATATACTTTATCATACTGTTTTGAAACGCTCGTTGTAGCACTGAAATCTCGTGGCCTACCTTACATACTGTTATACTTAAACTATAGCTCACCAACCTTTGTGTTGACGTTTTTAAGCATGTTTTTCTCAGGTGCTTGAGGTTAGCTTCCGTTGTGTACTAGTCGTGCTGTAGACACCCGCTGCTTAGAGTTGCTATCGCATGAACTACTTTATTTTGCATTCAAACATTCGTACTTTTGAACTATGACTTGTAACGACCATTGTGGTCACATACAATTATTATTTGCTTCTACTTAGTCAAGCATGATTTTGGGTTGTAAAACATTAGATGTCAGTTATGACGTCACTTTATTATTGAATGCAAACTCTTTTTGAAAACGCATATAGTACTTAACCTTGTAATGATCCTGTTGTTGATGATTCGTACACGATGGTTTTGTACGGGGCATCACATAAAACCTAACCCTAACTTTTTCATTTTTATTCATTTTTACTGTTTTCGATGTTATTATGATTGTATAGTACTTGTGTATTGTTGTATTGATGATTGTATCCGTAGAAATGCTCGTTTATGTATGTTTTCGGTTTGATTTAATTGGGACAACGAACTATTTGATGAAATCAGTAAACTTAACAATGGTTTTTGATAAAATAAAGTGTTTAGATGAGTTCCTCTCATCAAGACAATAATTTTGGACTTTGGATTCATGTTATTTCGAGTTTCGAATCAAAAGTTATGCTTGATTTAGTGTTTTAATGAGATTAAAATGTAAAAACGAATATGATCAGTTGGGGTCCGACTTTGTGACCATTTTTGAAGGCTCTAGGGTGTACTAGTGGGTTAGGATTGATGATTGGATGAACATTCATATTCGGGTCATCGAAATCCGAGCCACGGATCACCCGGAATGGCTAAAACAAGATTTTAAACGGATTAATGGTTTAGGTTGGTTCATGGCTGTTTTTCATGACTCATGAACTGACCTTAGGGTGTTCTTGAGTGCACTAATGTGTAAGATTATTTGGTTAGATGAAGATATATATAAAATTCGTCGAAAACCGACACCCGAGGCTCAAGATATGACCCGACGAACTTTTAATTAAACTTATGGTTATAAAATTTGAACTTATGATATAAATAATGATTTTCATTATTATTAAAT
Source organism: Rutidosis leptorrhynchoides (assembly GCF_046630445.1). NCBI lineage: Eukaryota > Viridiplantae > Streptophyta > Magnoliopsida > Asterales > Asteraceae > Rutidosis > Rutidosis leptorrhynchoides. The sequence goes on along the minus strand of NC_092339.1, from coordinate 308,582,652 downwards.
TACTTATGATATAAAAGTAGTTAAATTTAATTAAGACTTATGATATATATTAATTATATCATTTATTAATTACATTATGTTTAATTATACTTTTAATTAAACTTATGTTTAATAATACTTTTATTATTAATGAAAAATACTTGTGATAAGTATTAAACTTATATTATGGGATTATTACATTAAAACTTATAAATATTAATTAATTATTTAATTATTATAAGGCTTAGTTATTATTTAATTATAATTTAATTATTAAATACTTATGATTTAATAATTATAATTAAATACTTATGATATGATTAATAATTCATTATTAATTAATAATACTTATGATATGATTAAAATTTATTATTATATAATAATACTTATATTATGTTTAATATTTAATTAATTAATTAAATACTTATGTTATAATAATTATATCATTTAAACTTATGTTAACTTTATAATTCAATTTAATTTAATTAAACTTATGATATGACATTACTATTCATATATGACTTTAAATAACATTATAACTTATATTATTAATATAATCTATACTTTAAAATTCAAGGTTGACTAAGTTTGACTAAGTTTGACTAAGGTTGACTTTCGGTTGACTTTGACTTTTAGTTGACTTTTGTTGACTTTCTAATTAGAGAAACTTTCCCAAGTTAAAAACTTTCCAAAAATAGTAGCTTTCTAAATATGGAAACTTTCCTTAAATAGAAACTTTTCCAAAAATAGAAACTTTCCAAAAATAGAATTTTTCCAGAAATGGAAACCTGCCAAAAATAGAAAGTACGTGTTAAACGCTGTCCTGATCATACCGAATCATACTGAGTGTTGTTCTATGCTTATTTGCAACAGGTACTATAGCTATCATACTAACACTTGACCTAAGTTAGTTATTTATATCGACCTGCTTTATTTATAGGTCAGCGTTGTGATCATTCTTGATCACTTTATCATTTGCTGCTCACGTTTATGTGTTGTTACCTCGTTTACGTTAAGGTGAGTTATAGTCTCATTTTTCATACTATTTAAAGTATTTTTGGGATGCGATTACATGCATTTTGTTTTACGTTTAGACACAAGTGGCAATTAAATTTAAATTATTCATTATGAGTTGAACGAAAATATTCCCTAGTCTGGTAACTGTAATCACTGGTTTCTACTGGTGAACGCGAATCCTATGGATAGATCTATCGGGCTTGACAGCCCCATTTCAAGCTAGTCGCACTAGCAATTTATAATCGAAATGTATTAGTACTTCGTTTTTAGTTGAAGATATACCTGTTCAGTGTATATTGTGTTTGGTAAGGGTATGAATGTAACGACCTGACAAAATCGTCATTGACATCGCCGTTAACTTAGGTCCCGTTACATGGTCATAGTCCCTAAATGAGACGCGTTTGACCAAAATTATGTTGCATTCATTTGAAACGTGCAAGACTTGTAAAGTTTAAGTTTACAAAAGTAAAAAGTATAAATGAAACAATTTGCGACATAATATAAGTTGTAAATCTCAAATGCTATTAATAGCGTATGTATGTATGTATACTTGACCCCAAGCAAGTAATCAAAGTGTGCGCATGTATGCTTGACCTCAAGCAAGTAATCAAAGTGTATGCATGTATGCTTGACCCCAAGCAAGTATAAGTGTACGCGGAAGCATGTATCAAGTAGCCAAGTATGAACCTGAGAAACATATAGAAAACTGTCAACGAAAAACGTTGGTGAAATCATAGGTGTATTTGTAAACGTTGTTTTTGAACCACAAGATTTTTGTATAGTTGATTATCCAAATCGTTTGCATTCCAAAAGTAAGTTCGCGAGCACCCAATTATCAAGACTTAACTGTTTTGTACCCTGTTACGTAGTGTTAGAACATACACTAAACCCGAAAATATATTTTATCCGCTAACGATAGCGAACCGTCCGAATGGGGCTCGTCAAGCCCATGTGATCACATAATATAAGTTCTCGCTTACACCCTGCAAGTGTAACTAATGATAATTAAATTGAGACTTTTTGTTCTAACTCGCTGTGGAATGTTTGTTTTCGTACTTGTGTTCAAAGTATAAAAGTATAAACCGTATATGTTTCTCATCCCAGGATTTAAAGTATAAAAGTTGTTGAAAAGATGGGACTATGATCTCACCTCGAGTGCACGAGTATAAAGGTACTTCACAAAGTAAACGTGTGCATGAAAGTTGTTTAGCCTTGACCTAAACAAGTAAGTTGTATCAATTGACGATTACGACACAAGGTAGGGCGAAATGTGTTCAATTAGTCCTACGGCTCGTTACGACTCGATTAATATAACATGTGAATCAAGTTGTCAAGTTTCATGCAAGATATAAGTATAAAAGCACGTTGGAACGATTGCAATAGTGTTTGGTTAAGGTTATCTTTCTATTAAAGTTTGGTCAAAGTCAAAGTCAACGAGGTCGGGTCAGGTATCCGACAATTTTTCTAAGTTATATATTCATATATGAGCATGTTAGAACAAGTTACATGTTACTCAGAGGTGCGTAGCATAGTTAGAATTAAACGGCAAACGACCAAACAAAGCAGAAATTTGTAGTTCATCTGGATGGCATCCAAATAGGCTGGACGACGTCCAGATGTGAAAGCCAGGACGGCGTCCAAGATATGGGACGATGTCCCAATGAACTACAGGTTGCTGAAGCTGAAATTTGACAAGTCTCGAACCAAACTCATTTCAAACACAACTTATGAATCGAAAACACTCAAGACACGTATCTTATATCGTTGGAAAGGTATTTTGATGAGGATTGCAACTAAATACATATCATCAAACAATTACATAATTTAAAATGACCAAATCCTCGTCGAATGATCATTAAAAGTTCATCACTAAAGTTTCAAGTTCGTAAAACGTATTTCATGATTCGGGCAACCAATTTACATGTATTATATGCCGTTTCGAAGGTAATTTAACATACATTGCAATTAAACACTTTCTAACAACCTCTCATGGCATTCAAGGCATCAAAAGTTCATTTCAAAAGCTATCAAACCCTAACCAAGAATCACAAAATCAATAATCATGTTAATGCAAGGTTTTCATGTCATCCAACATACCAAAACGAAGCTAATGATGCTAGTAACACCTTTAACACACAAGGTTTAACATCTAACAACATTTAATCAACCAAAATCAAAGATTTAATAAACCCATTTCAAGTGTTCATGCTAGTTTATACAAAACAACAAGATCGAGCAAATAAATCTCAAATTCATGCTAGACTCGAGCCATAGACACTAACTAACACCATTTCAAGTCTATAAAATGAATTTGAGAAATCTAGAGCTTTTAGAAATCTTACCTCAAGTAGTGAAATTGGTACCAAAATGTAGAGGATGAAGAGAGGATCACAAAAGTACAATTTGTTTTGATGTTTGCTTGCTTGAATTGAAATAAATGATGAATATTTGAAGTTTGGTGAAAGGGTGTTCTTGGTGACTAGAGAGAAAGAAAGGAGGAGGTAGGAGAAGAAGTGAATGAGTGGATGAGATGGTGGGTTGACTAGTTGACCTAGTCAACTAGTTTGCCCACTAGCCAACTTTGGTCCCTCGAGTTTAGAAGTGGGTGCGTGAATTAACCAAACGAATTAATTTAAATACGCGAGAATAAACGGGAGATGTTATAATCGAATAAAGGAAATATTAAGAACATTAGTTAATGAAAGATTCGAATTTAGATAACGGAAGGTATTATCTAAAAAAAAGACGGGCGTTAAAAATAATTTAACGGAAAAATGCGGGATGTTACAATAAAAATGTTTAAGTGGTTACCAGGTGACTCATGGATTAATGGAATAATATTTTATGTTTTCTAACATTTGAAATCTTGTGGTCTAATGTTTATTCGTTATTTTAAAACTTATAATTCACTCAACATTTTTATTGACAGTTTACTCGCATGTTTTCACAGATACTTGATTATTTGGGCTTTCACTGTGTTAGAGAGTCTGTATGCATTTTAGCAGATAAACATTAAACTTTGCATTCTCTTTTTGGTTTGTTAAACTGTGGGTATTTGGTTGACAATGTTTTGGTAAACTTTGGATATTCTAATAAGTTGGGTTTGTTTAAACTACTTATTTTGGTAAATTTCCTTTATAGAAAGTTATTTGAAATAAAGAATGCAATGTTATTTAATAAATTCATTTAGAGTTTCGATCGAGCTGTGGGACCAAGTGACGGAGCCGTTAAGGGTACTTGACGGGCCATCACAGTTGGTATCAGATCCAGGTTGTAGGGAACTAGGCGGTCATAATGTGGTTAACCCTTGGTCTTTAGGGTGCATTAGAGTCTAGTCTACAGCCCGGCCTTTCTCGATATAGCATTATTATGCACTTCTATTCATATGAGGAATATTTATAAGTTATTGCTTATGTTGTTTCTCTATTGTATGCGGTATGTGGTTTTTCTGTTTGCAGATGTCGGCCTCAAGCAATAGTTCTGTTCCTGCTCCTGTTTCCCCGTCTGCAGCTCGTCGTCGTAGTCGGCAACCTCACATGAACGATCCAGTTAACTACTACATGGCTACTATTACTCATATGACCAGGGCATACACGCCGGAGACACGCATTGATGCTCTAAGCGACTGCCTGCGTGTTTTACCGCATGTGGATACGATGGATGAGATTAGAGCTGCTATGGATGGGTTTATTAGCTTCAAGAATGGGATCGAGTTCCAGATCCAGAAGTGTAACCGAGAGGTGGACGCTAAGTTTGAGGCTCTTGAGAGTGAGATGCGTGGTCTCAAGATGGAGTTGGAGGCGGTTAAGAGTAAGTTGAGGAAGTATGAGACTCCCGAGGAGCCTCATACCGGCCCAGCTTATCGCACCCGCTCTAAGCAGACGTGATGTGATGTTTCATGAGTGATTTATTTATTTCATAGACTTATTGTCCTTTATACATTCATTTTGGTGATGTACGGCATTTTACCGAGGATTTTGTTATGGGATATTTTCATTTATGTATGGATGGTTATTTCTTTTATAACATCTGTTTATCATTATCATATTTTTATTCTGGTGTTGTGACTCTTGGCATGTTATATTATATGCGTAATATAGTTCATGTATGTTAGATGCTATGTATGATGTATGATTTTATCAAAAGTATGTATGTATGTGGTGGCTATTTCTATAACTATCATAACTATCATGGTATTACTCATAGTGTTCATTGACTATTATTATAATGGTTAATCTTTCTGTGTTCGATCTATTCCTTTATAACACTTGAGGGATTTAATCTTGACGGAAGCGCATAAATCCAGATTGACAGTCCATCCAGGCTGCAATAAAATGTATCATGATTTGAAATCTATGTATTGGTGGCCTACTATGAAAACATACATAGCTCGTTTTGTTGAAAAATGTCATATTTGTGCACAAGTGAAGGCAGAACACCAGAAACCTTACGGTTCGTTACGTCAGTTAGAAATTCCTGAATGGAAATGGGAACATATCACGGTGGATTTTGTGACAAAGTTACCAAGAACTCATAAGCGACACGATATGATTTGGGTAATAGTTGACCCTTTGACCAAAAGTGCTCACTTTCTAGCCACTCATGAAACAGCGTCAGTAAGTGAACTCACCAAGTTGTATGTGAAAGAGATTGTTAGTCGAGATGGTGTGCCATTATCGATTGTATCAGACAGAGATTCTAGATTTGTGTCAAACTTCTGGAACAGTCTACAACAGAATTTGGGTACACGTGTAAATTTGAGTACAGCTTATCATCCCCAGACAGACGGTGAGAGTGGGAGAACGATACAGACTTTAGAGGATATGTTAAGGGCTTGTATATTAGAATACGGTGGATCATGGGATTCACATCTGCCGTTGGTCGAATTTGCGTATAACAATTCATATCATTCAAGTATAGGGATGCCTCCTTATGAAATGTTGTACGGTCGTCGTTGCAGAACTCCGACTTGTTGGTTAGAAGCCAGGGAGAAACAATTTGCAGGTCCTGAAATTGTTCAAATGACTGCCGAAAAAGTTGCTATTGCGCGAGAAATATTGAAAGCCGCTAGCGACAAGCAGAAAATGTATGCTGATCCACGTAGATGTCTGGTAACCTTTAGTGTTGGTGATGGTGTGTATCTGAAAGTTTCACCATGGAAAGGGGTTATCAGATTTGGTAAACGGGGTAAGCTTGCACCAAGGTTTATTGGGCCGTTTCTGATCAATGAGATTTTGAATGATCAAACAGTGGTTTTGGATCTTCCACCAGAATTAGCCAGTATTCATAATAATTTTAATGTGTGTTATCTACGTAAGTGTATGGTAGAAGATGAGACGCAACTTTTACCCTTAAAAGATTTAAAGGTTGATTTGAGTAAGAAGTTGGTGGAAGAGCCAATTCGTATAGTTGATCGTAAGATAACTATGTTGAGAAAGAAACAGATTCTGATGGTGTTGATGTAGTGGAAGCATAGTTTCGGATCGAATCTTACGTGGGAGACAGAAGAGTTGATGAAGACTCGTTACCCTCAATTGTTTGACCAAGACCAGATTCCGAGGACAGAATCTCTTTAAGGGGGTGGATTTGTAACAGACTGAAAACCCGAGCTAGTTGTAAGTGGACTATTTTGCCCTTAGGGTTTTATTATGTGTTTTGTATGCTTTTATTTTAATTATGTGAATAGTGTTATTTTATTATTTGGTTAAGACCAGTTTGTGACAAGGGTCACAGAACATGTTTGTTTATTTAATTTGGACTCCGTTAGGGCCGATTAACGAGGTACGTAAGATTTCAAACAACTTATAAATACCCGTGTGTGATGGGGTATGAGATTTTAACCTCAATGAAGTGTATTGTGTAGCCCTTCTTCTCTCATTTTCCCTACCTCTCTAGAAAATTCCCAAACCAAACCGTACCTACTTCATCTTCACCATCACACCCTAGATTGCTAATTAGTGATCTAGAGCTCAAATCTTGTGTATCATCTTGTTCCTTACAGTTTACTGAGTCTTTTGAGGTAAGAATCAAAGTGTTTCAAGCTCTAATCTTTGTGAAAATGGAGTTTTTGTGTTAATTTTACTAAAAGTTCAATTTGGGTCAAAATGGTTGATTTTGATATTGTTTGTGTCAAAATCTTGTGGGTTTGTGTTTATTGATGTTTAGTGTACTTGATTTGGTCTATTTTGAGGTAAGAAACGAGCTCTAGAGCAAAAAATGGTGAATTTTGGGTTAAACCCGTAGCTGTGTTCATCTTCTTCATCAGATGAACACACTCGGCCGAGTGTCTCCTGACACTCGACCAACTGTGTAGACGATCGACCGATTGAGTGACACACTCGACTGAGTGTGTATGAATTCTGACCAGATGATTTGACTTAGTCAGTCGACCGAGTGAGAAGACACTCGATCGAGTGTGTGGACACAGTCGGTCGACTGTGTAAGACAGTCGACCGTGTGTCTTTGAGGGCTGAATATTTTTTAAGTGTTGAATTATAGCTGTTATGCTGTCCGCGTATTTTATGATTTTCAGGATGTAAAATTTGAAAATGCACAAGTGTTAAGCATGCATTTTTAGCGAACGCTTTTTTACCGATTTGCTGAAAAGTGCTGTCAGTGTGTCTAATTTTGATTGGAACCCTATTCTAACTTGGTTTTTGTTGTTCTCAGGAGATAAGAACAAGCAGGAAGCTCAGAAATAATAACTGAGCAGTTGCAGGTAATTGGTGAGTGGGTCTATCTTCGGATAGCGTTTAAGTAGCATGCCATGCTACTGTGATTTACTCTTTTACCATGCTTTAAATTAGTGATATGTCTATGTTTAAATAAAGATTGCCATGCTAGTTAGATGATTGCATGCTTACTGTGATTATGTGATATTATGTGCACACTGTGTTTGGCACCAGCTAGGCTAGAGGAGGCTGGGGACTCGTAATCGGGCCTGAGGAGGTTAGAGTTCGTATGAGGTCAACCGGGCCTGAGGAAGTTGGGTCCAGGGACTACCGATTGTGGAGTATAGTATTGAATGAAGCATCCCCTTCGTTCGGATAACTATGCCGTGAATCATGTAGCAAGGACTATCGGTAGACTTTAGCCCAATCAGCTAGGAGTCATGTACTCGTACAAGCCGCCGATCCTCGTATTGTCTTTATGTTGTATGCTAGTTGGTTGTTAGCATGTTAGTGAGGTTGTTCGCATGTGTGGTGCTTATGCGATATCTGTTAGATGAAATTCCATTCACTTAGCGTTATGCTAATCCCCCACATTTCCACCCTTGCAGGTTTAGATATTACTAGTTTGGACGGGTGCTAGTGTTGAAGACATGTTTGACGTGTGAATTCTGATGTGGACTTTTGTAACATGTATTTTGTAATAAGTAACACCGTCGTGTAAACTTAAACTTAATTATGTGGATTTCTGCTGTGATTTATTTAATGTTATGACGTTAATATAAAAGTCTTCCGCTGTGTTTAAAAAAATGGCCGGTGTTACAGTCAGTTTCGCTAGCTGCACTCTCAAGGACAGTGCATTACGTGGTGGAACAATTTAATTAACAGTTTGGGTAATGATGCTGCTTATGGTTTGACTTGGAATGCCTTCAAAGAGAGAATGATCACCTGTTATCGTCTCAGGGGTGAACTTAAGAAGTTGGAGACAGAATTGAAGAACTTAAAGATGAAGGGCACCGATATCGATGCCTATGATCAAAGGTTCTTTGAATTAACGTTGTTGTGTCCAAATACCTATCTCAATGAGGATCACAAGATTGAAGCATATATTGATGGGTTATCTGAGCAGATTGAGACTGGGGTTGAGTCTAGTGAGCCTCAGACTATTGAAGCTACCATCTCTATGGCGCATAAACTAAATGATAAGATTTTGAGAAGAGTTAAGAAAGCTGCGTCTGATGCTAGTGATGAAGATGTTAAAAAGGCTGATGATGGGAAAAGGAAGTGGGATAATACCCGCAACCAGAATCAAAGTCAGCAGAAGAAACAAAATACTTCTGGTTCAAATAATCATAATCAGCATGTTTGTCCGAGATGTTATAAAGCTCACGATGGTTATTGTCCGGTTACTTGTAAAAGGTGTTCAAAGCAGGGACACATTGCTAAAGATTGTAAGGTGATCATGCCGGATACTGCTCCTCCTGCTTCAAGTGGTGGTAATAATGGTGGTAATGGTAATGAGAAGCCGAAGAATGGTGGTACTCAGAAGGTCTGTTATGAGTGTGGTAAACCTGGGCATTTCCGTGATACGTGCCCTAATAAGAAGACAACTGATAACGTACATGGAAGGGCGTTCAACATTAATTCCAGGGATGGTGAGGAAGATCCAAAACTCATTACTGGTACGTTCTCGATCAATGATTTACCGGTTTATGTACTATTTGATTCAGGGGCTGATTTAAGTTTTGTGTCAAGTAAATTTAGTCCAAAAATCAAAACTCCGTTAACTCCTCTAGACAGAACTTATGTTGTAGAGATAGCTAATGGTAAAGTGCTTACTGCTAAGACTGTGTATCGTAAGTGTAACATTAATCTGGCTGGTAGAGATTTTGAGGTAGACTTAGTACCGATTGACCTAGGAAGTTTTGACGTTGTTATCGGTATGGATTGGTTTTCTGAGAATCGTGCTGAAATCGTGTGTTATGAGAAAGCTGTTCGTATTACTAGTGTGGTTGGAGAGTCGCTGATGGTTTTTGGGGATAAGAAATGCAGATAGTTAAATCTTAGTAGCTGTTTGAAAGTTCATATATATGTTCGCAAAGGCTGTGATGCTATTCTAGCCCATGTCGTAGATTCTGATAAAGAAGAGAAGAGCGTTGTTAATGTTCCTATTGTTAGAGATTTTCCTGAGGATTTACCTGGCCTTCCGCCGCATCGAACGGTAGAATTTCAAATCAATCTTGTACCTGGTGCTACTCCTGTAGCACGTGCTCCTTATCGACTCGCTCCTTCCGAACTTTAAGAATTGTCGAGTCAACTCCGTGAGTTGTTAGACAAGGGTTTTATTCATCCTAGTTCGTCCCCTTGGGAAGCTCCTGTTTTGTTCGTTAAAAAGAAATATGGTTCGTTTCGTTTGTGTATTGATTATCGGGAGTTGAACAAGCTTACAGTTAAGAACCGTTACCCTCTTCCAAGAATTGATGATCTATTCGATCAGCTTCAAGGTTCATCCATTTATTCTAAGATCGATCTTCGTTCCGGTTATCACCAACTGCGGGTTAAAGAAACTGATGTTCTGAAAACCGCATTCCGCACCCGTTGTGGTCACTATGAATTTCTTGTTATGCCGTTCGAATTGACTAACGCACCTACTGTGTTCATAGACCTCTTGAATCGTGTGTGTAGACCCTATCCGGACAAATTCATTATCGTTTTCATCGACGACATCCTTATCTATTCCAAGAGTGATGAAGAGCACGAAGAGCATTTGAAGTTAGTGCTCGATTTATTAAGAAAAGAAGAACTCTATGCTAAGTTTTCAAAGTGTGCATTATGGCTTAAAGAAGTTCAATTTCTTGGGCACGTTGTTAGTAAACAAGGAATTCAAGTGGATCCTGCCAAGATTAAGGCGATTGAGAAGTGGGAAATTCTGAAGATTCCTACTCAGGTTCGTCAGTTTCTAGGGTTGGCAGGATATTATAGAAGGTTCATCCAAGACTTTTCACGAGTAGCGAAACCTCTGACTGCTTTAACGCACAAGGGGAAGAAATATGAGTGGAAGGATGAACAAGAGGCTTCTCTTCAAACTCTGAAGAAGAATTTAACTTCCGCTCCGATATTATCACTACCTTAGGGTAATGACGATTTTGTTGTCTATTGTGATGCATCGCGTTAGGGCTTTGGTTGTGTTCTAATGCAGCGAAAGAAAGTCATTGCTTACGCGTTACGTCAGTTGAAGATCCATGAACAGAATTATATAACCCATGATCTAGAATTGGGAGCTGTTGTGTTTGCGCTTAAGATTTGGAGACATTATTTGTATGGGGTCAAAAGTACAGTGTACACGGATCACAAAAGTCTTCAACATATCCTTGATCAGAAACAGTTGAATATGAGACAACGAAGATGGGTTGAGATGTTGAACGATTATGATTGTGAGCTCCTATATCTCCCGGGAAATGCCAATGTTGTGGCCGATGCCTTAAGTCAAAACGAGAGGGTTGAACCTCGCAGGTTTAGAGCCTTGAATATGACCATTCGAACAAACCTCACAAGGCAGATTCTTGTGGATCAACAAGAAGCCTTGAAGAGGAGAATTTTGTGAACGAGAAGGTCAGAGGCATGGGTAAGAAATTTGAGGTATGAGCAGATGGTACTCGGTATTTTGCGGGACATCTTTGGGTTCCAAAACTTGGTGATTTGCGACAACTTGTTCTATATGAAGCTCATAAGTCTAGATACTCTATTCATCATGGTTCAGGAAAGATGTATCATGATCTTAAGGTACTATATTGGTGGCCTAATTTGAAAGGTGATGTGGCTATGTATCTGGCTAAATGTTTGACATGTGCTAAGGTTAAAGTTGAACATCAGAAATCGTCCAGAATTTTGGTGCAACCTGAGATACCTGAGTGGAAGTGGGAAGGTATTACGATGGATTTTATTACGAAGTTACCGAGATTTGTGGGTGGTTATGATACCATTTGTGTTATTGTTGACCGACTCACAAAGTTAGCTCATTTCTTGCCGATTAAGGAAACAGATTCGATGGAGAAGCTTACTCATTTGTACTTGAAGGAAATTGTTTCAAGACATGGTGTTCCTGTATCTATTATTTCAGACCGAGACAATCGATTTACATCGAGGTTTTGGCAATCCTTACATGAAGCTTTGGGAACAAAATTGGATATGAACACTGCTTATCATCCACAGTCAGAAGGTCAAAGTGAGAGGACCATTCAAACGTTAGAAGACATGTTGCGAGCATGCGTTATTGATTTTGGTAATGGTTGGGATAGATATTTGCCGTTGGTTGAATTTTTCTTATAATAACAGCTATCATGTGTAGTGACCCAAACTTTTCCTTGTTTATATGTATTAAATGAAATTGATATTTATATGATTAAGTGTTTCCAACATGTTAAGCAATCAAACTTGTTAAGACTTGATTAATTGAAATAGGTTTCATATAGACAATTGACCACCCAAGTTAATCGGTGATTCACGAACGTTAAAACTTGTAAAAATCCTATGATGACATATATATGATTATATATATAGTTAACATGATATTATGATAAGTAAGTATCTCATTAGGTATTTTAACAATGAGTTATATACATAAAATTGAGTTTATTGAATTAAGAAACTCGAAACGATATATATAACGATTATCGTTATAACAACGTCTTACTAAATACATATGAATCATATTAAGATATTGATACACTATTTTTAATCATGATAAATGATAAGTAAACATGTCATTAAGTGTATTAACAATGAACTACATATGTAAAAACAAGACTACTAACTTAAGGATTTCGAAACGAGACATATATGTAACGATTATCGTTGTAACGACATTTAAATGTATATATATCATATTAAGATATATTAATATATCATAATATCATGATAATATAATAATTTAACATTTCATTAGATATAATAAACATTGGGTTAACAACATTTAACAAGATCGTTAACTTAAAGGTTTCAAATCAACATTTACATGTAATGACTAACGATGACTTAACGACTCAGTTAAAATGTATATACATGTAGCGTTTTAATATGTATTCATACACTTTTGAAAGACTTCAAGACACTTATCAAAATACTTCTACTTAACAAAAATGCTTACAATTACATCCTTGTTCAGTTTCATCAACAATTCTACTCGTATGCACCCGTATTCGTACTCGTACAATACACAGCTTTTAGATGTATGTACTATTGGTATATACACACCAATGATCAGCTCTTAGCAGCCCATGTGAGTCACCTAACACATGTGGGAACCATCATTTGGCAATTAGCATGAAATATCTCATAAAATTACAAAAATATTAGTAATCATTCATGACTTATTTACATGTAAACAAAATTATGCATCCTTTATATCTAATCCATATACCAATGACCAAAAACACCTATAAACACTTTCATTCTTCAATTTTCTTCATCTAATTGATCTCTCTCAAGTTCTATCTTCAAGTTCTAAGTGTTCTTCATAAATTCTATAAGTTTCAGTTTCATAAAATCAAGAATACTTCCAAGTTTGCTAGCTTACTTCCAATCTTGTAAAGTGATCATCCAACCTCAAGAAATCTTTCTTATTTACAGTAAGATATCTTTCTAATACAAGGTAATACTCATATTCAAACTTTGATTCAATTTCTATAACTATAACAATCTTATTTCGAGTGGAAATCTTACTTGAACTTGTTTTCGTGTCATGATTCTGCTTCAAGAACTTTCAAGCCATCCAAGGATCCTTTGAAGCTAGATTCATTTGTCTCTTTTCTATTAGGTTTATCCACAAAACTTGAGGTAGTAATGATGTTCATAACATCATTCGATTCATACATATAAAACTATCTTATTCGAAGGTTTAAACTTGAAATCACTAGAACATAGTTTAGTTAATTCTAAACTTGTTTGCAAACAAAAGTTAATCCTTCTAACTTGACTTTTAAAATCAACTAAACACATGTCCTATATCTATATGATATGCTAACTTAATGATTTAAAACCTGGAAACATAAAAAACACCGTAAAACCGGACATACGCCGTCGTAGTAACACCGCGGGCTGTTTTGGGTTGATAATTAAAAACTATGATAAACTTTGATTTAAAAGTTATTCTTCTGGGAAAATGATTTTTTTATGAACATGAAACTATATCAAAAAATCATGGTTAAACTCAAAGTGGCAGTATGTTTTTCAAAATGGTCATCAAGAAGTCATTCTTTCGACTGAAATGACTACCTCTTACAAAAATGACTTGTAACTTATATTTCTGACTATAAACCTATAATTTTTCTGTTTAGATTCATAAAATAGAGTTCAATATGAAACCATAGCAATTTGATTCACTCAAAACGGATTTAAAACGAAGAAGTTATGGGTAAAACAAGATTGGATATTTTTTGATTGTTGTAGCTACGGGAAATATTGTAACAATTCTATACAAATCATATCCTAGCTAACTTATATTGTATTATACATGTATTATAATATATTATGTAATCTTAGGATACCATAGACACGTATGCAAATGTTTTGACATATCATATCTACCCATGTATATATATTATTTGGAACAACCATAGACACTCTATATGCAGTAATGTTGGAGTTAGCTATACAGGGTTAAGGTTGATTCCAAAAATATATATACTTTGAGTTGTGATCTAGCCTGAGACGTGTATACACTGGGTCGTGGATTGATTCAAGATAATATATATCAATTTATTTCTGTACATCTAACTATGGACAACTAGTTGTAGGTTACTAACGAGGACAGATGACTTAATAAACTTAAAACATTAAAACGTATTAAAAATGTTGTAAATATATTTTGAACATATTTTGATATATATGTACATATTTGTTATAGGTTCGTGATTTGACCAGTGGCCAAGTCTTACTTCCCGACGAAGTAAAAATCTGTGAAAGTGAGTTATAGTCCCACTTTTAAAATCTAATATTTTGGGATGAGAATAATGCAGTTTTATAAATGTTTTACGAAATAGACACAAGTAATTTAAACTACATTATATGGGTGAATGATCGAAGCCGAATATGCCCCTTTTGCTTGGTAGCCTAAGAATTAGTAAACCGATATACTAATTGACGCGAATCCTAAAGATAGATCTATTGGGCCTAACGAACCCCATCCAAAGTACCGGATGCTTTAGTACTTCGAATTTATTTTTATCATGTCTGAAGGATTTCCCGGAATGATAGGGGATATTCTTATATGCATCTTGTTAATGTCGGTTACCAGGTGTTCACCATATGAATAATTTTTATCTCTATGTATGGGATGTATATTGAAATATGAAATCTTGTGGTCTATTATTTTGATTTGATAATATATAGGTTAAACCTATAACTCACCAACATTTTTGTTGACGTTTTAAGCATGTTTATTCTCAGGTGATTATTAAGAGATTCCGCTGTTGCATACTAAAATAAGGACAAGATTTGGAGTCCATACTTGTATGATATTATGTAAAAACCGCATTCAAGAAACTTATTTTTGATGTAATATATTCTTATTGTAAACCATTATGTAATGGTCGTGTGTAAACGGTATATTTTAGATTATCATTATTTGATAATCTACGTAATGCTTTTTAAACCTTTATAGATAAAATAAAGGTTATGGTTGTTTTAAAAATGAATGCGGTCTTTGAAAAACGTCTCATATAGAGGTCAAAACCTCGCGACGAAATCAATTAATATGGAACGTTTATAATCAATATGAATGGGACATTTCAGTTGGTATCAGAGCGTTGGTCTTAGAGAACCAAAAAATTGCGTTAGTATGTCTTACCGAGTTTGTTAGGATGCATTAGTGAGTCTAGACTTCGACCGTGTTTTTTCTTTAAAAACGATTGCTCAACATTTTTTGTTGGAAACTATATATTATTAACAAGAAAATAGTATGTGATATATTAATCTCTTAATGTGTTTTATATTGTGCGATAAATGTCTACCTCTAGTACAAATCCCATTGATTCACCTAATAATAATGAAGAGTCGAATATATTTTGAGAAGATTCACAAATTCCCGAAGAGGAACCGGAAGAGGAGGAACCGGAAGAAGAGGAACCAGAAGGGGAGGAATCGGAAGAGGAGGAACCGGAAGAAGAAGAGGTTCTGGAGGAAGAAATATTGATACCTATAGTAAATCGATTAAATAAAAGAAAATCCTCAACCAACGGACCAAAGTTAATAATGGTCAATGGTGTTTCCGCCGAGGAAGCAAAATATTGGGAAGATTATCAATTTTCCGATGAATCGGATCCCGATGAGGATTCCGATGATGTTATAGAAATTACCTCGACCCAATTTAATAAAGCGAAAGAAAATAATAAGGGAAAAGGTATAAAAATAGAGAAACCCGATTCCAACCCCGATGAACTTTATATGTATCGGCAACATCCGTATTTCCTAAAATGTAACAATGACCCGGGAACCTCTAAACCACCAGGTTTTTCTAAACCATTATGGAAAACGATGGCTCGTATTAGAGGAACACCATATATTCCTAGAAAATTAGGAAAACGAACCAAGTCCGAAGAAGAAGTAACCAGTGATTCAGATTAGAGGGTTGTAATCATGTTGTGTATTATATGTATTGTAGTGTGCTTATACTTTTATGTTCTATGTAAAAATTACTTTTATTGTTTGTTAATTATCTTTTACAAATCTAATCCTTGTCTATTTTACAGTATAAAAACAAAATGGACGTTAAGGGTAGACAACCGAATATTTTAGAAGACCTACCAGAGGATATGATTGAGGAAATCTTGTCTAGAGTCGGTCAGAATTCATCAGCACATTTAGTTATGGCGAAATTAACTTGTCTAACATTTGAAAGACTTTCCAGAAATGCCTTAGTTTATAAAAGGCTTTCCTTTGATAGGTGGGGTATATCACATTGGGGAGACCGTAAGTTACGCCGTGTTTTCTTTAAAGCATTAAATGCGGGAAACCCAAATGCAATTTTACGCTACGGGTTAAGAACCTATTTTGACTCAACATATCCCAACATAGGATTTCGTGAATTAGAAAGAGCTTCTAACATGCAACATAAAGAAGCATGTTATGCTTACGGGTTAGTGATGTTCGCTTCTTACCAAAGTGAGAAAAAGAACATCGGATTGCAACTTTTAAAAAAAAACCTTCCCACAAGTGACGGATTCCGTAGTTGGGGTGAGAAACAAGGTTTTTAGATTATTACGGGGCTGTTGGACATTACAAAACCCTCGTCCTTTTGACGACATTACAACCTGCTGCCTAGCCAATGGTCATAACGGTTATTTTCCACAAGACCAAGGATGGGAAGTCGTCTTAGTAAAACCAGAATGCATGACTTGTTTCTGGACTTATGAACTACGTGTCTTTATTTCCTTTGCTGAACAACTTGCGTATTAACTAGGTTTATCACCAAAACTGTCTTGTATCAAAGTGTACTATATTTCATGTTATATGTAATATAGCGAAGTTGTAAGTTTGAAGAATATTTGTATGTGATATATTATTATAATCAGTTTTTCATATGGAATCGTAGTAGTTGAATTGTATATTAGCTACTAAGTATGAATTTAACGGGTAGGTAGTACACGAATTTAAACTTATAATACGCTAATATGAAGAAAAAGCTTTTATAAATGTGTTCATATTATGCTACGAAATACTATTGACTACTCTTAATATTCTGTATGATTAACTCGATTCAGTTGGTTATTTTGAAGGAAATGGCACCGACTACTCGACACACCATGAATATGAGTGAAGAGGAATTTCGTACCTTTCTTGCTGCAAACATA
Organism: Rutidosis leptorrhynchoides; assembly: GCF_046630445.1. Lineage (NCBI taxonomy): Eukaryota > Viridiplantae > Streptophyta > Magnoliopsida > Asterales > Asteraceae > Rutidosis > Rutidosis leptorrhynchoides. The sequence goes on along the minus strand of NC_092339.1, from coordinate 308,565,140 downwards.
GCCACAGTACAGGCTGCTCTACATCCAACAATAACTCTGAATCTCGCAATGCAGCTAACGGCGCAAGAAATAGTGTAGAATGCTCCTACAAAGAATTCACTGCCTGCAAACCTTTTCAATTTGATGGAACCGAAGGACCAATTGGATTGAAACGGTGGACCGAGAAAGTCGAATCAGTGTTTGCCATAAGTAAGTGTACTGAAGAGGACAAAGTTAAGTACGCTACGCATACCTTCACAGGTACTGCGTTAACGTGGTGGAACATCTATCTTAAACAGGTAGGACAAAATGCTGCTTACGCACTACCGTGGTCGGCATTCAAGCAATTGATGAACGGGCAATACCATCCTAGAAACGAAGTTAATAAACTCAAGGCAGAACTTAGAGAGTTACGAACACAAGGGTTCGACGTTACCACATATGAACGACGATTCACAGAGTTGTGCCTATTGTGTCCGGGAGCATTCGAAGATGAAGAAGAGAAGATTGACGCATTTGTAAAAGGGTTACCAGTAAGAATTCAAGAAGATGTGAGTTCACACGAGCCCGCTTCTATACAGAAGGCAAGTCGAATGACTCATAAACTCAAAAATCAGATTGAGGGAAGAATTAAAGAGCAGGTGGTCGAAGAAGCCAACACGAAACAACTCAAGAGGAAGTGAGAGGAAAACGGTGACAAGAGTCACCAGTACAACAACAACAACAATTACAACCACAATCGCAACAACTATCCCAACAACCGCAACAACAATCGCAATAATAACCGCAATCTTAACAATAACTACAACAAACATCCCAACAACAACAACAACTACAACAACCGTTTCAACAACAATAACAACCCCAACAACAACCTCAATAACAACAACGGCAACAAAAACCAAAAACAGCCATGTCATAGGTGTGAAGAAAATCATCAGGGGTTTTGCACGACATTTTACAACAGGTGTAAAAGAAATGGTCATAGCGTAACAAAGTGTGAGGTCTACGGACCAAAGTTTAATAGAACTAAAGGAACAAATAATGTCGGAACAAGTAATGCTGAAACGAATAGTGTCGGAGCAAGTAATACCAACCCTGTTTGTTATAAATGTGGAAAACCAGGCCACAATATTAGAAATTGCCCGAATCAGGGGAATACTAATGGGCAGGGCCGTGGAAGAGTTTTTAATATTAATGCGTCAGAAGCACAGGAAGACCTGGAGCTTGTTACGGGTACGTTTCTTATTGACGATAAATCTGCTTATGTTTTATTTGATTCGGGTGCGGATAGAAGCTATATGAGTAGAGAATTTTGTGCTAAATTAAGTTGCCCATTGACGCCTTTAGATAATAAATTTTTACTAGAATTAGCAAATGGTAAATTAAATTCAGCAGATAATATATGTCGGGATAGAGAAATTAAACTGGGTGATGAAACGTTTAAGATTGATTTAATACCAGTCGAGTTAGGGAGTTTTGATGTAATAATTGGCATGGACTGGTTGAAGAAGGTAAGAGCAGAGGTCGTTTGTTACAAAAATGCTATTCGCATTATGCGTGAAAAAGGAAAACCTTTAATGGTGTACGGAGAAAAGAACAACGCGAAATTAAATCTTATTAGTAGTTTAAAGGTGCAAAAACTAATAAGAAAAGGTTGCTACGTCATTCTAGCACACATCGAGGAAGTTAAACCTGAAGAAAAGAACATCAGTGATGTTCCCGTCGCAAAAGAATTTCTCGATGTATTTCTGAAAGAATTACAGGGATTACCCCCACATCGATCCGTTGAATTCCAAATAGACCTTGTACCAGGAGCTGCACCAATAGCTCGTGCTCCATACAAACTCGCACTCAGTAAAATGAAAGAATTAAAAAGTTAGTTACAGGAACTTTTAGAGCGTGGTTTCATTCGACCAAGCACATTACCATGGGGAGCTCCTGTTTTGTTTGTCAAGAAGAAAGATGGTACATTCAGGTTGTGTATCGACTACCGAGAGTTGAACAAACTTACCATCAAGAACCGCTACCCACTACCGAGAATCGATGACTTATTTGATCAACTACAAGGCTCGTCTGTTTATTCGAAGATCGATTTACCTTCTGGATATCATCAAATGCGGGTGAAGGAGGATGATATTCCAAAGACTGCTTTTAGGACACGTTACGGTCATTACGAGTTTATGGTTATGCCGTTTGGATTGACTAACGCACCAGCTATGTTCATGGACCTCATGAACCGAGTGTGTGGGCCATATCTTGACAAGTTTGTCATTGTTTTCATCGATGACATACTTATTTACTCGAAGAATGATCAAGAGCACGAAGAACATTTGAGAAAAGTGCTAGAGTTGCTGAGAAAAGAAAAACTGTACGCTAAGTTTTCAAAGTGTACATTTTGGTTGGAAGAAGTTCAATTCCTCGGTCACATAGTGAACAAAGAAGGTATTCAGGTGGATCCAGCAAAGATTGAAACCGTTGAAAAGTGGAAAATCCCAAAAACTTCGAAACACATACGCCAGTTTTTAGGACTAGCTGGTTACTACAGAAGGTTCATCCAAGACTTTTCCAGAATAGCAAAACCCTTGACTGCATTAACGCATAAAGGGAAGAAATTTGAATGGAAAGATGAACAAGAGAAAGCGTTTCAATTGTTAAAGAAAAAGTTAACTACGACACCTATATTGTCATTACCTGAAGGGAATGATGATTTTGTGATATATTGTGACGCCTCAAAGCAAGGTCTCGGTTGTGTATTAATGCAACGAACGAAAGTAATTGCTTATGCGTCTAGACAATTGAAGATTCATGAACAGAATTATACGACGCATGATTTGGAATTAGGCGCAGTTGCTTTTGCATTAAAGACTTGGAGGCACTACTTATATGGGGTCAAAAGTATTATATATACCGACCACAAAAGTCTTCAACACATATTTAATCAGAAACAACTGAACATGAGGCAGCGCAGGTGGATTGAATTGTTGAATGATTATGACTTTGAGATTCGTTACCACCCAGGGAAGGCAAATGTGGTAGCCGACGCCTTGAGCAAAAAGGACAGAGAACCCATTAGTGTAAAATCTATGAATATAATGATTCACACTAACCTTACTACTCAAATAAAGGAGGCGCAACAAGGAGTTTTAAAAGAGGGAAACTTAAAGGATGAAATACCCAAAGGATCGGAGAAGCATCTTAATATTTGGGAAGACGGAACCCGGTATAGGGCTGAAAGAATTTGGGTACCAAAATTTGGAGATATGAGAGAAATGGTACTTAGAGAAGCTCATAAAACCAGATACTCAATACATCCTGGAACGGGGAAGATGACCAAGGATCTCAAGAAACATTTTTGGTGGCCAGGTATGAAAGCCGATGTTGCTAAATACGTAGGAGAATGTTTGATGTGTTCTAAGGTCAAAGCTGAGCATCAGAAACCATCAGGTCTACTTCAACAACCCAAAATCCCGGAATGGAAATGGGAAAACATTACCATGGATTTCATCACTAAATTGCCAAGGACTGCAAGTGGTTTTGATACTATTTGTGTAATAGTTGATCGTCTCACCAAATCAGCACACTTCCTGCCAATAAGAGAAGATGACAAGATGAAGAAGTTAGCACGACTGTATTTGAAGGAAGTCGTCTCCAGATATGGAATACCAATCTCTATTATCTCTGATAGGGATGGCAGATTTATTTCAAGATTCTGGCAGACATTACAGCAAGCATTAGGAACTGGTCTAGACATGAGTACTGCCTATCATCCACAAACTGATGGGCAGAGCGAAAGGACGATACAAACGCTTGAAGACATGCTACGAGCATGTGTTATTGATTTCGGAAACAGTTGGGATCGACATCTATCGTTAGTAGAATTTTACTACAACAACAGCTACCATTCAAGCATTGAGATGGCGCTATTTGAAGCACTTTATGGTAGAAAGTGCAGGTCTCCGATTTGTTGGAGTGAAGTAGGGGATAGACAGATTACAGGTCCAGAGATAATACAAGAAACTACCGAGAAGATCATCCAAATTCAACAACGGTTGAAAACCGCCCAAAGTCGACAAAAGAGCTACGCTGACATTAAAAGAAAAGATATAGAATTTGAAATTGGAGAGATGGTCATGCTTAAGGTTGCACCTTGGAAAGGTGTTGTTCGTGTCGGACCAAGGTATATAGGACCATTCAAGATTATTGATCGTGTCGGACCAGTAGCTTACCGACTTGAATTACCACAACAACTCGCGGCTGTACATAACACTTTCCACGTCTCAAATTTGAAGAAATGTTTTGCTAAAGAAGATCTCACTATTCCGTTAGACGAAATCCAAATCAACGAAAAACTTTAATTCGTCGAAGAACCCGTCGAAATAATGGATCGTGAGGTTAAAAGACTAAAGCAAAACAAGATACCAATTATTAAAGTTCGATGGAATGCTTGTAGAGGACTTGAGTTCACCTGGGAATGAGAAGACCAGATGAAGAAGAAATACCCGCACCTATTTCCAGAAGATTCGTCAACACCTTCTACAACTTAAAATTTCGGGACGAAATTTATTTAACGGGTAGGTACTGTAGTGACCCGAACTTTTCCATGTTTATATATATTAAATGAAATTGATATTTATATGATTAAGTGTTTCCAACATGTTAAGAAATCAAACTTGTTAAGACTTGATTAATTGAAATAGGTTTCATATAGACAATTGACCACCCAAGTTAACCGGTGATTCACGAACGTTAAAACTTGTAAAAACTATATGATGACATATATATGATTATATATATAGTTAACATGATATTATGATAAGTAAGTATCTCATTAGGTATTTTAACAATGAGTTATAAACATAAAATTGAGTTTATTGAATTAAGAAACTCGAAACGATATGTATAACGATTATCGTTATAACAACGTCTTACTAAATACATATGAATCATATTAAGATATTGATACACTATTTTTAATCATGATAAATGATAAGTAAACATTTCATTAAGTGTATTAACAATGAACTACATATGTAAAAACAAGACTACTAACTTAAGGATTTCGAAACGAGACATATATGTAACGATTATCGTTGTAACGACATTAAAATGTATATATATCATATTAAGATATATTAATATATCATAATATCATGATAATATAATAATTTAACATCTCATTAGATATAATAAACATTGGGTTAACAACATTTAACAAGATCGTTAACTTAAAGGTTTCAAATCAACATTTACATGTAACGACTAACGATGACTTAACGACTCAGTTAAAATGTATATACATGTAGTGTTTTAATATGTATTCATACACTTTTGAAAGACTTCAAGACACTTATCAAAATACTTCTACTTAACAAAAATGTTTACAATTACATCCTCGTTCAGTTTCATCAACAATTCTACTCGTATGCACCAGTATTCGTACTCGTACAATACACAGCTTTTAGATGTATGTACTATTGGTATATACACTCCAATGATCAGCCCTTAGCAGCCCATGTGAGTCACCTAACACATGTGGGAACCATCATTTGGCAATTAGCATGAAATATCTCATAAAATTACAAAAATATTAGTAATCATTCATGACTTATTTACTTGTAAACAAAATTACACATCCTTTATATCTAATCCATATACCAATGACCAAAAACACCTACAAACACTTTCATTCTTCAATTTTCTTCATTTAATTGATCTCTCTCAAGTTCTATCTTCAAGTTCTAAGTGTTCTTCATAAATTCTATAAGTTCTAGTTTCATAAAATCAAGAATACTTCCAAGTTTGCTAGCTTACTTCCAATCTTGTAAAGTGATCATCCAACCTCAATAAATCTTTCTTATTTACAGTAAGATATCTTTCTAATACAAGGTAATACTCATATTCAAACTTTGATTCAATTTCTATAACTATAACAATCTTATTTCGAGTGGAAATCTTACTTGAACTTGTTTTCGTGTCATGATTCTGCTTCAAGAACTTTCAAGCCATCCAAGGATCCTTTGAAGCTAGATTCATTTGTCTCTTTTCCAGTAGGTTTATCTACAAAACTTGATGTCGTAATGATGTTCATAACATCATTCGATTCATACATATAAAGCTATCTTATTCGAAGGTTTAAACTTGAAATCACTAGAACATAGTTTAGTTAATTCTAAACTTGTTCGCAAACAAAAGTTAATCCTTCTAACTTGACTTTTAAAATCAACTAAACACATGTCCTATATCTATATGATATGCTAACTTAATGATTTAAAACCCGAAAACACAAAAAACACCGTAAAACCGGACATACGCCGTCGTAGTAACACCGCGGGCTGTTTTGGGTTGATAATTAAAAACTATGATAAACTTTGATTTAAAAGTTATTCTTCTGGGAAAATGATTTTTCTTATGAACATGAAACTATATCCAAAAATCATGGTTAAACTCAAAGTGGAAGTATGTTTTTCAAAATGGTCATCAAGACGTCGTTCTTTTGACTGAAATGACTACCTCTTACAAAAATGACTTGTAACTTATATTTCCGACTATAAACCTATACTTTTTATGTTTAGATTCATAAAATAGAGTTCAATATGAAACCATAGCAATTTGATTCACTTAAAACGTATTTAAAACGAAGAAGTTATGGGTAAAACAAGATTGGATATTTTTTGATTATTGTAGCTACGGGAAATATTGTAACAATTCTATACAAATCATATCCTAGCTAACTTATATTGTATTATACATGTATTCTAATATATATTATATAATCTTGGGATACCATAGACACGTATGCAAATATTTTGACATATCATATCGACCCATGTATATATATTATTTGGAACAACCATAGACACTCTATATGCAGTAATATTGGAGTTAGCTATACATGGTTGAGGTTGATTCCAAAAATATATATACTTTGAGTTGTGATCTAGCCTGAGACGTGTATACACTGGGTCGTGGATTGATTCAAGATAATATATATCAATTTATTTCTGTACATCTAACTATGGACAACTAGTTGTAGGTTACTAACGAGGACAGCTGACTTAATAAACTTAAAACATTAAAACGTATTAAAAATGTTGTAAATATATTTTGAACATACTTTGATATATATGTACATATTTGTTATCGGTTCGTGAATCGACCAGTGGCCAAGTCTTACTTCCCGACGAAGTAAAAATCTGTGAAAGTGAGTTATAGTCCCACTTTTAAAATCTAATATTTTGGGATGAGAATACATGCAGTTTTATAAATGTTTTACGAAATAGACACAAGTAATTTAAACTACATTATATGGGTGAATGATCGAAGCCGAATATGCCCCTTTTGCTTGGTAGCCTAAGAATTAGTAAACTGATCTACTAATTGACGCGAATCCTAAAGATAGATCTATTGGGCCTAACGAACCCCATCCAAAGTACCGGATGCTTTAGTACTTCAAATTTGTTTTTATCATGTCCGAAGGATTTCCCGGAATGATAGGGGATATTCTTATATGCATCTTGTTAATGTCGGTTACCAGGTGTTAACCATATGAATGATTTTTATCTCTATGTATGGGATGTATATTGAAATATGAAATCTTGTGGTCTATTATTATGATTTGATAATATATAGGTTAAACCTATAACTCACCAACATTTTTGTTGACGTTTTAAGCATGTTTATTCTCAGGTGATTATTAAGAGCTTCCGCTGTTGCATACTAAAATAAGGACAAGATTTGGAGTCCATGCTTGTATGATATTATGTAAAAACTGCATTCAAGAAACTTATTTTTGATGTAATATATTCTTATTGTAAACCATTATGTAATGGTCGTGTGTAAACGGTATATTTTAGATTATCATTATTTGATAATCTACGTAATGCTTTTTAAACCTTTATAGATAAAATAAAGGTTATAGTTGTTTTAAAAATGAATGCAGTCTTTGAAAAACGTCTCATATAGAGGTCAAAACCTCACGACGAAATCAATTGATATGGAACGTTTATAATCAATATGAACGGGACATTTCATCATGCAAGTATTAAATCCGCACCGTTTGAAGCTCTGTATGGTAGAAAGTGTGTAACACCCTCAGACTGGGCCTAGCAGGAAATGACCATTTTACCCTGCATGTGTTAATATTATCAATTTTAATAATTATATGTTATTTTAATAATTACGTGCTTATAATTATTTATTTATATAGTTGAGACCAGTTCGTGACAAGGGTCACAGAACAGGTTTGTTTATTTAAATTGGACCTCGTTTGGACCACTTAATGAGGTGTTTCATATTTTTAAAAACTAGTAAATACTCGTGTGATACACGGAGTAGGTTTCCCTCATGTGAAGGAAACCCTTGAACCTTAAAACCTCTGCTCTTTCCTTATTTCCATTTTTAGAAACTCAAAACACTTGCACAAACACTCTCAAATCCTCATAAACCCTAATCTTTGAAACTCGTTTTTGTGTTAAATTGATTTGGGGTATTTGTTATCAGTGATTTCGTGATCATTACAAGGTATTTTACATGTCAAATTCGTGCTTTAATCTGTGTTTAATTTGGGTTTTATCAAAGTTTCATATCAAATGGGTTTTTGATCAAATCTTGATCTAAATGTGTTGTTAGTGTCAAATTTATGTTAGTAAACATTTGTATATGAGTTATGTGTAGCGACCCGACAAAATCGTCATTGACGGCGCCGACTACTTAGGTCCCGTTACGTGGTCATAAGTCTTTAAAATAACGTTTGACCAAAATGCGTCGCCTTCATTTCAAAAGTAAAGATTGTTTCCAAGTTTACAAGAATGGTTCAACCAAAAGTTACATTACAAAGTTATAAGTACAAATGAAACCTATGAGACACAGTTTTAAATAAAGTCAAAAGACGCTCCATGTATGTACATATACTCGACATCCAATGCAAGTATCAAAATAATGAGCGGAAGCATGTATCACAAATCGTTCAAAGACCTGAGAAAAACATAGAAATCTGTCAACGAAAACGTTGGTGAAATCATAGGTTTAAGTAAGTAAGTGAGTAAATACAAATGAACCACAAGATTTAAAACACTTCAATAATAGTTAACCATTCCAAAAATTGTTGTCACGAGCACCCAATTATCAATGCTTAACTTTCCATCCATAGAACCCCATCACAATAGTGTTAGAACATACACTGATTCAGAAAATATATTTCATTCGTAGACGGTAGCGAACCGTCTGAATGAGGGTTTGTCAAACCCATATGGATCCATACAACATAAGTTCTCGCTTACACCCGGTAAGTGTAACTAATGATAATCAAATTGAGGATTTTGTTCTAAACTCGTAGGTAGAATGTTTGTTTTCCTATACTTGTGTTCACTTAGTAAAAAGAAACGTTTATGTTTTCTCATCCCAAATGTAAGTTCAAAAGAGTAAAAGTGGGACTATGATCTCACCTCGAGTGCAAGAGTAAAAAGATACTTCAACAAGTAACCTGCAAAGAACAATTGCTAGTCTTGACCTAAACAAGTAAGTTGTATCAATAATGGTAAACACGATCGGTCAAAGTTGTTCGATTAGTCCTATGGCTCGTTACGACTCGATTATGTAGCATGTGAATCAAATTGTCAAGTCTCATGCAAGATAGTAGTATAGAAGCAAGTTAGAAAGATTGCATAAGTATTCGGTTAAGTTTGATTAAAAGTCAACTTGGTCGGGTCAAAGTCAACGAAAAATTCAACATGTTCGGGTTGGGTCCCGAACTATTTTTCTGAGGTTATTAATCATATATAAGCATGTTAGAACAAGTTACATGTGAATCGGAGGTGCGTAGCATAGCAAACATTTTTCAAAATTTGAGAAAGTAGGTCAGAAGCCAAACACGGCAAATGCCGCGCCGCGACCAGGGGCGCCGCGCCGCGACAATGAACGTGTTCTGGTGCCTGGTCAGTTTCAAAAGTTCAAGTCTTTTCCAAAGTTCAATTTTGCTTAAATCACAAACCGTAAACGCTTAGAACACGCATCTTATGTCGTTGGAAAGCTCTTTTGACAAAGGACACAACCAAGAACATATCATAAATCAAAACTAGCATTTACAATAGTCAAACTCTCGTCGAATGTTCCATAAACGTTCATAACCAAAAGCTTCAAGTTTGTAAAACACATTTCATGATTCGGGCAACTAATTTACATGTATGATACGCCGTTTCGAAGGTAATTAAACATACGATACAATCAAACACTTACTAATAACATTTCATGGCATTCAAAACATCAAAAGTTCGTTTTAAGTCTATCAAACCCTAACCAAAATTCACAAAAATCAATAATCATGTTAGTGAAGTTTTCTTAATCAACCTACACATCAAATTAAAGCTAATGATGCTAGGAACACATTTAATACATGAACTTGCAACATTTAACAACATTTAAACAACCAAATCATCAAATCAAACACACCAAATTTCAAGTTCATGCAAGTTACTTCAAATAACAAAATCGAGCATATAAATCATATATTCATGTTAGACTTGAGCCATAGACACTAATTAACAACCTTATAAGTTAAAAATATCAAGAACAAAAAATCTAGTGATTTTAGAAAGTTACCCAAACTTGATGAAATCGGTATGGAATCGAAGAGGAAGATGAGAGGATTCCGAATATGTAATTTGTTTGGATTGATGCTTGCTCGATTTAATTTGGATGATGAATCTTTGGATTGAAGATTGAGAGAAAATGTGGAAGTATGAAAGAAAAAGGAAAAAGGAAATAGAAAAATGAATGGATGAGGATGGAGTTTGACTCCTTTGACCTAGTCACCATTTTGGCATTTTGGCAAGTTTAGTCCCTCAAGTTTGTAGTCGGGTGCGGGAATTAACCGAACGAATTATTTTGAATTTCACGAGAGTACGGGAGACGTTATAATCCAATAACGAAATTATTAAGAATGTTAGCTAACGGGGGATACGAATCTAGTTACGAAGGATATTATTTAAAATAAAAAGACGGGCGTTAAAATAATTTAACGGAAAAATGCGGGATGTTACATTACCCACACCTTAAAAGAAATTTCATCCCAAAATTTAGTTGGAAGCAATAGTCGATGTCTCTTCCTTGAGACCTTGCGTTGTCAATGCTATGAATAAGTGAAGATACGTCCTTGGGCATTCTCATGAACTTTGACATTCGGGATTTCACGTTGTATTAAGGCTTGGTTTTACGATCCACAATTTCAACCAGTTTTTCTACGAAGAGGAGTTGTCATCGATAGTAAGTTTATCTGGAAGGATAGCACGTTCCTGTTCTGTAGGACACGCCTCTAAGTTTGTTACATGGAATGTAAGGTAAACGGAAACTTAATTGAGTCAGGAGACCTAAACGGTAGGAAGCGGTTCCAATACGCCCCAAGATTTCAAAAGGATCAATATTGCGGATATAACTTTCCTCGATTTCCCGAAACGGATTACACCTTTCCGAGGTGCAGTTTTTTTTTTATATTACACGGCTACTGACTTTGAACTTGAGAGGTTTTCATCTAACCTCGGTATAACTCCTTTGGTGATTACGGGTCGTCTTGAGCCCTTCTCGGACTTGAATTATCTCAACGGTTACTTCTTAAATGATTTCAAATCTGATGATTTGCTTGTCACCTACTTCGGTCCAGCGAAATAAGAGAACAACACTTGTGGTGATGTAAGGTTTCGAAAGGTGCGGCGTTAATATACGAGTGGTAACTACTGTTGTGAGAGGAGACAACTAAAGGCAATAATACAAGTTTGTAACATGTCTTTCCAAGATGTAAATTGTTCGTTTGCTTGGTTCGCCAGTTTGTGGATGTTACGCGGTACTCATGTTTAAGCGTGTTCCTAAGGCTTTTTGTAAACTAGATGTGTAACGAGTATTTCGATCCAGGATAATTGATAAATGTACACCGGGTTGGAATAGAATCCTTTAAGATATGTTTGAACAAGTTAGTTAGGGCTCGAAAGCGTTTATTAGTACAAGTTTCTTATCGGCTACCGAAAACGTTCGTCAGGGCTAGTCACCCTCGTGACGAATACTAGTAATACATGGAGAGTCTCTCTCTCCATTGAGAAATTATATAAAAGGTTTCCTTATACGGAAGTGCGAGCGAAAAGACAGGAGTGAAATGAGAACTTAGAATAGGATGAGTTCACATCTTGAGGTAGCCATGTCGCGCATCTAGAGGTCAAATGTTGAGACATGGTGGAAAAACGAGATAGTACACGTAGTTGTATAGTTCGGACTTGAGTAGTAGTTGGCCATATCAGAAGCATACGAGCGATAAGTTAAAGAAGAAGGAGGTATCCTTGGATTGTGTGTCATCTTGGGTCCCAGTAATATCAGACGGTCGTAGTGAAATAGCAGAGTTAGTATCGTGGTATGTGATGACAAGAAGATTGATCGGATCCATAAATAAGTATTCAAATTCTTCGTGCAAAATAACGAATTTCAGTTTCCTTGATTTCGAGTCGAGAGAGTATGCCTTTCAGGCGTCCAAGTAGAAATATTTCCATATTTGAATTCCATTGTGCTACACGAATTTAGCTAGTAAGGTTGGTGTGAATAATCGTGTTCAAAGTTCGTACACGGAGAGGTTTAATTCTTTCCTCGGTGAGTTAACGGGGTTAAAGGACAAGCAACACGAGAAAAAGTCGGAAATGAATCTACGGTAATAACCGCGAGATCTAAGATTTTACGAATACAAGTCAGAGTCGTGAGGGTTTCCCAATTACGTGGGGCTTCGATTGCGAGATTTTATTGTAATACCTTGACCACTAACAACATGGTCTAGGATTTGAACTTCGTTTAACCAAAATTCTCACTTGGAGAATTCAGTATAGAGTTGCTCCTTTCTCGAGAGTTCGAGCGTAAGACGGAGACGCTGTTCATTTTCTTGTTTACCTGAATAGGTTTAGACATCATTTGTAAATATGATAATGGATTTGTCTAGATAAGTTTGCATACGCGGTTCAGGAGGTCTATGAATACGGACGGAGCCTTAGTTAAACTGAACGATATTAAAAGAAAATTATAACTATCGTAGCGAGTTCGGAAAGAGGTTTAGGAGGCATTGTCTCCCTTAACCCTCAATTGATGATAACCAGCATGAAGGTCGAATTTGGAATACACGCGAGATCCTTATAACGGTTCAAGAGGTTGTTGATACGGGGAAGAGGATATCGGTTCTCAACCGGAAATTATTTAGTTCACGATAATCCATACTCATGTAAGGAATAATTTTCTTCTTAACGAATAGGTTTTGAGCTCCCTAGTTCTATAGGTATCAAGTCAAAATTCAAATTATCCACCCAATAAGTTTAACGTACACCCTCCGATAAAATTTATCGGTACGCAATGGTTTTCCGTTGGTCACTTGAACGGCGTAAGTAATATCTAAGGGGGTGGTGGAGTGCAAAGAGTAGGCTCCAAAGCCTTGGATACAAAACATTTATCGACACCCGAATCGGATAAACATGAAACATAAGAGTCGTTGAGAAGAAACGTACCCGTAACTAATTGTCATTCCAGGCATCCTAGGTGTTAATGTTGAAAGCTCATTCGCGTACATTGGGGTTGGCATTCTTCCTGGGACATGCATTCGTAAAATGACCCAGTTGTCCACATTCGAAACAAGCAGCCTTTCTGCGTACACTGGGTACCTTTTTAGCGACGGGGGCGGCACCTTTACAACCATGGGCCACATGGCCACTTCTTTGACACTTGATGCAAAATGGTTTGCCACATTTTCCATAATGATGTTTGTGGCACGTGTTGCAAAAAGGTCGTGTTCCGGCATAATTTTTCCTGCTGCCAGGGGTGAAAGGCTTCTTGGTGGAGTCGTTGTGGTTGTGGTTGCTTGATGGAGAGGCTTCCTGTTTTCTTTTGTTGTGAACTGGTTGGGCCTCAGCCGTTGGTGCCGGCGCTTCAATTTCATCCACCGTTTTTATAAATTGGCGTGCTATCATCACAGCCTCTTGTAGGTCGGTGGGTCTTGATGGCATTACCCCGTGTGGAATGCTCTTAGGGAGGCCATCCATGTAAAACTTAACTCCTTGGGGCCCGGGAGCCCGGAGGTTTGGACAAATTGAGGTTAGTTCGGAAAACCGTTGATTATAAGCTTCGAGGTTATTTCGGGCTATTTTTAAATTTCTTGGCCCCTGTTCGAGCCTTCGAGTCTCTTCGCGTGGGAAATATTCGGTGATCATTCTTTCTCTTAATTCGGTCCAAGAGAGTGTAAGGGCTTCATCGATACCCACTGATTGTACATACGTGTTCCACCATGAGAGAGCAATACCGGTGAGAGTGAACGTGGAAAACTTGACCTTATCTTAGTCCCGACTACCGCTTATGCTAAAAACGGATTCTGTTTGTTCGAACCATCGGGTGAGAGCAATCGGTCCCTCGGTTCCATAAAAAGTGGGAGGTTTGTACTCCATGAAGTTCTTGTAGGAGCACCCCTCGTTTGAATTACCGGCTCCCTGATTGTTGTTGTGGTTGGAGAAGTGATCGGCCACGGCCTCACCCACGGCGGTGGCTATCATTCGTTGAAGAGCTTGTTCGAGAGTTTCGGAAGGAGTATTGTTTTGACCTTGGTGAGCCATTGTTCCTTCATGACACAAGAATACCGTTGATTAGTATTATCAATAATACTAATCGTGATATGGAAATCAAGATAAAGAGAAATTTTTTTTCTTGACTCGCCTTAAATTCTTTATGTCATAATGTCGGAACATTCATATTCGTCACCGTAATATAATCTCGGAAATTATATTACCCTGATTCATATGTGCATTCGACACCATTTCATATAGTCAAGGTGGCGTGTCAATCAAATCAACCACGTGAGATTAAGGTAGAATAAGAGTTAGATGTGAATAAAAGAGTTCGAGTATAAATGCACAATTAGTCAAGTAATTCCTACTTCAAGTCTATATGCCGATTGTAGTCTAGATTCACTAATGTACCCTATGACTCGGGGTCGACACCAATGAACTCTAAATTCCTACAACCAACGCTCTGATACCAACTGTAGCGACCCGACAAAATCGTCATTGACGGCGCCGACTACTTAGGTCCCGTTACGTGGTCATAAGTCTTTAAAATAACGTTTGACCAAAATGCGTCGCCTTCATTTCAAAAGTAAAGATTGTTTCCAAGTTTACAAGAATGGTTCAACCAAAAGTTACATTACAAAGTTATAAGTACAAATGAAACCTATGCGACACAGTTTTAAATAAAGTCAAAAGACGCTCCATGTATGCACATATACTCGACATCCAATGCAAGTATCAAAATAATGAGCGGAAGCATGTATCACAAATCGTTCAAAGACCTGAGAAAAATATAGAAATCTGTCAACGAAAACGTTGGTGAAATTATAGGTTTAAGTAAGTAAGTGAGTAAATACAAATGAACCACAAGATTTATAACACTTCAATAATAGTTAACCATTCCAAAAATTGTTGTCACGAGCACCCAATTATCAATGTTTAACTTTCCATCCATAGAACCCCATCACAATAGTGTTAGAACATACACTGATTCACGAAAATATATTTCATTCGTAGACGGTAGTGAACCGTCTGAATGAGGGTTTGTTAAACCCATATGGATCCATACAACATAAGTTCTCGCTTATACCCGGCAAGTGTAACTAATGATAATCGAATTGAGGATTTTGTTCTAAACTCGTTGGTAGAATGTTTGTTTTCCTGTACTTGTGTTCACTTAGTAAAAAGAAACGTTTATGTTTTCTCATCCCAAATGTAAGTTCAAAAGAGTAAAAGTGGGACTATGATCTCACCTCGAGTGCAAGAGTAAAAAGATACTTCAACAAGTAACGTGCAAAGAACAATTGCTAGTCTTGACCTAAACAAATAAGTTGTATCAATAACGGTAAACACGATCGGTCAAAGTTGTCCGATTAGTCCTATGGCTCATTACGACTCGATTATGTAGCATGTGAATCAAATTGTCAAGTTTCATGCAAGATACAAGTATAGAAGCAAGTTAGAAAGATTGCATAAGTATTCGGTTAAGTTTAATTAAAAGTCAACTTGGTCGGGTCAAAGTCAACGAAAAAGTCAACATGTTCGGGTTAGGTCCCGAACTATTTTTCTGAGGTTATTAATCATATATAAGCATGTTAGAACAAGTTACATGTGAATCGGAGGTGCGTAGCATAGCAAACATTTTTCGAAATTTGACAAAGTAGGTCAGAAGCCAAACACGGCAAATGCCGCACCGTGACCAGAGGCGCCGCGCCGCGACAATGAACGTGGTCTGGTGCCTGGTCAGTTTCAAAAGTTCAAGTCTTTTCCAAACTTCAATTTTGCATAAATCACAAACCGTAAACGCTTAGAACACGCATCTTATGTCGTTGGAAAGCTATTTTGACAAAGGACACAACCAAGAACATATCATAAATCAAAACTAGCATTTACAATATTCAAACTCTAGTCGAATGTTCCATAAACGTTCATAACCAAAAGCTTCAAGTTTGTAAAACGCATTTCATGATTCGGGCAACTAATTTACATGTATGATACGCCGTTTCGAAGATAATTAAACATACGATACAATCAAACACTTACTAATAACATTTCATGGCATTCAAAACATCAAAAGTTCATTTTAAGTCTATCAAACCCTAACCAAAATTCACAAAAATCAATAATCATGTTAGTGAAGTTTTCTTAATCAACCTACACATCAAATTGAAGCTAATGATGCTAGGAACACATTTAATACATGAACTTGCAACATTTAACAACATTTAAACAACCAAATCATCAAATCAAACACACCAAATTTCAAGTTCATGCAAGTTACTTCAAATAACAAAATCGAGCATATAAATCATATATTCATGTTAGACTTGAGCCATAGACACTAATTAACAACCTTATAAGTTAAAAACATCAAGAACACAAAATCTGGTGATTTTAGAAAGTTACCCAAACTTGATGAAATCGGTATGGAATCGAAGAGGAAGATGAGAGGATTCCGAATATGTAATTTGTTTGGATTGATGCTTGCTCGATTTGATTTGGATGATGAATCTTTGGGATGAAGATTGAGAGAAAATGTGGAAGTATGAAAGAAAAAGGAAAAAGGAAATAGAAAAATGAATGGATGAGGATGGAGTTTGACTCCTTTGACCTAGTCACCATTTTGGCATTTTGGCAAGTTTAGTCCCTCAAGTTTGTAGTCGGGTGCGGGAATTAACCGAACGAATTATTTTGAATTTCACGAGAGTACGGGAGACGTTATAATCCAATAACAAAATTATTAAGAATGTTAGCTAACGGGGGATACGAATCTAGTTACGAAGGATATTATTTAAAATAAAAAGACGGGCGTTAAAATAATTTAACGAAAAAATGCTGGATGTTACATTATGTATGTTCTCTAAGTGATTTGTAGTGTTATAATAGTGCAAAATAGAGATTTGGGGCTCAAAATAACGAAAACAGCGACATGATGCTGATGAACAGCTCCCGTACGGTTGCAGGATGCATCCGTACGGTTACGGGGTGTATCCGGGCCATTTTGGGTGCAATCGGGCAGTTGCAGGGTGCAACTAGGCGGTTGCAGGTGCTCCCGTGCGGTGTCAGCTTTTTGGAAAACTTGTTTTGGCCGTAACTTTCAAACCGCAACTCCATTTTTGATGAATCAAATATTGTTGGAAATGTAATGAAGTTTAATTTCTAATGGTAAGGTTTTAAAATAATAATTCGGACTTTATTTGGGGTCAAAAGGCTGTGGTAGCTTATATGGTTCATTTTACACGCGTATAAGAGTTGTTTTCATATGGACTCTTATGTAGCCTTGTCAAATAATGAATGTTGAAACGACCCGTCCATATTACTATAAACGTGGTGCTTTATTCATTGGTCCCATAGCGAGGTATTTGACCTCTATATGATACGTTTTAGAAAATATTGCATTCGTTTCTAAAAAAACACACACCATTATTATACATAATGCATGTTTTAAATAAGTGGGCGATTATTTAAGAAATATTCCCCAAAATACATTGGTTTCCAAATACTACACACGTGACATAACAGTCGAATATAATACATGACAAAGGTTTTATTAAATGCAACACTTTATTTAAACCAAAGCATGAGACTCCATGCACAGCTTGCTCAGATAATGTAACAGCGGAAGACTTTCTTAAGGACCTGAGAATAAACATGCTTAAACAGTCAACACAAAGGTTGGTGAGATATATAGGTTTAGCATCGATATAAATATAGATCACAAGATTTCATAGTTATAAATATATGTACACTCGCAAGTGTATAAAAGTATTCTATAAGTTGTTGAGCGCTTCGGTAACCATACTTAACCATTAATGTGGCATATTCCCTTTATTATGAAATCTCCCTACACTGTACCAAGTGTAGTAAAAATGAAGTACTATGCAACCGTTTATGATACTAGAGCGACTAGCCCGGTTGGGGTTGTCAAACCCGATAGATCTATCAATAGGATTCGCGCTTACATGTTCTTACAACATGTAAATATTAGTTACCAAGCTATTAGGGAAGATATGCAAGGTGGTACAACTCAACGTAGAATATATTTTAAGTACTTGTGGCCATAGCGTAAAATATAAAATGCATGTACTCTCATCCCAAAATATTTTTAGAGTTTAAAAATGGGACTATATACTCACAGTAGTAAAAGTATATTAATAATAAGTTTTCAACTTATTAAAAATATGACCGTCGTCCTTGGAGTCACGAACCTATAACAATAATAACGATTCAGATAATAATACGACATATGAATAAAAAAAAGCAAGTTCATAGAATACGTATATAATAATTTTTAACATTTTATGTTAGTAGTCCATTGTTAGTAGTCCTTTGTTAGTAGTCCAAAATAGTCCGAAAAGTTTAATAGTCCAATAATCGGTATATATACATATATATAATCTTAGAATTACCCCACGACGTATTGTATACGTATTGTCTTTGCATCAACCCAGGGATGTATTGTATACGTATTGTCTTAGAATTAACTAAGACGTATTGTGTACGTATTGTCTTAGGATTTATCAAAATGTATTGTATACTTATTGTGTTAGGACGTACCAAGAATATTATTATACATATATACAATCACAGAATTAACCAAGATTATAATATTTTGTTATACTACTGATAACATGTCCAAATATATATATAGGATATAGGAAAAGTTAACAAGGTTATGGTTAATATAGTTTTTATAATAAAAATTTCGTCCATACAACGTTAATTTTAGCAGATTTTGTTTTGCTCGCCAAATATTCATTACAACTCCGTTTAAAGTGAATCAAATTGCTATGGATTTATTAAGAAGTAAATTTTACAAAACCAATTCGAAAAGTTCATCCCAAGTAGTAATTTTTAGAGCTTTACCCTCTTTTTGTGTCGGTGGACAGATTTGGAAAAATCCCGGCATCCACCCAATATATGATTTTTGATAAAATACTTCCACTTTGTCTAAAATCATGAAAAAAATACTGGAAGTCTTATTTACATATATTAACATATTTCTAAAGTGTTAGCCTCGAACTCAAAGTCTAAGATAGGTTTTTAATTCCCAACCCAAAACAGCCCGCTTTTTACCGAATGGAGATTAAAGGATATATGTTAAGTTTCAGGATGTTCTTCATATGTACAAGTTATAAGTTCTTATATTAACTTAATATAACATAATAATACATATAAATAAGTGTTATTAGAGTTAAGCTAGAAAGATTAGATTAGTTTTTCAAACAAGCTTGGTGTTCACCAAAACAAGTTCTAGTTTTTACAAGTTTTATAAGTATAATAAGATAGCAACTATACAAGGAATTGAACAAGGATTTTGAGAAGTATTTTACCTTGATTATGAAGAGGAAAGTTACTGAGATTAAATTATGATATTAGAGCATTCAAGTATGTGTTTATAGTTTAAGAAAATGTGGAGTAAAAATGAGTTAAAATGGTCCTTATTTATAAGCTTATAATTTTGACTTTTAGTGAAAATATCTAAGATAAGTTAAATTGTATTAAGTCATGCATGACATATTAAATTTATTAGGTCATGGATGACATATTACACAAATAATTAGAGATTTCTATTGGTATATACCAATAGTAAATACTTCTAGAAGCTGTGTATAATACGGGTAAAAATACTGTATGAATGCGAGTAGAATTCTTTGAGGAAATTGAACGGAAATACGAGTATAGCTATCCTTTATATGTATTGGTATATTATAAAGTTTATTCAATACTTGTAAGGATGTATTTACACTCGTAATACATTATATGTAAATACATTTTAACATAAGTTAATTACGTCGTTTAAATAGTAATATATATATATATATATATATATATATATATATATATATATATATATATATATATTGTTTGAAAACTCTTTAAATTAGTAGTATGAAAATATATATATAATACTTTGTTAATATACTTAATGAGATATTTAATTATGATATTTTCAAGTTAAATATATATAAATCCATATATATACACAATAATTAAACAATTAAACAATTAAATCAAGTTATGACGTTTGTGAATCGTCGGAATAAAAGGGTGACCAAAAGCTTGTGTAAAACTCTTTTCGGAGGTTCAAGATTTATTAAAATTCATTGCTTATCAAGTCGGAATTATATAAAGATTAAGTTTAAATTTGGTCGAAAATTTCCGGGTCGTCACAGTACCTACCCGTTAAAGAAATTTCGTCCCGAAATTTGATCGAGGTCGTCATGGCTAATAATAAGAATGTTATTATGACGAATATAAGTTGATTCATAGGTTTTTATCATGATTGAGAAATATGGATAAAATAATTCGATTACTCGAAATATATGAGTGAAGCTATCGTAAAAGAGTGAAATGAGAAAATAGGGATTCGTCTTATCTTTTGAGGTCATCACGGTTGATCTCCAAATTAAAGAAAATCTTTGTAATCTATATAAGATTTGATTCTTCGGTGATTAAGGAAATTATGATCCTCTTCGATTTAATGCAATAATCTGTCTCGATTTCTCTGTCGGATATTTTACTATAAATCAACCTCCTACGTTTCCTTATTTCCACATCTCCCATCTTTTATACTTTCTTCCTTTCTTCATACTTCCAAAACATTCGTCAATATACTCCATCCAGTTTTAATTCTTGATATATTCTTGACTATCACATATGTCATTCTTCTTTTTCATCTTCCACCGGAGGAATCCGTTAATTTCTACTATGCTCTTGGGTTTGTAGTGTTCTTAGTTTTCCCGTGTCTTTATATTGCTATACGCATCGATATACACGGTTTGTAATTTCTGCGTTGTCTTCATACTTATATTTTTCCTTATATTTTGGAGTTTCATGCTTCCGTCTTTTTTCCCCAACTTCAAGTCAAGCGAATAATGGTCTAGAATTCATAGATATGAAATTCGGAATGAACATAGCTAATGCTCTAAGAGAGAAATTGTAATAGCACAATTTGACTTGTGAAATTACCAGAATCTAAAGGAAAAGATAGAACTATCAATAGAATATGTTCTTGATATGTTTAGAGATTAGATTGAATGTAAGAGTCATGTAACATGGCACATGATGACGTTATGGTCTGTGAATCATTACGTTCCATTTAGAAACTCATCATGACTTACTGTAATATAATCACGTTGATCAAGTGTCATTATATTATAATGACGCATGCTTCAGTTCCCAACATTACTTCAAAAACATTCATACTTTACACTCAGAGGTTTCAGATATTTAGAAACTAAAACGGTTTTCTTTATGATGTGATACAGATAACGCGAAGGAATAAATGATTTCAGATAAGAATGGTTATGAAAATATCTTCAGAAATATGAAGGATATTTATAATGGAAGATACGATAATATCTTAGAATATTTAAGATAAGAGGATGATGAAGAATATTGTCCGCAAGGGTTTTAGAGTAAGGAGCAAGGTATTTGCTAAGGATTTTAGCAGACACCGAATCATTTGGATTCTTTGAAGGTAGATTTCGTCCTTGTGATTTGTCCACAGCCTCCTTCAGGGTTTGCTCAATCCGTTTTCCACTTCCAAACCTTCTCTTTTTCTGTGCTTTGCTAACACAATATTCTTTATCATCAACTTTTGACTGTTACGGTTGTCTATAGTTTCTGCTACTTCATTCAGCTTTTTCAAAACTTCATAGTACTGATTCGTAGGCTGAAGTGCTATTCCGGATTTCAAAATTATAATTCCAGAAAATAACGTTATGCAGAAATGATGTGAGATTCAAGAAAAATAATTGGTGCTTCCTGGGGTTTGGTATGAGAATTATTGTTACAAGATGTAGATGGGTACATGACAAGGTTTTATAGTGATCTTTCAGAGAGATTTAAGTCAAAGAGCAATAAAGTTGCTGATAAGCTTACTACTAATGTGGTGGAATATAAAAGGTTCCCCAGTAACGATGGTGAAAAGACAACGTATATATCAAGGTTATAATAAGGCTACTCCGGATGAAAAGTCGAAGTTGTCTTTTTGGAGATGTGATAAAATTCGCTATTTTGAAAAGGGATTGTAAAGTTATTTTGGGTAATAATAATGCTAAAGGATCTGACACGGATACGTGTTGAACCTTTGCTTAGGTTCAAGTGTCCTCCGAATGCATATCTATATACATATATTCTTCGTATGTATCGTGTGATTGGTTCGATTGTTCCTTAGTTGAGGTGTTTTCACGAATTTTGAAGGGTTTGGACGCAGGTTATCATCGTCAATATCCGTATAATGAATTCGTCGTGAATCTTGAATGATACGAATATCTTTATGAGTTCTGTGAATGAAAGTGATGTTCTAGTATAGTTTGAATTTAAAGTATGATTTTGAAGGATGTAGGAATTTAAGATTGATGGCACTTCTTAAATCTTAACTTGGATTTTGATCTGCCAAAATCAGAATATGTAATTGAATTGGTATGGAAAATGGTTGTCTTGAATTTTGTGAAATGATGTATATTGCTATGAAAGGAGAGAGTATAATTAACGATTGTCGAAACATCATTGAAAATGTACAGTGTAACATATTAATGTGAACTTAAGTATTTCTCGGGTATTACCTACCCGTTAAAATAAAATTTCACAAGTAATATTTTGTACAAAAGAATTTTTATTACAGTCTTTATGAAAATATATGTATGTATATTTTCTTCAGATGTAATATGGATTTAATGAGTTAATATTATATTAATCTCATTTGGTTTACAGTTGGAACTAGAAATGAATAATCTCTAAAACTTTATAGATTACATAATCGCCGCGGAATATTTCTTCAACGTAAATGAAATAATGAATTAATACTTCATCACTCATTATTGTTGGTATCCCTCAGTGCCTGCGGTGCGTATGATGTTGATGCTCGTAATGCGGCTTATGATGTTGTTGGTACGATGGTGCTGGTGGTGGTAGTGGTTTGATGTGAGTATAGATGATGAGAATTTGTTTTGTTTTGTATTGTAAAAGAAGATGTTTAAAGTTTCTTGAATAAAAAGAGAGGTCCAGAGCTTTATAAAGGCAATGAAATGATGTAGGATGCACTTGCTAATGAAGTTTTGCTTTTCATAACAGTAAATAATTCACCATGCAAGATACGGAGTAAAGGTCGGATAGCCTCAATAATATTAGTAATATTATACTCGTTGCGGCATATCCTGAAAAGGAGAGAGAAAATGGTGTTACGAACGGGTTCGCCGGTAAGTGCCTCATGTTCTCCACCGAGAGACGAATTAGATTCATGAAACAGATCACCTTCTTATTGTCTAAATTGATTAATTCGTCCACGAACCCACCCCCAATTCATCCAGAAGAGGTGATGACTAATTGGTTGGTTCATTACGGTTAGACTTCTCTCGGAGCTTAAATGAAATTCCATATCGGAATAGCTTTTAGAATCTGATGAACTCGAGCTTTGTGAAGAATCCGCCTTACACGTTCAGAGGAATGATTGTTGATATGAAAAAGATTTAGGACTTAGATTGATATTCTTAATACATAATTTACATATGTATATTTAATACCAAAATCCCATAAGTTACAAAGGAATTTACGAAAGATGTCAGGGAAAGTCTACCGTGATAGATATGATAAGATATGAATATGTGTCTATACACTACCTATGTAATAATTGAAGTAAGACGCGTCTAGACTTAAGATGATAAACAGGTAATTTCTGACAAGAATGATAAGAAAAACTTTTAATATGCAGATAAGGTCGAAGTCCAGACTCACTAATGCATCCTAACAACTATCAGTTGGACACACTAATGCAAGACCTGGTTCGCTAAGACCACTGCTCTGATACCAACTGAAACGACCCGTCCATATTACTATAAATGTGGTACGTTATTCATTGGTCACATAGCGAGGTATTTGACCTCTATATGATACGTTTTAGAAAATATTGCATTCGTTTCTAAAAAAAACACATCATTATTATACATAATGCATGTTTTAAACAAGTGGGTCATTATTTAAGAAATATTCCCCAAAATACATCAGTTTCCAAATACTACACACGTGACATAACAGTCGAATATAATACATGACAAAGGTTTTATTGAATGCAACACTTTATTTAAACCAAAGCATGAGACTCTATGCACAGCTTGCTCAGATAATGCAACAGCGGAAGACTTTCTTAAGGACCTGAGAATAAACATGCTTAAACAATCAACACAAAGGGTGGTGAGATATATAGGTTTAGCATCGATATAAATATAGATCACAAGATTTCATAGTTATAAATATATGTACACTCGCAAGTGTATAAAAGTATTCTATAAGTTGTTGAGCGCTTCGGTAACCATACTTAACCATTAATGTGGCATATTCGCTTTATTATGAAATCTCCCTACACTGTACCAAGTGTAGTAAAAACGAAGTACTATGCAACCGTTTACGATACTAGAGCGACTAGCCCGGTTGGGGTTGTCAAACCCGATAGATCTATCAATAGGATTCGCGCTTACATGTTCTTACAACATGTAAATATTAGTTACCAAGCTATTAGGGAAGATATGCAAGGTGTTACAACTCAACGTAGAATATATTTTAAGTACTTGTGTCCATAGCGTAAAATATAAAATGCATGTATTCTCATCCCAAAATATTTTTAGAGTTTAAAAATGGGACTATATACTCACAGTAGTAAAAGTATATTAATAATAAGTTTTCAACTTATTAAAAATATGACCGTCGTCCTTGGAGTCACGAACCTATAACAATAATAACGATTCAGATAATAATACGACATATGAATAAAAAAAAGCAAGTTCATAGAATATGTATATAATAATTTTTAACATTTTATGTTAGTAGTCCATTGTTAGTAGTCCTTTGTTAGTAGTCCAAAATAGTCCGAAAAGTTTAATAGTCCAATAATCGGTATATATACATATATATAATCTTAGAATTACCCCACGACGTATTGTATACGTATTGTCTTTGCATCAACCCAGAGATGTATTGTACACGTATTGTCTTAGAATTAACTAAGACGTATTATGTACGTATTGTCTTAGGAACGTATTGTCTTAGGATTTATCAAAACGTATTGTATACTTATTGTGTTAGGACGTACCAAGAATATTATTATACATATATACAATCACAGAATTAACCAAGATTATAATATTTTGTTATACTACTGATAACATGTCCAAATATATATATAGGATATAGGAAAAGTTAACAAGGATATGGTTAATATAGTTTTTATAATAAAAATTTCGTCCATACAACGTTAATTTTAGCAGATTTTGTTTTGCTCGCCAAATATTCATTACAACTCCGTTTAAAGTGAATCAAATTGCTATGGATTTCTTAAGAAGTAAATTTTACAAAACCAATTCGAAAAGTTGATCCCAAGTAGTAATTTTTAGAGCTTTACCCTCTTTTTGTGTCGGTGGACAGATTTGGAAAAATCCCGGCATCCACCCAATATATGATTTTTGATAAAATACTTCCACTTTGTCTAAAATCATGAAAAAAATACTAGAAGTCTTATTTACATATATTAACATATTTCTAAAGTGTTAGCCTCGAACTCAAAGTCTAAGATAGGTTTTTAATTCCCAACCCAAAACAGCCCGCTTTTTACCGAATGGAGATTAAAGGATATATGTTAAGTTTCAAAATGTTCTTCAGATGTACAAGTTATAAGTTCTTATATTAACTTAATATAACATAATAATACATATAAATAAGTGTTATTAGAGTTAAGCTAGAAAGATTAGATTAGTTTTTCAAACAAGCTTGGTGTTCACCAAAATAAGTTCTAGTTTTTACAAGTTTTATAAGTATAATAAGATAGCAACTATACAAGGAATTAAACAAGGATTTTGAGAAGTATTTTACCCTGATTATGAATAGGAAAGTTGCTGAGATTAAATTATGATATGAGAGCATTCAAGTGTGTGTTTATAGTTTAAGAAAATGTGGAGTAAAAATGAGTTAAAATGGTCCTTATTTATAAGCTTATAATTTTGGCTTTTAGTGAAAATATCTAAGATAAGTTAAACTGTATTAAGTCATGCATGACATATTAAATTTATTAGGTCATGGATGACATATTACACAAATAATTAGAGATTTCTATTGGTATATACCAATAGTAAATACTTCTAGAAGCTGTGTATAATACGGGTAAAAATACTATATGAATGCGAGTAGAATTCTTTGAGGAAATTGAACGGAAATACGAGTATAGCTATCCTTTATATGTATTGGTATATTATAAAGTGTATTCAATACTTGTAAGGATGTATTTACACTCGTAACATATTATATGTAAATACATTTTAACATAAGTTAATTACGTCGTTTAAATAGTAATATATATATGTATATATATTGTTTGAAAACTCTTTAAATTAGTAGTATGAAAATATATATATATAATACTTTGTTAATATACTTAATGAGATATTTAATTATCATATTTTCAAGTTAAATATATATAAATCCATATATATACACAATAATTAAACAATTAAACAATTAAATCAAGTTATGACGTTCGTGAATCGTCGGAATAAAAGGGTGACCAAAAGCTTGTGTAAAACTCTTTTTGGAGGTTCGAGATTTATTAAAATTCATTGCTTATCAAGTCAGAATTATATAAAGATTAAGTTTAAATTTGGTCGAAAATTTCCGAGTCGTCACAAATGTCGAGTTATATGATGCGGTTTATAGTATTAATTGATGATTACCATTGATTGGAAAAGTATACTAACTCAGTATATGATGTTCTCAGGTGATAAAGGAATGGAGAAGATTCAGTAACATTAGACTACTGAGTTCTTGTTGGTAATCGGTGAGTGGGACTATCCTTATGGATATTGGTATTCAGTAACAAGTGTAGTTACTACCCGCTGTTATGCTATTAAAGATTATGATAATCTATATATGCATGTTGATTACCGTTTTAATTATAAGTAGTAGGTGATACTGCTGTTATCAGGTTGCCTGATTAGATTGAATCTATACCATGACTGATTAGGGTACCCTGTGGTTATTAATGATGTTACCTACTTTGAGGTTGTAGGCGGTTTATGTGCACATGTAAGAACTGTCCGTGTATATAAGGGACAGAAGAGGTCAACCGTGTATAGAAGGGTTGGGCTCATTGGTTATTGTAATGACAGTATATTGCAATTGACGCATGTAAATGTCAGGAGAAGTATACTGTGTGACTATAACGAGGGCTATCGGTACAGCTCTAGTTGATCAGCTGGAAGGGTCAACGATCCTCATGTACTTATAGCCGTTAGTCCTATGTGTAGCCGTTAGTGCTATGAGAGTGAATAGCTGTGTAGAGCTATTGATACTTAGTGAATAGCTATGTAGAGCTATTGATAACCTTGTTGTAAGGATATGTTAGTGTAGTCCCTTTGTTGCCTTTAGTGAATAGCTTGTCAATGCTATCACTGCTCTGTTAGTTGATTTATTTCCTAGCTCTGTATGTTACCGATGTGTAGTGTTATATTATATGATAACTGTGTAACGCTATGTCTACATGACCATGACCAGATGCATGATCCCTAAAAGCTAGGCTTCGTACTTTGTAGTAATATCTGTTGGGATATCTCATTCACTTAGCGTTGTGCTAATCCCCTACATTATCTTCCCTGCAGGTTATATTGTTTTGCATGCTAGGGACGGGAGAAGATAGTCGTACTTGGGTTATGTTTGACACACTGAAAAACTCTGTTGTTTAATGTAACTATGTATAACTATTTTGAAAAGTAACACCAGTTGTATTGTAATATGTAAATGTTATATACATTAAATACTTCCGCTGTGATTAAAAAAAGTACGGTGCTACAACTTGGTATGAGCATAGGTTTGGCAACACGTACACATGAGTCTCATGTTCCCAAACCATGAGTTTTGTCAAACATACTACTGGGGGAAAAGGAAAGTGAATGTAGGTGGTATACGTGTTAGTTGCTAGGTACTAACTAATTATCCACTAAGCTTTTGTGAGATGTTGTGATAAGACCGGTATGGATGATCAAACTCGAGATGTTAACATGTAATACCCCGTCAGAATCCATTAACGGTGTATTAACTCCGGTCCCACAGTTTAGCGGTTACACCCTCTATATGAGACGTTTCCAAAAAGTATTCGCATTAATTATCAAAGTAAAGTCATTTATTAAAGAAAACGTAACTTGAAAAGTATTTGACATAAATGACAAACGTAAATGAACCCTAAACATCTAAAAAGTAAATAGTTTAAATGCGAATATTTGTTCTTGAAATAAAGACGATAAAATATGCTGGACACCATCCAGTTCTAGCAGCAGACAACATAACAACTTCTGTATAGTGGAAGCACTACCTCTATGAACCTGAGATAAAACATGCAAAACGTCAACGAAAACGTTGAGTGAATCTACAGGTTTAGTAAAGCATTTCGTAAGTTAGGCCACAAGATTTTCTGGAAAACATCGTAAGAAAAGTATACATTATCATGAGCACTTGATTATAAAGCTTTAACTGCGTATAGCCGAGCCACACGTCTTCATTTTACCCTATCTAAGAGATACACCGATCAAGTGTACGAGTAACAACAAAATAAGCACCAGTTATGTTGCGATGAGGTTTGTCAAACCTAACGGTACCGTCCCTATAAGCCGAGCTTACAAAGTAACTAATATAATCAAGCTAAGGGATTTTTGATCTGAACTCATATGTATATCTTTAATTTACTTGTGCCTAATATGTAAAACATTTGTAAAAAGCATGTATCTCATCCCTGTAAAAACGTAGTAGGGACTGTAGACTCACCTTAGCAAAAGCACCTGAAATATCTTAGCAAAACGTACTGTAGTCGAACAATCTTGACCGAACAACGCAACCTAATCATGTAAGTCATTTTAAGTATACACATATAGGTTATACTATGTCAACCCATATTGTACGCAAAGTCCTAGTGCACTCAACAGACAAGTAAAAGTCAACTAATCCAAGCAAGTCAACCAAAGTCAAACCAAAAGCCAACTCGGTCAAAGTGGTCAACTAAAGTCAAACATCTCAGTAGGTCATTCAAATATGGTAAACATGTCAAACCTAGGTCAAGTAACACTTTACAGTTCATAGTTAAGCAAATTGTACATTCGCATTCTAAAGCATGCCTTCGAAATACGTACATCGTAGAAAGATTCAACTATAGCTCATAGTACATAAATAATAAAATTATGAACAACTCTAGATCACAACTAGACTTAAAATAGATTCCAAAAAGTCTGGCCAAAGACTCATACAATAATTAAAAGTCAGATATCAGAAGGGGTCTAGTTACAGTTTACTAAATCAGTTTCAGCAGGCGGATCAGTTTTGTAACATTTCTAAAAAAATATAGAAAATAGATTTTGACAAACGGCCAATTAGAGATTACTCCAGACATCTCAAAATATTAGTGATAAAATAATCAAATACATCTCTTAAGCCAATTTGTACAGTTTAGCAAACCCTTACAGACCTATCAGTTTTAATCAATAAATAGACACATCACTTAGACGAGCATATATCTCATGGAAAATCATGTTTTCACAAATTTGCATACAAATGAAATATGTCAAGGAACACTTAGACTAACAAATTACAGAAGATCAAAGTCTCAATCAACTTCTAGTTCACTCTATCAATTTCTGTTTAACATTAAAATCAGTTTCAGCTCACATAACAATACGTATCTTCGTTTTAACATATCGGAAGCATTACAAAAGCGTTTAACGTAAATCTTAAGTCTAACATGCATGGTTTTTCACAAAGAATACAAAAATACACTTTTAATTAGCCAAATCACAAAGCATTCAAGTCATAAAATTCGTATATCATGTAAACCCTAACGAAAACTTCGATTAAACATATCTTGAGCATACGATAACGAAAACACCAAAATCAAAGTCTAAAATTAATAAATTTCCAATATCTATCTATCTAAACATATTACAAGATCAGTTCACATATCAATAAATACAAATTCGTTTTTCATGCAATCAACATCAATCGAGCAATTAAACGATAAACGATAACACAATAAACGATAACATTAGACACCATTAATTGAGCACTAGACTTGATTACACTATGTAATTGTATAAAAATCTAAATTATAGAAATTAGGGTTACTAGTTATACCTTAAAATCATGAATTGCTAGTACGTACGCGTAGGGAATGACACAAAGAACAACGTTTGTGCACTGGGTTTGATCTAATTTTGAGTTTTGAGGGTGGTGGTGGTGTGATGGTGGCCGACAGTTCCAAGGGGGAGAGGGGAGAAGAAAATCGGCCAAAAAAATAAGAATGAGGGTTTCTCAAGTGATCTAGGGTTTTATATATCGGGTAAGGGCCTCAAATTAAATAATTAAAGTCAAATACTAGCAAGCATGAGTCCAAAATAAAAACACAAAGGGGCTAGGGGGTGGTAGGCTGAATGGCCCTATCATGGGGTCTCGGACTTGTTTTTGCTTAACTCTTGGTAAGCGCGTAGTCCGTTTCGGGTGCCGTTAACTGTACCGGGTCTCCGGAACGTTAACTAGTAGTTGAAATGCAATCACCGAGTTTAATTCATTAAATAAACAATAAATTAAAAATAATTTTTGTAAAGTCAATAATTATTGAAAATAATTATTTTGTCGTTTTTCTAAGTTCCATAAACTAAAAAGCTTTCTAGGCGATTGTGACGATCGCTCCAAATCCATATGGACGAACACGTCATTCATTGATTCCATTGCGAGGTATTTGACCTCTATATAATACGTTTTGTAAACATTGCATTCTTTTGAAAAGGCATACCATAAATGAATATTTAATTCCAAGGTTTTCGACATCTGATGATTTCTACATATAGACAACCACCGTAAATAATAGTTTACAATAATACTTCCGTTGACAATGCAGTCAAAATAGATACATGATGATGGTTTTGTGAATGCAACGCTTTCTTGAATAAAGCATGCAAGACTCCATGCACATAGCTTGTATAACATGTAAGCAAACAGCGGAAGACTTCTAGGGAACCTGAGAATAAACATGCTAACAAGTGTCAACACAAAGGTTGGTGAGTTCATAGTTTTAGTGTTTCGCATAATCTGTATATAAAAGTGGATTACAAGATTTCAGTTGTTTCATCCAGAAACGTTTATCAAAATATTCTACGAAATTGAGCACCCTGGTAACTAAACTTAACGTATATATAATTTATACCCTTTGTATAATCATCTTAATAATACACGCAAACCAACGTGTACGCTTCTCAAATAGCATACGTCCGTTAAAAGGCTAGTGCTCTAGCTCGGACGGGGATATCAAGCCTTATGGATCCATATACTACTATTCGCGCCCACCAGTTCTTATAACTGGCAGTTACTAGTTACCAAAGGTAAGGGATTTTCGGTTCAAACTCAGTGTAGAATTTAGCATGTACTTGTATCCATTGTGTTTAAAATAAAGTGCATGTATTCTCAGCCCAAAAATATATATTGCAAAAGCAATTAAAAAGGGAGCAAATGAAACTCACGCATATAAATATTGTATATCGGTTAATAAAGCATTTGCATGTATTCTCAGCCCAAAAATGTAGAGAGTAAAAGGGATCTTATGAAACTCACGCATATAAATCTGGTATTTTCAGTATTTATAAACAGTCGCATGTATTCTCAGCCCAAAAATATATTGAGTAAAAGGGATCATATGAAACTCACTGTTTAATATTGATATACAATATTGTAGAAAAGCACGTAGACGCATCGGAGATGATAAACACGAGATTTGCTTCACAAAAATACCCCCGAACATTACCCATAACCTCCTTGGTAATAACCCATATTTTCCTTAGCTCTAGCTCGCTTGGAACTCGTTTTGAAAATTACTTGGACAGCACTCCGTCGTAATATTTTATGTACATTATTATTTTTGTATCGCAAAAATAATAACACTAATAATAAAAATAATAAGATTAATAATAATCTTATTAATAATAATAATAATAATAATAATAATAATAATAATAATAATAATAATAATAATAATAATAATAATAATAATAATAAATATTATACGGAGTAATATATGTGAAAAAAAATGGAACGAATTCGACTGAATTTATAGATGTTTTCTGGATCCAACCTCCATGCGATCGCATGGAGTTTCTTTGGTATGCTCATGCGATCGCATGAGCTTAAATGACAGCTCACATTTGATTTGTTTTGTAGTTCGTCGATATAATTAAATATTAATATAATATATATAATTTATATAATTAATTATATATTATATTAAATTCACGTGCATAGTTGATTTGTAATTTTCGTTCCGATAAGTCGTACGTCATCACTCGACTTATGTCCCGGTTCCGGTTTCTCGAACGCATTTTTGTACGCTTAGAAAATTAGTACTTTTCGTTTTGTGACTCGTACCTTTGTCACAATATAACTTAAATTATCCCTAAATTATATCACTCAAATTATAACTTATACATTTGAGTGTTTTGGTCATTTACTTCTATAAATCATTGTCTCGCTATTTGTTAAAATACATTTTAAAATAGTATTTTACTGTAGCAAAGTTAAAAGTACTGTAGCAATTCACTGTAGCAAATAGTGATTTTCAAAAACACTGTAGCATTTTGAGTAATGTGGCAATTTGAAAATACTGTAGCAAATTAGTGTTTTACTGGTTCATCTTAAACGTTTTAGTTAACTTATCTAAATATCAATCGAATCAATAATCGAATGTTATTATCGTTTACTAAATAACTTGAAATCATATATATTCAAATAGATATATAAACCAATAAGTTTAATGTACGGTATCATGCAATTAAAACTTTGTTACATTTTCAAGTTATAGTATATATATGTATCTATTTACATATAATGGTTCGCGAATCGTTGAGAATAACCGAAAGGTATTTGAATAGTTCAAAAATTTTGAGATTCAGTTTTACAGACTTTGCTTATCGTGTCGGAAATGTTAATCATACAAAGATTAAGTTTAAATTTGATCAGAAATTTCCGGGTCATCACAGCGATTAGCTTACGTAACGTTTTCTAGTTATTTCGCTATCCAAAATAAGTTCATAAATTAATATAACATATTAATTCAAGTAATCCACTAGGACCAAGTATGCATTTAATTCAATTAAATACACAAAGTCTAAGTAATCACCGTTAAATACTTAACGGACAAGTAACGATAGTAAACGGAAAAAGTCTTGTTGTTACATGACACCCCCTTGATCCCCAGAATAATGATACATCCTCAGAGGAGCATAGTGCACAAGATGACTTGCAAAAGTATAATTTTTAGTTACATAGTCAGTTGAAAGAAATGAGGGATAAAATATAGGAATTAGAGCAACAACAATCACAACCAGTTGATACCACTATTGCTCCAACCATAACTAATTCATCACCACTGTCGGGTTTTCTGATCCCACAATATGCGTCTTTTCCTGTTAGAGACGCACAGCAGCAACCACAACCACAATTCCAAATTTCACCTCAGTTCATTTATTCACATTCTGACCAAATGATGTATCCATATCAGATGTTTCAGCAACCCATAATTGAAACCAAGAAGAAGTGTACCTATAAACAGTTCTTAAATTGTAATCCTCCTACGTATTTGGGCAGTTCTAATTCGAATGTCACTTTAAATTGGTTGAGAGAAGTGGATCGGGCATTTGAGGAATGTCAATGTGAACCAGAACTCAGAGTCACTTTTGCTTGTTGGTTAATGAAAGATAAAGCTATGGTGTGGTGGGATTCTTTCATTTCCCACGTAACAAGACAAAATTTTGGTCAAATCACTTGGGAGCAGTTTTATGAAAAATTGTGCGAACTGTATTGTACCCCGTATGAGATTGGAAAGTTGAGGAGAGAGTTTTTGGAGTTAAAGATGACCGAGAAGATATCTGTAGACGATGCAATTGAACAGTATACTGATAAACTAAGGTTTGCCCATCAATGAGTTGCTGATGAACAATCCAAAATTGATCATTTTGTGGAGATGTTGTTGTCGGAGTACAGAACCATGGCAAGAGTTGCCACTACTTTGTCTCAAGCTTTTGTTATGGAAAAAATGGTTGAGAATGATATTAAGGCTGCAATTAATCGTAGAAAAGAAAATGTAAGTGTTCAGCAGTAAAGTCAAACAATAAGTCAATCTAGTTCCAAATCAAAGAAAACTTTTTGTAATAAGATAAAAAGAAAACAGACTCAGGGTGTATCTAAGTCAAAATCGGAAACGTGGTATGTTCTTTGTAGAGCAACTCATGTAGGACAGTGTTCTGAAAGAACTTGTCGATGTTACTATTGTGGTTTGATAGGACACGATGTTCAGTCTTGTTCGTATAAAGATAATGTGTGTTGGAATTATCAGAGCGAAGGTCATCGATCTGATCAGTGTTCATCCGCGAGAAGGTTATATTCTAGGGCAAGGTCAGGATCAATCGAGGGTTCGACAGGAGGATCATCACGTTCAGTGATGGGGCATAAAAAGAAGAAATCCTTTTGAATCTAAACAAAAGGTATGTTCTTAATAAATTTTATATTTATTATAGTATTGTTGATTGTTGGCAAACACATGATGTGTCTATAGTCTACTCTGACTGACTGCGATTGTTGAGATATAATTACGTCTTCCTAATGAGGAAGAGGTAGCTGGTGATGCTACAGCACCGGTAATAACAACTATGTTTAGAGTTGTTAAAGATATTATTGGGATCTTATTCCCTTCGATTATTTGCCACGTTTCTTGTGATTGCCTTGCTTTCATTTATACTTGTCAATATGATACGTGTGACTTGATTGTTATGCATGTAGCTTGTATTGATATATATATTGGTATGTATGATTTATCTAAAGTGTGCAGGGCTTATATGAAATATACCCTTTTTACTTTGATGGACTAGACACACGTAGTGGTCTGTAGGGATTTGGATTGGGTAGTATCTTATAATAGCCTTGATCCTTGACCGAAATATGATTTATTTCAAGTTTGTGTTTTATATAAGTTTTTAGCTATTATCACTTATATGCCTTTAACTTCTGTAATATGATGAAGTTGCATGGTGATTTGTTGTTTGAGCTTTTAAAATAGAACTTATTTGATGGCTCTGGTTACATCAGTTGTGCTTAGAGTTGCTATTGATATTACTGTGATATTGATCCCTTTGATTAGTTGTCATGACCTCTTTGGACTGTAGGCTGACATGCTCTCTGAGAATTGCCAAATATGATGCATGATAGATTTGACATGCTTTTTGTGAATGGTTAGTTATCGTATGAAACTTGTCTATTATATTTGACTTGTAATAGTGATATCCATGATTTGATAAGACTTCATAAGGCTTATGTGAATTGTGTTTCCTTTCTTTGAATTGATGGGACACATATAGTGGCATCATAAGAATTGGAATAGAGCAGTATTTCCATTGTTTAGTGATAATGGACTCGAACCATGCATGCGGTTGCTATGCTTATGTAAATTGCATGTTATATATGATGCTAGCCCTACTCTATTACTATACTTGATGGGAATATTTGCGTGAAATCTATAGTGAAGCTATAAGGAATTATTTTCCTTCCTTGGACTCGTTTGAGTTTGTGGTGACCCTTAGAAAGTAAGTGTGGGTAGTGTTCCCTGTGTTGTCTTTTAGAAGATAAGGAAAACCTTGACCTGAGTGGGGATTGATACCGGGTATGTGTTATGACTGGAAGATAAAAGCCGAGTGTTAGACAATGTTTAGAACTGTGACCAGTATATTACTAGTATAAGATGATATAACTTGATAAATTCCTATGCTTGGATAGTTGTATGACATCTTCGTTTGACGGTTATAACTTTTGGGAATTGAACTGAGAATACCTCGATTGTTATTGGTTTACAAATAGTGTGACTTTTGTAAACTGAATTTGGACTACTGTGATATGTTGTAAATGATGACTTGATTAGGTTTAGTTATATAATCATATATGAATCTTTTGATGGTTGATGACTATGACTAATGAGACTTGCTGATTAGTGATATAATAAATTTCCTTACTACCGATGCTTAACAGGAAATTATGCACCTTGACCAATGTGTAAATCATTTAGGATTTTTCTTGTCAAGTGACTCAGAATGAAGATATGATTTAGAATAATATACTTGTTGAACCTAAAAGAAATATAGATCACTCGAATTGTGCATGGACAGTGGACTGATTGTTGAACCTTAAATTATTTGAGAATGAAATGACTAACCTGGACAATTTTGAGGAAATTTAAGGGAATTTAACTATATAAAGAGTTAAACCTGATAACGATCTGGTGGTTTGGATGATATCGAGTGTTACAGTGTCAGGAATGGGATCTTGATTGATAAATTGACCTCGAAAATTATGTATATTATTGGTTAGTTTAATGACATTCAGAGTAAATGTCACTGTTTGGACGGTGGGGTGTCATGATAATTAGCTATCCTTTGCATTTTGTCGGGAATAGTGATGGTTTTGAATGAAAAAAAGTTGGGATTGACTGGTGATTTTGGTATTTGAGTCTGTAGAATTGTTAATTTAAAGCTTGTAGATGGTAAGTCGACCGAGTACGTGAGTTAGAGTACAAAGGGTATTATCGTTTGAATGCAAACTTGAGTTTGAAAATAGAGTACTATAATGAGAATCTGTAACTTATGGACCAGATTCTGAGGACGGAATCTCTTTTTAAGGGGGGTAGATTTGTAACACCCTCAGACTGGGCCTAGCAGGAAATGACCATTTTACCCTGCGTGTGTTAATATTATTGAATTTAATAATTATATGTTATTTTAATAATTACGTGTTTATAATTATTTATTTATATAGTTGAGACCAGTTCGTGACAAGGGTCACATAACAGGTTTGTTTATTTAAATTGGACCTCGTTTGGACCACTTAATGAGGTGTTTCATATTTCTGAAAACTGGTAAATACCCGTGTGATACACGGAGTAGGTTTCACTCATGTGAAGGAAACCCTTGAACCTTAAAACCTCTGCTCTTTCCTTGTTTCCATTTTTGGAAACTCATAACACTTGCACAAACACTCTCAAATCCTCATAAACCCTAATATTTGAATCTCGTTTTTGTGTTAAATCGATTTAGGGTATTTATTATCAGTGATTTCGTGATCATTATAAGATATTTTACATGTCAAATTCGTGCTTTAATCTGTGTTTAATTTGGGTTTTATCAAAGTTTCATATCAAATGGGTTTTTGATCAAATCTTGATCTAAATGTGTTATTTGTGTCAAATTGATGTTAGTAAACATTTGTATATGAGTTATATATGTTCTCTAAGTGATTTATAGTGTCAAAATAGTGCAAAATTGAGATTTGGGGCTCAAAATAACAAAAACATTGATATGATGCTGATGAACAGCTCCCGTACGGTTGCAGGATGCATCCGTATGGTTACAGGGTGTATCCGGGCCATTTTGGGTGCAACCGGGCGGTTGCAGGGTGCAACCGGGTGGTTGCAGGTGCTCCCGTTTTTGATGAATCAAATATCATTGGAAACGTAATGAAGTTTACTTTCTAATGGTAAGGTTTTAAAATTCAGACTTTATTTGGGGTCAAAAGGCTGTGGTAGCTTGTATGCTTCGTTTTACGCGCATATAAGAGTTGTTTTCGTATGGAATCTTATGTAGCATTGTCAAATAATGAATGTAGAGTTATATAATGTGGTTTATAGTATGAATTGATGATTACCATTGATTAGAAAAGTATACTAACTCAGTATATGATGTTCTCGGCTGATAAAGGACGGAGAAGACTCAGTAACATTAGACCACTGAGTTCTTGCTGGTAATCGGTGAGTGGGACTATCCTTATGGATATTGGTATTCAGTAACAACTGTAGTTAGTACCCGCTGTTATGCTATTAAAGATTATGATAATCTATATATGCATGTTGATTACCGCTTTAATTATAAGTAGTAGGTGATACCGCTGTTATCAGGTTGCCTGATTAGATTGAAACTATAGCATGACTGATTAGGGTACCCTGTGGTTATTAATGATGTTACCTACCATGAGGTTGTAGGTGGTTTATGTGCACATGTAAGAACTATCCGTGTATAGAAGGGACAGAAGAGGTCAACCGTGTATAGAAGGGTTGAGTTCATTGGTTATTGTAATGACAGTATATTGCAATTGACGTATGTAAATGTCAGGAGAAGTATACTTTGTGACAATAACGAGGGCTATCGGTACAGCTCTAGCTTGATCAGCAAGTAGTTGTAGACCTGGCAGGGTTAACGATCCTCTTGTACTTATAGACTTTACTGCTATGTGTAGCCATTAGTGCTATGAGAGTAAATAGCTGTGTAGAGCTATTGATACTTAGTGAATAGCTATGTAGAGCTATTTATAACCTTGTTGTAAGGCTATGTTAGTGTAGTTCCTTTGGTGCCTTTAGTGAATAGCTTTTCGATGCTATCACTGCTCCGTTAGTTGATTTACTGCCTAGCTCTGTATGTTACAGATGTGTAGTGTTATATTATATGATAGCTGTGTAACTGTCATAACCCGTCCTTAACCATAAGAACGAGTTAGATAACGTATGATTTCATTGCGAGGTATTGACCTCTATATGCGACATTTTTAAAAGAACAACTGCATTTATTTTACATTACAAACCATAACTCTTATGTTAATACAAGCTTTAGACAATATAAAGATGATTATCGTTTAGCAATAATCTTAGACTTACAAACTTTACATGTGATGATAACAATACGATTTCTAGCATATTTTACATTACAATTCCTCGGATATGCAGTTTTATTTTTGACACAAATATGCATACTCAAGATCTTGTTTAAATTCAACATGTTACTGCAGAAGCTTTTAGTTATCACCTGAGAATAGACATGTTTAAAACGTCAACATAATGTTGGTGAGATATAGGTTTAATGCCGGCAGCGGTATAAATATAGACCACAAGATTTCATATATAAACATTTTAATAAAAATATTCTAAGTGGTTGAGCACTTGGTAACCATACTTAACATTTAATCACGTCGCATATTCCCTTTATTATGAAATCTTACTACACCGTACCAAGTGTAGTCACGAAACGAAGTACTGTGCAACCGTTGAATACTGGTCGTCCAGTCCGGTTGGGGTTGTCAGGCCCGATAGATCTATCAACAGGATTCGCGTTTACAATACCGCTGTAAATAATAGTTACCAAGCTACAGGGAAGTATGCCAGTGGTAAAACTCAACGTAGAATATATTTTTCAGTTACTTGTGTCCATATCGTAAAACATAAAATACATGTATTCTCATCCCGAAATATTTAGAGTTTAAAAGTGGGACTATATACTCACTTTTGCCTTGAAGATATATATATTTTGACTTGGTCTCCGGTTGATATCACGAACCTATCCATATATAATATATCAATATATTTTCATTTTAAACAATCGTCACATATATATACTTATAATACTTTTAATGTCTTCTTAGTCCGTAGTTAGCAATTCAATTTTAATGGTTCATATTTAGGTGTTTAATAAATAAATAAAACCCCCATCGAAATAAAACCCCATTGTATTCGTATTGGTCGGGATTAATCTTGACCCACGGTACCGGTATTGTCAAATGACGTGTTGCGTACATAAAGTACCGGTGTTGTCAAATGACGTGTTGCGTACAATCATGGGATCTTATGATTAATCTTCTCGTATTGTTTACGGGTGATCCTGAAATATATAAAATTAAATTATGAGTACATATATATAAAATATCATGTTATTTTAAAAATATGTGATTTATTTAATTTTTCTCCAATTATTTTCGTGGCTAAACTAGTCTTGGATATCCGATTTTGTTTTGGTCATAGTTTCTTCGTTACAACTCCGTTTTCGTTGGTTCAACTTGCCACTTCCTTGGATCGATTCCTTCTTTAAGAATATGAACTGTAAATACCTTAGTTTGTATTCGAAATCACAGGTCATAGGTCAAACTTTGGTGAAACTTATGAAGTTAATCATTTTCCATCATGTAAACAACCTTAAATGATTATTTTTCTAAAAATACTTATACTTTGAGTTAAATCATGAAATTTTTATGTGTTATCATATTCATAGTAAATATCATTTTTCCAGAAAATAAACCTCCAATTCAAGGTTCAAGATAGTTTTTAATTATCCAACCCAAAACAGCCCCCGGTTGCACTCCGACGTCGTAAAAACAATTTTTAAGGTGTTCTTTGAAAAACCAAGTTATACCTTGTTAAATTAGAATATATTTATGATATATTACAGGTCTTGAAGTATTTTAAAAGTTAAGTTAGAAGGATCTATTTAGTTTGCAAACAAGTTTGAAAACATTCAAACTATGTTCTTGTTGTTAAAATTTTATACCATAAAATAAGATAGCTATATATATATGAATCGAATAAGGTTATGAACAAAGTTACTACCTCAAGTTACTTGGACAAGATTGCTGTAAAAGAGGAGTAAAAACCTAGAACCAAAAGAGTAATGGAGTTGGATCAAAAGGTTGGAAATAAACTTGTATTCTTGAAAGGATTATTGAAGTGTTCTTGGAAGGATTCTTGAAGTGTTTTTGTAAGGGTTTTCTTATGGTGATTAAGTGATGTTTTTGAAGCTAGATCTTCATGGTAACTTTGCTGAATTGATTAAGGGTTTAAGGCTTATAAGTGTGTGGGTGTTTAACTAAGAAATGAAGATAGAATTTGAATCAAATGATGATCCCCCCCCCCCCATGGTCTTAAAAACGTGAATCAAGGGAGACAAAGACAAGTTTTCATGTTGTATTTTTATGTAATTAGTCAAGAAATCATACAAAAGTAATTACCTTATACATAAGGCATGAACAAGGGCTGGTTGGTGGTGATTTGATGTGTATGTACCAATAGTAAATACGTATAGAAGTTAGGTATGATACGGGTACATATAATCTAGATATACGTATAGAAATCTTGTGAAAACGGAACGAGGATTCAAATATAGCTATCTTTTGTGAATATACTTATATTGTTTTATGTATTTAAGTCCTTAAAAAGTGATTAAATACATTATATATACGATATATGTATAAACATTATAGGTCATAAGTATTTATGTCAAATGACGTTACGTATGGTTATCGTTTTGAAAACTTAAGTTAGTAGTTTCAAAATATACTTATAACTTATTGTTATTAATACAAAATGAGGTATTAAAACATTCTTAGATCATGTTAAATATGTATATATACATATATATACACAAACGTATAATTATCATATGTTATATAGTTCGTGATATCAACGGTCAACTAGACGGTCAAACGTTGTGTAAAACTCTTTTCGAAAACATAAGTTTCAACAATTTGGATTACTTATCATGTTGGTAAGGTTTAATTTATGTAAATATTAATCTTATAAGTATAAATTGATCGAAAAAGTGTGGGTCATTACAGTACCTACCCGTTAAATAAATTTCGTCCCGAAATTTTAAAATTGTACCTATTTTGCGTCATCGAGAAACAAGTGTGGATACTTTTGTTTCATCTGATCCTCTCGTTCCCAAGTAAACCCAGGACCTCTTCGAGCATTCCAACGAACCTTAACGATCGGTATGTTGCTCTGCTTGAGCTGTTTAACTTCACGGTCCATGATTTCGATTGGTTCTTCGATGAATTGTAGTTTCTCATCGACATGGATTTCTTCAAGAGGAATGGTGAGATCTTCCTTTGCAAGACACTTCTTAAGGTTCGAGACGTGAAATGTATTATGTACTCCGGCGAGTTGTTGCGGTAACTCGAGTCGATAAGCTACCGGTCCAATGCGTTCGATGATCTTGAACGGGCCTACATATCTTGGGTTCAGTTTACCTCTTTTACCGAAACGTATTACACCTTTCCAAGGTGACACCTTTAGCATAACCATGTCATCGATCTGAAACTCTAATGGTTTCCTTCGGACATCGGCGTAGCTCTTTTGGCGACTACGGGCTGTTTTCAATCTCTCCTTAATTTGTACTATCTTCTCAGTCGTTTCGTGTATGATCTCGGGACCAGTTAATTGTCGATCTCCTACTTCATTCCAACAAATAGGAGATCTACACTTCCTTTCGTACAATGCTTCGAATGGCGCAGCTTTAATGCTCGCATGATAACTATTATTATACGAGAATTCTGCTAATGGTAGATATTTATCCCATCCGTTTCCAAAATCGTTCACACATGCGCTGAGCATGTCTTCAAGAGTCTGAATCATTCTTTCACTCTGCCCGTCAGTTTGCGGATGATATGCGGTACTCATATCCAAACGAGTTCCTAGTGCCTCCTGTAGTGATTGCCAGAAATTTGAGGTAAATCTACTATCATGATCAGATATAATGGAAATAGGTATTCCATGCCTTGAAACAATTTCCTTTATATATAATCGTAATAGTTTCTCCATTCTATCCGTTTCCTTTATAGGCAAGAAATGTGCAGATTTGGTAAGACGATCAACAATTACCCAAATGGTGTCGTATCCCCAGGCAGTCTTTGGTAACTTCGTGATGAAATCCATGGTAATACCATCCCATTTCCATTCTGGGATTTCTGGTTGTTGAAGTAACCCTGACGGCTTTTGGTGTTCTGCTTTGACTTTGGAACAAGTTAAACACTCCCCAACATATGTTGCAACGTCTGTCTTTAAATTAGGCCACCAATAATGTGTCTTAAGATCTTGGTACATCTTTCCAACTCCAGGATGTATCGAGTATCTTGTCTTATGTGCCTCATTCAATATCAACTTCCTTAATCCTCCAAACTTTGGTTCCCAAATACGATTTGCAAAATATCGAATTCCATCTTCCCGTATAACGAGTTGCTTCTCATACTTCTTCATTATTTCATTTCCTATATTTTCTTTAGTAAGTGCTTCTCGTTGAACTTCTTTGATTTGTGAGTTGAGATTCATGCGAATTTTTATGTTCATCGCTCGTACTCGAATTGGTTCTCGTTCCTTTCTGCTTAGTGCGTCAGCCACCACATTCGCTTTCCCGGGATGATAACGAATTTCACAATCATAGTCGTTTATTAACTCGACCCACCTACGTTGCCTCATGTTCAGCTGTTTCTGATCAAAAATAAGTTGAAGGCTTTTATGATCAGT
Organism: Rutidosis leptorrhynchoides; assembly: GCF_046630445.1. Lineage (NCBI taxonomy): Eukaryota > Viridiplantae > Streptophyta > Magnoliopsida > Asterales > Asteraceae > Rutidosis > Rutidosis leptorrhynchoides. The sequence goes on along the minus strand of NC_092339.1, from coordinate 308,521,424 downwards.
AAACACAGTGCATTTAACCCCATACAAGTAGTGTCTCCATATCTTCAATGCAAACACGACTGCTCCCAGTTCTAGATCATGCGTCGTATAATTCCGCTCGTGAATCTTCAATTGTCGGGATGTGTATGCAATAACTTTCTTCCGTTGCATAAGAACGCAACCAAAACCTTGTCGCGAAGCGTCACAATATATTTCAAAATCATCGTTCCCTTCTGGTAACGATAAAATAGGCGCCGTAGTCAACTTCTTTTTCAGTAATTGAAATGCACTCTCCTGCTCAGAAGTCCATTCATATTTCTTCCCTTTTTGCGTTAACGCTGTCAACGGCTTAGCTATTCGGGAAAAATCTTGAAATAACCTTCTATAATAACCGGCTAAACCCAAAAATTGGCGTATCTGCATTGGTGTCTTAGGAGTCTCCCATTTTTCAATGGCTTCAATTTTTGCTGGATCAACCTGAATTCCTTTGCTACTAACAACGTGGCCAAGAAATTGCACTTCTTTCAACCAAAAAGCACACTTAGAAAATTTAGCATATAGCTGTTCTTTTCTCAACAACTCTAATATCAACCTTAAATGCTGCTCATGCTCTTGCTCACTCTTGGAATAGATAAGAATGTCATCAATGAAAACGATAACAAACTTATCTAAATACGGACTACAAACTCGATTCATAAGGTCCATGAATACAGCTGGCGCATTTGTCAACCCAAACGGCATGACCAAAAATTCGTAATGACCATAACGTGTCCGAAAAGCAGTTTTCGGTATATCTTCTTCTTTGACGCGTAATTGATGATAGCCCGATCTTAGGTCAATTTTCGAGTACACACATGATCCTTGGAGTTGATCAAATAAGTCGTCAATTCTCGGTAGTGGATACCGATTCTTGATAGTTAACTTATTTAATTCACGATAATCTATACACATTCTAAAAGATCCATCTTTCTTTTTAACAAATAGAATCGGAGCTCCCCACGGTGAAGTACTTGGTCGTATGAATCCACGATCCAGTAATTCTTTTAACTGACTCTGAAGTTCTTTTAACTCGGACGGTGCAAGTCTATATGGAGCACGGGCAACTGGTGCAGCTCCTGGTACTAAATCTATTTGAAATTCTACAGATCTAAATGGAGGTAATCCCGGCAACTCTTCCGGAAAAACTTCAGGAAAATTTGTTGCTACAGGCACGTCGTTGATGCACTTCTCTTTTTCTTTCTTTTCGACTTTATTAACATGTGCTAGAATAGCATAACATCCCTTTTCTAAACACTTCTTGGCTTTCAAACAGCTAATGAGTTTTAGCTTTGAGTTACCCTTCTCTCCATAAATCATCACCGGCATTTTATCCTTACAAGGAATGCGAATTGCCTTCTTGGCACACACAACTTCAGCTCCTACTTTGGACATCCAGTTCATGCCGACTATTACATCAAAACTTCCTAATTCTACGGGTATCAAGTCAATTTTAAACGTTTCACCGGCTAAATTTATTTTACAATCACGACAAATTTTATCGGCTTTAATTAGTTTACCATTAGCTAACTCAATCATGTACTTAGCATCTAGAGGTAATGATGAACAATTCAATTTAGCGTAAAAGCCTCTACTCACGTAACTTCTATAGGCACCAGTATCAAATATAATAGATGCGGATAAGTTATTAATGGTAAACGTACCCGTAACAAGCTCCGGGTCTTCACACGCCTCTCTAGCATTAATAACAAATGCTCTTCCACGTGCAGATCCATTATTCTTCTCTGGATTCGGACACTGGCTCTTATAGTGACCTTGTTTTCCACACCCATAACAAGTAATGGTAGCCAAAGCAGTTCTATTTGCATTGGTGGCAGGAGTCTTGATACCATTTGTATTTGTAACGAGAGCCCTACAATCTTCAGCAAGATGACCCTTTCGATTACATTTGTTGCATACCACATTACAGTAGCCAGAGTGATGTTTGTGGCATCGGTTACATAAAGGATTTTGTCCTTTGTAACCAAAGCCTGAACCACTACCCGCACCTTGCGTGGTTTCTTGTTTCTTAAAAGATTGTTGTTGATTACCTCGATCATAACTTCCATTCCACTTTCTTTTGTTACCTGATACCTTCACATCAGTATTAGATGCTTTCTTATCCAAGATGACCTGATCCATTAGCTCGTTTGCCATGGTTATAGCTTCATGAATTGTCTTAGGTTTCGATGCTGTAACGTTTGCCTTGACCTTTTTGGGCAAACCATCTTTGTACATTTCAATCTTCCGTTCTTCGGTTGGAACCAATTCAGGACATAGCAAAACTAATTCCATGAATCGCTGATTGTAGTTGGTGATTTCAGTACCAACAACCTTCAGACTTCGTAATTCATCTTCCAACTTCCTAACCTCGTTCCTTGGACAATACTCGTTGATTAACATTGTTTTGAATTCTTCCCATGGAGTATCATAAGCTACATCTCCTCCTACAGCCTTCACAAAATTTTTCCACCACGTGAGTGCACTATCTTGTAAAGTGCACGATGCATACTTGGTCATGTCCTTTTCAACACACCCACTGATTTTAAACACAGTCTCCATCTTTTCTATCCATCGGGTTAAACCGATCGGTCCTTCTGTTCCACTGAATGATGAGGGCTTTCAAGCTTGAAAAGTTTTGTAGGTGCATCCTACACGAGGATTTGGGTTAACTGCAGCAGCTCTTGCAGCCTCGACCCATAACATTCTGTCGTTCACTCATTGGTTGATGAATTCCTCGACTTCTTGTTCCGTCATTCGATTCAATCGCGCCATTTCCTAATGAAAGAAAATAATTATTCACATGGATTATTATAGATGTAGTGTGTATTTATAGTACATTATAGCTTGTTAATAATATGAACCAGATATTATTATAAAAGCCTTTTCTTCTTATTAGCATTTTATAATTATATCTAGGGTAGTACCTACCCGTTAATGTCCAAACTTAATAGCTTAGTACAGAACCAATTACTACCATCTAAATAATACTTAACCATGGAAAATTATTGCATTTCATACTTCACTATTTTACATATGCTTATCTTACATCGAATATTAAGCAAACCACACTAGTAATATTATACAAAACATTATATGATCCCATGGTTTAATACGGCAGCGCATCGTTTGGTCTATTTTCTAGGACGTTTAGGTTCAAAGAATCGCTTAACGCTTATCCTGGCTGTCTGCCTATATTTTGGCTGTGGGGCTGAAGAACTAGATGCCGGGATAGAACGAATAGGGATAGCGGGAATACGGGTGGTAGTGTCTAGTGGAGATGGTTCCACATCATCCTCACTAAACCCGGGATTTGAATTTTCTAATTCATTAGCCTTTCATTTCTTTCCTAGTTCGAACTTGTCTTTTGTAATTTCCTGTATTTCTTCCTCGGGTTCACTTTCCTCCTCGGGTTCACTTTCCTCCTCGGGTTCACTTTCCGAGTTCTTTATAGTTGGTTCATCCGGAATTTGTGAGTCTTCCCCAAAGATATCATTTTCGTCATCGGATAGGTTAATGACTGGAACACCATCTGAAGATTCTGATTCGGAGTCGCTGAATGTGATAAAAAGTTTTGAGCCCGACATCTATCACACAACAACTAACCCATTAGTACTACATAATATTTACATATAAATTTTAACCAACAATGATAAGCAATGGTTTTTAAATCAGACCCGGTCAAAGTCCAGACTTACTAATGTATCCTAACGACTTATCAGTTAGACACACTAATGCAAACCTGGTTCGCTAAGACCACCGCTCTGATACCACATGTCATAACCCGTCCTTAACCATAAGAACGAGTTAGATAACGTATGATTTCATTGCGAGGTATTGACCTCTATATGCGACATTTTTAAAAGAACAACTGCATTTATTTTACATTACAAACCATAACTCTTATGTTAATACAAGCTTTAGACAATATAAAGATGATTATCATTTAGCGATAATCTTAGACTTACAAACTTTACATGTGATGATAACAATACGATTTCTAGCATATTTTACATTACAATTCCTCGGATATGCAGTTTTATTTTTGACACAAATATGCATACTCAAGATCTTGTTTAAATTCAACATGTTGCTGCGGAAGCTTTTAGTTATCACCTGAGAATAGACATGTTTAAAACGTCAACATAAAGTTGGTGAGATATAGGTTTAATGCCGGCAGCGGTATAAATATAGACCACAAGATTTCATATATAAACATTTTAATAAAAATATTCTAAGTGGTTGAGCACTTGGTAACCATACTTAACATTTAATCACGTCGCATATTCCCTTTATTATGAAATCTTACTACACCGTACCAAGTGTAGTCACGAAACGAAGTACTGTGCAACCGTTGAATACTGGTCGTCCAGTCCGGTTGGGGTTGTCAGGCCCGATAGATCTATCAACAGGATTCGCGTTTACAATACCGCTGTAAATATTAGTTACCAAGCTACAGGGAAGTATGCCAGTGGTACAACTCAACGTAGAATATATTTTTCAGTTACTTGTGTCCATATCGTAAAACATAAAATACATGTATTCTCATCCCGAAATATTTAGAGTTTAAAAGTGGGACTATATACTCACTTTTGCCTTGAAGATATATATATTTTGACTTGGTCTCCGGTTGATATCATGAACCTATCCATATATAATATATCAATATATTTTCATTTTAAACAATCGTCACATATATATACTTATAATACTTTTAATGTCTTCTTAGTCCGTAGTTAGCAATTCAATTTTAATGGTTCATATTTAGGTGTTTAATAAATAAATAAAACCCCCATCGAAATAAAACCCCATTGTATTCGTATTGGTCGGGATTAATCTTGACCCACGGTACCGGTGATGTCAAATGACGTGTTGCGTACATAAAGTACCGGTGTTGTCAAATGACGTGTTGCGTACAATCATGGGATCTTATGATTAATCTTCTCGTATTGTTTACGGGTGATCCTGAAATATATAAAATTAAATTATGAGTACATATATATAAAATATCATGTTATTTTAAAAAGATGTGATTTATTTAATTTTTCTCCAATTATTTTCGTGGCTAAACTAGTCTTGGATATCCGATTTTGTTTTGGTCATAGTTTCTTCGTTACAACTCCGTTTTCGTTGGTTCAACTTGCCACTTCCTTGGATCGAGTCCTTCTTTAAGAATATGAACTGTAAATACCTTAGTTTGTATTCGAAATCACAGGTCATAGGTCAAACTTTGGTGAAACTTATGAAGTTAATCATTTTCCATCATGTAAACAACCTTAAATGATTATTTTTCTAAAAATACTTATACTTTGAGTTAAATCATGAAATTTTTATGTGTTATCATATTCATAGTAAATATCATTTTTCCAGAAAATAAACCTCCAATTCAAGGTTCAAGATAGTTTTTAATTATCCAACCCAAAACAGCCCCCGGTTGCACTCCGACGTCGTAAAAACAGTTTTTAAGGTGTTCTTTGAAAAACCAAGTTATACCTTGTTAAATTAGCATATATTTATGATATATTACAGGTCTTGAAGTATTTTAAAAGTTAATTTAGAAGGATCTATTTAGTTTGCAAACAAGTTTGAAAACATTCAAACTATGTTCTTGTTGTTAAAATTTTATACCATAAAATAAGATAGCTATATATATATGAATCGAATAAGGTTATGAACAAAGTTACTACCTCAAGTTACTTGGACAAGATTGCTGTAAAAGAGGAGTAAAAACCTAGAACCAAAAGAGTAATGGAGTTGGATCAAAAGGTTGGAAATAAACTTGTATTCTTGAAAGGATTATTGAAGTGTTCTTGGAAGGATTCTTGAAGTGTTTTTGTAAGGGTTTTCTTATGGTGATTAAGTGATGTTTTTGAAGCTAGATATTCATGGTAACTTTGCTGAATTGATTAAGGGTTTAAGGCTTATAAGTGTGTGGGTGTTTAACTAAGAAATGAAGATAGAATTTGAATCAAATGATGATCCCCCCCCCCCATGGTCTTAAAAACGTGAATCAAGGGAGACAAAGACAAGTTTTCATGTTGTATTTTTACGTAATTAATCAAGCAATCATACAAAAGTAATTACCTTATACATAAGGCATGAACAAGGGCTGGTTGGTGGTGATTTGATGTGTATGTACCAATAGTAAATACGTATAGAAGTTAGGTATGATACGGGTACATATAATCTAGATATACGTATAGAAATCTTGTGAAAACGGAACGAGGATTCAAATATAGCTATCTTTTGTGAATATACTTATATTGTTTTATGTATTTAAGTCCTTAAAAAGTGATTAAATACATTATATATACGATATATGTATAAACATTATAGGTCATAAGTATTTATGTCAAATGACGTTACGTATGGTTATCGTTTTGAAAACTTAAGTTAGTAGTTTCAAAATATATACTTATAACTTATTGTTATTAATACAAAATGAGGTATTAAAACATTCTTAGATCATGTTAAATATGTATATATACATATATATACACAAACGTATAATTATCATATGTTATATAGTTCGTGATATCATCGGTCAACTAGACGGTCAAACGTTGTGTAAAACTCTTTTCGAAAACATAAGTTTCAATAATTTGGATTGCTTATCATGTTGGTAAGGTTTAATTTATGTAAATATTAATCTTATAAGTATAAATTGATCGAAAAAGTGCTGGTCATTACAGTAACGCTATGTCCACATGACCATGACCAGATGCATGATCCCTAAAAGCTAGGCTTGGTACTTTATAGTAATATCTATTGGGATATCTCATTCACTTAGCGTTGTGCTAATCCCCCATATTTTCTCCCTGCAGGTTATATTGTTTTGCATGCTAGGGACGGGAGAAGATAGTCGTGCTTGGGTTATGTTTGACACACTGAAGAACTCTGTTGTTTAATATAACTATGTATAACTATTTTGAAAAGTAACACCAGTTGTATTGTAATATGTAATTGTAAATGTTATATACATTAAATACTTCCGCTGTGATTAAAAAAAAAGTACGGTGTTACAAAGTGTAGGTCTCCTATCTGTTGGAATGTGGTTGGGGATACTCAAGTCACAGGCCCAAAAATTATTTATGAGACTACCGAGAAGATCGTACAGATTAAAGAAAGGTTGAAAACCGCCCGGAGTCGGCAAAAGAGTTATGCCGGTATTAGAAGGAAAGATTTAGAATTTCAAGTTGGCCATCGTGTCATGTTGAAGGTATCACCATGGAAAGGTGTGGTACGATTTGGTAAGGGGGAAAGTTGAATCCTCGCTTTGTTGGACCGTTTGAGATTATCGAAAGATTTGGACCCGTGGCTTATCGTTTGAAATTTCCACAAGAACTCAGTGTTGTTCATGACGTTTTTTATGTATCGAATTTGAAGAAGCGTTTGGCTGAGACCGATGAAACCATTTCTCTTGATGAACTTCATGTTGATAAATAGCTCCATTTTATTGAAAAACCTGTTGAAATTATGGATCGAGAGGTTAAGACACTCATACAAAATAGAATTCCTATCGTCTGAGTTAGATGGAATACCAGACGCGGACCTAGATTCACTTAGGAACGTGAAGATCAGATGAGGCAGAAGTACCCGCATTTGTTCCCAGATGTCGAGTCAACCCCTGCACCTGCTTAAATTTCGGGAAGAAATTTCCGTAACGGGAAGGTACTGTCACGACCCTAATTTTTTCGTTATCTTTTACCGATTATTATTTAACGTCCGTTAATTGTTATTCATGCCACGTCATTTCTATGAATTATATTATTATTTTAGTAATAATATATTAATTATTATGTGTTATATGAATATTTGTATTCGTATTTAAAACTGTACGTTTTTACGTGTCGTGGATTTCTATCCGGTAAATCTTTTCGGTTTTAAAACGAACGGTCAGGCTTTTGAGATTTTTGAATCCCAATTATTTTAAATATGATATTTTTATGTCATATGAATATATATAGTGTTTATATATTTTATTTGTCGCGCGTGCGTCATCCCTCCGAATATTTAATCGCGTAGCGGTGTTTTCGCGTTTCGGGTTTCGTTCAGCAATTACACGTTTTATGAAGTTGGCCCACTATGGGGCCCACCCCACACACCAATCGGCCGAACATCCCATGAGTGGGGGGGGTGTTTAGCCTTTTTCCTTCATTTTGTAATTCATTTTCAAATTACACATTTGATTTCATTAAACCTAATCTTATTATTTTTTCTCTCCTCTCCTCCCTTCTTCTTTGTGGCCATCGCCAACCATCATCATCATCATCATCAATCAATTTTGTGCTTGGATCATTCAATTGTTCATACATCCGGATTGCTCTCTTCATCCTCTACGCGCTCATACCTTTCTTTTCTCGATTAGGGTATAAACCCTAACCCTAACCCTAACCCTAACTTTTTCATTTTTATTCATTTTTACTATTTAGATGTGATTATGATTGTATAGTACTTGTGTATTGTTGTATTGATGATTGTATGCGTAGAAATGCTCGTTTATTTATGTTTTCGGTTTGATTTAATCGGGACAGCGGACTATTTGATGAAATCAGTAAACTTAACAATGGTTTTTGATAAAATAAAGTGTTTATATGAGTTCAACTCATCAAGACAATAATTTTAGACTTTGGATTCATGTTATTTCGAGTTTCAGATCAAAAGTTATGCTTGATTTAGTGTTTTAATGAGATTAAAATGTAAAAACGAATATGATTAGTTGGGTCTGACTTTGTGACCATTTATGAAGGCTCTAGGGTGTACTAGTGGGTTAGGATTGATGATTGGATGAACATTCATGTTCAGGTCATCGAAATCCGAGCCACGGATCACCCGGAATGGCTAAAATAAGATTTTAAACTGATTAATGGTTTAGGTTGGTTCATGGCTGTTTTTCATGACATGAACTGACCTTAGGGTACTCTTGAATGCACTAATGTGTAGGGTTGTTTGGTTATACGAATATATATATAAAATTCATCGAAAATCGACACCCGAGGCTCAAGATATGACCCGGCGAACTTTTAATTAAACTTATGGTTATAAAATTTGAACTTATGATATAAATAATGATTTTCATTATTATTAAATTACTTATGATATAAAAGTAGTTAAATTTAATTAAGACTTATGATAGATATTAATTATATCATTTATTAATTACATTATAATTAATTATACTTTTAATTAAACTTATGTTTAATAATACTTTTATTATTAATGAAAAATACTTATGATAAGTATTAAACTTATTTTATGGGATTATTACATTAATACTTATAATAAAGATTAATTAATAATTTAATTATCATAAGGCTTAGTTATAATTTAATGATAATTTAATTATTAAATACTTATGGTTTAATAATTATAATTAAATACTTATGATATGATTAATAATTCATTATTAGTTAATAATACTTATGATATGATTAAAATTTATTATTAATTAATAATACTTATATTATGATTAATATTTAATTAATTAATTAAATACTTATGTTATAATAATTATATCATTTAAACTTATGTTAAATTTATTATTCAATTCAATTTAATTAAACTTATGATATGACATGATTATACTGTAACGACCCAACCCATTATCCAACTGAAAACACGACCCTAATTTTTTTTTTATAGGACAGTGTATTTGGACGGCGTCCAACATCTGGGACTTTGTCCAGCTGTGAAGGGCTGGACGGCGTCCAAGCAATCTGGACGGCGTCCAAATGAACCGCCAGGGGCTGTCCCCGGAGTCCAACTTACGCGACCGGAAAACTCGCTTCCCGACACTTTTCAACGAAACGAATTATCGCAATACCTTATAATAAGTAAAACTAATAGTTTTCCATAATAAAATCGAGTTTTTCATCACCAGGCCCACAACGACCCATTTCACGAATTTCATTCAAAAATACAAGTTTCGACCATAAGAGTTTAATTTCCAAACGACACCTAGAGCATGGTTTTGAGGTTAAACCACCCACATCTTGGGCGAACTTTCAAAAGCTAAACCCCTGAGAGCCACTACTAATCCAAATGGATCCCTTTGCCCTTGTCCACGCCGGAGCCTAAAAAGGTAAACAACGAGAGGTTAAGCTAACAGTTAGTGAATACAATAATTATACATATACATATATAATCTACTTATTTGCAAACACTTACACAATACCGTATGCGAGCTAGAAACTTAGCAACTATGCAATCACAATGCAAAACTAGATATCCGCAATCTCAATAAGCTAGCATTACCATTAGCATAAAGTTTACAATTCGATATGCTAAAACTATCACACATAACCATGGTTGACCATAACACACACAAGGGAACGACACTCGCACAATGACCGTTGGTACTCGCACAATGACCGTTAGTGTACGCTAACCCCCTAGGTGGATGTCCGCACTTACCGAACCACCCTTCACACATATGTGGTCTCTATCGCACAAAAGAGTAGTGAATCCACACTCCCGGATAACACTAACCACAAGCCCGCAAGCAAATAAACTATATACGTATATATATATATATATATATATATATATATATATATATATATATATATATATATACACATATATATGTAGCAAATGGGTTTTATGTTCATCATTAACCCAAACCCTAACCCTTAAACAAATTAAAGTAAGGAAATCAAGATTAGGACTTAACACTACAATCACAACGTAGCTAGAGACTAGATGAACAACTTTAATAGTCGAGCTTAAACCCGAAACAAGCTTCTTCCTTCCTTGATATATTGAGCTCTCTCTCTCTCTCTCTCTCTCTAAATTGATCCTCTCTCTCTAAAAGTAGATGAGAGTGTTTGAGTAGGTGAAGAATGAGTTTCAAATGAGATTGGATCTGATTTTGTGGCCTCAAAACATTCCACAAGTGAAAATACCAAACTACCCCTTTAAATAAAATAAATTCCCAAAGCTGGCCCGTCAGACCATTTGGACGGCGTCCCAAAATTTGGACGGCGTCCTCTATAACTGAAACAGGGTCTTACATATACATATATGACTTTAAATAACATTATAACTTATATTATTAATATAATCTATACTTTAAAATTCAAGGTTGACTAAGTTTGACTAAGGTTGACTTTGAGTTGACTTTCGGTTGACTTTGCCTTTCAATTGACTTTTGTTGACTTTCTAATTAAGGAAACTTTCCTAAGTTAAAAACTTTCTAAAAATAGCAACTTTCTAAATATGGAAACTTTCCTAAAATAGAAACTTTTCAAAAATAGAATTTTCCCGGAAATGGAAACCTGCCAAAAATAGAAACTTTCTAAAAATAAAAAGTACGTGTTAAACATTTTCCTGATCATACCGAATCATACTGAGTGTTGTTCTATGCTTATTTGCAACAGGTACTATAGATATCATACTAAGACTTGACCTAAGTTAGTTATTTATATCGACCTGCTTTATTTATAGGTCGGTGTTGTGATCATTCTTGATCACTTTATCATTTGCTGCTCACGTTTCTGTGTTGTTACCTCGTTTACGTTAAGGTGAGTTATAGTCCCGTTTTTCATACTATTTAAAGTATTTTTGGGATGTGATTACATGCATTTTCTTTTACGTTTAGACACAAGTGGTAATTAAATTTAAATTATTCATTATGAGTTGAACGAAAATATTTCCTAGTCTGGTAACTGTATTCACTGGTTTCTACTTGTGAACGCAAATCCTATGGATAGATCTATCGGGCTTGACAGCCCCATTTCGAGCTAGTCACGCTAGCAATTTATAATCGGAATGTATTAGTACTTTGTTATTATTTAAAGATACACCTGTTTAGTGTATATTGTGTTTGGTAAGGGTATGGAAATGGTTAAGTGGTTACCAGGTGACTCATGGATTAATGGAATAATATTTTATGTTTTCTAACATTTGAAATCTTGTGGTCTAAAGTTTATTCGTTATTTTAAAACCTATAATTCACTCAACATTTTTGTTGACAGTTTACTCGAATGTTTTCACATGTACTTGATTATTTGGGCTTCCGCTGTGTTAGAGAGTCTGCATGCATTTCGGCAGATTTTGTTAAACATTAAACTTTGCTTTCTCTTTTTGGTTTGTTAAACTGTGGGTGTTTGGTTGACAATGTTTTGGTCAACTTTAGATATTTTAATAAGTTGGGTTTGTTTAAACTACTTATTTTGGTAAATTTCCTTTATAAGAAATTATTTTAAATAAAGAATGCAATGTTGTTTAATAAATTCGTTTAGAGTTTTGATCAAGCTGTGGGACCAAGTGACGGAGCCATTAAGGGTACTTGACGGGCCATTACAATGCGTCAATTGTCAGGTTGGGGTGTGTACTGATGCAGAGAGATAAAGTTATCGCATATGCTTCTCATCAGTTAAAGACACACGAACGTAACTATCCGGTTCACGATTTAGAAATGGCTGCAGTAGTATTTGCATTAAAGTTATGGAGACATTACTTATACGGTACAAAGTGTGTAATATGTACAGACCATAAGCGCCTCCAGTATATTTTCACGCAGAAGAACGGAATATGCGACATAGACGGTGGATTGAGCTTATAAATGACTACGTTTGTGAATTAAAGTATCACCCAGGTAAAACAAATGTTGTTGCCGATGCTTTAAGTAGTAAGAAAACTGTGGAGACTGTGAAATTTATGAGAACCGAAATAGTTTCAGAGCTTATTGAACAGATAAGACAAGTTCAAGCCTGAGCTTTATTAGAGCAGAACTTAAAGACTGAACTAATGACCAAAATCAAGGACCAATTGACTGACGATTCACGTGGACTTAAAATGTTTAAGAACCGAATTTGGGTGCCTATGGTTGGGGATTTAAGGAAATTGATCTTAAATGAAGCGCACAAATCAAGGTTGACTGTCCATCAGGGTAGTACCAAGATGTATAATGACTTAAAACCGATGTATTGGTGGCCAACAATGAAGAAAGATGTTGCTCAGTTGGTAGAAAATTGTCATATTTGTTCACAGGTTAAGGCTGAACACCAGAAACCCTATGGTTCATTACAGCAGTTGAAAATTCCAGAGTGGAAGTGGGATCATATTACGATGGATTTTGTGACGAAATTGCCTAGAACTCGGAGAGGTAATGATATGATTTGGGTAGTAGTTGATCGACTGAAGAAGTGTGCACACTTCTTAGCAACAAAAGAGACAGCTTCATTGAGTATTTTGGCAGAGTTGTATTTGAAAGAGATAGTTAGTCGGCATGGGGTTCTGTTGTCTATCGTATCCGACAGGGATTCTAGATTTGTGTCGAACTTCTGGAACAGTTTACAGAAGAGTTTGGGAATGAAGGTAAATCTAAGTACATCGTATCATCCAAAGACCAATGGTCATAGTGAGCGTATAATACAGACACTAGAGGATATGCTTAGATCCTGCGTGTTAGAATACGGTAATTCGTGGGATATACATTGATGTCAAAGCAGAGGGGTATAAAATACTATTAAATTTTAGCAGAAAACACTATTAAATACGATACAATTTTACACAAGATATTTATTTATTTATAGAATGGATATACTTAAACCTTGCTACAACACTTATAGGCAGTGTACCTAATCGTACAGTAGTGTAGTTTTTAGTAAGTCCGGTTCGTTCCACAGGGAAATCTTTAAACAAAGCTCAACGCTATATTAGTTTACTTTTATAAAAATACAAACATATATATAAGTAATATTATTATTATAAAGGGGGGTTTTTACCGTTTAATGACCGGTTTGTCGATTTTAAAACTTTAGTCGCAGTTAAAACCTAATGTAAAATATAAAATAAATACAAGACTTAAATTAAAGCGTAAAGTAAATAACGATAATGAAATTGCGAATAATAAAAATGCGATAAAATAAAATTGCGATAATTAAAAAGTACGATAATTAAAAGTGCGATTAAATAAAATAACAATAAAAATGCGATAATTAGAAGTGCAATTAAATATAAAATAAAGGAAATTAAATATGAAATAAAAGAATTATGCTTATTTAAACTTCCGTAATCATGATGTTTGACGTGTTGATTTTAGTTTTATGCCCATGGGTTAATTGTCCTTTGTCCTGGATTATTTAATATGTCCGTCTGGTTTTTGTCCATAACAGTCCATCAGTCATAAATATAAATTTCAAGTGACCTTGTCAAATTATTATTATACCCGAAGTTAAATATTCCAACTAATTGGGGATTCGAATTGTAACAAGGTTTTAATACTTTGTTTAATGAATACACCAGGTTATCGACTGCGTGTAAACCAAGGTTTTACTACTTTGTTAACAATTATACCAATTACCCTTGAATGTAATTTCACCCCTGTTTTAATTATTCTAGTGGCTATTAATCCATTCCCGTGTCCGGTTAAATGAACGATTATTCGTACATATAAATACCCCGTCCATCGTGTCCGATCGAGTGTATATGGTAATTTATAGGGACGCCCAATTGTAAATCTTTATATTAACATTAACAAACTTTCATTTAGTTAAACAAATATAAAGCCCATTAATAGCCCATAGTCTAGTTTCCACAAGTGTCGTTCTTTTGTCCAAACCCCAATTATGGTACAAAGCCCAATTACCCAATTTTAGTAATTAGCCCAACATCATGATTACTTCGTTTTAAATAAGCATAATAATAACTTAGCTACGAGACATTAATATAAAAAGGTTGAACATAACTTACAATGATTAAAAATAGCGTAGCGTTACACGGACAGAATTTCGACTTACACCCTTACAACATTCGCTAACATACCCTTATTATTAGAATTATAATTAAAATTAAAATATAAATTATAAATATAAATATAAGTTTTACGTATGAAGAGGAAGAAAAAAAAGATGATTAAAACTCGGCAGAAAACTGGCTTTATATAGGACCTGACCAGCAATTTCACTCCATGCGACTCGCATGGATTTGTACCTCTGGCCATGCGAGTCGCATGGCCACCCTGGATCCAGCCAAATTGATTTGTTTTCTTCTTGCCGACGTAATATAATAATAATATATAATATAATATATAATTATATATAATTATATAT
Organism: Rutidosis leptorrhynchoides; assembly: GCF_046630445.1. NCBI lineage: Eukaryota > Viridiplantae > Streptophyta > Magnoliopsida > Asterales > Asteraceae > Rutidosis > Rutidosis leptorrhynchoides. The sequence continues at coordinate 308,506,353 of NC_092339.1, read as the reverse complement.
ATATTATATTATATTCTTGTGCATAGTAGACTAGATATTTTTGGTCCGTTGCGTCGGGCGTTTCTTCTTGGCTCAGGTCCCGGTTCCGGATTTTCGGACGTCTTCGCGTATTATTTTATATCGTGTACTTTGCGTCTTGTAACTTGTACTCTTGTCATTTTGAGACGTTCCTCATCAATATTTTGAACCTTTTTAGTTGTATCTTGTACTTTTTAGCTCTTTGGACCTTTTTGTCTTCAATTAGTCGAATCTGCCTTTTATCTTCTCTTTTTAAAATTTAAACGAATATCGCTTGTAAATCGAACAATACCAACTAAAATCTTGTCTTTCTTGAGGAATAATGCTATGAAATATATGTTTGTTTTTAGCATTATCAAATATTCCCACACTTGAGCGTTGCTTGTCCTCAAGCAATATTGTCTTGAAATACTAGAATCACTTCTTTATTCTTCACACTTTGTACATCAGTGATTTCTATACGGCGGTATAAACAATGGTAGTAACGATATGGTTTACAGTCCCACATGACTATAAAAATTTAGATCCATTTAAGGAAATTGGATCTTTATGAAAACATTTGATCTTTTGAAATCTAGTTTTTACCCTAGATAAGTTTTCCGGAATAACCCTTTACCGGTGTTTGCAAAATATTTTTGTGGGTTTGGTGGGTTTCAGATTTGAAAATTTTAGCTCAAACTTGCGGTTTTGTGTCACCCACTTGCTAACCTTGTATTAGGAAAGCAACACGTCCAGTTTACTTGTTCCGTATATTACCTTTCGGCAAACTACCGTCCGGTTGTAAAGGAAAGCGTTGAACGAGCAACTGTTTAAGGCAATGTCCCGTGACATGCTTTTGATTATGGTCTATAACGTGTCGGACGCAATTACTATCCTTGGTAGGAGCAATAGTAAAGCTCACCCTTATAATTTTTCGGTATGGCACAAGGTCCTGTCTTTGACCACTATGCAACCACCGTTCTTACGGTTGACACCCGATTTAGTTCAGGTGACCTAATGAATTCCAAGTGAATTCCTAGGATTTTACGTTCAATGGTAATGAACGCATTGAAAATAGGGTTTTCAGAAAACAAATCGGTTTGTAATTTTGATCAAAATATTTTCTCGTTCAAGCTCGAGTTTAGATATCATTGAATTCCATGAGTTTGAATTCTCAATCTTTAAGGTCAATCTCTAGGATTGAGTAATATCAGTCTTAAAAGCTGATTTTTAATCTTTAAGGAGATTATCCTTTCTGGGGATCTGATTCATTAGTCTTATCAAGCTAATTTGCACGGTGCCTCCCCATTGTACGAGATAAATCCTTCTCATGGTTAGGATAAATCTGACCACTTGGCGACCCTGTTTAATGCTGAGGTCCGTGGATTTCCTGCTGATTTTAGAGATGACTTTTCTAGATTTTTCGTCAACCTACAGCTGGTCTGGATGACAACTTCTTGACCTAAATCAAGAAGTTCGTGTCTTTTTCGGAAGACTTTACTTCCTTTTAATGATGGAATTGATTCATCGTGTAGATCCATCTCTTCTTTTCTTTCATTGGGTAAAATAGTTTAGTTTAGTCCAAAGCAAAAGTATTTTCAGTTATTTGTTACAGATATATGTGACATATGTTTAAGATAACTTGGTAAATTTTCCCACACTTGGCTTTTATTTTCCTTTTTATCGTCCTCTATTCCATTTTAAATGAATTTTAACATTTTAGTTTGTTTCTCAATTTATGTCCTTTCCGAGGTAACAATAATTTCGGTGTTAAAACCTAGTTTTATCGTTCATAAATATGTATAAACATGATTTGAATTCATTTAATTGAAAATTTTTACTAGAATTGGGTAGTCAGTATATAAGACTAGGGCTGTTCTTTTTTATCAGAGAGCACTAGATTCTAATACAACTACTGCTTTACTAGTATTTTTAATGGTAACCAAGTGTTTAATATAAAAATTTTAAAATCCGAAAGAATTTAACCCCTTCCCACACTTAAGATCTTGCAATGCCCTCATTTGCAAGAAATCAGTAACAATTTAAATTATTGAGGGTGATTTGTGTGAAAATGATTAAATTTTTACCAAAGTTTCCAAATATATTGGCGTTTGTTTGCTGAATGATAAATGGTGCACGTCATTTGTTCATTCCGTCTTGTTGTTATTTCACATACATTTTGCATCATTGTCGTCAAAATTACTTGCTTTTGCTGAACTTAATGCCAGTCTTTGAAAACGCGTTGTTTTACCCTGTTTTGTGCATAAAAGAGAATACATACAATACAAATATAATCATACATGCAATTTGAAATGGAACTTTGGCATCCCACTTTCAAACTATAAGAAAAATATTAGTACACAATAATAATAAGAATATCAAACATTACATAAACGTAATAAAATGTTAAGTGTTTAAAATAAAAATAAAAATTACCAACTTATCTCTACTGATCAGGAGGTGGGTTAGGAGGAAAATTAGGATATGGATCCCAATTCATGTTCGCGTCCGGGTTCCATGGCTGATTATAGGTGAACTGGTATGCTGCGTCATAATCATATGAATCATAGGGTGGTCTCATTTCTGGCTAATGTGCGGGATAGTATGCGGGTCGGGTCGGATAATACATCTCGCCAGGCTGCAACTGGCTTATAATTTGGCGCTGATGATAATCCCATCGGCCATGCTCTCGTTGCCGGGAATGCTCGTAGTCATTCCGACGTTGCCATGCCTCGTACTGCATATGCCTATCATAGTTCGTCATGTATTCATCCTCCATACGAACGCCTAAATCAAGAGCAGTCTCCCGAACAACTCCTATAATGTTGTTCGCCTCCTCCATCTCGTCATCCGAACCTCTCTCTACCTGTCGCTGAGGTCCCTCGTATCGATATACCCGACCACGTCTCATCAATAATACCCTTGCACCGTGATAAAGGTTTGAACTTATAGTTTCACCTTCATCCTCTATTTCGTTCATTGGACCCCCTTGGTGCTTATCCACACCTAAATACTCTCCAATGAGAGTAATGAAAATACCACCACCTATAATACTCCCCGATTTCATCCCCGAAACTACATTAGCGAGATAATAACCAACACAATAGGGAATGTTAACGAAACTCCTCGGGTCTCTAATACACTTGAGGTAGAACAAATCGTTTACGGTCAATTTCTCCTTATTCTTACCCCTTTGTGTAATTGTGTTTGCTAAGAATCTATGAATCACCCGGAGTTCAGCTCTGTCTATATCTAAGTATGTATGATTTCCACTGGCGTGAAATTCATTAAAGTGGGACATACACCTCCAGACGGCGTTAATATCAAATTCCCTATCTATCCTTTCTCCTTGGGCAATCAGGCTATTACAGTCGGGGCTCAAAAGTTCAGCAGGGGTGTAAATCTGTAAGGCCCTGGCTAAATCTATCATGGACATTCTGTACATGCGTCCACCTAACAGAAATCTAATAAAGTTTCTATCATCTATCCTCCTAACATCACTGTTTAACTTAATAGTACTAAGTAATTCTATACACCATTCCCTATATATGGTTCTACGAATTGAAAATAGGCGCATCCAATCGTTAAACTGAGAATTACCATACCTTTGCACCAATAATTCCCGAATCGGTTCGGCAAGGTCAACTGTTTCCAAAGGTACCCAGTCAATTACCCTTGGCATTTCAACAACCTTAAAGTAGAGAATGTGCATGTTCTTTTGATAATCTGGATACTCTATCCAACATCGATCAAATCTTAGATTTGGGTGTAACTGATCTTCATTAATGTCTAAGCTCAGAATCATTTGATGTGGAGCGAATTGACGAAACTGATTCATGAATAATTGATCTTGATCGTGATAAGGAATATGTTGCTCCTCATGTTCTTCTTCTTCTTGTTGCATATGTTGTTCTTGTTCATGAAACATTTCCGGTTCGGGCTCTGGTTGTCTGGACGATGATGCACCGTCCGTATCTGTATTTCTCTGCAAAACACATTAAACACAAAATTTGTGCATCCAAATATGCATTAGTGTTAGCAAAATAATAACTTGAAACAATTATGATGACATGTTCAATTCATAACACATTTTATACATATTTTCCTAAAAATAACAATTATATACTTTTACATACGAAAATGTGTACAATGTTTTATCACATTTAAACTCTTAAACATGTCAACAATAATTATTATAACAATTAAACACTTGTTACATGGCATTCAAATCAAACTAGTGCTCATTTTCATATTTTTGTCAAGTCTACACTTTGTCAAATAAGCATATACGAAAAATGTACATCAAGTTCATAAGCATTTATCTCAAATAACATGCCAAAATAATCACTACTAGCAATGAAACAAGTTTCAAATGGCCTTTATATCAAATTATCCAAGTTCATGAATTTTTAGACTTAAAAAGTCTACTTTAATTCTCAAAAACATGTTTAGGCTCAAAGTTTGGATCAATTAACTACCTAAACATGTTACACTACTTAATTGAGCAATAATTCATGACAAAAATCGGCCATAACCTGTTTATATCAAAAAGCCCCAAATTGCTCAAGAACACAAACCCTAGATTCTTAAAAATTTGAAGTTTTTAGCTTCAATTCATGTTAAATAGCTTCAATCTAAGATATACATGCATAATATAACAACAATTTAGCTCTAATTACACCTAAAATTAACAAAATCAAAATATAAAATTTCTAGCTCAAGAACACAAAAATTCGAATTTAAAGAGATTAGGGGTGAAATCTTTACCTTTCTCCTGAAGGGGTTGAGACTACTGAATCTAGGCATGATTGTTGTGAAGTTTTGCAAGAAATTTGGTGAAAAATGATGAATTTTTGAGAGTATTTGGGAGAGTTTTCGTGTTTGTGTATGTGTGTTTGTGAAAGAAGCAGAACTCGACTGAAACTTGTATCTGACCTGTTTTTCTGGTCCATGCGAGTCGCATGGTTTTGCTCTTACCCCCATGCGAGTCGCATGGGGTGTAATTCTGGTATTTTTTTTTTTTATTATTTTTTTTTTTTTTTATAAAAACCTTATACTTTTAAAACATAAAATTTAATAAAATTTTAAAAATTTTGTTTCTTTTTAAGACGAGGTCGTTTCGGGACGATGCCCTAGTCCGCCCCTCGACAAAATTTTAAAATTTTGTCATTTTCAAGCGATTGTTTTAAAAGCTTAGATTTTTGGATTTTTTTAATTTTTTTGGCATACTTTAAATCAATAAGATTAAAAATAATGATAATAAAAGTTCTCGTCCCTCCCTCGGGTAAAGCAATTTCGGTTCAAAGACCTAGTCTTCAACTTACGACGAATTTTAAAAATCATATTCTTAACTTAATGAGATAAAGTAAATTTTTTTTTTTTTTTTTTGTTTTTAAATTCACACAACTTAAATATAAAATTCAAAATTAAAAATTCACACCAAACTTAAAATTTGAAATGCATAAAATTAAAATTTCATATTTTAAAAATTAAAAGTTCACACCAAACTTAATTTTAAAATTTATAAATTCATATCAAACTTATATTAATTTTTCAAATATTTACAATTTCAAATATATTGTTTTATAAAGTTTACAATATTAATTTAAGATTTAAATATTAAGATTAAAAACATTGTAAAAATAAAATTAAAAATCTTTTTGTCTTTTTATCCCACTTTAATCAATCAAATATTATCAAAAATATGCGCCCCTCTTTTCGGTAAAGAAATTTCGGTTCCAAGACCTAATTTAACTCATGACGAATTTTTGAAATATTTTGGGTTGATTGTTTAAAGATATTTATACCTTAAGAATAAACGTTAAATTTCGCAGTGATGTAATAAATTTTTGAATGATATCAATAATTTCGGTCGCCAAACCTAATTTTATTTAATACCAATTTAATACTTTTTAGCGAACAAATTAGCGTTTATTATCAAAAGGTTAAAAATAAAAATAAAAACTAAAAACTGTACAGACATACCTGTGAAATAGATTTCTTAGTTATATGATCTATTATATTCATAAGATAGTCGGTTTAATTGGTTTTCCATGGCTCAAAGGCGTAACCTCGAGCATTCAGTGTCTTTTCTTCTAAACATATGAACGGTCCGTCTCTGCATAAAGTAACAAATTCGGTATTTGAATAGGTTTGATTATTTGAACATTTACCTCCATGTGACCATTTTCCGCATTTGTGACATTGTTCTAGGTGTCGTGCTCTTCTTTTCGCTGCGGATTTTGATTTTCCTTTACCAAATTGTAACTTATTATCTTCGCATCTGGATCCTTTTCTAACTCCGTCCATTCTTTCTCTGATTACTGATACTAATTCACTCGGTAGTATGTCATTATTACGTTTAGTGATCAAAGCGTGTAGCATTAGACCATGGTTTAGTTCACAGGCAGTCTTCATTTCGTAAAAACCTAAAAAAAATAAAAATTCAGAATGGGGGGAGAAGACTAGTTCTTTAGGGTCTGCTAGGGAAAGACCATACGTGTTCCATTTTCGAGAACTACACGAAAACAGACAATCTAACTCTAACAGAAATACATATTATCCTTTAAAAACTTGATTCTCCCCACACTTAGTTAGCTGTGGTATCGAAATTGTGATTAACTTCGTTGTCGACTTCCATCGGACCATGTATGTAATGTTTAACTCTGTGACCATTAACTTTAAATTCAATCCCATTTGAATTTATTAATTCTATCGTTCCGTATGGGAAAACTCTTTTGACTATGAATGGTCCAGACCATCTTGATTTCAATTTTCCAGGAAATAGTTTGAATCGTGAATTGAAAAGAAGAACTCTGTCTCCTTCTTTAAATTCTTTTGAACTTCTGATTCTTTTATCATGCCATTTCTTCGTTCTTTCTTTATAGATTAACGAATTTTCGTATGCTTCATGTCTTAATTCTTCTAATTCATTTAGTTGACTTAATCGTAGACGTCCGGCTTCATGTAAATCAAGATTACATGTCTTCAAAGCCCAAAATGCTCTGTGTTCAATTTCTACTGGAAGATGACACGCTTTTCCATAAACAAGTCTAAAAGGTGTGGTTCCAATTGGAGTTTTGTAGGCTGTTCTAAAAGCCCAGAGTGCATCCTCCAATTTAATGGACCATTCCTTCGGATTTGATCCTACGGTTTTCTCTAGAATACGTTTTAAGGCTCGGTTGGTATTTTCAACTTGTCCACTTGTTTGTGGATGATATGCGGTGGAGATTTTATGAGTTACTCCATATCTTTTAAGAACTTTCTCAAGTTGATTATTACAGAAATGAGTACCCCGATCACTTATTAAAGCTTTCGGTGTTCCAAACCTTGCAAAAAGACGTTTTAAAAAGTTGACTACAACTCGTGCATCGTTAGTTGGGAGAGCTTGTGCTTCCGCCCATTTAGATACATAATCAATGGCTACGAGAATGTAGAGATTATTATGAGATTTTAGAAATGGACCCATAAATTCAATACCCCAAATGTCAAATACTTCACATAATTGAATGACATTTTGTGGCATTTCATCACGTTGACTTATTTTTCCGGTCCTTTGACAAGCATCACAGGATTTGCAAAGAAGGTGTGCGTCTTTGTAAATTGTAGGCCAATAGAATCCAGCATCATAAACTTTTCTTGCTGTTAGTTGAGGTCCATAATGCCCTCCTGTTGGTCCTGTGTGACAATGGTTTAAGATTTGATTGGCTTCATCTCCGAATACACATCGGCGTATTATTCCATCTGGACAACTTTTAAACAAATGTGGATCTTCCCAGAAATAGTGTTTAATATAACTAAAGGATTTCTTTCGTTTTTGGTACGACAATCCTTTTTCAAGGAATCCACATACTAAGTAGGTTGCATAGTCTGCAAACCATGGAATTTCATTATAATCTATCTTCAATAGATATTCATCAGGAAAGTTGTCTTGTATGGCCGATTCATTTAGAACTTCTAATTCGGGATTTTCAAGACGAGAAAGATGATCGGCGGCGAGATTTTCTGCTCCTCTTTTATCTCGGATTTCAATATCGAACTCTTGTAAGAGTAAGATCCAACGGATTAATCTTGGTTTAGCATCTTGTTTCGAAAATAGGTATCTAAGAGCAGAATGGTCGGTATAGACCACCGTTTTTGCTAGAACGAGATATGAACGAAATTTGTCAAAAGCAAAGACAATAGCAAGGAGTTCTTTTTCAGTAGTTGTGTAATTTGTTTGTGCTCCTTGTAACGTCTTACTAGCATAACATATAGGTTGAAATCGCTTCTCAATCCTTTGTCCTAAAACGGCTCCCATTGCAAAATCACTTGCATCGCACATTAGTTCAAATGGTAGATTCCAATTTGGTGTTATCATGATCGGTGCATTAGTGAGTTTTTCTTTAAGAATATTAAAAGATTTGATACACTCATCCGAAAAGATGAATGGCGCATCCTTTTCTAGGAGTTTATTCATAGGAGTGGCAATTTTAGAAAAATCTTTTATGAAACGTCGGTAAAAACCGGCATGCCCTAGAAAACTCCTAACTCCTCTAACATTGGTGGGATGTGGAAGTTTAGCAATTACATCTACTTTAGCTCTATCCACTTCGATTCCTTCTTTTGAAATTTTATGTCCAAGAACGATGCCTTCTTTAACCATGAAATGGCATTTCTCCCAATTAAGTACTAGATTTGATTTTTCGCATCTAATTAGCATTCGTTCCAGATTAACTAGACATGATTTAAATGTATCACCGAAGACTGAAAAGTCATCCATGAATACTTCCATGCATTCTTCTATCATGTCGTGAAAAATCGCCATCATACACCTTTGAAAGGTTGCAGGGGCGTTACAAAGTCCAAATGGCATTCTTTTGTAAGCAAAAGTACCATAAGGGCACGTGAATGTGGTTTTTTCTTGATCTTCGGGTGCTATTGGAATTTGAAAATATCCGGAAAATCCATCTAGAAAACAATAGTAACTATTTCCGGCTAATCTTTCCAACATTTGATCTATGAAAGGTAAGGGAAAGTGATCTTTTCTGGTGGCGTCATTTAATTTTCTATAATCAATACATACACGCCATCCTGTTACAGTCCTAGTAGGAATAAGCTCATTTTTCTCATTTGTAATGACAGTCATGCCACCCTTCTTAGGCACGCATTGAACTGGGCTTACCCATGGACTATCAGAGATTGGATATATCAAACCTGCATCTAACAGTTTAATAATTTCTTTCTTAACTACATCTTGCATATTAGGATTTAGTCTTCGTTGGCGTTGCACATACGTTTTATGACCTTCTTCCATAAGGATTTTATGTGTGCAATACGAAGGACTTATTCCTTTAATATCATGAATCTTCCATGCAATGGCTGGTTTATGAGCTTTCAACACAGAAATGAGTTGTGATTTCTCATTTTCAGTAAGAGAAGACGATATTATTACAGGTAATTCAGATTCACCATGTAAATAAGCGTATTCCAAATGGTTTGGAAGTGGCTTTAACTCTAATTTCGGAGGTTCTTCTATCGATGATTTATATCGATATCTGTCTTCTTCTTTTAGCATTTGAATTTCTTCTGTTGTTGGTTCATATCCATTAGCTATAAGTGTAGCTAACATTTCAGCTTCATCAATTGGTTCATTACCTTCTCCTAAAGAACATTCTCCTGTTCCTTGTAATTCTGGAAATTCTTCTAATAATTCTGCATGTGCATCTATAGTTTGAATATAATAACATGTATCATCTGCAGATTGTGGTTGTTGCATTGCTCTATCCACTGAAAAGGTAACACTCTCATCCTCTATACTTAGGGTCAGTTTCTTACCGAACACGTCTATCATTGCTTTAGCCGTGTTTAAGAATGGTCTTCCTAATATGAGAGGAACTTGAGAATCTTCTTCCATGTCCAAAACAACAAAATCTACTGGAAATACTAAAGTACCAACTTTAACTAGCATGTTCTCCATTATCCCTCTAGGATATTTTATTGATCTATCGGCTAGTTGTATGCTTATTCTGGTTGGTTTCAATTCTCCAAGGTCTAGTTTAGCGTATAGTGAATACGGTATTAGATTTATACTAGCACCTAAGTCTGCCAATGCTTCTATTGAACTAAGACTACCCAGAAAACATGGAATTGTGAAACTTCCTGGATCAGATAGTTTTTCTGGTATCTTATTCAACAGCACTGCTGAACAATTTGCATTCATAGTGACAGCCGAGAGTTCTTCCATTTTCTTTCTATTTGAGATTAGATCTTTCAAGAATTTAGCATATCTTGGCATTCCTGAAATCACATCAATGAAAGGAAGATTTACATTTATCTGTTTAAACATATCCAAGAATTTGGATTGCTCGGCTTCAAGTTTTTCTTTCTTCATTTTACTCGGATAAGGAAGTGGTGGTTGGTATGGTTTAACATAAGGTTTGTCCTTAACTGTGTTATCTTCATTAACCTTTTCAACTACCGGTTCTTTTTCCTTATCTTGATCAGGTTGTGGTTCTTGTGGAGTAGGAATAGTTTCATCAGAAGTTACAGGTATTTCAGGTGATTTAAGTGTTGTACCACTTCTTGTGGTAATAGCTTTAGCTGTTTCATTCCGGGGGTTAGCATTTGTATCGCTTGGTAAACTTCCCGGTTTTCTTTCACCTATTAACCTTGCTAGGTTACTTACTTCTTGTTCCAGATTTTGAATAGAAGCTTGTTGATTTCTAAATGCTTGAGCATTTTGTTCATTAGTTTGTTTTTGAGATGTGAAAAACTGCGTTTGAGTTTCAACTAGCTTCGTCATCATATCTTCTAAATTCGGCTTTTTATCATCGATTTGTTGTGGTGGTTTGTTTTGAAAATTAGGTCTTTGCTGATTGTAAGTATTATTGGATACTTGTTGATTGCTAGGACCTTGTTGGTTGTTGTATGGAATATTTCGGTTATAATTCTGGTTTTGATTGTAAATCGGTCTTGGCGGTTGATAATTATTCTGATAATTATTTCCAGGCCTTTGGTTTAGGTATGAAATATTCTCTCTTTGTTCCATTGTTAATTCAATACTGAGACAATCTTTTGTCAAATGTGGTCCTCCACACTGCTCACAACTAATTCGTATAGCATGAATATCCTTAGTCATCTTTTCCATTCGTCTCTCGAAAGCATCTATCTTTGCCGAAATGGAATCTAAGTCATGGCTAGAATCGGCTCTAGCTGCTTTAGATGATCTAATGATATCTTTTTCTTGGTGCCACTCATGTGAGTGGGAAGCAGTATTATCAATAATTTTGTAAGCATCAGTTTCGGTTTTCTTCATAATAGAACCACCAGCTGCTATATCTATGTCTTTTCTTGTAGTGATGTCGCATCCTCGGTAGAATATTTGTACTATTTGACAGGTGTCTAAACCATGTTGCGGACATCCTCTTAATAACTTTCCATATCTTGTCCATGCCTCATATAGAGTTTCATTTGGCTTTTGTGTGAACGTAACAATTTCTGCTTGAAGTCTTACGGCTTTAGATGCAGGAAAAAATTGTTTAAGAAATTTGTCAACTAAAACATCCCATGTATCGATCGCCCCTTCAGGTAACGATTCCAACCAATCTTTGGCTTCTCCCTTTAAATTCCAGGGAAATAACATGAGATATATCTGTTCATCCTCCACTTCTCGTATTTTAAATAGTGTGCAGATCCTATTAAAGGTACGTAGATGTTCATTTGGATCTTCCTTCGGCGCACCACTAAATTGGCATTGATTAGTCACCATGTGTAGAATTTGTCCTTTGATTTCATAATCTGGCGCATTAATGTCTGGATGAGTAATTGCGTGACCTTGGCTAGTGCGTTTAGCTCTCATTCGGTCTTCCATACTTAAAGGTTCCAGATTCTCCATAATTGAATTTGTTGAATCGGAATCACTAGATGATTCTGATTTAATGGTTCGTTCCTCAACAATCTCTGTTTGAATGATTGGTGGTTCCGGAGGAAAGTTTAATGGTTCAGGATCTATGAACCGTTCCTGAATATTTTCCGGATTCTCAATTGTGAGGTTGGGTTCAAAAAATGGATTATCGGAAATTTGAACTGAAGTACTTGGTTGACTGGATGACGATTCTAAAGAAAAATCAACGGCGGTTATATTTGTTAAACGATGTCTTGATCGAGTTACAGGTGGTGAACGTACAAAAGGTGATGAACGTCTTGCTCGGTGCATTCACTGAATATCCTATTAGTTTTTAAAAGGAAAGAAAAATTATAATAAATTATCCAATCAATAGACTTTTCTGATTTTGCCCACGTTTCGAATAGCCAAAAGATGCAGCAGAGGGGCAGGATTCGTTTGGTCTCAATATAATTGAGGACTGTTTGGCTCCAATAACCCGGTCCACGTACAAATCCAACTATTACTACGAACCAGAAAATTTTGATGTCTATCAATTTAACCACTTAAAATAAATTTTCGTAATTTTAAGAAATTTAGATAAGAAGTAGAAAAAAAATCTAAGTCCTAAAAACTAGAATGGCGAGAAATAAGAGAGAAAAAGAGTTCGTCGCAAAAGGTTGAAAAAGAAAAAATGGTTGAAAAATAAAAGGTGACGGAAAAATAAAAGAAACTTATAAAAACTTAAAAATACTTAACTAACCTAACCTTATTACTACAACTATCTTAAAATTATAATCGCAAATTGAAATTACTAATTGGAATGATAATTGATACATAGTAAAAGGTCTAAAAATATTAAAGCTTACAGGAAAAACTAAATCCCAAATGGAAATAACTTAAAAAGAAACTAAAACTTAAAAAGGCGTCGCAAAATTCTAAAGCACCTAAATCTTAGTCTAAAGATAAAGCACTTAAGGAATTCTACGGCAAAGCCTAAAAATCTAGGAGTAAAAATAACTATAGCAAAAACTAAGTTTAAAATTAAATATGAGCTAAAAATACAAATATTACGCTACAACGATTAAAAAGGGACAAAATATAAAAATATACAAAAAGTTGTAAAAAGTATAATTTTTATAAAAATATTATTTTTATATTTTATAATAAAAGTATTAAGTTTATAATAAATAAAACTAGTTTAAAAGTAATATAAATAAAATAAAGTAAAAACTTAATTATAATAATAATAATAAGATTAGGGTTTAATAATAATAATTAATAATAATATATTATACTCCGCATTAAATGCAGAATTAGGGTTAGGTTGTGGCCTTGTCAGACCCCTCATGCGAGTCGCATGAAATAAGGGGGTGGGTCATGCGAGTCGCATGAACACCCTGAACTGGTTCAATTGGACTGGTTCAAATGACAGGTCACGTAATATTTATTATTTATTTATATTTTTCTGTTTTATATTTAAAAGATAAATATATATATAATTAAAATAAAACTTAATTTTAAAAATTAAAAATATACTTAAAATACTTTATAATTTTGTAAAAATAAAAGAAAAACTTAAAAATATATTTAAAATACTTTTTTTTTTTTCGGTTTTAAAAGATTTTTTAATTTTTTATATCTTTTTAAATTTTTATAATTTTTAAACAAAAATATATATATAACAAAAACTAATTAAAACTTAAAAATATTTTTTTTTTATTATATTGACGTTTCGCTTCGGTGTTCCCCGGCAGCGGCGCCAAAAATACTTGATGTCAAAGCAGAGGGGTATAAAAACTATTAAATTTTAGCAGAAAACACTATTAAATACGATACAATTTTACACAAGATATTTATTTATTAATAGAATGGATATACTTAAACCTTGCTACAACACTTATAGGCAGTGTACCTAATCGTACAGTAGTGTAGTTTTTAGTAAGTCCGGTTCGTTCCACAGGGAAATCTTTAAACAAAGCTCAACGCTATATTAGTTTACTTTTATAAAAATACAAACATATATATAAGTAATATTATTATTATAAAGGGGGGTTTTTACCGTTTAATGACCGGTTTGTCGATTTTAAAACTTTAGTCGCAGTTAAAACCTAATGTAAAATATAAAATAAATACAAGACTTAAATTAAAGCGTAAAGTAAATAACGATAATGAAATTGCGAATAATAAAAATGCGATAAAATAAAATTGCGATAATTAAAAAGTACGATAATTAAAAGTGCGATTAAATAAAATAACAATAAAAATGCGATAATTAGAAGTGCAATTAAATATAAAATAAAGGAAATTAAATATGAAATAAAAGAATTATGCTTATTTAAACTTCCGTAATCATGATGTTTGACGTGTTGATTTTAGTTTTATGCGCATGGGTTAATTGTCCTTTGTCCTGGATTATTTAATATGTCCGTCTGGTTTTTTCCATAACAGTCCATCAGTCATAAATATAAATTGCAAGTGTCCTTGTCAAATTATTATTATACCCGAAGTTAAATATTCCAACTAATTGGGGATTCGAATTGTAACAAGGTTTTAATACTTTGTTTAATGAATACACCAGGTTATCGACTGCGTGTAAACCAAGGTTTTACTACTTTGTTAACAATTACACCAATTACCCTTGAATGTAATTTCACCCCTGTTTTAATTATTCTAGTGGCTATTAATCCATTCCCGTGTCCGGTTAAATGAACGATTATTCGTACATATAAATACCCCGCCCATCGTGTCCGATCGAGTGTATATGGTAATTTATAGGGACGTCCAATTGTAAATCTTTATATTAACATTAACAAACTTTAATTTAGTTAAACAAATATAAAGCCCATTAATAGCCCATAGTCTAGTTTCCACAAGTGTCGTTCTTTTGTCCAAACCCCAATTATGGTACAAAGCCCAATTACCCAATTTTAGTAATTAGCCCAACATCATGATTACTTCGTTTTAAATAAGCATAATAATAACTTAGCTACGAGACATTAATATAAAAAGGTTGAACATAACTTACAATGATTAAAAATAGCGTAGCGTTACACGGACAGAATTTCGACTTACACCCTTACAACATTCGCTAACATACCCTTATTATTAGAATTATAATTAAAATTAAAATATAAATTATAAATATAAATATAAGTTTTACGTATGAAGAGGAAGAAAAAAAAGATGATTAAAACTCGGCAGAAAACTGGCTTTATATAGGACCTGACCAGCAATTTCACTCCATGCGACTCGCATGGATTTGTGCCTCTGGCCATGCGAGTCGCATGGCCACCCTGGATCCAGCCAAATTGATTTGTTTTCTTCTTGCCGACGTAATATAATAATAATATATAATATAATATATAATTATATATAATTATATATATATTATATTATATTCTTGTGCATAGTAGACTAGATATTTTTGGTCCGTTGCGTCGGGCGTTTCTTCTTGGCTCAGTCCCGGTTCCGGATTTTCGGACGTCTTCGCGTATTATTTTATATCGTGTACTTTGCGTCTTGTAACTTGTACTCTTGTCATTTTGAGACGTTCCTCATCAATATTTTGAACCTTTTTAGTTGTATCTTGTACTTTTTAGCTCTTTGGACCTTTTTGTCTTCAATTAGTCGAATCTGCCTTTTATCTTCTCTTTTTAAAATTTAAACGAATATCGCTTGTAAATCGAACAATACCAACTAAAATCTTGTCTTTCTTGAGGAATAATGCTATGAAATATATGTTTGTTTTTAGAATTATCATACATCTACCGTTGATTGAGTTCGCTTACAACAATACTTATCATTCGAGTATTGGTATGCCACCATATGAAATGATGTATGATCGCAAATGTAGAATACTGACTTGTTGGTTAGAAGCCGAAGAGAAACAGTTTGCAGGTCCATAATTAGTTCAAATAATAGCAGATAAAGTATTAATAGCACGTGAAAAGTTGAAAGCGGCACATGACAGACAGAAAATGTATGCCGATCTACGTAGACGTCCGGTAAACTTTGAAGTGGGAGATCGTGTTTACTTAAACGTTTCACCGTGGAAGGGAGTTATCAGGTTTGGTAAGCAGGGTAAGTTAGCTTCGAGATACATCGGGCCGCTCAAGATTATTCAAAAGGTTAATGACCAGACTGTTGTGTTAGAGCTTTCGACAGAGTTGGCAGGGATTCATAATACATTCAACGTATGTTACCTTAGAAAGTGTAAGGTCGATGATGAGACGCCACTGGTTTCGTTAAGTGATTTGAGGGTGGACCTGAATCAAAAGCTAGTTGAAGAGCCAGTGAGAATTGTCGATATAAAGGTGACAAAGCTGAGAAAGAAAGAGATCCATATGGTGCTTGTTGAGTGGAAGCATAGCTTAGGATCGATGAAAGGACCCGTTCATATAAATTATAAACGATTCACAATAGTTGATTTCATTACGAGGTACTTGACCTCTATATGATACATTTTACAAACATTGCATTCGTTTTTAAAAGACAAACTTTCATTTACATCGAAAGTTGACGGCATGCATACCCTTTCATAATATATCCATCTATAATTGACTTAATTATAATCTTGATGAACTTAATGACTCGAATGCAACGTCTTTTGAAATATGTCATGAATGACTCCAAGTAATGTCTCTAATATGAGCAAATGCACAGCAGAAGATTTCTTTCATACCTGAGAATAAATATGCTTTCAAGTGTCAACCAAAAGGTTGGTGAGTTCATTAGTTTATCATAAACAATAAAATTCATCATTTTAATAGACCACAAGATTTCATATTTTCATAAACATCATTCTCATATCAGGCATTTCGCAAACTGCATAGAGATAAAAATTATTGATATGGTGAACACCTGATAATCGACATTAACAAGATGCATATAGAATATCCCCATCATTCCGGGACACCCATCGGATATGATAAATTTCGAAGTACTAAAGCATTTCAAATTCCAGAATGGGGCTTGTTGGGCCCGATAGATCTATCTTTTGGATTCGCGTCAATTAGGGGTGCACTAATTCTCAAAATTAGTGATCTTCCCTAATTGTTAGATTACCAGGCTAAAAGGGGCATATTCGGCTTCGATCCATTCAACCGTATAATGTAGTTTCGATTACTTGTGTCTATTTCGTAAAACAGTTATAAAAACAGCGCATGTATTCTCAGTCCCAAAAATATATATTGCAAAAGCATTTAAAAAGGGAGCAAATGAAACTCACAATATTGTATTAAGCATATGATGGCATTGAACAAGTGCAAGGTTGACATCGGATTCACGAACCTATATCGTTTATATATATTTATATATTAACACATCATATTAATCAACTAAGTTTATAAATTTCATAATGTATTATGATTAATATTCTTATATATCATTATATTAATACTTATAATAGGTTATATTATATATATATATATATATATATATATATATATATATATATATATATATATATATATATATATATATATATATATATATATATATATATATATATATATATAAATAATTTAATTAATGTTATAATAATATATTAGTTAATATATTAAAACATAGTAGTTTGTAATATTAGTTATATTTATGTTACATGTAATAACTATATTTTATATAGGGAATACTTGTTGTAATAATTATAATAATACTAGTAGTAATATTAGTAATACAAATAATGATAATAATAATAATGTTAAAAATAATAATTTTAATGTTAAAATAATAATGCTGATAATAATAATAATAATAATAATAATAATAATAATAATAATAATAATAAAATAATGACAATTCTAATAATAATAATAATGATAGTGTTAATGAAAATAAAATGATAGTTTTAATAATAATAATAATAATAATAATAATAATAATAATAATAATAATAATAATAATAATAATAATAATAATATTAATAATAATAATAATAATAATAATAGTAATATTAATTTTTAATAAAAATGATAATTTTAATAATAATGATAAAAATAGTTATTAGTAATGATAATATTAATAATAATGGTAGTTTTTAATAATAATAATAATACTTACATTAATAATCATAATGACACAATTAATAAAAATAATAATAATAATAATAATAATAATAATAATAATAATAATAATAATAATAATAATAATAATAATAATAATAATAAAAAAAAGAAAAAAATTAGTATACCCTTAAAGATCTTCTCTAAAACGAATTACCCATGACGGGGCTCGAACCCTGGACCTCTCGCATACCCGTTAACACCAAAGACCATTACTCCGTATTTGTTTTCCTGATTTAAATCGTATCTTAAAATGTTTAACCCATTTGTTTCTGTCTTCATCTCCTATCAGTCGACCAGTGTGAAATCTACCCAGATTCAAACTTAAATTCAATCTAAATATATGAATTACGAATTGAAATTGAAACGTAATCATCTGTTTTTTGATTTAATTCAATCAGAAGAATAAGAAATATATAAAAAAATAAAAGCAGGCCATGAAGAACCCGTTTAAACTCGAAAATCAAACTCAAATTGTAGGACGTTTCAGATTATACTTAAAACATGAAAAGGGTTATAAATCATCATTAGAATCTTTTTGAATCTTTAATTTAACTTGAATCATCGAATTGAAGTCGAATCTTACCATGAACAGATTTATTGACTTTTGAAATCAAAACTTTGACCTCAAAATTGAGACTCGATAAGATGAATTGGGTTTTCAAACTTTCCAGAAAGTTTAAACGAAATATTTAGAACATAACTGCAATAATGGATTTTGAAATAACACGAGAATTCGAAGTTTTGTGGATTATGGTCAAGAACAGAGGTTACGGCTAAATTTCTGTATTTTTTTTGTTTGTTTTTAATTCCCAATTGTAGTAAGTAATGTCAGCATATATAAGATATATTCGAATATTTTCAGCTGTTAACGATAGTACAATCGATTTGTCGACAAAAATTAGAATCAGGTACAGAAAATCAGAAAAAAAATTGAAAAGAGAAAAGGACTCCTAACTGAAATTGGATTTACCTGTGATTGGAGATCGATGTACACTTTCAGCAGACAAGGAAATATGTAACAAATATATCTGATAGGGAAGTGTAACAAATTCAAGTCGTTATCTTCCTTTTTATTTTGTGTATATTTAATTTTAATAACAAATAAGTATTATTAATAATACAAATAATAATTATTATTATATAATTAAAAATATTAATTTTACAATTCTGATTATTAAAAACAATTAAGATGATAATATTAATGATAAAAATAATATTAAGTTTTATTATCTTTATATCAATATTTGTAATATTAATTAATAAATGTAACTATAAAATATTAATAATAATAATCTTAATAATATCTACTATTATAATAATAATGATATTAATAATGATAACCATAACAATTCAAATGTATCGACTTTCATATCTATATATTATATTTTTAAAATAATAATATAACTAATACTGATTTTAATATTAATTTTAATATTAATATTAATAATGAAAATGTTAATAATATTATTATAGCAATTATATTTTAAACTTGTTATTTAATATAATATAATTGATTAATTATATTATATATATCTTATAACAACATTTATTAGACATTGAATATTTATATAGTTTATATATATTACAATATAGTACTAATTATTAATAGGAATCATATATACATATAATTTCATATTAATATCATATACATGCTTATATATATAATTATTTTATTTGTACTTAATTATTCTGTTTATAAATTTTACATTTTTAATCCTAAGTAATTAAAGTGTATATTTATTTATGTAAAGTATTATACATTCTTTTATATTTATTTATATATATATACCTATTTATTTACCAATAATTGTTCGTGAATCGTCGGTAATGGTCGAAGGGTAATTGAATACATGAGCATAGTTCCAAAATTTTCGAGACATAACATTATAGTCTTTGCTTATCGTGTCGAAATCAATTAGAGATCAAGTTTAAATTTGATCGAAAATTTTCGGGTCGTCACAGTACCTACCCGTTAAAGAAATTTCACCCCGAAATTTGATTGGGATGGTCATGGCAGACAATAAGTATGTTTTCATGACGCATACGAGCTGAAAATTAGAATTTTATCACCATTAAGTAATATAGATAAAACAATTTGATTTTTGTGAAGAATACTAGTGAAGCTATCACAAAAGAGTGAAATGGGTAATTGCAAGTTCATCTTAACCGTTGATGTGGTCACGGTCGATTTCCAAAAATCAAGGAACTTAGAGGAAATCGTCGTAATAATATTTGGTTCTTTGATAATTAAGGAAATTAGGATCATCTTTGGTTAAATGCGATAATCTGTTTTGATTGTTCTGTCAGATATTTCACTATAAATCCACCTTCTTCATTTCCTTTATATTATGGAGTTCCATCCTTTCGTTTTCTCTTTCCGACTTTAAGTCAAGCGAATAATGGTCCCGAATTTGTAGGTTTGATTTTCAGAATGAACATAGTTAATGTTGTAGTGACCCGAACTTTTCCATGTTTATATATATTAATTGAGATTGATATTAACATGATTAAATGTTTCCAACATGTTAAGCAATCAAACTTCTTAAGACTTGATTAATTGAAATATGTTTCATATAGACAATTGACCACCCAAGTTGACCGGTGATTCACGAACGTTAAAACTTGTAAAAACTATATGATGACATATATATGGATATATATATAGTTAACATGATACTATGATAAGTAAACATATCATTAAGTATATTAACAATGAACTACATATGTAAAAACAAGACTACTAACTTAATGATTTTTAAACGAGACATATATGTAACGATTATCGTTGTAAAGACATTTAATGTATATATATATATCATATTAAGAGATATTCATACATGATAATATCATGATAATATAATAATTTAAAATCTCATTTGATATTATAAACATTGGGTTAACAACATTTAACAAGATCGTTAACCTAAAGGTTTCAAAACAACACTTACATGTAACGACTAACGATGACTTAACAACTCAGTTAAAATGTATATACATGTAGTGTTTTAATATGTATTTATACACTTTTTAAAGACTTCAATAAACTTATCAAAATACTTCTACTTAACAAAAATACTTACAATTACATCCTCGTTCAGTTTCATCAACAATTCTACTCGTATGCACCCGTATTCGTACTCGTACAATACACAGCTTTTAGATGTATGTACTATTGGTATATACACTCCAATGATCAGCTCTTAGCAGCCCATGTGAGTCATCTAACACATGTGGGAACCATCATTTGGCAACTATCATGAAATATCTCATAAAATTACAAAAATATGAGTAATCATTCATGACTTATTTACATGAAAACAAAATTACATATCCTTTATATCTAATCCATACACCAATGACCAAAAACACCTACAAACACTTTAATTCTTCAATTTTTTTCATCTAATTGATCTCTCTCAAGTTCTATCTTCAAGTTCTAAGTGTTCTTCATATATTCTACAAGTTCTAGTTACATAAAATCAAGAATACTTTCAAGTTTGCTAGCTCACTTCCAATCTTGTAAGGTGATCATCCAACCTCAAGAAATCTTTGTTTCTTACAGTAGGTTATCATTCTAATACAAAGTAATAATCATATTCAAAATTTGATTCAATTTCTATAACTATAACAATCTTATTTTAAGTGATGATCTTACTTGAACTTGTTTTCATGTCATGATTCTGCTTCAAGAACTTCGAGCCGTCCAAGGATTCGTTAAAGCTAGATCCATTTTTCTCTTTTCCAGTAGGTTTATCCAAGGAACTTAAGGTAGTAATGATGTTCATAACATCATTCGATTCATACATATAAAGCTATCTTATTCGAAGGTTTAAACTTGTAATCACTAGAACATAGTTTAGTTAATTCTAAACTTGTTCGCAAACAAAAGTTAATCCTTCTAACTTGACTTTTAAAATCAACTAAACACATGTTCTATATCTATATTATATGCTAACGTAATGATTTAAAACCTGGAAACACGAAAAACACCGTAAAAACCGGATTTACGCCGTCGTAGTAACACCGCGGGCTGTTTTGGGTTAGTTAATTAAAAACTATGATAAACTTTGATTTAAAAGTTGTTTTTCTGAAAAAATGATTTTTATTATGAACATGAAACTATATCCAAAAATTATGGTTAAACTCAAAGTGGAAGTATGTTTTCTAAAATGGTCATCTAGACGTCGTTCTTTCGACTGAAATGACTACCTTTACAAAAACGACTTGTAACTTATTTTTCCGACTATAAACCTATAATTTTTCTGTTTAGATTCATAAAATAGAGTTCAATATGAAACCATAGCAATTTGATTCACTCAAAACGGATTTAAAATGAAGATGTTATGGGTAAAACAAAATTGGATAATTTTTCTCATTTTAGCTACGTGAAAATTGGTAACAAATCTATTCCAACCATAACTTAATCAACTTGTATTGCATATTATGTAATCTTGAGATACCATAGACACGTATACAATGTTTCGACCTATCATGTCGACACATCTATATATATTTCGGAACAACCATAGACACTCTATATGTGAATGTTGGAGTTAGCTATACAGGGTTGAGGTTGATTCCAAAATATATATAGTTTGAGTTGTGATCAATACTAAGATATGTATACACTGGGTCGTGGATTGATTCAAGATAATATTTATCGATTTATTTCTGTACATCTAACTGTGGACAACTAGTTGTAGGTTACTAACGAGGACAGCTAACTTAATAAACTTAAAACATCAAAATATATTAAAAGTGTTGTAAATATATTTTGAACATACTTTGATATATATGTATATATTTTTATAGGTTCGTGAATCAACCAGTGGCCAAGTCTTACTTCCCGACGAAGTAAAAATCTGTGAAAGTGAGTTATAGTCCCACTTTTAAAATCTAATATTTTTGGGATGAGAATACATGTAGGTTTTATAAATGATTTACAAAATAGACACAAGTACGTGAAACTACATTCTATGGTTGAATTATCAAAATCGAATATGCCCCTTTTTATTAAGTCTGGTAATCTAAGAATTAGGGAACAGACACCCTAATTGACGCGAATCCTAAAGATAGATCTAT
This sequence comes from Rutidosis leptorrhynchoides, assembly GCF_046630445.1. Taxonomy (NCBI): domain Eukaryota; kingdom Viridiplantae; phylum Streptophyta; class Magnoliopsida; order Asterales; family Asteraceae; genus Rutidosis; species Rutidosis leptorrhynchoides. The sequence goes on along the minus strand of NC_092339.1, from coordinate 308,483,346 downwards.
TGGGCCTAACAAACCCCATCCAAAGTACCGGATGCTTTAGTACTTCGAAATTTATATCATATCCGAAGGGTGTCCCGGAATGATGGGGATATTCTTATATATGCATCTTGTTAATGTCGGTTACCAGGTGTTCACCATATGAATGATTTTTATCTCTATGTATGGGATGTGTATTGAAATATGAAATCTTGTGGTTTATTATTATGATTTGATATATATAGGTTAAACCTATAACTCACCAACATTTTTGTTGACGTTTTAAGCATGTTTATTCTCAGGTGATTATTAAGAGCTTCCGCTGTCGCATATTTAAATAAGGACGAGATTTGGAGTCCATGCTTGTATGATATTGTGTAAAAACTGCATTCAAGAAACTTATTTTATTGTAACATATTTGTATTGTAAACCATTATGTAATGGTCGTGTGTAAACAGGATATTTTAGATTATCATTATTTGATAATCTACGTAAAGCTTTTTAAAACCTTTATCTATTAAATAAAGGTTATGGTTTGTTTTAAAAATGAATGCAGTCTTTGAAAAACGTCTCATATAGAGGTCAAAACCTCGCAACGAAATCAATTAATATGGAACGTTTTTAATCAATAAGAACGGGACATTTCAGTTGGTATCCGATCGTTGGTCTTAGAGAACCAGAATTTTGCATTAGTGTGTCTTATCGAGTTTGTTAGGATGTATTAGTGAGTCTGGACTTCGACCGTGTTTACTTGAAAAATGATTGCTTAACAAATTTTGTTGGAAACTATATATTTTTAACATGTGAATATTATGTGATATATTAATCTCTTAACGCGTTTGATATTATGTGATAGATGTCTACCTATAGAACAAGTCCCATTGACTCACCTAATAATAATGAAGAGTCAAATGTAAATTGGAATGATTCGTGGACTGATTCACAAGTTCCCGAAGAGGAACCGGAAGAAGAGTCGGAACCGGAAGAAGAATCGGAACCGGAAGAAGAATCGGAACCGGATGAAGAAATAGAACCGGTGGGGGAAATAATAAAACGGTTAAGTAAAAGAAAATCCTCAACCAACCGACCAAGGTTAATTATGGTCAATGGTGTTTCCGCCAAGGAAGCAAAATATTGGGAGGATTACCAATTCTCCGATGAATCGGATTCCGACGAGAATTCTGATGATGTTATAGAAATTACCCCAACTGAATTTAAAAAGGCAAAAGAAAATAATAAGAGAAAGGGCATAAAAATAGAGAAATCTAATTCCAACCCCGATGAACTTTATATGTATCGTCAACCCCCGAAGTCCTTAAGTTGTAACAATGACCCGGGAACCTCTAAACCACCAGGTTTTTCTAAACCAATGTGGAAAACGACGGCTCGTATTAGGGGAACATCATATATCCCTAGAAACTTGGCAAAATGAACCAAAACCGAAGAAGAAGAAGAAACAAGCGAGTCGGAATAAGTTAGTTGTATTCGTATGGTGTAATATATGTAATATAGTGTGCTTATGCTTTATGATATATGTAAAAAAATTGCTTGTATTAATAAGTATTTTTTTTATGAATCTAACTCTTGTCTATTTTACAGTATAAAAACACAAAATGGATAGACAACCCAATATTTTAAGAGACCTACCCGGAGACATGATTGATGAAATCTTGTCAAGAGTCGGTCAGAATTTTTCGGCACAACTATTTAAGGCGAGATCAGTTTGTAAGACATTCGAAGAACGTTCCAAGAATGCCTTGGTTTATAAAAGGCTTTCGTTCGAAAGATGGGGGATATCACATTGGGAAATCCATAAGTTACGATGTGTTTACTTTGACGCATATATTGCGGGGAACCTAAATGCTATTTTACGCAATGGGTTAAGAAATTATTTTGACTCAATATATCCGAATATTGGACTTCGTGATTTAGAAAAAGCGGCTAACATGCAACATAAAGAAGCATGTTATGCTTACGGATTAGTAATGTTCGCTTCTCACCAAAGTGAGAACAAGAACATCGGGCTACAACTATTAAACAAAACGTTTCCACAAGTGACGGAGTCGGTAATTGGGGTAAGAAATGAGGTTTTTAGATTGTTACGGGACTGTTGGACATTACGTAACCCTCGTCCCTTTGACGACGTTACAACACGCTGTCTTATCAACGGCCATAACGGTTATGTTCCACAAGACCAAGGATGGGAAGTAATCCTAGTAAAACCAGAATGCATGACTTGTTTCTGGACGTATGAATTACGTGTCTTTATTGCCTTTGCTGAACGACTTGTGTACTAGCTAGAATTATCTTTACAACCATCTTGTATCAAATTTATTGTGTGCTATATTTCATGCTATATGTAAAATAAGCGGTATTGTAAGTTTGTAAAATATTGTGTAAAAGTTTGAACGCGAAATATTATTATAATCAGTTTTTCATATAGAATTGTAGTAGTTGAATTGTATATTAGCTACTAAGTATGAACTTAACGGGTAGGTACTACCCGAATTTAAACTTATAAAACGCTAATATGAAGAAAAAGCTTTTATAAATGAGTTCATATTATGCTACGAAATACTATTAACTACTCTTAATATTCTGTATGATTAACTTGTTCCATTTGACTATTTTGAAGGAAATGGCACCGACTACTCGATACACCGTGAATATGAATGAAGAGGAATTCCGTACTTTTCTAGCTTCAAACATAGCCGCAGTACAGGCTGCGCTACATACCAACAATAACCTTGGATCTAGCAGTACAGGAAATCGTGTAGGATGCACCTACAAAGAATTCACTGCCTGCAAACCTTTAGAATTAGATGGCACCGAAGGACCGATCGGATTGAAATGGTGGACCGAGAAGGTCGAATCGGTGTTTGCCATAAGTAAGTGTACTGAAGAGGACAAAGTGAAGTACGCTATGCATACCTTCACAGGTTCTGCGTTAACATGGTGGAATACCTATCTAGAGCAAGTGGGACAAGACGATGCGTACGCACTACCGTGGTCAGCATTCAAGCACTTGATAAACGAGAAGTACCGTCCCAGAACCGAGGTCAATAAGCTCAAGACAGAACTTAGAGGGTTACGAACCCAAGGATTTGATATTACCACGTACGAAAGACGATTCACAGAATTGTGCCTATTGTGTCCGGGAGCATTCGAAGATGAGGAAGAGAAGATCGACGCGTTTGTGAAAGGATTACCGGAAAGAATCCAAGAAGATATAAGTTCACACGAGCCCACCTCCATACAACAGGCATGTAGAATGGCTCACAAACTAGTGAACCAGATTGAAGAAATAATTAAAGAACAGACTGCTGAAGAGGCCAATGTGAAGCAAGTCAGAAGAAAGTGGGAGGAAAACTGTGATAAGAATCACCAATACAACAACAACAGCAATTACAACAATAATCGCAACAATTATCCCAACAATCGCAACATCAATCGCAACTACAACAAACGGCCCAACAACAACAACAACAACAATAACAACAGCAACTACAACAATCATCCCAACAACAATAATAACCGCAACAACAACAACAACAATCAGAAGCAGCTATGCCAAAGGTGTGAAAAGTATCACTCGGGGTTCTGCACCAAATTTTGCAACAAGTGTAAAAGAAATGGTCATAGCGCGGCGAAGTGTGAGGTCTACGGACCAGGGGTTAATAGAACGAAAGGAACAAATGGTGTCCGAACGAGTAATGGCGGAGCAAGTAGTGTCGGAGCAAGTTATGCCAATGTAGTTTGTTATAAATGTGGAAAACTGGGCCACATTATTAGAAATTGCCCGAACCAGGAGAACACGAATGGACAAGGCCGCGGAAGAGTTTTCAATATTAATGCGGCAGAGGCACAGGAAGACCCGGAGCTTGTTACGGGTACGTTTCTTATTGACAATAAATCTGCTTACGTTTTATTTGATTCGGGTGCGGATAGAAGCTATATGAGTAGAGATTTTTGTGCTAAATTAAGTTGTCCATTGACGCCTTTGAATAGTAAATTTTTACTCGAATTAGCAAATGGTAAATTAATTTCAGCAGATAATATATGTCGGAATCGAGAAATTAAACTGGTTAGCGAAACATTTAAGATTGATTTGATACCAGTAGAGTTAGGGAGTTTTGATGTGATAATCGGTATGGACTGGTTGAAAGAAGTGAAAGCAGAGATCGTTTGTTACAAAAATGCAATTCGCATTATACGAGAAAAAGGAAAACCCTTAATGGTGTACGGAGAAAAGGGCAACACGAAGCTACATCTTATTAGTAATTTAAAGGCACAAAAACTAATAAGAAAAGGTTGCTATGCTGTTCTAGCACACGTCGAGAAAGTACAAACTGAAGAAAAGAGCATCAATGATGTTCCCATTGCAAAAGAATTTCCCGATGTATTTCCGAAAGAATTATCGGGATTACCCCCACATCGATCCGTTGAATTTCAAATAGATCTTGTACCAGGAGCTGAACCAATAGCTCGTGCTCCTTACAGACTCGCACCCAGCGAGATGAAAGAACTGCAAAGCCAATTACAAGAACTTTTAGAGCGTGGTTTCATTCGACCAAGCACATCACCGTAGGGAGCTCCTGTTTTGTTTGTCAAGAAGAAAGATGGTACATTCAGGTTGTGTATCGACTACCGAGAGTTGAAAAAACTTACCATCAAGAACCGCTACCCACTACCGAGAATCGACGACTTATTTGATCAACTACAAGGCTCGTCTGTTTATTCAAAGATTGACTTACGTTCCGGGTATCATCAAATGCGGGTGAAAGAAGATGATATTCCAAAGACTGCTTTCAGAACACGTTACGGTCATTACAAGTTTATGGTCATGCCGTTTGGTTTAACTAATGCACCAGCTGTGTTCATGGACCTTATGAACCGAGTGTGTGGAGCATACCTTGACAAGTTTGTCATTGTTTTCATTGATGACATACTTATTTACTCAAAGAATGACCAAGAACACGGTGAACATTTGAGAAAGGTGTTAGAAGTATTGAGGAAGGAAGAATTGTACGCTAAGTTTTCAAAGTGTGCATTTTGGCTGGAAGAAGTTCAATTCCTCGGTCACATAGTGAACAAAGAAGGTATTAAGGTGGATCCGGCAAAGATAGAAACTGTTGAAAAGTGGGAAACCCCGAAAACTCCGAAACACATACGCCAGTTTTTAGGACTAGCTGGTTACTACAGAAGGTTCATCCAAGACTTTTCCAGAATAGCAAAACCCTTGACTGCATTAACGCATAAAGGGAAGAAATTTGAATGGAATGATGAACAAGAGAAAGCGTTTCAGTTATTGAAGAAAAAGCTAACTACGGCACCTATATTGTCATTGCCTGAAGGGAATGATGATTTTGTGATTTATTATGACGCATCAAAGCAAGGTCTTGGTTGTGTATTAATACAACGAACGAAGGTGATTGCTTATGCATCTAGACAATTGAAGATTCACGAACAAAATTATACGACGCATGATTTGGAATTAGGCGCGGTTGTTTTTGCATTAAAGACTTGGAGGCACTACTTATATGGGGTCAAAAGTATTATATATACCGACCACAAAAGTCTTCAACACATATTTAATCAGAAACAACTGAATATGAGGCAGCGTAGGTGGATTGAATTATTGAATGATTACGACTTTGAGATTCGTTACCACCCGGGGAAGGCAAATGTGGTAGCCGATGCCTTAAGCAGGAAGGACAGAGAACCCATTCGAGTAAAATCTATGAATATAATGATTCATAATAACCTTACTACTCAAATAAAGGAGGCGCAACAAGGAGTTTTAAAAAAGGGAAATTTAAAGGATGAAATACCCAAAGGATTGGAGAAGCATCTTAATATTCGGGAAGACGGAACCCGGTATAGGGCTGAAAGGATTTGGGTACCAAAATTTGGAGATATGAGAGAAATGGTACTTAGATAAGCTCATAAAACTAGATACTCAATACATCCTGGAACGGGGAAGATGTACAAGGATCTCAAGAAACATTTTTGGTGGTCGGGTATGAAAGCCGATGTTGCTAAATACGTAGGAGAATGTTTGACATGTTCTAAGGTCAAAGCTGAGCATCAGAAACCATCAGGTCTACTTCAACAACCCGAAATCCCGGAATGGAAATGGAAAAACATTACCATAGATTTCATCACTAAATTGCCAAGGACTGCAAGTGGTTTTGATACTATTTGGGTAATAGTTGATCGTCTCACCAAATCAGCACACTTCCTGCCAATAAGAGAAGATGACAAGATGGAGAAGTTAGCACGACTGTATTTGAAGGAAGTCGTCTCCAGACATGGAATACCAATCTCTATTATCTCTAATAGGGATGGCAGATTTATTTCAAGATTCTGGCAGACATTACAGCAAGTATTAGGAACTCGTCTAGACATGAGTACTGCCTATCATCCACAAACTGATGGGCAGAGAGAAAGGACGATACAAACGCTTGAAGACATGCTACGAGCATGTGTTATTGATTTCGGAAACAGTTGGGATCGACATCTACCGTTAGCAGAATTTTCCTACAACAACAGCTACCATTCAAGCATTGAGATGGCGCCGTTTGAAGCACTTTATGGTAGAAAGTGCAGGTCTCTGATTTGTTGGAGTGAAGTGGGGGATAGACAGATTACGGGTCCGGAGATTATACAAGAAACTACCGAGAAGATCATCCAAATTCAACAACGGTTGAAAACCGCCCAAAGTCGACAAAAGAGCTACGCTGACATTAAAAGAAAAGATATAGAATTTGAAATTGGAGAGATGGTCATGCTTAAAGTTACACCTTGGAAAGGCGTTATTCGATTTGGTAAACGAGGGAAATTAAATCCAAGGTATATTGGACCATTCAAGATTATTGATCGTGTCGGACCAGTAGCTTACCGACTTGAGTTACCTCAACAACTCGCGGTTGTACATAACACTTTCCACGTCTCGAATTTGAAGAAATGTTTTGCTAAAGAAGATCTCACTATTCCGTTAGATGAAATCCAAATCAACGAAAAACTTCAATTCATCGAAGAACCCGTCGAAATAATGGATCGTGATGTTAAAAGACTTAAGCAAAACAAGATACCAATTGTTAAGGTTCGATGGAATGCTCGTAGAGGACCCGAGTTCACCTGGGAGCGTGAAGATCAGATGAAGAATAAATACCCGCATCTATTTCCAGAAGATTCGTCAACACCTTCAACAGCTTAAAATTTCGGGACGAAATTTATTTAACGGGTAGGTACTGTAGTGACCCGAACTTTTCCATGTTTATATATATTAATTTAGATTGATATTTACATGATTAAATGTTTCCAACATGTTAAGCAATCAAACTTGTTAAGACTTGATTAATTGAAATATGTTTCATATAGACAATTGACCACCCAAGTTGACCGGTGATTCACGAACGTTAAAACTTGTAAAAACTATATGATGACATATATATGGATATATATATATATATAGTTAACATGATACTATGATAAGTAAACATATCATTAAGTATATTAACAATGAACTACATATGTAAAAACAAGACTACTAACTTAATGATTTTTAAACAAGACATATATGTAACGATTATCGTTGTAAAGACATTTAATGTATATATATCATATTAAGAGATATTCATACATGATAATATCATGATAATATAATAATTTAAAATCTCATTTGATATTATAAACATTGGGTTAACAACATTTAACAAGATCGTTAACCTAAAGGTTTCAAAACAACACTTACATGTAACGACTAACGATGACTTAACGACTCAGTTAAAATGTATATACATGTAGTGTTTTAATATGTATTTATACACTTTTGAAAGACTTCAATACACTTATCAAAATACTTCTACTTAACAAAAATGCTTATAATTACATCCTCGTTCAGTTTCATCAACAATTCTACTCGTATGCACCCGTATTCGTACTCGTACAATACACAGTTTTTAGATGTATGTACTATTGGTATATACACTCCAATGATCAGCTCTTAGAAGCCCATGTGAGTCACCTAACACATGTGGGAACCATCATTTGGCAACTAGCATGAAATATCTCATAAAATTACAAAAATATGAGTAATCATTCATGACTTATTTACATGAAAACAAAATTACAAATCCTTTATATCTAATCCATACACCAACGACCAAAAACACCTACAAACACTTTCATTCTTCAATTTTCTTCATCTAATTAATCTCTCTCAAGTTCTATCTTCAAGTTCTAAGTGTTCTTCATATATTCTACAAGTTCTAGTTACATAAAATCAAGAATACTTTCAAGTTTGCTACCTCACTTCCAATCTTGTAAGGTGATCATCCAACCTCAAGAAATATTTGTTTCTTACAGTAGGTTATCATTCTAATACAAAGTAATAATCATATTCAAACTTTGGTTCAATTTCTATAACTATAACAATCTTATTTCAAGTGATGATCTTACTTGAACTTGTTTTCGTGTCATGATTCTGCTTCAAGAACTTCGAGCCATCCAAGGATCCATTGAAGCTAGATCCATTTTTCTATTTTCTAGTAGGTTTATCCAAGGAACTTAAGGTAGTAATGATGTTCATAACATCATTCGATTCATACATATAAAGCTATCTTATTCGAAGGTTTAAACTTGTAATCACTAGAACATAGTTTAGTTAATTCTAAACTTGTTCGCAAACAAAAGTTAATCCTTCTAACTTGACTTTTAAAATCAACTAAACACATGTTATATATCTATATGATATGCTAACTTAATGATTTAAAACCTGGAAACACGAAAAACACTGTAAAACCGGATTTACGCCGTCGTAGTAACACCGCGGGCTGTTTTGGGTTAGTTAATTAAAAACTATGATAAACTTTGATTTAAAAGTTGTTATTCTGAGAAAATGATTTTTATTATGAACATGAAACTATATCCAAAAATTATGGTTAAACTCAAAGTGGAAGTATGTTTTCTAAAATGGTCATCTAGACGTCGTTCTTTCGACTGAAATGACTACCTTTACAAAAATGACTTGTAACTTATTTTCCGACTATAAACCTATACTTTTTCTGTTTAGATTCATAAAATAGAGTTCAATATGAAACCATAGCAATTTAATTCACTCAAAACGGATTTAAAATGAAGAAGTTATGGGTAAAACAAGATTGGATAATTTTTCTCATTTTAGCTACGTGAAAATTGGTAACAAATCTATTCCAACCATAACTTAATCAACTTGTATTGTATATTATGTAATCTTGAGATACCATAGACACGTATACAATGTTTCGACCTATCATGTCGACACATCTATATATATTTCGGAACAACCATAGACACTCTATATGTGAATGTTGGAGTTAGCTATACAGGGTTGAGGTTGATTCCAAAATATATATAGTTTGAGTTGTGATCAATACTGAGATACGTATACACTGGGTCGTAGATTGATTCAAGATAATATTTATCGATTTATTTCTGTACATCTAACTATGGACAACTAGTTGTAGGTTACTAACGAGGACAGCTGACTTAATAAACTTAAAACATCAAAATATATTAAAAGTGTTGTAAATATATTTTGAACATACTTTGATATATATGTATATATTGTTATAGGTTCGTGAATCAACCAGTGGCTAAGTCTTACTTCCCGACGAAGTAAAAATCTGTGAAAGTGAGTTATAGTCCCACTTTTAAAATCTAATATTTTTGGGATGAGAATACATGCAGGTTTTATAAATGATTTACAAAATAGACACAAGTACGTGAAACTACATTCTATGGTTGAATTATTGAAATCGAATATGCCCCTTTTTATTAAGTCTGGTAATCTAAGAATTAGGGAACAGACACCCTAATTGACGCGAATCCTAAAGATAGATCTATTGGGCCTAACAAACCCCATCCAAAGTACCGGATGCTTTAGTACTTCGAAATTTATATCATATCCGAAGGGTGTCCCGGAATGATGGGGATATTCTTATATATGCATCTTGTTAATGTCGGTTACCAGGTGTTCACCATATGAATGATTTTTATCTCTATGTATGGGATGTGTATTGAAATATGAAATCTTGTGGTCTATTATTATGATTTGATATATATAGGTTAAACCTATAACTCACCAACATTTTTGTTGACGTTTTAAGCATGTTTATTCTCAGGTGATTATTAAGAGCTTCCGCTGTCGCATATTTAAATAAGGACGAGATTTGGAGTCCATGCTTGTATGATATTGTGTAAAAACTGCATTCAAGAAACTTATTTTGTTGTAACATATTTGTATTGTAAACCATTATGTAATGGTCGTGTGTAAACAGGATATTTTAGATTATCATTATTTGATAATCTACGTAAAGCTTTTTAAAACCTTTATCTATTAAATAAAGGTTATGGTTTGTTTTAAAAATGAATGCAGTCTTTGAAAAACGTCTCATATAGAGGTCAAAACCTCGCAACGAAATCAATTAATATGGAACGTTTTTAATCAATAAGAACGGGACATTTCAAATGTTCTAGGAAAGAAACGGTGATAGCACAAAGTGACTTGTCAAATTACCAGAATTCAAGAGAAAGATAGGACTATCAAGAAAATACGTTCTTGATATGTTTATAGATTAGATAGAATGTAAGAGTCGTGTAACATGGCACATGATGACGTTATGGTCTGTGAATCATCAAGTTCCATTAGAAACTCAGCATGACTTACTGTAATATAATCACGTTGATCAAGTGTCATTATATTATCTTAACTCATGCTTCAGTTCGCAACACTACTTCAAAAACATTCATATTTTAAATTCGATTTTTTTTTCTCCAGAATTTAGAAACTAAAACAGTTTCCTTTTATGATATAACACAGATAGAGCGGAGAGATACTTAATATCATACAGGAATATTTATGAAGATATCTTCAGAAATATCGAAGATATTTATGATGATATTTTAGAATTTCTAAGATTGAAGGTTGATGAAGAAGATTTTTCCACAAGATTTAACATGACTTCGGAGCAAGATATTTGCTGAAGATTTCATTGGATCCAGAATTACTTGGATTCTTTGAATATAGAGTTTGGTCCTTGTATTTGTCCTTGGTCTCCTTCAGGGTTAGCTCAATCCGTTTTCCAGTTCCAACATTTCTGAGCTTTGCCAACACACTTATTCTTTATCATCAAACTTTTGGCTGTTAAGGTCGTTTACAGTTTTTGTTGCTTCATTCAACTTTAAAAAAAATTCAGAGTGTTGATTCGCAGACTGGGTGCTTTTCATAATTTCAGTATTTAAGATCAAAATTCCAGTAGTTACACGTTACATATATCTGTTGAAGTGAAAACGCTGCTAGATTCGAGATTGATGATTGATGCTTCTCAGTATTTGATATGGCAATTATTGTTACAAGAGGCAGATGAGTAGATAATGGGGTTTCAATGAGTACATATAATGATTTTTCGAAGAGACTTAAGTCAATGAGTAATGAAGTTGCTGGTAAGTTTACTGCTAATGTGGTGAAATATAAACGGTTCTCCGGTAACGATGATGAAAGACAAACTTATATAACAAAGTTATAGTAGAGTTCATTCGAATGAAAAATCGAAATTGATTTGCTGAAGCTGTGATAAAATTCACTATTTTGGAAAGGGATTGCAAAGCTATTTTTAGTAATAACAAAGCCAAAGGAACTAGCACAGATACGTGTTAAACATTTACTCAGTTTCTGAGAGTTTTTCAGGTGCATAACTATATGCATAAATCTTTCCTTCCGTAGATGAAGTGCGATTGGTTCATCCTCTCGATTGAGATGTTTTCAGGAATCATGAAAGGTTTGAATGCAGATTGTAATCGTCAAGATACAAATGAGGTTTAAGATGAATTTAAGTGGCAAACTTGAAGAAATGTTTAGTTTCATATGTTATAATCAATATTTTAATTCATTTTAATTGTCCAATTTTGGCAGTCCACAGTTAGCAGTCCACAATTAGTAATCCAATAATTCATATATAGTTTAATATATAATTCGAATTAATTAATACGTATTGGTGACCCATTGTATACATGTCTCAGACTCGATTACAACTCAAAGTATATATATTATTATAGAATCAACCTCAACCCTGTATAGCTAACTCGAACATTACTGCATATAGAGTGTCTATGGTTATTCTAAATAATATATATAGATGCGTCGATATGATATGTCAAAACCTTGTATACGTGTCCCGATATTTAAAGTGCGTAAAATAAATAACAGAAATTAAATGACAATAAATAAAATTGCGAGAATTTAAATTGCGATAAATAAATTGCGATAATTAAATTGCGATAAATAAATGTAATCAGTTAGCTAGGAACAGTTAGCGTGGATTCTTAACAAAAATTTTCTCATAGTTAATTTGTTGGTCTCTAACAAATTTTATTTTGTCCAATATTTTCTTCATTATGCCACTTGTTGGATTCTGATAGGTCAAAATCCAAATATGAAATTGAATGAAAAATGGTTATTCTGTGGTGAACGGATACGTATATATGTGGATGTAAGTAGGATAGTAAATGACTGTTGAATCAGATTCGAAGAATGTACAGTGTAATTTATTAATGTGAAATCTAAATATTCCTCGGGTATTACCTACCCGTTAAAATATTTTCACCATTAACAGTTTGTACGAAAGAATTTTTAAATACAATCTTTATGAAAATATACTTACATATATATTTTCTTCAGATGTAATCATGAATTTATAGATATCGATTGTTAAATCGTTGATGAAAGATGTGAATTAATTATGATAGAAGCTCTTTAAAGCTTCTTTTATCTTTCTCGGGTATTACCTACCCGTTAAAAATTCACATGTCATAGTTAATATGAAAAGAATTTTTATTACGATCTCGAGATATACATAAATATATATACATATATCTTTCAATCGTGAATAGAAAGTAATGAATTATTATTTCATAATTCATCATTCTCGGTACTCTTCGGTGTCTGTGGTGCTTACGGAGCTCGTGGTAATGGAAATGATGCTGGTGCTGGCGGTGTTGTTGTTAGTGTTGGTACTGCTTGTGGTACCTGCGTAGTAGATGCGAGCCTAGCTTCCAAATCGAACACCGTCACCTCCAAGGTTTCTACTTTACACTCGAGCCTATGAATTAGTTCTACCCATTCTTCTGTAAGGTTTGTCAATTCTTGATATTTAGTTCGAAGTCTTCTAACTTCTTCTAATAATCCTATCTGATTAGAATTTGGGAGTAGAAGACGAATACTATCTTTAATGACATCGAGTCGACCTTCGAGGCAGAAAATCCGTGCGAAAAGAGTGAAAACGGTACTGCGAACAGGTTCGCCGGTAAGCGGATCGAGCACTCCGACGTTAGGTGGTAAGTTCGGCTCGTGATATGGAGTACCTTCTTCATTTCTCCATAGGGTAAGTATTTCGCGAACCCATCCCCACTTTCTAAAGAAATCACGGTAGTTGATCGGTTGGTGCGCTCCCGTCACACTGTCTTCGGAGTCAGAGGAACTTGGTCGATTCGTAGAGGCCATCTTACGCGATCACAGAAAAGATTTTTGGTAAGAAAAGTTTAGTGACAGCAAATGATAGTTGGATGGTATTCTCAGTGCATAATATGCATAGATATATATAGTACCAGGATCCCTTAAATTACGAAGAAATTTACGGGAGATATCAGGCAAAGTTTACCGTAATAGATATGCTAAGATATGAATTTGTCTATACACTATCTATGCAATAAAGGCAGTAGGACGTGTCTAGACTTAGGAATCATAAGCAGGTAATTTTCGACACGAAATGATAAGCAAAAATTTTGACATGCAGACACGATCGAAGTCCAGACCCACTAATGCATCTAAACATCTATCAGTTAGACATACTAATGCAAGACCTGGTTCGCTAAGACCACCGCTCTAATACCAACTGAAAGGACCCGTTAATATAAATTATAAACAATTCACAATAATTGATTTCATTGCGAGGTACTTGACCTCTACATGATACATTTTACAAACATTGCATTCGTTTTTAAAAGACAAACTTTCATTTACATCGAAAGTTGAAGGCATGCATACCCTTTCATAATATATCCATCTATAATTGACTTAATAATAATCTTGATGAACTCAATGACTCGAATGCAACGTCTTTTGAAATATGTCATGAATGACTCCAAGTAATGTCTCTAATATGAGCAAATGCACAGCGGAAGATTTCTTTCATACCTGAGAATAAACATGCTTTCAAGTGTCAACCAAAAGGTTGGTGAGTTCATTAGTTTATCATAAACAATAAAATTCATCATTTTAATAGACCACAAGATTTCATATTTTCATAAACATCATTCTCATATCAGGCATTTCGCAAACTACACAGATATAAAAATTATTCATATGGTGAACACCTGATAATCGACATTAATAAGATGCATATAGAATATCCTCATCATTCCGGGACACCCATCGGATATGATAAATTTTGAAGTACTAAAGCATTTCAAATTCTATAATGGGGCTTGTTGGGCCCGATAGATCTATCTTTAGGATTCACGTCAATTAGGGGTGCACTAATTCTCAAAATTAGTGATGTTCCCTAATTATTAGATTACCAGGCTAAAAGGGGCATATTCGGCTTCGATCCATTCAACCATATAATGTAGTTTTGATTACTTGTGTCTATTTCGTAAAATAGTTATAAAACAGCGCATGTATTCTCAGTCCCAAAAATATATATTGCAAAAGCATTTAAAAAGGGAGCAAATGAAACTCACAATATTGTATTAAGCATATGATGGCATTGAACAAGTGCAAGGTTGGCCTCGGATTCACGAACCTATATCGTTTATATATATATATATATATATATATATATATATATATATATATATATATATATATATATATATATATATATATATATATATATATATATATTAACACATCATATTAATCAACTAAGTTTATAAATTTCATAATGTATTATGATTAATATTCTTATGTATCATTATATTAATACTTATAATAGGTTATATTATATTATATATATATATATATATATATATATATATATATATATATATATATATATATATATATATATATATATATATAATTTAATTAACGTTATAACAATATATTAGTTAATATATTAAAACATAGTAGTTTGTAATATTAGTTATATTTATGTTACATGTAATAATTATATTTTATATAGGGAATACTTGTTGTAATAATTATAATAATACTAGTAGTAATATTAGTAATGCAAATAATGATAATAATAATAATAATGTTAAAAATAATAATTTTAATATTAAAATAATAATGCTGATAATAATAATAATAATGATAATAATAATAATAATAATAATAATAATAATAATAATAATAATATTAATTTCTAATAAAAATGATAATTTTAATAATAATGATTAAAATAGTTATTAGTAATGATAATATTAATAATAATGGTAGTTTTTAATAATAATAATAATACTTACATTAATAATCATAATGACACAATTAATAATAATAATAATTATAATAATAATAATAATAATAATAATAATAATAATAATAATAATAATAATAAAAAGAAATAAATTAGTATACCCTTAAAGATCTTCTCTAAAAAGAATTGCCCATGACGGGGCTCGAACCCTGGACCTCTCGCATACCGGTTAACACCAAAGACCATTACTCAGTATTTGTTTTCCTGATTTAAATCGTATCTTAAAATGTTTAACCCATTTGTTTCTGTCTTCATCTCCTATCAGTCGACTAGTGTGAACTCTACCCAGATTCAAACTTAAATTCAATCTAAATATATGAATTACGAATTGAAATTGAAACGTAATCATCTGTTTTGTGATTTAATTCAATCAGAAGAATAAGAAATATAAAAAAATAAAAGCAGGCCATGAAGAACCCGTTTAAACTCGAAAATCAAACTCAAATTGTAGGACGTTTTAGATTATACTTAAAACATGAAAAGGGTTATAAATCATCATTAGAATCTTTCTGAATCTTTAATTTAACTTGAATCATCGAATTGATGTCGAATCTTACCATGAACAGATTTATTGACTTTTGAAATCAAAACTTTGACCTCAAAATTGAGACTCGATAAGATGAATTGGGTTTTCAAACTTTCCAGAAAGTTTAAACGAAATATTTATAACAGAACTGCAATAATGGATTTTAAAATAAAACAAGAATTCGAAGTTTTGTGGATTATGGTCAAGAACAGAAGTTACGGCTAAATTTCTGTATTTTTTTTTTGTTTTTAATTCCCAATTATAGTAAGTAATGTCAGCATATATAAGATATATTCGAATATTTTTAGCTGTTAACGATAGTACAATCGATTTGTATTGTTATGGAGCTTTGTAGACAAAAATTAGAATCAGGTACAGAAAATCAGAAAAAAAAAATTGAAAAGAGAAAAGGACTCCTAACTGAAATTGGATTTACCTGTGATTGGAGATCGATGTACACTTTCAGCAGACAAGGAAATATGTAACAAATATTCTGATAGGGAAGTGTAACAAATTCAAGTCGTTATCTTCCTTTTTATTTTGTGTATATTTAATTTTAATAACAAATAAGTATTATTAATAATACAAATAATAATTATTATTATATAATTAATAATATTAATCTTACAATTTTGATTATTAATAACAATTAAGATGATAATATTAATGATAAAAATAATATTAAGTTTTATTATCTTTATATCAATATTTGTAACATTAATTAATAAATGTAACTATAAAATAATAATAATAATCTTAATAATATCTACTATTATAATAATAATGATATTAATAAAGATAACCATAACAATTCAAATGTATAAACTTTCATATCTATATATTATATATTTAAAATAATAATATAACTAATACTGATTTTAATATTAATTTGAATATTAATATTAATAATAGAAATATTAATAATATTATTATAACAATTATATTTTAAACTTGTAATTTAATATAATACAGTTGATTAATTATATTATATATATATCTTATAACAACATTTATTAGACATTGAATATTTATATAGTTTATATATATATTACAATATAGTACTAATTATTAATAGGAATCATATATACATATAATTTCATATTAATATCATATACATGCTTATATATATAATTATTTTATTTGTACTTAATTATTCTGTTTATAAATTTTACATTTTTAATCCTAAGTAATTAAAGTGTATATTTATTTATTTAAAGTATTATACATTCTCTTATATATATATATATATATATATATATATATATATATATATATATATATACCTATTTATTTACCAATAATTGTTCGTGAATCGTCGGTAATGGTCGAAGGGTAATTGAATACATGAGCATAGTTCCAAAATTTTCGAGACATAACATTATAGTCTTTGCTTATCGTGTCGAAATCAATTAGAGATCAAGTTTAAATTTGATCGGAAATTTTCGGGTCGTCACAATCGAACCTTACGTGGGAGACCGAAGAGCTGATGAAGGTTCGTTATCCACGTCTATTTGACCATGATCAGATTCCGAGGACGGAATCTCTTTAAGGGGGTGGATTTGTAACATCCTCAGATCGGGCCTAGACGTTAGATGACCTTTTTGCCCTTAGGCATAATTGTGTGGTTAATTATGCTTTTATTTTTATTAAATGTTTAGTGTTATTTTATTATTTGGTTAAGACCAGTTTGTGACAAGGGTCATAGAACATGTTCGTTTATTTAATTTGAACTCCGTTAGGACAGTCAAATTAAGTACGAAAGATATCAGATAACTGGTAAATACCCGTGTATGATGGGGTATTGTATTTAACATAAATATATAAGCAAAATATCAGCTACTTATATCATTTTCTTGAATCTTCTAAATCATCCCGTACCTAACACTTTCACCACTTGAAAACCCTAATATCTATATCTTGATTTGGAGCTTAAATTGTGTTTAAAATCATTTTCCTTGTGTCATTGTGAGTCTATCAAGGTAAGAATTGCGTGATTTCATGTCCAAATCAGTGTTTTATTTGGATTTGAAACTAGGTTTTTGATAAATGTGATTTTGGTGTCTTGACGCTTAAATTTGATGTTGTTTTGGCTCAAAATTTGTGGGTTTATACTTCTAAATGTTTTGTGTACAAGTTATAAGCAATTTTGAGGTCAAAAACAGGTCAAAGATTGAGATACGGGTGATTTTGGTGCGAAACCCGTCAGTTTATGCTGCTGGTGCACGAAGAACACAACCGTACGGTTGCAGCTCGCAACCGCACAGGTACATGGTGCAACCGTACGAGTGCATGTGCAACCGTACGGATGCAGTAGAGTTGGTGCAACCGGGAAGTATGTGTGCAACCATACGGATGTATGATGTAACCATATGGATGCATGTGCAACCGTACAGGTGTAGATCAGAACTGCAGTGTTGTTTAATCTGGCTGTTTACTAGCCGTTATGCTGCCCGCGTGACTTATGATAATCAGGATGTAAATTTTGAAAATGCATAAGTGTTAAGTAGACTTTTTAGCAGCGCTTTTGTTACTGATGTGCTATATTGTACTGTCTAACGCTATCGGACAGAAACTAACTTGATTTACCTTATGTTCAGGTGATAAGGATAAGGAGGCCGCTCAGTGATAGATTATCTGAGCTAGTTGCTGGTATTCGGTGAGTGGCTCTATCTCCGGATAGAGTATTAAGTAGCAGACACGCTACTTGTTCAAACTCTTTATTATTACGTTTGTATGAATACCATGTGTAGTTAGATATTGTCATGCTAGTTAGGACGATTGCATGACTGATTATCTGTGATCTTATGTGCGCACTGTTTGTTGGACACCAACCGAGGCGGCAAGTTTGGGAACCCACCGAGGCGGCAAGGTAGGGTTTGTGTGAGGTCGATCGTGGTAGCCTGGTCGGTTCATGATGTTACTGATTGTTCAGTATAGCATAGAAGGACGCATGTGTTGCGTCTGGACGGTTATGCAGTGGAATTAGTAAAGCGGACTATTGGTATACTGTAGCCTGATCAGCTAAGTCGTGTGCTCGTACAAGCCGCCGATCCTCATATTGTCAGATGTTGTTGTATGCTAGTTCAGGACATTAGTATTTTGTGACCTTTGCATGTTCAGTTGCTTATGCTTGGTGAGTTAGATAGTATCCATTCACTTAGCAGTTGTGCTAATCCCCCACATTTCCACCCATTGCAGGTTTAAGTACTGTTGGTTAGAAGGGTGTTGCGAACGGGCTAGAAGACAGTTTGACTATGAGCTTACTCTGATATTTTCTATGTTAATGATGTTTTCACGTAACACCGTTGTTGTATAAAGTTAATTTGTAAACAATGTTATGTAAACATTAACTAAGACTGATTTGGTAATTAAATATTTACTTCCGCTGTGTTTAGAAGAAAAAAAATAGGGTGTTACAGTTATGGAGTGTAAGAGTTGGTTGAATAGCTAAATTATTGTATTTAGCTTGATATTTTATTTATGTAATAGGTGAATTACATTGACGGCTTGTGGGATTCGGGAATTGTATCGCTAGAAGATACAAGATAAGTGTAATGGTTATATATATGTGTGCATAATTTGCATGTGTGGTTATAGTGAAGTGACCGTTCGCCAGATTCACTAAATGTCATTCGTTGACAATCACTGGGAGATTTTAGTGAAGTGACCGTTCACCGGATTCACTAAACTTCGTTTGTCGATGGCTACCGATGATGTTGGTTGTGACCGAGTGTCGGTTCACTAAAAGTCTTTTATTGACGGGTATTCGGTGATTATGGTTAACCATAAGTGTCGTGATTGAATTAATGTTCAATCAACGTGGATTGGATGCTTTTAGGTATTTCTTGTTCGTGGTAGCATTTTATGTCTACTTGATTGTATGCTCGTGCCATGGATGTACATGTATGATTTATGTGTATGTAAATATAATTATTACATTACTAAGCGTTAGCTTACTCGTTTATTGTTGTCTCTTTTATAGATTCGGTTGCGGGCAAGGGGAAAGGTAAGCTTGTCGATTAGTTTACATGTTTGAAGGATATGTTTGGGAACTAGAAATATTTTCGCTTTTGGTGTTTCTTTAGTGTAGTTAGTCCCGAACGCCATGATCTTACCAAGGGTCTTTTGTTGAATGTAATTTTTGGGTCAAAAATTACTACTAGGATTATGTTGTTGGTAGTCAATTAACCGATGAACATATAAACTTGGTCAAGTGTCGTTTTATGATTTTGGCTGCAGGTTTAATTTTATAATAGGTTGTGTATGGCTTGAATTGTTATGGTAAACTTTTGAATGTGTTGAAATGAGCCAAATATTTTAAAAAGGCAATGCATCTTTTGCAATGTTACTGCGTGCAACTCGCTTTGCCTGGGCGCCGTGCAGTAAAGAAAAAAACAGGGACAATATGCATTTCTTTGTGTTGTGCGCTGCGCAGTTCCTTGCACACCGTGTAGTATTATGTAAAAAAGAAGATAAATTTTGGCCATTTTCTAAAATTGGGTCAAGGTTGTTTCCGTTTTAATACACACGATGCCCGTATGGATTCGTCATAGGTATTTCCTCCCGAGAGGCGGTAGAACAATAATAGTTCATCCAATAAAATGATTGGGTGAGTAGGTTCCGACATCGAGTTTGGACCCTCGTCAGTGACTCCTAACAACCGTTAAAAAAGGTATAATACGTCAGTCATTTTACTGAAAGTTATATGAAAAATCAAATATTTATTTAATTGTATATCCTAACCTTGAAATGAATATAATAAAATGTATGATATTAACAGTCTTTTAGATTACGAAGAGGAAAATAATTATTTGCTTGTAATTAACAGTTAATCTGAAAATTTGAGGAAAAATTTGATGAAAGTTTTGAGTTTGATCTATAAGTAAGGTCTAAAAGATATTCCATAGAGCATAAAACAAAATTGTAATAGTGATCTTAATTATTTTTTCATTACTTTATGTAACACATTATAATATTATAAAACTTTGTAAATATTTCACGCCATAACACGTAAGCTTAAACACACTCGTTGTTTACAAAGATATACTCGTATTACTCACATTAATTTGTTTTGTCTTACACAAAGGTATTTATGCCCTTTTACCTTTTTATGATGGGTTTTTGTATAATTTGACATACGTGTATATAAAATATAAAATCTAAATATGTATAATATACATAAATACATAAATAATATTATACTTTACATAAATAATATTATGTACCTGAGTTCTTTCCAACGTATAGTCATATTACTCGTATTTTTTATCGTTTGAAAAAGGTTTATGTGAAATAAGTAATTAAAAGTAGTGACACAAAAACAAAAATGGGACAATGACTTGGAAACAAGGCTATTCTTTTAGAAAACTTTGTAACTAACTCCTTTGTCTTTCTATCAACAAGAACAAGAAGAAAATATTAGAAATAACCTAATTGGTAATTTTTAACAATATACTAAATCACGTAAACCATATGCCATTCTGATTGGATCGACGGGTCGGCTAACCATTTTCAATTTTTATTACACTATTCTTAACCATGACATTATGTCATGGTATCACTGACTGTCACATTAGCATCTTCTTCCTATCACTAACCAACCACTAAATGCTAACAACCATGACACACGTTCATTAAATACTTATTTTTTAAAACTTCGTTTATTATTAATTAAAAAATACAATTTATGAAACAAAAAAATGAAAATAAAAATCCGAAATATAACATTACATTTCATAAAAATAAATTAAACTACTCCTCGTCTTCATCCTCGCACTCGTTTTTGTTAATATAACGAATTAATTAACATTATCCTCTTTAAGCCTTTAAGTTTCTTTCATTTTTTTAGAATGACGGTTAGGAGTTACTGACGAGCTTCAAATGCAATAACAGAACTCATCCACCCGATTATTTTCTAGGACAAACATTACAGTCCTACCCTCGCGAGGCTCCACGACAAATCTATATGGACATCGAGTGTGATTGGTGATGGGTGAGTCGTTCTGTTTTGTGTACATATTAGCTTCTAAGTTTATAGGTTTTACGTATGTGATTGGTGCCATTATGTGCTTGAATGCATGATAGTAGAGTTATATTTAATTCTTGTATATGTTTATATAGTAATGAATAAAATTGTTTTGATTTCCAGAAAAAACATATACACGTCTTTTGTTGCGTTTTGTATATTATGTATATAAAAAACTATGTAATTTTAAAATTAATTAAACTTTGTGTTGTAGTTCATGTGATAGTGGTCAGCCTTTTTTAGCGAGAAGTCAAGAGTTCGACTCAAGTATGGTGCAGCATTGCATACAAGATTGCCCTTTACACTTGAATTTTACTCAAGGGTGCCTTCCGCACATCGCGTTGCGGGGACAGTGGGGGAGGGAGGGGGTGGGGGGGTGTTCACCATTCATGCCCTTAGATTAGGCCGGGTGTCCCCCCGAGCAACAGTTGGGGACGGGTTAAGCAACTGCGGGAGATGAACGCGTCAGTGGTTAAGTCTCCTGGGTGATCAAATAATTTTTAAAGTTATGTAAGGTGTTACGAGTTGGTTGGTTTCTGTTTGAATATTGTGTACTTCTTGGGTTTCATACAAAGAAAAATAGATGTGGGTTTCATGCGAAGGGATTCTTTTAAGAATACTCTTATTTATGATATATCTTTGCATTAACACCGTTACCATCATCTGGCATGTAGCCGTACATATATAAAGATGATAGACTTTACACTATAAGCATCCTCTATATTACTAATCCGGTAGTGTAAGTCCACGTGGCGCTTCCTGGTTACTCCTCAGCATTTTTAATTTTCTCAAAATTTTGAATTAAAAAATTCCATTTTATGTATGACTGACGCGTGTCCAGCATTCAGTTTTCTTTTTAGGGTTTTAACCCTTTTCATTATCCTTCAATTGAAACATTCAAACCGTTCCCATCTCTCTCTTTAAACTATCAAACCGTAATTAGATGCAAACCCTAATTAGATGCAATTCAATCACAATTGAAGATTCATCTATCGCTTGAGTGATGGCTTCCAATTTCATAAATAGATATGTTCTTTTTTCGTTTCATAAACTGATTATCCAATCGGTTGATTTAGGGTTTCCAATTTCATAAACTCACGACGTAATCTCTTGAATCTCATATGAAGATGATGAATCGGTTTAAAGGTACGAATATTACAACCTAATCGTCAACGATTATGAGACCTTTAGTCCACATTCTCAAACGATTTCAGTATTCAGTTATCGATTAATCTGTTGCAAGTATTCAATGTTTCATGTATCGATTAATGAGTTTTTGTTTAATCTTTATTAATATTGATATTCATATATCGATTTTGTGATGGATGAATCTTATTATTTTTCTTCTTAAGGTTTTGTTTTTTTCCTTTTCTGGTTGTTTTATCAAGTGTCGAAAAGATCCCAAATGGATTATCAATTTAAAACAGGTTTTTCATCTGAGGTCCCTAATTCAGAAGTTGCAACTTTGAGCCATAAGGGCTTTTTATGCTCATTTTCTGCATTTCGTTCAGGTATTATTTCTGTTTTTGACCTAAATTGGCATTATTCTCTTTTTCTATAGGCGTCTGGACAACTTGTGTGAGCATTTGGTCTGTTGTGACAATCGTCGGTCTGTTCTTCCTGTTTGTGTTTTGTGTGGTTCGCCTGATTTCTTTACGGGTTCTTCTGGTGCTTTAAATCAAGGTTATGTTTCAATTATTACAGGTCTTATGCAAGTTCGGCAATCGGCAATGACAGGTACTCGGTAGTTATTATTACAGGTCTTGTGTTTTGTATAGTTTTGTTTCTGTAATTCCTAACTGTTTTGTAGTTTATTTTTATGCAACCTGCACATAAAAGTAAAATATTACTTCTTGATTTGTAAATGGGTTGATTTTTCGTTGATATTTTGGTAATTTAGTTACTATTTAGTCCTAAAAACTTGCTGAATTAACAAACCTTGCTGATTTTAAATTATTATAGATACCTGGAACTTTATTATAGCTATTTATGGGGCTATTTTTCAGTTGAAGTTTTCGAATCATTGCTTATTTATGACAATCTAATGAATCTGGTGTTGGATGCCTTCTCTACTTGGTGAGGCATTCTGTTATCTTACCTTAATTTCATTGTGTTTCATATTTCAGTTGTAGATGAAGATCAAATTCTATCTTAACTGCTTAACAGTATTGAATTGTGTTGAAAGCATGTAGTCTCTGGACATTCTTTGGAATGGCAGTTGATTAAAAGAAATGACTTTGTACATGATATAATGGTTGGATCGATAAGGCGGGAAGAAGAGGTGCAATTTAATCATCTGGTATTATGCCTCATATAATGGCTAGATCGATAGGGTGATAAGAAGAGGTGCAATTTAATCGTCTTGTATTATGCTTGAATAAGCCTAAATCTTTGAGTAATGTAATTCTTAGATGTATGCATATATTTTGACTTTTGGCAACTGTCAATTGGTTTGATTATTTCTCTGTTCTAATCTTTCTTGATTTTGTTCCATATAGTCTGTATGAAGTAATTAGTCAAATAGCTAATTCACCCATTAACCACTTAAAATCTTCCACAGGTGCAACAATATAAACAACACGAAGGGGAATGCAATTTGACTATTGGACAACTGAAACAAGACAAAATTTCACTATTAGATAATTTGATGGATGGTGTTTTTTCGGATGACGATTCAACCAATGCAAAGTTTTGTAGCGTGTTTGGATAAGATATGTATTTAAATTCTTACATCAATTTTTTTTATTCTACTTATTACTTTATCTTTCAATCACATGTCACAAGATATATATATATATATATATATATATCTGAAGGGTTGGGGTTTTTTGTGTACTTATGATGGAAAAACATGAGAATCATCCAAATAAAGTAGGTTTTGGTTTCGGTTTCATCAACATAAACGAAGAAGAAGAACGTAGAAGGAATTGTCTTGCTCTATAGGAATTGAAACGTGAACTGGAAGAAACTCGGTTGCTTGCCGAAAAGAAATCCAGGAACTTATTGACTCTTCAAGAATTTGTTCAGAAGAGAATTTTATGGATGGTGTTTTGTCGGATAAGGAATCGGTCAATGCAGAATTGAATTTTTCAGCATATATGGATAAGGTATGCATTTTAACTCTTATATCAATTTATTGTTGTTGTTGTTGTTGTTGTTGTTGTTGTTGTTGTTGTTTACTTTTTGCCGAGGTTTGTGCTGGTTTGCAAGAAAACCATATAAATGTGGTGCTTTATTATAAGACTACAGAGAGTACAAGTTGAAGATAGAATTGAATATGTGAAAAAGGCGGCAAATACTAGAGTAAACGATCTCGCTTCAGAGGTCTCTACCTTCAAGAAAGAAATAGAAAAAGAGATGAGACGTTTCAGACACGAAACTCCGGAGTTATAGCTTACTGCTGCACTTTTATCGACACACATGTAAGAATCCTCAACAAATATCTATAATTTACTTATTATACTACGAGTGAAACTATTAAAAATGCATTGTAGTTAAACAGATTTAGTCTGTGTTACCAAGTTTCTATTTGTTTTGACAAATTCTTTTTGTTGTACTATAACTAGGGTATGTTATACTTTTTTTTTATATAGTTCATTCATAAATTCTCCTAATCGTTAAACTTTTATGATGTAACTACATGATCATCTATTTTTGCATTTTCAACAAGTCTATAATATTGTTTCACGATGTAATATCACATTAGGTAACTGTTTAGTTGAGATATTTAGGTGGAAATCTTATATGTTACTATTTGTATAAACATCCACATAAAGTTAACATTTTATATAACGTATTAAACTTGGTAGTAACTAACTGTAATTAGCTATAAATTGCTTTCCTTTAACTTTGCTGATACTCTTGGTTCTATAGCCTTTAGTAGACCCATATATGGATTACTCATGCTTAAGAATGGGCAATGGAAATGGACTCTTGCACCTGAAATTGCACCTTCATCAAGATATTAACATGCCTCGGTAAGTACTACTACAATTTTGACTTTACACATGTTCGTAGTTGTATATATGTTTGTGCAGATTTGAGTTAGAGGTGCAAATTTGACCCATTTACTATTACTCATGAATGATTGATTTTTGTTTTTTATCGAACGAGTCAAACAAGTTAAATATATTCATCCCATAATGTGATTTTATCGAATAACTTCCTAACTGATCTTATTTACCAAGATATATTATTTTCAAAATCATCTTAGAACTTTTGTAGCTATATTTCACAACTTAATATATAATAATATACAAATGATCACAAAATAAATTATATAATCCACTAGAATCCTCAAATGAATATGTGTTAGTACTATTTTACTTGAGTGGCTAATTATAAATAAATGCAACTTTTTAAAGGAGCACAACAACCTATAACCAAAGCACAAGCAACTATGGATTTAAAGGGTCAAGTTGTTTGA
Organism: Rutidosis leptorrhynchoides; assembly: GCF_046630445.1. Lineage (NCBI taxonomy): Eukaryota > Viridiplantae > Streptophyta > Magnoliopsida > Asterales > Asteraceae > Rutidosis > Rutidosis leptorrhynchoides. The sequence continues at coordinate 308,456,872 of NC_092339.1, read as the reverse complement.
AGTGGCTAATTATATGTTGATATTGTAACTAATGCATATATGCTTATATGGGCTCATTTTAACAAGTTTATATATATATTATATACAATACAGGCTCATTTAACCGTGTCATGCTTATGTGCTAATTTGTAGATGTGCTTAATTTAATGTGTATGCGCCGCAAAGTGAAGTCGAGAAGAAAGACATTTAGTTTTAATGGGCTCATTTAATCGTGTTATGATTATGTGCTAACAAGTCTACTTTTAATGGGAGTTTTTGTGTTAGGCATCTTTAGTATCGACAATACAAGGTTTTATAATGGGTCACTTCGGCTAAAGTATGTGGGACCCATCAGTTGTACATATGGTTTTCACATCCTTTGTTTCTAATTCACGGTGTTGTATTCATGACAATTTCATTTTATTTCATAGGTGTTTTTTATGGTTTAATTTTGTTCGCATAGCTTCCATACTTTTGTTAACCTCTTTTACCTTTTTTATAATGTTGTTTGAAAAGCATTTCATAGAAAATGTAATACATTAATATTACAACTGTATGTTTATTTCATCCACAACAATACTTGTGATACTGTCTTTACCGTTAATTGATATAACTTTTATAACTTTTGTATATGAACCATGTTAATGACCCACTGTTTGTTTATATATTCAGATGAATAATCAAGGCTTTTATTAAGTTGATTATAGTATGTTAATGACCATGTTAATGACCTAAATTGTTGGCACCTTGATAAGTAAAAGTGGTAATTATTATTGGGCAATAGTTATCTGCCTTTTGTAATAAATCCGTACACACTATTTGTAGCTAAGTTGTATGATGCAAATGACATGGAATATGGATGGGAGATATTTGAATTGTGAACAAGATGCATCACTTAACGATACAAAGAGTGAAGGTTAAATTTCTTTACTATATGCCAAAAAGATTATCACGATAATTTATTGATGATCAGCATTTGTTCATTTTCAGTTTCTCACAAACTTCACGTTGTCTACTTTTAATAATGTTACCAAGCAATAGGTGATACTTTCGTGAATTATATTGCAAGTGTTTTATAAACTTAGCGTGGTAACAACTCGGAGATGATATAATTGGCTGTGAACTATTGAAAGCTACAATGTGATTGTATTCATTATTAAATTTTACACTACTAATCGTTTCAATACATTCACTTTCATTACAAATGTTATCAATACTCAGATAGATACTTATGAGACTGTCTTAATCATAACTTCAAATGACACAACATTTTACGTTTCGATTTAGTTTGATTACAAGTCCCCGTGCAACGCACGGGCTCATAAATCTAGTTTGGTTATATACTGATAAAGAAGGGTCTCTGTTTTACCTATAAGCCTACACTACAACCATGATTTTAAACATTTCAAATTATACGTGATTTTAATTGATCCACGTGAATTACACTTTTATTATATGTTAAGACAAAACAATGATTTTCATAATTAACCTGTAAAGTAAAAAAAATGAAACAAGAAACATAACTAAGATCAATTCGATCAATTGATGTTAATGTGTGACTTAAAAGAAACGATTTTTAGGGTCAATTTTTTGACTAGAAGTCGTTAATCACAACCTTAGAAACCGTCGATCAGTTTGATGGCAAAACTGTGAATCATCTCTAAAAACACCGATGCAGAACTATTTACGTCTTCTCAAACATTGTAAACGGTGATCATCCACTAAATTTCATGTATGTTGAAACGATTATAAAGATTGTAGAGAAATTGTAGATGGAAAAAGTGTAGAAGATTGGAGAGGAGGAAGAGGCATGTTATTTTGTGCAATGTAAATTGAAACATTAGAATTATGAACGACCCATAATACATTGCCTTAGTAAATCCTTTTTTTCTTCCACATTTGCCTTAGTAAATCGTTTTTTCTTCCACGTGAAGCCTGTAGGTAATTAGTAGATACTCTCTCCGTTCATAATTTACTGTTCATTGTTATATACTCGTTAAGATTTATTCGCTAGTTTATACATTGGAGTGATACTGAAGTACTCTATGATGTTTAGTCATCGAATGTAACTTGTTGATGAAATTGGTATAACACCCCAGCTCTATGAGGATACGGTATTGCTGTTTCCGGGTAAGTGGCTATTTATAGGTCGATAGTCCACTTCCGGATAAGTGGCTATTTATAGGTCGGTAGTCCACCTCATTTACAATTAGATCCTAGATACAAGTTAATACATTTATGACGATAAATTGAGCTTAACACAATTGAAAAGTATGATGACATTATGATCATTAAGTCGGATGTCAGAAATCTTCTGATCCGGATGAGGAAATTTGACGATAAGAAAAAGATTATTTGAAAATTTATTGGATGGATTCGGATATGAAAACTATATTTCGCTCTCTGAATTTTTCTAATTTGTAATCATCCATTTTATAGTTTTTCCTACAATAAAATTATACTCCGTAGTTTCAAATTTCATGATCCAAAATAAAAAAATTAAATTATAGTTTCAAACTAGAAAAAATCCGACCGCGCGTTGCTGCGGTTGTATTCGACGCGCGGTCCAATTTGGATATACGATGTCCGTTTCGCGTATAGTTAGTCGTTTTGTATATGTATATATATGTATGTAATATAACCCGAAATATTTATTTTTTTTAACGATGTCCGTTTCGCGTATAGTTAGTCGCGTTGTGTTCGTAAAATTATTTCGAGTTGAACGGTGGTCTCGGAAAAATTTAACTCGCACCGAGCGTGAATATATGGCCCGTTATTTAGTGTTTTTTTTAACGATGTCCGTTTTGCATATAGTTAGTCTCGTTGGGTTCGTGAGATTTTTTCGAGTTGAACGGTGGCCTCGGAAAAATTTAACTCGCACCGAGCGAGAAGATAGGACCCGTTATAAATTCGGGTGGAGTAAGGTTTTTTTATTTTAATTAAATTATAAATTTACGTTTTTTATCCCTGAAAAAGTGTAAAGTTGAGGGGTTGTTGTGTAATTTGTGCGAAAGTTGGAGGACCATTTGTAGTGTGAACGCAAACTCAAAACGACAACTCGTTAAAACTGAAACGAACAAATTTGGGAGGAGGTTTAGTATATAAGTAAAGTATAATTTAATGATCTTGCAAGGCGCGCTCCACTCTGTCACGTACGTTTGCGACGCTCTAGTATCGAATTAATTTTCATTGCTTTCATCACGCCACCAATTTACATCCACCTCGCACTCTCTCCACATTTATTTTTTTTATATTTTTTATATTTTTTACTCTTTCTAATTTATAAAGGTAAATTAATAGTAAAAGAAATTATAGATATTATTGGTATTTCAGAGTCAACTTGTATCCTTGTCAATCTTGTTAGGTGATGTGAGCCAAAAGCCAAAAGCCAAAAGATGATGTTAGAGTTGAGAGTTAAAACATAATCGGAAAGCATCTCCACAACATACACAAACTATTATTTCGGCATTATGACTGACTACATCATAGCATACTGATGTGCAAAAGTGTGCAGTACTTAATTTACCTTTCAAACTTTTAAATTTATAAAATCTTTATTAATACACTTTTAACACCCTAACGAGCAACAAAACCCGATTAGATGTGGTATTTTAGTTTATCGTCCCAAGAGAGCGTAGATGCGGATAATAGTTGTTTTATTCTATAGTTCAATTCTTATTAAAGAATTAAAGATATATTTTTATGTCTTTTATGGAATAGATTTATCTCTTACGAAAGAGATGTTTTTTAAGATAAACAAAATAATAAAATAAAACAGGAAATTTAAAATGCAAAATAAACATATAAAAGTAAAAGTAGTTACATGAACAACCAACTCATAAGGGAATCATATTAGGCAAGTTTCATGACTTATATTAACACAAAGTAGAATAACAATCATAGACCAATTATTATCCCTTAATAGGCTAAGCTAAGTGTCACATATCATTCAACAAGTAGGACTTAAAACATATGCTAGATATGTGTTGTGCATAACTAACATTTTAATTCTTCATGTTCAATTCAATTCAATTACATGATACATATTAATCTTGTGATGAGGATCAATATGCAAACAGACTGACAAATTATATAAGCTATTAAACACCAAGTAGATCAACTCAAGTTACTAGCTGAAAGTCAATTACTACTAAGTTCTCATGCAATCACTAATTAAACAAATCCAAACAAAGGTTCTTCGATTAAGCCTAACAAAATCAAACTCTATTATATAAGCGTAATTCCAATTAAACAAGTTTATCACTATGATGCTGTTTAACTTAGTTGCATGCAATTCAATTTAACAAGTTTGATGGACTAGATCTAAACAAGTAGCATGAATGGAATAATAGATTATCGGATTTTGTACTATTCAACCCTAAAATCATGTTATTTAATCATTAAGCATGGCAAACAAGTGTATTTAAGCAAAACAGATTCGAAACAGTTCAAACATCATTACAGAAACTCCATACAGATCTGAAAAGAACCAAAAACTGTACGGATAAAGCACACGAAGCCGACGGCTTCCTCCCAACCAAGCCGGCGGCTTGGGGTTGTGAGGCTGGCAGCTTCATCTGATTCCCAGATGAAGTTCAGTTTTCATCCACGTAACCACTATGAACGTTTCGTTCATAGCAGAAGACGAACGGAAACAATAAAAATAAATAAAATAGATTAAATAATGAACTAAGGATAGAATCATACCTTAAAAAGGTAGATGCAAGAAACTTGAATTAAAAACTTGAATGATTCTTATTTACAACGAATACATCTAATCTAAGGGGTTTAGAGAAAACCCTAAAAAGAAAAACGAACTAAACAGAATTATTGAATTTCTGAAAACTGCATATGAAAACTGAGACCAGAGACCTCTATTTATAATATTCAGAATCGGCGGTCAAGCCGGCGGCTTCGATGGAAAGCCGACGGCTTGCCTTAGGTCGGTGACTCCTTCTGCAAGTTTAACTTTATCCGTAAGCATAAATCTTTTAACCGTCATAATTAAGCCGGCGGCTTCGTATAAGGCCGATGGCTTTAGTGATCCGCCAAATCTTTCTGATTTTGTTTCCATTTTCACTTGAACTTGGTCAGCAAGTCGAGAAAGAACTTGGCCAGCAAGTCGAGAAACCGTGTCCATTAGGCCGACGACTTCTGGATGAAGCTGGCGGCTTCCTTTGCTATTTACTTGGTCAACAAGTTTTTCAATTTTACAACAATTCTGGAACATTTTGGCGTATTCAGCACCAGGCCGGCGGCTTCCTTGACTCCATGCCGGCAGCTTCACAGCCTTTTCTGCAATTTTCTGTGTTTTTGATCATATTTGATACATAACTTTAATAAAAACATTAGAAATACCTTTTTCCTCATTTTACCCATTTTAGTGTGTTTTAGGATTAAAATGCCTTTAAAATACTAAGATAACACCTCAAAATGTTATTTAAAAACTGTATAATTTAGGAGTTATCACATACACTAAAGATAACTACTCGCTAATCATGGCAACAATATCACAAGGCATAATAATGGAAAACATTATATAAAGACAAAGGATAGAAGTACCAGTTGATTAAAGGAGTTCCGAATACAAAAGTGACAACTTCAAACTCCAGACCGCTCCTAAAACAATCTTCGGCATTCTTCTCCGGGTACTAGGTTTCCCGCACGGAGTCGAAGACCTTGAAAGTATGACTAATATTTTAGAAAGAGAGAGAAAGAAGTGAATTGAAGTGTGTGTAAAAATGGATGACAAAGATGTAACACCCTGATTTTTTCTTTTTTAAATCACTGCGAAAGACTTAATTTACATAAATACCCTTAGTTAATTTCAAACATGATTATCACAGATGCTTAGTTAATTACTTCATTACAAACCATAGATGTTACGTTAAAAGACTTGTTACATATTTACAAAAGTTAAGACATCAGAGTTCGTCTTGTCAAACATATCATTAGCCCGACTCCCGTTTCTACCAGCACTAAGATCCAGAACCTGCAAGGGAGGAGGTGAGGAGTTAGCACAAGGCTAAGTGAATAGAACTATCAAAAGGTCTAGCATACAGTACCAACTTGTACTCATATAACAACAAATTATACAATCACATACGATAAACAACAGCTGGAAACTATGCTCCAACTAGAGGACCGACGACTTGTACGACCACTAGCTGATCAGGCTAGAGTCTACCGATAGTCCTTACTACTGAATCCCCAGTATAGTCATCCACACGCAGGTGATGCGTTGTTCAGAACTATACTCAACAAATAGTAGCCAACTGGACCCAACCACAACTAGGTTGATCTCTCTGAGCTGAACCTAACAGATCAAGGTTCCAATAACAACAACAACAACTTGTGCACATACAACCAGTCAACTACTACTACTACAACTAATACTACTACTACAGGCAACGAATACTATTAAAAGCATGACAACCCTAACTGCGATCAACTGTACAACATAACTACTAAACATGGCAACTATCAACAATATAAACATAGTAGCGCAACTTGCTACTCTATACTACACCAAGTGATAATCCCACTCACCGATTACCAGCAACAGCTCAGTTATCTAACTCTGAGCTTCTTCTATGTTCTTATCACCTGAGAACAATACAAACGAAGTTAATATACATATCTGAATCAATATTATAGCTAAATAATACTATAAACTAGGTCATAACATCACATATTCATCATTTCATAAGTTCATGTCATGTATCTAATCAATATCATTAAACAAGCGCGTGCAAAACAGGACATACGCGCTAAAACCTCTTTTTCCAACCAATATACAAATTGATTTAGCTTCTTAAAAGTTTACTATTAAAAATTAATCTTCAATACAATTCCAACGATATTTGATTCATCAAAAACGGAGTTACAGTTTGAAAGTTATGACCAAAACAAATTTATCAAAATGCTGAAAAGACACACTACCCAACTCGGTAGTATGTGTCATAGACACTCGGTCGAGTGTGTAGACACACGGCCGAATGAGTAGAGACACTCGACCGAATGTCTTTCCAAAAGACACACTACCGAGTGTGTAGACACACGGCCCAATTCAAAAGACACTCGGCCGAGTGTGTAGACACACGGCCCACTTCCAAAAGACACACTACCGAGTGTGTTCTTGAGCTGCTGAAATTTGGAAAAGTGACGCGTTTAAGCCAAAAATCACAAAATCTCGACCATATACTCGTTTTTGACCTCAAAACTTATCACATCTTGTTTATAAAACCTTTTGGGACATAAACCCACAAGTATTACATCAAAAAAACAACAAATTGTACCAATTTGACATCAATACCCACTTTGACATCAAAACCTACTTTGACAAAAACCTAACTTCAAACTCAATTTGACACAAATCTAGGCAATGAAAATGGGTAATTCTTACTTTGTTAGAATCAGTAAAACACAAAGAATCGATTTCTAACACAAATTAGACTTCAAATCAAGATTTAGAGAATTAAGGTTCAAGAGGAAGAAGATGTTAGGTACGGGAGTGTTTAGGTGATGTTTAAGAGAGAAGGAGAATAATGAGCTGAACACACAGCTCATAGTCACTTATTTGGGTTAAAACTCATACCCCTCAACACACGGGTATTTATCAGTTATCTAAAATCTTTCGTACCTCGTTAGGCAGCCCTAACGGAGTCCAAATTAAATAAACAAACATGTTCTGTGACCCTTGTCACAAACTGGTCTTAACTAAAACAACAGATAATTATAAACATATAATTATTAAAATCACTAATTACGTCATACCCAAGGGTAAAATGATCATTTCACCTAGGCCTGATTATAGGATGTTACAAAAGACCCTTTAAATAGACTTGAAATTTGCCTGCAAATGGCTGGCAGGCTGTTGGGCAGGCCGTTTGCAAGGCTTGCCCGTTTCTTGTACCCGTTTGCCTTAGTCGTGTGGTAGGCCGTTTTCTCTAGTGGCAGGCCGTTTGGAAAGCTGTTTGGCCTGCCCTGGTTTGCTGAATTCACTGGATCGTAACTTGATTTCTGGTCTTTCACCATTTTCGCTCTAGAATATTCGTTTTACCTCCGATTCACTTGATTCTTTTTGCACCGTCTTCATAATCACTTCTTCTTCAATTTTAACTGACGAAGCGGGTATTTTGGCTATAAAGTTTGGAACTTTAATGTTTTTGGGCCTTAATTCCGAGGTGAAAATGTGACTTTTTAGCCGATATTAAATATCCCACACTTAGACTTTGCTTGTCTCCAAGTAAACTTCTCGTTTTTACTTAAAGAAATCTTTTCGGAGTTTCTTTTCTAATAGCCTAAACGGTTTGCTTTTTATTATAAGAGCGAAAGGTAAGGTAAGTTATCTATGTTGGGGTTGAAACTATCTCTGCAAGCATGCGAGGAGGTTACATGAATTAGGCTAGCTTTCACAGATCACTCAAATCACTCAAGTGTTTAGGGTTCCCTATAGATCTAAGAAATGAATTCACTCATAGCCAGTCATGTTGCACCCCTTGTCATAGCTTTTGATAAAGACTCAAATCCTTGCTACCCTAATGTGAAAACAGAATTAACCATAGCTTCTAGGTCATTTGCCAATAATGAAAAGGAATTTTGGAGTGGTGGTGAAGTTGTTTTAACGGGGAAGAAAAGGTGACATAGTCTTTAAAGACTTTTATTCGGATTTTAAGATAGATATGAGTGCTGATATTTTCGAGAAGCACTTTTGAACTTTTATCCTTTGAAGTTATAAGCATTTGTGGTCAAGTTCTTCTTCGCAGTTTCTCTTTATGAGTTCTGCTCCTTTTTTTTAGAACTTTAATTTTTTTTTTTAAAACTTTAGCTCGAGAAACTTTTTGCCGGTAAACTTTTTCAAGACCTTTGTCGTGATACTTGAGAGTTTTATAACATCGGGTTTCTGGAAGGAATCTCATTTTCTGGATTTTTCGAGTAATAGTAAAGATGATGTGGATGAGTTGGTGTGGTAGAAGTAGTGGAGGTGGGAAAGGCTTATTTTGACAAATGACTAGCTCTTCTGATCATAACCGAATCACATTTCATTACTTGGAAATGTAGATCTAGAGCAAGTTCTGATTCTGAGTACAGATATCGGCACTCTCAACGGAAAATAGCGAAGCATTAAAGATGAATGCTGGTCTTATTTGGGTGCCTCACCATAATCAATTTTGGTCAAAAATGCCTAGTCATGCAATGCTCTATTAGAGATTTCGTTCGTCCCAACAAGATTTCTATCTTACTTAAGCCTTAATTATATTTACAAACTTTTCAGGTTTTCAAAAATACTTTTTCGAAAAGGCTTTCTCTTGTTAAAAATTTTAAAATTTGGCTTAAGAACTCGGAATCTTGGTAATGGGTTATTATAATATAGCATAAAAAATTATACAATATTATACCAACATCCCACACTTAGACGAACATTGTCCTCAATGTTCCCAGTGTATCCCACACTTAGGTGTTTTAGTTAGAGATTTGGGAATATTTGTCTAGTGTTTATTTGGTTTGGAATCCCACACTCAGTGATAAGCTAGGATGTGGCATAATTTACAATTTGAGCTAGTAACAGGAAGAAAGGAGTACTCGTAGCGGATGAAGATAGGTTGTTTTAGCAATCTTGGAAGTTACGTTCTTTATTGATCGGCTCATTTGTCATCTTTATTCTTCTACTCTACTTTATTGCACGGGTTGCCTCCCGAGAAGCGCTTTTGTTTAAGGTCGTTGGCTCGACTGTAATGATGCCTAAAAAGCAGACATTTCCCTCTGGTAGTTGTGATCTTGGTCTTCTCGAGGGAATGTGAGTCTTGGTAGATAAATCCTGAGAAAATGTCGGACCAAAAGTGGTAACAGATCCGGTACTTCTCTTGAAGATCTTCTGAAAGAGAGATAATGTGCGGTTTTGGCTCGTGACAAATCTTGAAGTCCGATAAGAATATGATCCACTGCTCTGCTGATTGATCCATGAATGTCAATCACCGAGGTGGTGCTGGTGGTGATTACTTCTCTGATAGGACGTTCATTTCGGAGATCTTCAAATAGTGTCAGAAATTGTATCTTTAGTATCTCAAAATCTTCTGATCGGTGGTGATCGGTGGTCTCCACAGTAGGAGTCTGTAGCCTTGCACAGATTAGTCAAGAGGTGAAGCTGAAAAGAAGTGAAGAGCAGCCCTGACCCAAGCATTAATTTCACCATTTTTGAGTATATCTCCCGACATCCAGCTTTGAATGTGAAACTAGGATCCGCATATTCATGGAAGATATGTGGTATCTGCTTCGTAACATAGGTGGAAATGTTGACTTGGTCTGGTTCAAGATGGGAGAATGGATTATAGCGTCTTCCTTCTTCTGCCACTACGTCTTGTAACTCTTTGATTATCAGATCAGCGTGATGATCAATTGTTACGTAAATTACTAGCCTCTCTGGTGTGCTTTCAAAATTATCTCTTTCCAAGAGAGCGAAGAAGCTGTGAATATACTCGATCATTTGCAAATTAGAGTGATAAGTCGGGCGTCCGGTGGAGAGATCCATATGCTTCCGAATGAGAGTCAGTAGTGCTCGTTGATTTGCTGAGAACGGAAGTGCAGATCTGGCTAAGGCGTTTTAGACCTTAGAGTAAATGATCTTCTGATCTCGACAAAATCTTGTCTCTAGAATAGTGCGAACCACTGAGTTGGGCTCTCGTTGCATTTCTTCGCGGTAGATATGATCGTGAAGGGTATTGATAAAGTCTTGAATGCGCTCTCTTAGGATTTCAACATTATTGTCTTCTCTCTGTAGATAGAGGTTGTATTCGTCTATGATAGCCATGATTCGTTCTACTAAGCGTAGCGTGAAATCGATTATTGCTTTATTGATGGCTTCGAGAATATCTTCAAATTCATCGGTGTCATTGATGAAGGTTATCATGTCGGCGTGAGTAGATATGACCGGAATTTGATCTGAAAAAGTGTCTGACTCTTCCTGATCTAGTTTGGATGGAGAATATGAGTTATCCAGAATGTCTTCATGTTGTTCTTCCTCGTCATCATCGGTATAACAGTCTTCTGAGGATTCGTCTGATGAACGGACTTCTTCAGTATTCTGGTTCTTCACTTCGACACTTGCAGGTCAATTTCTATATCTTTAACCTTAATCTTATCATTTTTCTTCTTGAAACGAATGATTAAACTGTGATCTTCTATCTCAAGCCTCATTAATTCTTTGTGATGTTTCAAGCTTAGAGAAGGTATCATCGCAGTTTCTTTTACGTCTCCCATTTCCTCTTCCTCCTCAGGTTCTTCCTCTTCCTCTATTTCTTCGCTAGGATCTTTGTAAGACCCAAATATTTATTGTAGATAATGTATTTATGGTGTACTATGCATGTATGAAGTGTACGAAGCATGTACGTGTTGCTTGCTCGAACGTTGGAGGAAACTGGACATTGTCTGAAGTGACAAGGAGTGTACGTATCTTTTCAACCCCAAATAAAGTTGGTGTTAATGTTTCAAAGCCTTACCATTGGAAAGAAAATCTTATTACGTTTCCAACGATATTTGATTCATCGAAAACGGAGCTACGGTCAAAAAGTTATGGCCAAAACAAGTTTCTGAAAACTGAACTGTCAGTTGGAGCGGCGCCCCACCTTGTGGCATGGCGCGCCGATCACTGCTGAAGCAATTTTCAGCCTTTTTAAAGGCTTTAAATGAAGGGTACTTTGGTCTTTTCACTTGGGGTCGGTTTAGGGTCATCAAAACTGATCCTTTGATCAGTTTGGATCATATTTCACTCATCAAACACTCTCATCTTCAAACCCTAGAGTGAGAGGAGAGTTTTAGAGAGAGAGAGCTCCAATTGGAGAAGAAGAAGGGTGTTTCGGGTCAAACCTCGGGTATTAAAGTTGTTCCACTCGTCAACGGCATCATTTTGGCGGTATTGGTAAGTTCTAACTCCGAATTTCATTGTTGATTTTGCTATTCAAAGTTAGGGTTTGAACTTGATTTGTTGATAAACCCATTTAGACTCATGAAGTGACTTTAGTGATGCTAGTAATCGGGTTTATTGTTATTGTTGGTGGATTTCGGTTTGGTGAACAAATTGGTTATGTTTAGAACTTGAAATTGGGTTTAATCACTAGGTTTAGTGATTGTGGAAGTATTGAAACCTATTTAGGGTTATTTGGTTGACTAACTTTGACTTTGGGTCAAATTAGGGTTTGGTGGTGATTATGACCCAATTGGCGATTTAACAAAGTTTATAAACTTAAAATGGATTAAGTTGAAGTGTTAAACCGAGTTAAATATGTTTTGGTGTCAAAACTTGCTAATAGCGTGATATTGACTTCTTATGGGTCAAACTAGGGTTTAAGTGTCATTTTGGGCAAGATAGGTGTTTAACACCTATGATCGGGTTTAATTGGCGTATTAAGACCATTCTCACTTGTGTTAGTGATTATTGGTTAATTTTGGGCGCGTTTTGTACTTGGAAGTGCATTTGGGTCAAATTTGCACTAAGTGTCAATTTGGGTTGATTTGTGAATCCATTCTAAGTGTATTGTTGTAATTATGATAATGGAATAGGTATTTTCCATTGGCGAGTTGCAGATTATTTGGAAGCTTTCATCAAAGACTTCAAGGTGAGTGTTAATATCCTATATGCATATGTATGTGTAGGATGGGTGCGGGTCGGGTGAAGTGATTCTCGGCTTTAGAGCTCACTTCACATATAGGTGGATTTGATGGACTTGTGCATAGGTCCAATTGGCACGGTTGTGCGTTTTGGTTGACTACCTTTGGCAAAGTACACATTTTGGGTGTACGTTATCACACGTGGTTGTGAGTGGAATAATTATGCGTGTATGTATGTAATGTATTTAATTGTGTTGTACGAATGTGGTATTGTCGCGTTGTTTAAGACACCACGTTCTATGAAACGAGTAGTATTGTCGCGGTGTTTAAGACACTACTCATTGTGGAATTGACGAGTAGTATTGTCGCGGTGTTTAAGACACTACTCATTGTGTAATTGACTTGTGGTATTGTCGCGGTGTTTAAGACACCACAATGTCATGGGAGTGGAAGTGTCGCGGTGTTCAAGACACCACTCATTGTATTGAATGAAGTGTGGATTCGTCGCGGTGTTTAAGACGCCACATTGTTGTAAGGGTGAGTTAGTCGCGGTGTTTAAGACATCACCCGGGGGACTAGTGATTACGCGGTGTGTAAGTAACACTAGTGGATGTTATGAACTCCAACGGACTTTCATGTACCGTTCTCTTGTGTACTTGGTTAACCATGGTTGTATGAGTTATGTATTGGCATATTTAATTATGAACTATATGCTTTTGGTATTGCTAGCTATTGTGGACTTGCGGTTATTGGTATATGCACGATATGTTGCATGATTGTCGAATTGCTAATTCGTGATTAATGTTGTGTTGTCGTGATGTAGTTAACCCTCCGGGGGTAGTTATTGGCGTTGTTCACATTGACGTTGGTGAACTTACCTTATTGATGGTATTATTAGCTTGTTGCTTAGTGATCGTATGGTATACTTAGATTAGCTTGCCTTTAGGCTTGGACGCTCCGGTATGCGGTATTTGTTTATTTATGTGGCGTGTCCATTTTATGCATATATATGTATGTAGTATATTATCATTCACTAAGCGTTAGCTTACCCTCTCGTTGTTGACTCTTTTTATAGATCGCATGTGGATTGGTGGCTCGGGTAAGCGCGAGGACTAGAAGACGTGCATAGTTGCTTTAGTGACTTACTTTTGGATCATTTAGGATTGGGTAGCGTATTCCCAATCGCCATGCTCGGCTTTGTTGTATTAAAAGTCTTTTGGTCAAATATTGTATTTCGGTACTTAAGGTGGTAAAATGGGTCGTTGTGGGACCCGCTTCGTAAACTCAATTTTATTAATTAAACGTGCTAGTTTTATATATATGAATTTATGGTTAAAAGCGTTTTGGCTAAAAATGTCGGGAACTAGTCAAACATTTTCGTTAAATTGACTTCCGGGGACAGCGGGCTGTCCAGGTGGTTTGGCGCGCCGCGCACCCACCTGGCGCGCCGCGCAAATGAACTGCACCAGAAAATTTTTTTTATGTTGTGAAATTTAACGGGAATTGTCGTGGTTTGGTTTGGGTTGTTACAAGTGGTATCAGAGCATGGTCTAAGGGATTTAGGTGACTTGAGATAGGTGCCTAGACTTAGACTTTTGTGTGTGCTTAAATTGTTGCGGGACTTGTAGGATTTCGGGTCGGAATGGGTTTAGTTAGTGCCTTGTTTATAGGTCGACTAACGTATATATTAGTAATGCGGATATTATTAATATGCTTTTGTGTTGTGGTAATAATTCTCGCGTGTGTTTGTATCGCGTAGAATTTTGGTTGTGTTTGTTCTTATCATCGAGCGAGGCGGTCGTTGTACTAACGAGTCGATGCGGCGTGTGTGCGTAATAAGAACTTGCAAACCTTATTACGGGTACAAATCGTGTCTAACAAGTGATGTACGACGAGTGTTTAGCAAGATGAGACGGCGTTGTGCGTGCGGTTTTATACGTTCGTGGACTAATCGTTTTGCATTCTTTTGAATGACGACGCGAAACGAGACCGAGGCGAATTACGCGGAGTTTAACGCTAGAGTTGCGGCCACCATTGCGGAGCAAATGGGTGCGTTGGAAGAAAGAATGGAAAGGAGGTATTCCGAACTTTAAAGTAGTAGGGAAATGGAGCGTTATCTTAAGAGCTTCATGAGGACTAAATCCCCGATGTATGACGGAAAGTCGGATCCTTTGGTGAGCACAACTTGGATTTCGGACGTCGAAGGGTGTTTCCGTACTATTGATTGCCCTCCCGAGAGAAAGACGAGACTCGCTACGAGTTTGTTGCGGGGTAGGGCGAGGGATTGGTTGGATGGTAAGATTGATCTTGTCGGTGGTGAAACGTTTATGGCCTTGTCGTGGGACGAATTTAAGGAGGAATTCTTCGAGGAATTCCGGACTTCGGCCGATTTGTGGGAATTGCGTAATGAGTTGCGAAATTTGCGACAAGGATCTATGGATTTAAATACTCTCAAGACGACCTTTATGGCGAAGGCTCGTTTTTGTCCGGAGTATTTGGGAAGTGATCGTTTATTAATGGGGGATTTCTATCGGACTTTGAATGACGACTTAAAAAGAAAAATTAGACGTGGTCAAGCGAAATCGTTTTCGGAATTATTCGACTTGGCTAGGGGTTTCGAGTCGCATACACGATCGAAGAAGGGTGAGCCTTCAAGGGATAGAAGGGTTATTTCTTATGGTGCTCCGAGTAAGAGGACTAAGGGTCCGAGTGTGAGCACGGGTGGTACGCGGACGAGTATATCGAATTCTAGCGCGTCTAGATGTTACAATGGTGGCATGAGGAGTCACAAGTCTTGGGAATGTTCGATGCTGTTTGAGTTTGAGTTGTTAATGCCTTGTGTTGTGCATATTGTTGTTATGGGTGACGTTCCTAATGGAAGTACCCTATGGTGACGTTTGATTGTCGGGCGAAGGGCGTAAGACTTGGTGCAACCAAGCATTCCTTGAGATTTGAGAAATGTTTCTACCAAGCCACGGAAATGGTTTTGGTGTTCGATTGTTAAGCGCGTGTTCGCTTTTATGTTGAAGTGATGAACTATGAGGTTCGTCGGGTGGTTGGAACCCTTGAGATCGAGTGTTTTTTAATCTCGATGTGTGTTGGTAATGGAGTCTACATGATGCAACATTAGGTGCCTCTTTTATACCTACTAGCGTGGTGTTCGACTCCGATTGTGTTGCGGTACGCTTTCGTTCAAAGTGTATAAGGATTGGTTAAAATCCTTCGTGAACTCGAGGTTAGAGCGAGATGTGGTGATGGGTCATGTGTACCCAATCATTGGTAAAGTCTACATTTGGTAGCACTGTACGGTAGTACGAGTTATGGATATGGAACGTAGTTCCAAGTGGGGGAGTTACACTCCCGCACGAGGAAGTTTTAGGGTGAGATTTCGGATAGTGCTTATGGTAGATCCGAAACTTGTGTTGGGACCTAGTTTTTGGTCGATTTATGGTGGAGTACAATTTTGGTTCAAGTTGTACTATTGGTTTGGATTTAAATTACCACCGAGGTGGTAATGTGGTAAATCTCATTGAGAGATAATGGATGTGTTTGGCGAGCAAGGTGAAATCCCTCGGTTAAGGGATGTGTGTGTGTCGGATTCTCTTTTAGAGAATTATTGTTTGGTTCCTATGTTTGATATAGGTGGTTCTTGCTCGATTGTGGGTGGTTAGTGGTATCCGTTAGGGTTCCCCATAGTGTAGCAGAGCGCGATGTTGCACTACTCGATGTTTGAGGCCAAGTGCGTATGAGATTGGTGAAGCATGACCTTCGGGGTCCGCTGACTTCATCATGGTATTGTTGATTGGTGAAGCATGACCTTTGGGGTCCGCTGACTTCATCATGGTATTGTTGATTGGTGGAGCATGACCTTCGGGGTCCGCTGACCTCATCATGGGATTATATCGGTGAAGCATGACCGTTGACGGGGTCCGCTGACTTCATCGGGTGTTGAGTGATCTATCGGTTGTTTTATACACCGATGGTGGGATCATGAGGACCATGTTGTGTGATTAGGGATGCGATAGCCGTGTTTCGCTCACATGTTGTTACGGGTGTGACAATAGTCGATTTTGTACACCTTAGGTTTAGCGTTGCCATAGTCGTTTTGGGCGCTTTTGGTTTTAGCCGTTGGATTTTGATGCTATGGTAGTTGCGTATAGGTCGTATTGCGCACTACAAGGGATGTTAGTGATTAATGTTATCCGTAAGGATTTGTTTGGTTCGGTCTTCATCGTTTCGGATTGTTGACTTTAAGTTGAGACTTGGTTGCTTTTAGCGTTGTCCTTGGTAAAGGTACGCTAAGGAATTGATATCTCGGTACGAGATGGGTCGAGTTTTTCCCGATATGGGAAATTGAGCAGGTTTCAGTGCTCGGATTGTGGTTTTGATAAATCACGGTTGACGACTTTAGTTGTTGAAAGTGATCCATTGGGAAGAATGGTCTAGGAAAGTTCGTATTGGGACTTGAGTGAGGATCGTTAAGCAGGTCCGGATTGTTTAAGTGGAGAAGATCACGAGGACGTGATCGAGTTAAAGTGGGGGAGAGTTGTAAGACCCAAATATTTATTGTAGATAATGTATTTATGGTGTACTATGCATGTATGAAGTGTACGAAGCATGTACGTGTTGCTTGCTCGAACGTTGGAGGAAACTGGACATTGTCTGAAGTGACAAGGAGTGTACGTATCTTTTCAACCCCAAATAAAGTTGGTGTTAATGTTTCAAAGCCTTACCATTGGAAAGAAAATCTTATTACGTTTCCAACGATATTTGATTCATCGAAAACGGAGCTACGGTCAAAAAGTTATGGCCAAAACAAGTTTCTGAAAACTGAACTGTCAGTTGGAGCGGCGCCCCACCTTGTGGCGCGGCGCGCCGATCACTGCTGAAGCAATTTTCAGCCTTTTTAAAGGCTTTAAATGAAGGGTACTTTGGTCTTTTCACTTGGGGTCGGTTTAGGGTCATCAAAACTGATCCTTTGATCAGTTTGGATCATATTTCACTCATCAAACACTCTCATCTTCAAACCCTAGAGTGAGAGGAGAGTTTTAGAGAGAGAGAGCTCCAATTGGAGAAGAAGAAGGGTGTTTCGGGTCAAACCTCGGGTATTAAAGTTGTTCCACTCGTCAACGGCATCATTTTGGCGGTATTGGTAAGTTCTAACTCCGAATTTCATTGTTGATTTTGCTATTCAAAGTTAGGGTTTGAACTTGATTTGTTGATAAACCCATTTAGACTCATGAAGTGACTTTAGTGATGCTAGTAATCGGGTTTATTGTTATTGTTGGTGGATTTCGGTTTGGTGAACAAATTGGTTATGTTTAGAACTTGAAATTGGGTTTAATCACTAGGTTTAGTGATTGTGGAAGTATTGAAACCTATTTAGGGTTATTTGGTTGACTAACTTTGACTTTGGGTCAAATTAGAGTTTGGTGGTGATTATGACCCAATTGGCGATTTAACAAAGTTTATAAACTTAAAATGGATTAAGTTGAAGTGTTAAACCGAGTTAAATATGTTTTGGTGTCAAAACTTGCTAATAGCGTGATATTGACTTCTTATGGGTCAAACTAGGGTTTAAGTGTCATTTTGGGCAAGATAGGTGTTTAACACCTATGATCGGGTTTAATTGGCGTATTAAGACCATTCTCACTTGTGTTAGTGATTATTGGTTAATTTTGGGCGCGTTTTGTACTTGGAAGTGCATTTGGGTCAAATTTGCACTAAGTGTCAATTTGGGTTGATTTGTGAATCCATTCTAAGTGTATTGTTGTAATTATGATAATGGAATAGGTATTTTCCATTGGCGAGTTGCAGATTATTTGGAAGCTTTCATCAAAGACTTCAAGGTGAGTGTTAATATCCTATATGCATATGTATGTGTAGGATGGGTGCGGGTCGGGTGAAGTGATTCTCGGCTTTAGAGCTCACTTCACATATAGGTGGATTTGATGGACTTGTTGAAAGGATCCGAAACTAATCATCCGGACGTTGTCCATATTGATTACAAACGAATTACAATAGTTGATAACATTGCGAGGTACTTGCCCTCTATATGATACATCTTACAAACGTTGCATTTATTCTTAAAAGGCAATCTATAGTTACATCCATAATTGACATATTCGCCTGACATTTCATAATATTCAAATGACCTAAACCGCCATTTACTTAATAATAGTCTCTATGAACTTCAATGACTCGAATGCAACGCCTTATGATATAAGTCCTTAATGGCCTTAAGCAGTATCCTTAGTACGAGATAATGCACAGCGGAAGACTTAATTCATACCTGAGAATAACATGCTTTAAAATGTCAACATAAAGTTGGTGAGATATAGGTTTAATGTCGACAGCGATATAAATATAGACCACAAGATTTCATATATAAACATTTTAATAAAAATATTCTAAGTGGTTGAGCACTTGGTAACCATACTTAACAATTAATCACGTCGCATATTCCCTTTAATATGAAATCTTACTACACTGTACCAAGTGTAGTCACGAAACGAAGTACTGTGCAACCGTTGAATACTGGTCGTCCAGTCCGGTTGGGGTTGTCAGGCCCGATAGATCTATCAACAGGATTCGCGTTTACAATACCGCTGTAAATATTAGTTACCAAGCTACAGGGAAGTATGCCAGTGGTACAACTCAACGTAGAATATATTTTTCAGTTACTTGTGTCCATAACGTAAAACATAAAATACATGTATTCTCATCCCGAAATATTTAGAGTTTAAAAATGGGACTATATACTCACTTTCGTCTTGAAGATATATATAATTTGACTTGGTCTCCGGTTGATATCACGAACCTATCCATATATAATATATCAATACCATTTCTTTTTAAACAAACGTCACATATATATACTTGTTATACTTTTAATACTTTGAATAATTCCTTAGTCCGTAGTTAGCAGCTCGTTGTTAGTAATTCAATTTTAATGATTCATTTTTAGATGTTTAATATACCCGCAATGAAATAAATAAAACCCCCAATGAAATAAATAAAACCCCATCATATATGTATTGGTCAACATTAATCTTGACCCACGGTACCGGTGTTGTCAAATGACGTGTTGCGTACATAAAGTACCGGTGTTGTCAAATGACGTGTTGCGTACAAACATGGGATCTTATGATTAATCTTCTCGTGTTGTTTACGGGTGATCCTGAACCATATAAAATTGAATTATAAGTACATATATATAAAATATCATGTTATCTTAGAAATATGTGATTTATTTAATTTTTCCCAATTAATCCCGAAGTTAAACAAGTCTAGGATAACCAATTTTGTTTCGGTCATAGTTTCTTCATTACAAATCCGTTTTCGTTGATTCAACTTGCCATCTCCTTGGATCGAGTCCCTCTTTAAGACTATGAACTGAAAATACCTTGGTTTGTATTCAAAATCACACGGCATAGGTGAAACTTTAGTGAAACTTATGAAGTTAAACATTTTTGTTACAATAAAATAACACTTAATGACCATTTTTCTAAAAATACTTATACTTTGAATTAAATCATGAAATTTTTATGTGTTAACATATTTATAGTAAAAATCATTTTTCCAGAACATAAACCTCCAATTCAAAGTTTAAGATAGTTTTTAATTATCCAACCCAAAACAGTCCCCGGTTACACTCCGACGTCGTAAAAACAGTTTTTAAGATATTCTTTGAAAAACCAAGTTATACCTTGTTAAGTTAGCATATATTTAAGTTATATTACAGGTCTTGAAGTATTTTAAAAGTTAATTTAGAAGGATCTATTTAGTTTGCAAACAAGTTTGAAAACTTTCAAACTATGTTCTTGTTGTTAAAATTGTATACCACAAAATATGATAGCTATATATATATATGAATCGAATAAGGTTATGAACATAGATACTACCTCAAGTTCCTTGGACAAGGTTGCTGTAAAAGAGGAGTAAAAAGCTAGAACCAAAAGGGTGATGGAATTGGATGAAAGATTGGAAGTAAGTTTGTGTTCTTGGAAGGATTTCTTGAAGTGTTTTTGTATGGTTTTCTTATGGTGTTTAAGTAAGGTTTTTGAAGCTAAATAATGGGGAAAATGCTTGGAGATGATCAAGTATGAAGTTAAGAGTATTTTGAGAGAGAAATGGAAGTGTAAGTATGAGAAAATGGGGTGAAGAAATGGTGTGCATGCATAAAAACGTTTTTAGGTTATAAAGGAAAAAAAAGATACCTAACTTTGTTTTCTTGCTAAATAATTCATGCTACTTGACAAATGGTTGGTTCCACATGTTTCTTAATCATTTAAGGCTGCTAAGGAGCAGATTTTTATTGGTATATACCAATAGTAAATACATCTAGAAGCTGCGTATGATACGGGTACATATACCCTAGGTATACGTATAGAAATCTTTGAGAAAACGGAACGAGGATTCAAATATAGCTATCTTTTGTAAATATACTTATATTGTTTTATGTATTTAAGTCTTTAAAAGTGATTAAATACATTACTTATACGATATATGTATAAACATTATAGGTCATAAGTATTTAAGTCAAATAACGTTACGTATGGTTATCGTTTTGAAAACTTAAGTTAGTAGTTTCAGAATATACTTATAACTTATTGTTATTAATACAAAATGAGATATTAAAACATTCTTAGATCATGTTAAATATGTATATATACATATATATACACAAACGTATAATTATCATATATTGTATAGTTCGTGATATCATCGGTCAAACTAGACGGTCAAACGTTGTGTAAAACTCTTTTCGAAAACATAAGTCTCAACAATTTGGATTGCTTATCATGTTGGTAAGGTTTAATTTATGTAAATATTAATCTTATAAGTATAGAACGATCGAAAAAGTGCGGGTCAACTTTAGGGTTTTTGCTTATCGTGTCGGAACCATATAGAGATTAGAGTTTAAATTTGGTCGGAAATTTCCGGGTCGTTACAGTACCCACCCGTTAAAGAAATTTCGTCCTCGAAATTTGGTAGAGGTTGTCATAAATAACAATAGGAATGTTTTCATGACGAATATGAGGTAATAATGAAATTTTATCATTATTGAAAGATTTAGATAAAACGATTCTGTTATGTGAGACGCACGAGCGAAGCTATCACAAAAGAGTGAAATGAGTAAATATAGAATTGTTGTAACCGATGACGTGATTATGATCGATTTTCGGGATTTAAGGGTTTTAAAGAAAATCTTATGTAATAAGATTTAGTTTTGCGGCGATCAGGATCTTCTTTGATTTAACGCGGCAATCTGTTTTGATTTCTTTGTCGAATATTTCACTATAAATTTACCTCCTTCCCTTTCTTTCTTCCCACATCTTCTATTCTTTCTCTTTAGTTCCTACTTTAAGACATTCGCTAATATGCTCCATCCCATTCTAATCCTTGTTATATTTCTAACTTTCACATCTTTCATTCTTCTTTTTCATCTATCACCAGAAGAATATATTCTCTTTTATCCTTTCCTTGGAATTATAATGTTTTTAATTCTCCCGTGCCTTTACGTTGCAATACGTATTGATATGCACGGTTTGTAGTTTCGGGGTTATTGTTAGGTTTTATACCTTCCCTTATATTTCGATGTTCCTACTCCCGTCCCTTAAAATCATTGTCATCCACAGTTAATGCTCTCTCTTATTTGCTGTGGTTTATGTTCCTATTTCTATTCTGAGGTTTTGTCCCTTCGTTTCTTCTTCCCGTTCTCGAGCCAAGCGAACAATGGTCCGAAATTCGTAGGTAGGAAATTTGGAATGAACCTAGCTATTGGTTTTAGAATGAAATTGTAATGGCACGATCTTGATTATTTAAATTACTCGAATATTCCGGAAAAATAGAACTATCAAGGTGATACGTTCTAATATGTTTGGAGACTTGATAGAATGTAGGAGCCGTGTAACATGGCACATGATGACGGTACTGTGAATCATCACATTCCATTAGAAACTTAACATGACTTACTGTAATATAATGAAGTTGATCAAGTTTCATTATATTATACTAATTCATGCATCAGTTCCCAACACTACTTCAAATCATTTATATTTTAATCTCGGAGGTTTCAGAATTTAGAAATTAACACAGTTTCTTTTATATTGTAACGCAGATGTTACGGAGAGATAAATGATCGCAGATAGGAATAGTTGTAAAAATATCTCCAGAAATATGAAAAATATGTATAACGAATGATATGAAGATATCTTATAATATCTAAGATAAGATGATGATGAAAAATATCATCCGGGCAAGGTTTTGAATAAAGAGTAGGGTTCTTACTGACGGTTTCAGCAGGTACGGAATCGTTTGTATTCTTTGAGAGCAGGTTCAATCCCTGTGATTTATCCACAGCCTCTTTCATACTTTGCTTCATCCGTTTTCTAGTTCCAAACTTTTTTTTTTTTTTTTTCAGCTTTACCACCTTACTATTCTTTGTCATCAAACTTTTGACCGTTAAAGTCGTTTACAGTTTTTGCTGCTTCGTTAGCATTTCAAGAACTATTTCATAGTCCCGGGTGTTTTTCAGAAACTTCACGTTCAGATTATGAAATTCTTAGGGATAGACATTATAGATATGATGGAAGAAGTTTCGCGAGATTTTCAAAATACTGATTGTTGATTTCGCCAAAAGGATAACGATCTGCTGGTGCACCTGTTGATGTTGTCGAGGGATATAAAAGGTTTTCCGGTAATGACGGCGAAAGGACAAGGTATAAATATCATGATTATAATAGAAATAATCTCACTGAAAAGTCGAAGTGGAGCTGTGACAAAATTAGCTTCTTGAAAAGGAATTGTAGGGTTGTTCTTGCTAATAAATGGCAAAGGATTCAATACGTTATGTGTTAAATTATGAATTTGGGTTCGAGAGTTCTTCAGGTGTATAACTGTATGTATAAATCTTCATTCCGTAGGCGAGGTGCGGCGGGTTCAACTTCTCGGTCGAGGTGTTTTCAGGAATCATGAAAGGATTTGAATGCGAATTGTAATCGTCAAGTTACGAATGAGGTTTAAGATAAAATCAAGTGGCAAGCTTGAAGAATTGTTTAGCTTCATATGTTACAATCAACATTTTAATTCATTTTAATTGTCCAGAGTTAGCCGGAACAGTTAGCGTGGAATCCTTAATAGATTTTTAATTAGTTAAATCGTGTGTTTCTAACAATTTTTTTTTTTGTCCAATGTTTTCTTTTTTATGCCACTTGTTGGATTCTGGTAGGTCAAAATCCGAATATGAAATTTGATTGAAAATGGTTATTCTGGGGTGAGCGGATACGAATATCGGTGGTTGTAAGTAAGATAATAGATAACCGTTGAATCAGATTCAAGAATGTACAATATAACTTATTAATGTGAATTCTAAATATTCCTCGGGTACTACCCACCCGTTAAAATATTTTCATCATTAATAGTTTGTACGAAGGAATTTTTAATTACTATCTTTATGAAAATATACTTGCATATATATTTTCTTCAGAGATAATCATAGATTTAATGAGTCAATATGATATTAAACTCATTTGATTTATCGTTAATTCTAGATTACATAATCTCTAAGACTTTAGAAATTACATAATCGTCATACGATACGTAAAGCGAAGATAATCGATGTAGAACGATATATAGAACGAAGATCATACTCGAAGTACAGATATTGAGTCGTGTGATGTTGATATTCGAGATACAGATTGTGATGTTGAGATTTAAGGCGCGGTTGTGATTGGGGTGATAAAGGTACTGTCGGCGTTGACGATGGTAGTACGGATTATGCTGCTGGTGCTGCTGTTGGTGTTTGTAACCTTCGCACCATATTCTCCAAAACCACTACCCGAGCACGGAGTTCGTTGACTTCTTCTATTATACCGGGATGATTGACGGTTGGAACGAGTGAATGAACAAGATTTGAAATATGGGATAGTATGTAATCATGACGAGATACTCTAGAAATGAGCGAGAAAATGGTGTTTCGAATAGGTTCGCCGGTAAGTGCTTCAGGTTCATCGTTAAGAGGACAATTTGGTGGATGGAATGGATCACCTTCTTCTTGCCTCCAGAAATTTAGTATATTACGAACCCATCCCCAATTCATCCAGAATAGATGATGGGAAATTGGTTGATCCATTCCGGTAACGCTGTTCTCGGAGCTCGAATGGAAATCCATATCGGCGAAGCTATCGAAGTCGGAGGAATTTGAGCTGGATGAAGAATCCATCTTGTATGGTCGGAGAAATGAATTTTTGGTTTGGAATAGATTATAGGAGTTGGGTTTGGTACTCTTCAATACATAATTTACATATGTATATATAATATCAAAATCCCATGAATTACGGAGAATCTTTGAAATACGTCAGGCAATGTCTATCGTAACAGATACGCTAGGATATGAATTTTGTCTATACACTATCGATGCACTAAATGCAGTAAGACGTGTCTAGACTTAAGAATGATAAGCAGGCAGTTCCCTAAGAATGATAAGCAGATGATTTCCGACTAGGATTGATAAGCAAAACTTTTGACAGGCAGACACGGTCAAAGTCCAGACTCACTTAATGTATCCTAACAACTACTAGTTAGACACACTAATGCAAGGCCTGGTTCGCTAAGACCAACGCTCTGATACCAACTGAAAGGATCCGAAACTAATCATCCGGACGTTGTCCATATTGATTACAAACGAATTACAATAGTTGATAACATTGCGAGGTACTTGCCCTCTATATGATACATCTTACAAACGTTGCATTTATTCTTAAAAGGCAATCTATAGTTACATCCATAATTGACATATTCGCCTGACATTTCATAATATTCAAATGACCTAAACCGCCATTTACTTAATAATAGTCTCTATGAACTTCAATGACTCGAATGCAACGCCTTATGATATAAGTCCTTAATGGCCTCAAGTAGTATCCTTAGTACAAGATAATGCACAGCGGAAGACTTAATTCATACCTGAGAATAACATGCTTTAAAATGTCAACATAAAGTTGGTGAGATATAGGTTTAATGTCGACAGCGATATAAATATAGACCACAAGATTTCATATATAAACATTTTAATAAAAATATTCTAAGTGGTTGAGCACTTGGTAACCATACTTAACAATTAATCACGTCGCATATTCCCTTTAATATGAAATCTTACTACACTGTACCAAGTGTAGTCACGAAACGAAGTACTGTGCAACCGTTGAATACTGGTCGTCCAGTCCGGTTGGGGTTGTCAGGCCCGATAGATCTATCAACAGGATTCGCGTTTACAATACCGCTGTAAATATTAGTTACCAAGCTACAGGGAAGTATGCCAGTGGTACAACTCAACGTAGAATATATTTTTCAGTTACTTGTGTCCATAACGTAAAACATAAAATACATGTATTCTCATCCCGAAATATTTAGAGTTTAAAAATGGGACTATATACTCACTTTCGTCTTGAAGATATATATAATTTGACTTGGTCTCCGGTTGATATCACGAACCTATCCATATATAATATATCAATACCATTTCTTTTTAAACAAACGTCACATATATATACTTGTTATACTTTTAATACTTTGAATAATTCCTTAGTCCGTAGTTAGCAGCTCGTTGTTAGTAATTCAATTTTAATGATTCATTTTTAGATGTTTAATATACCCGCAATGAAATAAATAAAACCCCCAATGAAATAAATAAAACCCCATCATATATGTATTGGTCAACATTAATCTTGACCCACGGTACCGGTGTTGTCAAATGACGTGTTGCGTACATAAAGTACCGGTGTTGTCAAATGACGTGTTGCGTACAAACATGGGATCTTATGATTAATCTTCTCGTGTTGTTTACGGGTGATCCTGAACCATATAAAATTGAATTATAAGTACATATATATAAAATATCATGTTATCTTAGAAATATGTGATTTATTTAATTTTTCCCAATTAATCCCGAAGTTAAACAAGTCTAGGATAACCAATTTTGTTTCGGTCATAGTTTCTTCATTACAAATCCGTTTTCGTTGATTCAACTTGCCATCTCCTTGGATCGAGTCCCTCTTTAAGACTATGATCTGAAAATACCTTGGTTTGTATTCAAAATCACACGGCATAGGTGAAACTTTAGTGAAACTTATGAAGTTAAACATTTTTGTTACAAAAAAATAACACTTAATGACCATTTTTCTAAAAATACTTATACTTTGAATTAAATCATGAAATTTTTATGTGTTAACATATTTATAGTAAAAATCATTTTTCCAGAACATAAACCTCCAATTCAAAGTTTAAGATAGTTTTTAATTATCCAACCCAAAACAGTCCCCGGTTACACTCCGACGTCGTAAAAACAGTTTTTAAGATATTCTTTGAAAAACCAAGTTATACCTTGTTAAGTTAGCATATATTTAAGTTATATTACAGGTCTTGAAGTATTTTAAAAGTTAATTTAGAAGGATCTATTTAGTTTGCAAACAAGTTTGAAAACTTTCAAACTATGTTCTTGTTGTTAAAATTGTATACCACAAAATATGATAGCTATATATATATGAATCGAATAAGGTTATGAACATAGATACTACCTCAAGTTCCTTGGACAAGGTTGCTGTAAAAGAGGAGTAAAAAGCTAGAACCAAAAGGGTGATGGAATTGGATGAAAGATTGGAAGTAAGTTTGTGTTCTTGGAAGGATTTCTTGAAGTGTTTTTGTATGGTTTTCTTATGGTGTTTAAGTAAGGTTTTTGAAGCTAAATAATGGGGAAAATGCTTGGAGATGATCAAGTATGAAGTTAAGAGTATTTTGAGAGAGAAATGGAAGTGTAAGTATGAGAAAATGGGGTGAAGAAATGGTGTGCATGCATAAAAACGTTTTTAGGTTATAAAGGAAAAAAAAGATACCTAACTTTGTTTTCTTGCTAAATAATTCATGCTACTTGACAAATGGTTGGTTCCACATGTTTCTTAATCATTTAAGGCTGCTAAGGAGCAGATTTTTATTGGTATATACCAATAGTAAATACATCTAGAAGCTGCGTATGATACGGGTACATATACCCTAGGTATACGTATAGAAATCTTTGAGAAAACGGAACGAGGATTCAAATATAGCTATCTTTTGTAAATATACTTATATTGTTTTATGTATTTAAGTCTTTAAAAGTGATTAAATACATTACTTATACGATATATGTATAAACATTATAGGTCATAAGTATTTAAGTCAAATAACGTTACGTATGGTTATCGTTTTGAAAACTTAAGTTAGTAGTTTCAGAATATACTTATAACTTATTGTTATTAATACAAAATGAGATATTAAAACATTCTTAGATCATGTTAAATATGTATATATACATATATATACACAAACGTATAATTATCATATATTGTATAGTTCGTGATATCATCGGTCAAACTAGACGGTCAAACGTTGTGTAAAACTCTTTTCGAAAACATAAGTCTCAACAATTTGGATTGCTTATCATGTTGGTAAGGTTTAATTTATGTAAATATTAATCTTATAAGTATAGAACGATCGAAAAAGTGCGGGTCAACTTTAGGGTTTTTGCTTATCGTGTCGGAACCATATAGAGATTAGAGTTTAAATTTGGTCGGAAATTTCCGGGTCGTTACACTTGTGCATAGGTCCAATTGGCACGGTTGTGCGTTTTGGTTGACTACCTTTGGCAAAGTACACATTTTGGGTGTACGTTATCACACGTGGTTGTGAGTGGAATAATTATGCGTGTATGTATGTAATGTATTTAATTGTGTTGTACGAATGTGGTATTGTCGCGTTGTTTAAGACACCACGTTCTATGAAACGAGTAGTATTGTCGCGGTGTTTAAGACACTACTCATTGTGGAATTGACGAGTAGTATTGTCGCGGTGTTTAAGACACTACTCATTGTGTAATTGACTTGTGGTATTGTCGCGGTGTTTAAGACACCACAATGTCATGGGAGTGGAAGTGTCGCGGTGTTCAAGACACCACTCATTGTATTGAATGAAGTGTGGATTCGTCGCGGTGTTTAAGACGCCACATTGTTGTAAGGGTGAGTTAGTCGCGGTGTTTAAGACATCACCCGGGGGACTAGTGATTACGCAGTGTGTAAGTAACACTAGTGGATGTTATGAACTCCAACGGACTTTCATGTACCGTTCTCTTGTGTACTTGGTTAACCATGGTTGTATGAGTTATGTATTGGCATATTTAATTATGAACTATATGCTTTTGGTATTGCTAGCTATTGTGGACTTGCGGTTATTGGTATATGCACGATATGTTGCATGATTGTCGAATTGCTAATTCGTGATTAATGTTGTGTTGTCGTGATGTAGTTAACCCTCCGGGGGTAGTTATTGGCGTTGTTCACATTGACGTTGGTGAACTTACCTTATTGATGGTATTATTAGCTTGTTGCTTAGTGATCGTATGGTATACTTAGATTAGCTTGCCTTTAGGCTTGGACGCTCCGGTATGCGGTATTTGTTTATTTATGTGGCGTGTCCATTTTATGCATATATATGTATGTAGTATATTATCATTCACTAAGCGTTAGCTTACCCTCTCGTTGTTGACTCTTTTTATAGATCGCATGTGGATTGGTGGCTCGGGTAAGCGCGAGGACTAGAAGACGTGCATAGTTGCTTTAGTGACTTACTTTTGGATCATTTAGGATTGGGTAGCGTATTCCCAATCGCCATGCTCGGCTTTGTTGTATTAAAAGTCTTTTGGTCAAATATTGTATTTCGGTACTTAAGGTGGTAAAATGGGTCGTTGTGGGACCCGCTTCGTAAACTCAATTTTATTAATTAAACGTGCTAGTTTTATATATATGAATTTATGGTTAAAAGCGTTTTGGCTAAAAATGTCGGGAACTAGTCAAACATTTTCGTTAAATTGACTTCCGGGGACAGCGGGCTGTCCAGGTGGTTTGGCGCGCCGCGCACCCACCTGGCGCGCCGCGCAAATGAACTGCACCAGAAAATTTTTTTTATGTTGTGAAATTTAACGGGAATTGTCGTGGTTTGGTTTGGGTTGTTACAATCTTCTTCTTCAATTTTTGGGTCATCAGCAGACTGTGATTCGACACCCATCTCGATATCATCAGCTGATGGTGGGGACTCATCATCGAAATGTAACATCCCAACCCGTTAACCAACCAATTACGCGGAATAAAAAAAAATTTTCTTTGTGCATCACATGGCGCGGCGCGCCATGACCCCGCGCGGCACGCCAAAGGGCCTGGACAGGCTGCTGTCCCAAAAAGTCCCAAATGCGAAAATGTTTGACCACTTCCCGACACATTTAGACTAAACGGTTTTCACAACATATTATAATAGATAAATCTAACACGTTCCATTAATAAAATTAGTTTTACGAAGACCGGGCCCACATCGGCCGTTTTATGACTTTCGTACGAAAATACAAGTTTTCAACCACATGATTTGTAATACAAAATAAAGGCCGAGCATGGCGATTGGGGATACGCTACCCAATCTTAATCAATCCAAGAGCAAGCCTTCTAAAGCAACTATGCAAGTCCACTAGTCCCCGCTTACCCGAGCCACCGCATCCAAGCAATCTATAAAAAAATGTCAACAACGAGAGGGTAAGCTAACGCTTAGTGAGTGAGAATATACTACATACATATATATGCATAAAATGGACACGCCACACAATATCAAATAACACATACCGGATCATCCGAGCATATAGCAAGCAAAACTAAGCTTACCGTACAATTTCAATACTACTAGCTACAACATCAATGTAAGTTCACTCACAACGTTATGAACAACACTACCAAGCTACACCCGAAGGACTAGCTACAACACATCAATATCAAAACATAAGATAAAATAATATCCCCGAACCTACAACCCAAGGCTAAACACTTAACCTTAACAATAAGGTGACCGTATAACCGAGTCACCATGAATCCGCTCTAACCGAAATTCACAACTTACGAGAAGACGACCGTATAAGCCGAGTCATCATGAATCCACACTAACCGAGGTTCATTTCCCTAAACAATAAGATGACCGCCAAAACGAGCCATCAAGAACCTATATGTGAAGTGATCTCTATAACCGAGAACCACTTCACCCAACCCGCACCCGTCCTACACATACATATGCACATAGGATATTAACACTCACCTTGTCGTCTTAAATAATGCCACCGAAATAAACCGCAATTGCCGATGGAATGTACCTATTCCATTTATCACATAACAAGTAACACAATTAGGGTGGATATACAAATCAACCCAAATTGACTACTAGTGCAATTTTGACCCAAAAGCACTTCCAAGCACAAAATGCTCCCAAACTAACCAATAATCACTAACACAAGTGAGAATGGTCCTAATATGCCAAACAAACCCAATCATAGGTGTTAAACACCCATCTTGCCCAAAATGACACTTAAACCCTACTTTTGACCCAAAGGAGTCAACATCGCGCCATTAGCAAGTTTTGACACCAAAACATATTTAACTCGGTTTTATACTTCAACTTAATCCATTTTAAGTTTATAAACCTTACTAAATCAACAATTGGGTCATAACCGTCACCAAACCCTAATTTTGACCCATAGTCAAAATTAGTCAACCAAATAACCCTAAATAGGTTCCAATACTTCCATAATCACTAAACCTAGTGATTAAACCCAAATTCAAGTTCTAAACATAACCAATTTGTTCACCAACCCAAAATCCACCAACACTAACAATAAACTCGATTACTAGCATCACTAAACTCACTTCATGAGTTTAAATGGGTTTCTTAACAATTTAAGTTCAAACCGTAACTTTGAATATCAAATCAAACAATGAAATTCGGAGTTAGAACTTACCACAACAACCAAAACGTAGCTAGGAACGAGGTGAACAACTTTAAAACCCGAGACTTTGATCAATTCAAGCTTCTTCTTCTCCAATTCAAGCTCTCTCATTCTAGAACTCTTCCTCTCTCTCTAAATGTGGATGAGAGTGTTTGTGTGGGTGAGAAATGAGCTCCAATGGAGTTCTAGATCAGCTTTGATGACCCCAAACTGACCCTAAGTGAAAAGACCAAAGTACCCTTCATTTAAGCCTTTAAAAAAGGCTGAAAATTGTATCAGACGGGTTCGGCGCGCCGCGCCGAAAGGTGGAGCGCCGCTCCAACCTACAGGTCAGTTTTCAGAAACTTGTTTTGGCCATAACTTTATGACCGTAGCTCCGTTTTCGATGAATCAAATATCGTTGGAAACGTAATAAGATTTCCTTTCCAATGGTAAGGCTTTGAAACATCAACACAAACTTTATTTGGGGTTGAAAAGATACGTACACACCTTGTCACTTCAGACAACGTCCAGTTTCCTTCGGCGTTCGAGCAAGCAACACGTACACTTCATACACGCATCGTACACCATAAATACATTATGTACAATAAATATTTGGGTCTTACAACTCTCCCCCACTTAAACTCGATCACGTCCTCGTGATCTTTTCCACTTAACCAATCCGGAACTACTCAACGGCCCTCAATCCTAAGTTCCAATCCGAACTTTCCTAGACAATTCTTCCCAATGAATCACCTTTAACAACTAAAATCGTCAACCGTGATTTATCAAAACCACTATCCGAGCACTAAAACCTGCTCTTTTCCCCATATCGGGAAAAACTCAACCAATCTCGTACCGAGATATCAATTCCTTAGCGTACCTTTACCAAGGACAACGCTAAATGTGACCAAGTCTCAACCTAAAGTCAACGATCCGAACGTTGAAGATCGAACCACATGAATCCTTACGGATTACACTTACCACTAAATATCCTTTGTAGTGCGCAATACAACCAATACGCCACTATCCTAACATCATAAGCAACGGCTAAAACCAAAAGCGCCCAAAACGACTATGGCAACGCTAAACCTAAGGTGCACAAAATCGACTATTATCACACCTGTAACAACATGTGAGCGAAACACGGCTATCGCCCTACTAATCCCACGACATGGTCCTCACGACCCCACTCTCGGCGTATAATACTACCAATAGACCACACATCCAACAATCATGAAGGCTGGCCGAAAACTACACATGAGCCACTTCCCAAATCTTAACACCGGATGAAGTCAGCGGACCCCGTCAACGGTCATGCTTCACCGATATAACACTACACCTATGATGAAGTCAGCGGACCCCGAAGGTCATGCTTCACCAATCAACGATCTCATGATGAAGTCAGCGGACCCCGAAGGTCATGCTCCACCAATCCACGATCCCATGATGAAGTCAGCGGACCCCAAAGGTCATGCTTCACCAATCAACGATCTCATGATGAAGTCAGCGGACTCCAAAGGTCATGCTCCACCAGTCAACGATCCCATGATGAAGTCAGCGGACCCCAAAGGTCATGCTTCACCAATCAACGATCTCATGATGAAGTCAGCGGACCCCAAAGGTCATGCTCCACCAATCCACGATCCCATGATGAAGTCAGCGGACCCCAAAGGTCATGCTTCACCAATCAACGATCTCATGATGAAGTCAGCGGACCCCGAAGGTCATGCTCCACCAATCCACGATCCCATGATGAAATCAGCGGACCCCAAAGGTCATGCTTCACCAATCAACGATCTCATGATGAAGTCAGCGGACCCCGAAGGTCATGCTCCACCAGTCAACGATCCCATGATGAAGTCAGCGGACCCCAAAGGTCATGCTTCACCAATCAATAACCATGATGAAGTCAGTGGACTCCGAAAGTCATGCTTCATCAATCAATAACCATGATGAAGTCAGCGGACTCCGAAAGTCATGCTTCATCAATCAATAACCATGATGAAGTCAGCGGACTCCGAAAGTCAAGCTTCATCAATCGTATAAGCACTTTTGGCCTCAAACAACGAGTAATGCAACATCGCGCTCTGCTACACTATAGTGAACCCTAACGGATACCACTAACCATCCACACAATCGAGCAAGAACCACCTATATCGAACATAGGCACAAAACAATAATTTTCTAAAAGAGAACCCAACACACCCACATCCCTTAACCGAGGGACTTCACCTTGCTCGCCAACCACGTCCATTATCTCTCAACGAGATTTACCACATTACCACCTCGGTGGTAATGCAAATCCGAAATCATAAGTACAATTTATCCGAAATTGTACTCTACCACAAATCGACCAAAATTAGGTCTCGACAACATTTTCCGGATCTACCAAAAGCATCATCCGAAATTTTACACTAAAACTTCCTCGTGCGGGAGTGTAACTCCCCCACTTAGAACCACGTTCCAATATCACAACTCGTACAACCGTACAATGCTACCAAAGGTAGACTTTACCAACAATTGGGCTCACACCACCCATCACCACATCTTGCTCCAACCTTGAGCACAAGAAGGATTTCAAGCAATCCTTAAACACTTCGAACGAAAAGTGTACCACAAATTACACAAACTATACCCTCGCAATTATCCAATTGCTTTAGTTTGTCAGATTTCAACCTAGTCACTCATGCACCTAAAAATTTCACTTCGGTACCCTAAGTACAATGTAACCGCAATACAATCGGAGTTGAACACCACGCTAGTAAGTATAAAAAGGCACCTAATGTCGCGTCACGTAGACTCCTTTACCAAAATACATCGAGATCAACACTCGATTTCAAGAATTTCAATCCACCCGACGAACCTCATGGTTCATCCACTCCAACACGAAAGCGAACACGCGCTTAACGACCGAACACCAAAACCCATTTCCATGGTTTGGTAGAAACATTTCCCAAATAATAAGGGATGCTCAGTTGCACCAAGTCTTACGCCCTTCGCCCGACAATCCAACGTCACTATAGGGTACTTCCATTAGGAATGTCGCCCATATCAATAACATGCACAACACAATTGAGACCTTAAGGGTCTCACTCGAACGAGCTTAACGACCCGATACCAACCAAAATGCTTAAGCACCCAAGGATTCGCACCATAGGATCAAGGCACAACACACCACTTATACACTCTGCTGAGAGCAAACCGGAATCATAAACGTAAACCGCCCGCTTGCTACGAATTATCTCCAACGGAGAATAAAGTTTAGCTAAGACTTACGCGCATACCTCATGTTATTACGAACGAACAACATATAATTTCGTACTAAAGGTACCTGATGTAGCACTGTTGGGCTTCCGTGCTCCACTACCCATCATGTATTCGCGCTCTAACCTCCTAACCCGATCGTCATGCGATTCGGAACACTCTGACTTCCGGTGCCCCTCCATCCGGCAAATGAAACACCTGATTAAGCCTAAAGGTACCACCGTACAATCTTGTGCCAAATGACCCCGTTCCCCACACTTAAAGCACGTAAGCTTGTAACCCTTCTTACTCTTCTTCTTTACATTCTCGACGCCTTCAGGCGTACTTCGTGCCCTCTTACCATGAGCACCATGTAATCCTAACCTTGCAAGTATATCTTCATCATCACTACCTCGAGGTTTGGGAAACCTCTTTTCAAACTCTTCCTTTACAACTTTAGTCACTTGGTCTCGAACCATTTCCGTCATTTGTCCTTCGACCAACTCCTTGGTTACTTCCCTAACCTTGCCGGTGAAAACCGAGGCATATAGTTCAAACACGACCTCAATCTTTAACATTACTCATCCTTCCTTTCGTGAATAGGCTCACTCATTTCGCATCCATCTTTCGTTTTCATTCTAAGGAATGCAAATGATTAGATCACGAACGTATAAACCACACGCACAACACCGCCCCATCTTGCTAAACACTCATCGTACATCACTTTTTAGACACGATTTGCACCCGTAATAAGGTTTGCAAGTCCTTATTACGCATACACGCCGTATCGACTCGTTAGTACAACGACCGCTTCGCTCGATGATATAAACAAACACAAACAAAATTCTACGCGATATAAACACTCGCGAGAATTATTATTACATCACAATAGCATATTAATAATATCCGCATTACTAATATAACGTTAGTCAACCTATAAACAAGGCACTAGCTAGAACCCATTCCGACCCGTAATCCTACAAGTCCCGCAACAAATTAAGCACACACAAAAGTCTAAGTCTAGGTACTTATCTCAAGTCACCTAAATCCCTTAGACCATGCTCTGATATCACTTGTAACATCCCAACCCGTTAACCAACCAATTACGCGGAATAAAAAAAAAATTCCTTTGTGCAATACATGGCGCGGCGCGCCATGACCCCGCGCGGCGCGCCAAAGGGTCTGGACAGGCTGCTGTCCCAAAAAGTCCCAAATGCGAAAATGTTTGACCACTTCCCGACACATTTAGACTAAACGGTTTTCACAACATATTATAATATATAAAACTAACACGTTCCATTAATAAAATTAGTTTTACGAAGACTGGGCCCACATCGGCCGTTTTATGACTTTCGTACGAAAATACAAGTTTTCAACCACATGATTTGTAATACAAAATAAAGGCCGAGCATGGCGATTGTGGATACACTACCCAATCTTAATCAATCCAAGAGCAAGCCTTCTAAAGCAATTATGCAAGTCCACTAGTCCCCGCTTACCCGAGCCACCGCATCCAAGCAATCTATAAAAAAATGTCAACAACGAGAGGGTAAGCTAACGCTTAGTGAGTGAGAATATACTACATACATATATATGCATAAAATGGACACGCCACACAATATCAAATAACACATACCGGATCATCCGAGCATATAGCAAGCAAAACTAAGCTTACCGTACAATTGCGATACCACTAGCTACAACATCAATGTAAGTTCACTCACAACGTTATGAACAACACTACCAAGCTACACTCGAAGGACTAGCTACAACACATCAATATCAAAACATAAGATAAAATAATATCCCCGAACCTACAACCCAAGGCTAAACACTTAACCTTAACAATAAGGTGACCGTATAACCGAGTCACCATGAATCCGCTCTAACCGAAATTCACAACTTACGAGAAGACGACCGTATAAGCCGAGTCATCATGAATCCACACTAACCGAGGTTCATTTCCCTAAACAATAAGATGACCGCCAAAACGAGCCATCAAGAACCTATATGTGAAGTGATCTCTATAACCGAGAACCGCTTCACCCAACCCGCACCCATCCTACACATACATATGCACATAGGATATTAACACTCACCTTGTCGTCTTGAATAATGCCATCGAAATAAATCGCAATCGCCGATGGAATGTACCTATTCCATTTATCACATAACAAGTAACACAATTGGGGTGGATATACAAATCAACCCAAATTGACTACTAGTGCAATTTTGACCCAAAAGCACTTCCAAGCACAAAACGCGCCCAAACTAACCAATAATCACTAACACAAGTGAGAATGGTCCTAATATGCCAAACAAACCCAATCATAGGTGTTAAACACCTATCTTGCCCAAAATGACACTTAAACCCTACTTTTGACCCAAAGGAGTCAACATCGCGCCATTAGCAAGTTTTGACACCAAAACATATTTAACTCGGTTTTATACTTCAACTTAATCCATTTTAAGTTTATAAACCTTACTAAATCAACAATTGGGTCATAACCGTCACCAAACCCTAATTTTGACCCATAGTCAAAATTAGTCAACCAAATAACCCTAAATGGGTTCCAATACTTCCATAATCACTAAACCTAGTGATTAAACCCAAATTCAAGTTCTAAACATAACCAATTTGTTCACCAACCCAAAATCCACCAACACTAACAATAAACCCGATTACTAGCATCACTAAACTCACTTCATGAGTTTAAATGGGTTTCTTAACAATTTAAGTTCAAACCCTAACTTTGAATATCAAATCAAACAATGAAATTCGGACTTAGAACTTACCACAACAACCAAAACGTAGCTAGGAACGAGGTGAACAACTTTAAAACCCAAGACTTTGAGCAATTCAAGCTCCTTCTTCTCCAATTCAAGCTCTCTCACTCTAGAACTCTTCCTCTCTCTCTAAATGTGGATGAGAGTGTTTGTGTGGGTGAGAAATGAGCTCCAATGGAGTTCTAGATCAGCTTTAATGACCCCAAACCGACCCTAAGTGAAAAGACCAAAGTACCCTTCATTTAAGCCTTTAAAAAAGGTTGAAAATTGCATCAGACGGGTTCGGCGCACCGCGCCGAAAGGTGGAGCGCCGCTCCAACCAACAGGTCAGTTTTCAGAAACTTGTTTTGGCCATAACTTTTTGACCGTAGCTCCGTTTTCGATGAATCAAATATCGTTGGAAACGTAATAAGATTTCCTTTCCAATGGTAAGGCTTTGAAACATCAACACAAACTTTATTTGTGGTTGAAAAGATACGTACACACCTTGTCACTTTAGACAACGTCCAGTTTCCTTCGGCGTTCGAGCAAGCAACACGTACACTTCATACACGCATCGTACACCATAAATACATTATGTATAATAAATATTTGGGTCTTACATGAAAGTGATCCGTATGGTGGAAATAGCAAACATCTCTGCCTATCCAGAAAGATCGGTAGGTCGGTAAATTTTGAAGGTAACGCTCTCCTCATGTTATCGTAAGATCAAGGTTTGATTGTACACATCAATGATAGTCTTAGCCATATTCATGAAAGGTCTTCCTAACACTATTGGTGTGTGTAGGTCTTCCTTAATGTCCATCACTACAAAATCTGTAGGATACAAGAATTTGTCGACTTTCACCAAGACGTTCTCAACTATGCCCTTGGGATATCGAATTGTGTGATTGGCAAGTTGGATTGTCATTTTAGTTGGTGACAGGTCTCCTAACTCTAATCTCTTGTAGAGAGAGTAGGGGATTAGGTTGATACTTGCTCCTAAATCTGCTAGCGCATGAATGGTTTCAGATTGGTAGATTGAACACGGGAAAATGAATCGGGTCGTATCTCCTAGATTTTGTGGTAGGCAGTTTCTGAGTAATGGCGAGAATTCTTCACTAAGTGGAATTTTGTTTGAATCTGGTATCCTTTCCTTTGTAGAGAGAAGCCTTCAGATGTATCTCTTCTGATTGGAGACCTTGGACATGGTGTCCAGGAATCTTTCATCAAGTTTGAAAGAATCAAGGTTGGATGGTTCCTCCTGTAACCTTCCAGGGTAAGGTACACGAACTATAGTTGCAGTGGGTAGCTTCTGAGTATATGTCGATTTGTTCTTGAGCCTAGCTGACCTTCTCTGTGGTTCTTCCTTTGGGATTACAGAATCCATTTGCTTAGCTTCTTCTATATAGGGATTTTGGATAGTATTACTAGGTAATCTCCCTTGTGGTCGGGTTTCAAGGCGTTGTGATAACTATCCGAGCTGTGTTTCTAGACTTTTGAGGAGAGCCAATTGATTTCTCATTAGTATCTCCGTCTGGTCTTATCTAGATGTAGTTCTCTGATTTAGCTGTTGTTGTTCTTGGATAAACTGAGTCAACTGATCATCAGTCCCGAGAGTAGGGTTGGTTACTTTCGTAATTTGGGTGGTTGGGGAATTTTCCTCAGTTGGTGGACCAGTGAGTGGAAGTGGTTGATTGTAGGTCAATTGAGATTGTTGGGGTGGATAAGGTGGGTAACGATATTGAAAAGGCCGGTTGTTTCTTTAGAATTGGTTAACCCTAGGTTGTTGATTGAATCCGTGATTTGATTGACGAGTTGGGTATTGAACGTAACAGATTGAACCGTCAGGGTTCTCATACTCAACTTGGTATTCTTCAATGGGTTGTGGGTTGGTACAAGTAACACAGGCCTGGACCTGGTTAACTTGCTGCGGCTGCGTCTTCAATTCTCCGAGTTGTTTGGCAAGAGATTCCATCTTGTCCATGAGAGATTTGATGGCCTCCGTTTGATTATTAAGTGCGGAGAGTGGTGCAGATGATGAAGTTGTTTCACCACTGTTCCAGTCATGATGATGCATTGTCATGTTCTCGAGCAACTCCCATGCTTCGTCTGCGGTTTGGTTCATCAGATTTCCTTGAGTTGCAGCATCGATCGTCGTCCTATGATTTACCGTAAGACCATTGTAGAAGGTACAGATTTGGGCTGACCGTTCTAACTGGTGATTAGGGCATTTCTTCAGTAGGGTTTTGAATCGCTCCCATGCAGTGTAAAGAGATTCATCATAACTTTGTTTGAAGTTAATGATGTCATTCTTAAGTTTGGTTTGTTTGGAAGGGGGGAATATTGGTTAGAAATTTAGTAGCCATTTCCGTCTATGACGTGATGGAATCTTTTTGTAATCCTTCGAACCACGTTTGTGCATGATGAGTAAGAGAATAGGGGACAAGTATAGCTGGACTATATCTTGTCATATCCCTGGCTGTTTGTAGGAGTTCGAAAGAGATATGAATTTATCAAGGTGAGAGTTAGGTTCATCATTCGGTAATCCATGAAATTGACAGCCATTTTGGATGAGCTGTATAATGTGATGTTTTAATTCAAACGAGTGTCCTTGAATCTCTGGAAATCTGATCGGTCCTCCTCGACCTTCAATCGAGGGTTTGGTGTTTTCTGCGAAAGTGTGACGCCCCGTACAAAATTAACATGTACGGATCATCAACAACAGGATCATTACAGGGTCAAATACTATATGCTGTTGTAAAAGAAGTTTGCATTCATAAAAAGGGGTAACGAGTTTACCGACGTCAAATGTTTTACAAACGATAGTGTGCTTCTACAAATAGAAAGCAATAACATGAGTACATGACTCAAAGGTCATTACAATTTCATTGTTCAAAAGTAACATAGATTGTGAATGCAAAGTAAATGTTTCATGCAGAGACATCTCTAAACAAAAGCAGCGGGATTCTACACAGCAAGTCTAACAGCGAGACTAATACAGCGGAAGCATCAAACGTCTAAGCACTGAGAAATAACATGCTTAAAAGTTAACACGAATGTTGATGAGC
Organism: Rutidosis leptorrhynchoides; assembly: GCF_046630445.1. Taxonomy (NCBI): domain Eukaryota; kingdom Viridiplantae; phylum Streptophyta; class Magnoliopsida; order Asterales; family Asteraceae; genus Rutidosis; species Rutidosis leptorrhynchoides. Next base: position 308,416,378 of record NC_092339.1, on the reverse strand, counting down.
TATAGTTTAATTATAACAGTAATGTAATATAGGCCACGAGATTTCGTATTTCAAAACAGTATTAAAAGTATATGCTTAACCGTGGGCACTTGGTAACTAACTTAACATATATATCACCCCCTAAAAGTACACTTGGCGAGTGCGTAAGTTTACGAAGTATTAAACACCCATTAAATGCTAGCGCGACTAGCCCGAGTGGGGATGTCAAACCATATGGATCTATATCTAAGATTTGCGTTCACCGGTTCAAAAGCCAATGACTAAACGTTATCGAGCTAAAGGGAAAGTTTATGCCATTATATAACCCACACATATATAAAGTTTAAGTACTCGTTCCTAGTAAGTAAAACATAAAAAGCGCATGCATTTTCAGTCCCAAAAACAGTTGTAGTAAAAAGGGAGCTATAACTCACAGTGAATGCGCGGTAAAAGTCGATACGAGGTAAGTAAGCAAGTAAGTTGGTCCGAAAGGTCTTCAACCTAAGTTAAAAGTTATTAAGTCAGTAAATCGTCCCAACGGGTTTAAAAATACATAATTTAAGTCTTAAGTGTCATCATCATCAACATCATATGTAAAAAGTAGAGTAAGTTTTCAATCAAGAATAGAGACCGAAACAAAGGCTGATTTCGTTCAGCTGCTACGACCTCTATACAAATTGAAATGATGTGAGGCATGTGGCCATAGCTCCGTATGTGAGTCCTCTAACCACTGACCAATTTTCAGAACCTAAATCGTCTTCGTTTGATCGTGGCGACGGTTTAAGTGCGAGTAGGTCAGAAATTTCATCACAACATTACAAGGGCGTAGTGACTTTCGGAAGGCTATAAATCCTAAACCGCTCATCGGATTTAGGCGAGGCCTGAACGAAAAGTCATCTACTCGAACCGAAATATCTGGAAATCAACTTTTACAGAAGCCCAGGAGATTGATCAGACCCTAAAAATAGAAAGCAAGTGCTCCGGTTTGTTTCTCAGTGTTTGATGCTCATCACGGTTCTCATCCTTGATGCGTATAAGCCTCAAATGTACAACTCTTGATGTTTTAGCATCAATTTAACCAAGGTTTAACCATCAACACACAAGGTTAAGACTAGGAAACAAAATACAACTCATGTAAGAGTTTGAGCAAGATGATGAACCAAAGTTACATCAATTTCCTAGTTTCAACACAATCACAAGTTCTATTAAGCTATAAACTTTGAATCAAACTAAATAAGCAAGATCTTAAGCTATAGAACTTAGATCTTAGCTAAATATTAAAGACCTTAGACTACAAAGTCTAGATCTCATGTTCTTGGTGAAACCCTAAGTCATAACACTTAGACTTTCAACCTTTACAAAACCATAACTTATGAAACTTAGATCTTGTAAAGTAAGATGAACATAATCAAATGAACTTTTGTTTAAAAAAAGTATAAGATCATAAGTTACACAACTTAGATCAAACAAAAAAAAATGAAACCCTAAGCTAGAGAGCTTGGATTCCTAACAACACTTATGAGATCTCAAGCTAGTAAGCTTGTATCTTTTGTTTCATGCAAACACAAGTCACAAATCTAAGCTACAACAAACTAAAGAAGATCATGAGCTACAACTTTGATCTTAACAACCTTTTGTAGAAACATCAAGCTAGTAAGCTTGTGTTTCAAACTTTCTTGAAAATCCATAAAGTAAAGTGTTGGATCTACAAGTTACATGAAGATCATAAATATAGATTTTGATCTTTAAACATAAATAAAGAGATCATAAGTTATAGAACTTAGATCTAACATAAGTAAAGAAGATTAAAAGCTAAAAAGCTTTAATCCTCCATGTTCTTGCATTTTTCAAAACAAAGTTTGAATCTACAAGAGTTATGAAGATTCAAGTTACAAAACATGAATCTTTGATGATAATGATGATGAATCACGAAAATGATGAAGAAAGAGAAGAGAAATGAGATCAAGAACACTTACAATTCTTCAAATATTTGAGAGAAAACTAGAGTGAGAAAGTAGAGAGAAGTGTGTGTTTGTGAAATGGAAAGAAATGAGAATGAAATGAGCCTTTAAAAAAAAATATAGTGATGGTGAGAGTGGTGATGGTGGCCGACTGTTGGAGGGTGTGGGGGGGGGACCATTTTGGCCTCATGTGGTGGTGGCATGGTGTGGTCCATGGTCGTGGTACAAAGTTATGTTGGAATGTTGGGTGGCATGCAACAAAGGATAAGTATTAGTACATAAGCATGCATAATACTTGTCTCATTATTTCATGTACTTAATTATTAATTACATGGGCTAATTAACTCATTAAGTGGTCCACTAAGTTGAGTAGGTTGGGCCATGGAAGTCCATTAAGGTGTTAAGTCCATTAAGGTAACTAGTAAGCACTAAGCATGATTAAGGAACTATAAAGTCAAGTAATTATCATTAATAAATAACAATTACGGTTACGTAGTCATAATATCCCAATTATGGCAAAAGTTTAACGCGTACCAAGTACGTAGCTCATTTTAAACGATAAGTGACACTAACGGTCGTAAATGAAATCAAGAATCACGTTAAGTAACTAAGTACCTAAAAACACGTTGTAAGGTATTAACGCAAGTAATTAACATAATTAATGATCCCAGAATATAATCTATCTCAGTACGCACAAATATGCAGTTTCGTGAAAGAAATAAATATAATTAAAAGTCTAAAAAGTCGGGTCGTTACATTACCCACCTGTTAAAGAAAATTTTGTCCCGAAATTTAAGCTGAGGTAGATGGTGGAGTCGGGAAAAGGTGAGGATACTTCTGCATCATCTGATCCTCTCGTTTCCAAGTAAACTCAGGTCCTCTTTTAGTATTCCAACGGACTCGGACAATCAGAATCTTGTTACGTTTCAAGGTCTTGACCTCACAGTCCATAATTATAATGGGTTTTTCCACGAAGTGGAGTTTGTCATCAATCGTAAGTTCTTCTAGTGGTATGACAAGTTCTGGTTCAGCAAGGCACTTCTTCAGATTCGATACATGAAAGGTAGGATGAACGGAGCTCAATTGTATCGGAAGATCCAAACGGTAAGCAACGGGTCCAATACGCTCCAGGATTTCAAAAGGACCAATGTATCGCGGATTTAACTTTCTACGTTTTTCGAAACGGATTACACCTTTCCAAGGTGCGACTTTCAACATAACGTGGTCACCCACGTTGAATTCGAAATCTTTTCGTTTAAGGTCGGCATAACTCTTTTGGTGATCACGGGCCGTCTTTAGCCTCGCTTGAATTTGAACAATCTTCTCGGTTGTTTCATGAACGAGTTCAGGTCCGGTGATTTGATTTTCACCCACTTCAGCCCAACAAATAGGAGAACAGCACTTGCGGCCATACAACACTTCGAAAAGTGCGGCATTAATACTCGAATGATAGTTGTTGTTGTAAGAGAATTCGGCTAGCGGTAAATGCTTCTCCCAAGCTTTTCCGAAATCAATAACACATGCACGCAACATGTAATGACCCGCACTTTTTCGATCGTTCTATACTTATAAGAATAATATTTACATAAATTAAACCTTACCAACATGATAAGCAATCCAAATTGATGAGATTTATGTTTTTGAAAAGAGTTTACACAACGTTTGACCGTCTAGTTTGACCGATGATATCACGAACTATACAATATATGATACTTATACGTTTGTGTATATATATGTATACATACATATTTAACATGATCTAAGAATGTTATAATATCTTATTTTGTATTAATAACAATAAGTTATAAGTATATTTTGAAACTACTAACTTAAGTTTTCAAAACGATAACTTTAAGTAACGTTTTTTGATATAAATACTTATAACCTATAATGTTTATACATATATCGTATATGTAATGTATTCAATCACTTTTAAGGACTTAAATACATAAAACAATATAAGTATATTCACAAAAGATAACTATATTTGAATCCTCGTTCCGTTTTCACAGGATTTCTATACGTATATCTAGAGTATATGTACTCGTATCATACCTAGCTTCTATATGTATTTACTATTGGTATATACACATCAAATCACCACCTAACCAGCCCTTGTTCAATGCCTTATGTATAAGGTAATTGGTATTTGGAAGTTTGTTGACTAATTACATAAAATAACAAACTAAAAATCTTGTCATGTTTATCTCAAATCACGTTTTTAAAGGGAGCTAGGGATCATCATTTTGATTCAATTTTTATCATCATTTCTTAGCTAAAAACACACACACTCTCAAGAGCCTTAAACTCCATAACCATTCAGCAAGAAACCATGAAGATCTAGCCATAGAAACAAGTCTTAAACACCATAAGAAAACCTTTACAAAAATACTTCAAGAATCCTTTCCAAGAACACAAACTTACTTCCAATCTTTCATCCAATTCCATCACTCTTTTGGTTCTAGGTTTTTACTTCTCTTTTACAGCAATCTTGTCCAAGTAACTTGAGGTAGTAACTTTGTTCATAACATTATTCGATTCATATATATATAGTTATCTTATTTTGTGGTATAAAATTTTAACAACAAGAACATAGTTTGAATGTTTTCAAACTTGTTTGCAAACTAAATAGATCCTTCTAACTTAACTTTTAAAATACTTCAAGACCTGTAATATAACATAAATATATGCTAATTTAACAAGGTATAACTTGGTTTTTCAAAGAACACCTTAAAAACTGAATTTACGACGTCGGAGTGTAACCGGGGGCTGTTTTGGGTTGGATAATTAAAAACCATCTTGAACTTTGAATTGGAGGTTTATATTATGGAAAAATGATATTTCTTATGAATATGTTAACACATAAAAATTTCATGATTTAATTCAAAGTATAAGTATTTTTAGAAAAATGGTCATTAAATGATATTTTTGTAACAAAAATGATTAACTTCATAAGTTTCACTAAAGTTTGACCTATGACCTGTGATTTCGAATACAAACTAAGGTATTTACAGTTCATATTCTTAAAGAGGGACTCGATCCAAGGAAGTGGCAAGTTGAACCAATGAAAACGGAGTTGTAACGAAGAAACTATGACCAAAACGAGATCGGATATCTAAGACTAGTTTAGCTACAAAAATAATTGGAGAAAATTAAATAAATCACATCTTTTTAAAATAACATGATATTTTATATATATGTACTCATAGTTTAATTTTATATGGTTCAGGATCACCCGTAAACAATACGAGAAGATTAATCATAAGATCCCATGATTGTACGCAACACGTCATTTGACAACACCGGTACTTTATGTACGCAACACGTCATTTGACAACACCGGTACTGTGGGTCAAGATTAATCTCGACCAATACATATACGATGGGGGTTTTTATTTATTTCATTGGGGGTTTATTAAACACCTAAAAATGAACCATTAAAATTGAATTACTAACATCGGACTGCTAACTACGGACTAAGGAATTATTAAAAGTATTAAAAGTATTATAAGTATATATATGTGACGTTTGTTTAAAAAGAAAAGGTATTGATATATTATATATGGATAGGTTCGTGATATCAATCGGAGACCAAGTCAAAATTACATATCTTCAAGATGAAAGTGAGTATATAGTCCCACTTTTAAACTCTAAGTATTTCGGGATGAGAATACATGTATTTTATGTTTTACGTTATGGACACAAGTAACTGAAAAATATATTCTACGTTGAGTTGTACCACTGGCATACTTCCCTGTAGCTTGGTAACTATTATTTACAGCGGTATTGTAAACGCGAATCCTGTTGATAGATCTATCGGGCCTGACAACCCCAACCGGACTGGACGACCAGTATTCAACGGTTGCACAGTACTTCGTTTTGTGACTACACTTGGTACGGTGTAGTAAGATTTCATAATAAAGGGAATATGCGACGTGATTAAATGTTAAGTATGGTTATCAAGTGCTCAACCACTTAGAATATTTTTATTAAAATGTTTATATATGAAATCTTGTGGTCTATATATTTATATCGCTGCCGGCATTAAACCTATATCTCACCAACTTTATGTTGACGTTTTAAACATGTCTATTCTCAGGTGATAACTAAAAGCTTCCGCTGCAACATGTTGAATTTAAACAAGATCTTGAGTATGCATATTTGTGTCAAAAATAAAACTGCATATCGGAGGATTTGTAATGTAAAATATGCTAGAAATCGTATTGTTATCATCACATGTAAAGTTTGTAAGTCTAAGATTATCGCTAAACGATAATCATCTTTTTATTGTCTAAAGCTTGTATTAAAATAAGAGTTATGGTTTGTAATGTAAAATAAATGCAGTTGTTCTTTTAAAAATGTCGCATATAGAGGTCAATACCTCGCAATGAAATCATACGTTATCTAACTCGTTCTTATGGTTAAGGACGGGTTATGACATGTGGTATCAGAGCGGTGGTCTTAGCGAACCAGGTTTGCATTAGTGTGTCTAACTGATAAGTCGTTAGGATACATTAGTAAGTCTGGACTTTGACCGGGTCTGATTTAAAAACCATTGCTTATCATTGTTGGTTAAAATTTATATGTAAATATTATGTAGTACTAATGGGTTAGTTGTTGTGTGATAGATGTCGGGCTCAAAACTTGTTATCACATTCAGCGACTCCGAATCAGAATCTTCAGATGGCGTTTCAGTCATTAACCTATCCGATGACGAAAATAATATCTTTGGGGAAGACTCACAAATTCCGGATGAACCGACTATAGAGAACCCGGAAAGTGAACCCGAGGAGGAAAGTGAACCCGAGGAGGAAAGTGAACCCGAGGAGGAAAGTGAACCCGAGAAAAAAATACAGGAAATTACAAAAGACGAGTTCGAACAGGAAAGAAACGAAAGGCTAATGAATTAGAAAATTCAAATCCCGAGTTTAGTGAGGATGATGTGGCACCAACTCCACTAGACACTACCACCCCTATTCCCGCTATTCCTATTTGTTCTATCCCGGCATCCAGTTCTTCAGCCCCACAGCCAAAATATAGGCAGACAGCCAGGATAAGCGTTAAGCGATTCTCTGAACCTAAACGTCCTAGAAAATAGACCAAACGATGCGCTGCCGTATTAAACCATGGGATCATATAATGTTTTGTATAATATTGTTAGTGTGGTTTGCTTAATGTTCGATGTAAGATAAGCATATGTAAAATAGTGAAGTGTGAAATGCAATAATTTTCCATGGTTAAGTATTATTTAGATGGTAGTAATTGATTCTGTACTAAGCTATTAAGTATGGACATTAACGGGTAGGTACTACCCTAGATATAATTATAAAACGCTAATAAGAAGAAAAGGCTTTTATAATAATACCTGGTTCATATTATTAATAAGCTATAATGTACTGTAAATATACACTACATCTATAATATTCCATGTGAATAATTATTTTCTTTTCATTCTTATAGAAGAATATGGCGCGATTGAACCAAATGACGGAACAAGAAATCCAGGAACTCATCAATCAGCGAGTGAACGACAGAATGTTATGGGTCGAGGCTGCAAGAGGTGCTGCAGTTAACCCAAATCCTCGTGTGGGGTGCACTTACAAAACTTTTCAAGCTTGCAAGCCCTCATCATTCAGTGGAACAGAAGGACCGGTCGGTTTAACCCGGTGGATAGAAAAGATGGAGACTGTGTTTAAAATAAGTGGTTGTGTTGAAAAGGACATGACCAAGTATGCATCGTGCACTTTACAAGATAGTGCACTCACGTGGTGGAAAAATTATGTGAAGGCTGTAGGAGGAGATGTAGCTTATGATACTCCTTGGGAAGAATTCAAAACAATGTTAATCAACGAGTATTGTCCAAGGAACGAGGTTAGGAAGTTGGAAGATGAATTACGAAGCCTGAAGGTTGTTGGTACTGAAATCACCAACTACAATCAGCGATTCATGGAATTAGTTTTGCTATGTCCTGAATTGGTTCCAACCGAAGAACGGAAGATTGAAATGTACAAAGATGGTTTGCCCAAAAAGGTCAAGGCAAATGTTACAGCATCGAAACCTAAGACAATTCATGAAGCTATAACCATGGCAAACGAGCTAATGGATCAGGTCATCATGGATAAGAAAGTATCCAATACTGATGTGAAGGTATCAGGTAACAAAAGAAAGTGGAATGGAAATTATGATCGAGGTAACCAACAACAATCTTTTAAGAAACAAGAAATCACGCAAGGTGCGGGTAGTGGTTTAAGCTTTGGTTATAAAGGACAAAATCCTTTATGCAACCGATGCCACAAACATCACTCTGGTTACTGTAATGTGGTATGCAACAAATGTAATCGAAAGGGTCATCTTGCTGAAGATTGTAGGGCTCTCGTTACAAATACAAATGGTACCAAGACTCCTGCCACTAATGCAAATAGAACTGCTTTGGCTACTGTTACTTGTTATGGATGTGGGAAACAGGGTCATTATAAGAGCCAGTGCCCGAATCTAGAGAAGAATATCGGACCTGCACGAGGGAGAGCATTTGTTATTAATGCTAGAGAGGCGTGTGAAGACCCGGAGCTTGTTACGGGTACGTTTACCATTAATAACTTATCCGCATCTATTATATTTAATACTGGTGCTGATAGAAGTTACGTGTGTAGAGACTTTCACGCTAAATTGAATTGTTCATCATTACCTCTAGATGCTAAGTACATGATTGAGTTAGCTAATGGTAAACTAATTAAAGCCGATAAAATTTGCCGTGATTGTAAAATAAATTTAGCCGGAGAAACATTTAAGATTGATTTGATACCCGTAGAATTAGGAAGTTTTGATGTAATAGTCGGCATGGACTGGATGTCCAAAATAGGAGGTGAAGTTGTGTGCGCCAAGAAGGCAATTCGCATTCCTCGTAAGAATAAAATGCCAGTAATGATTTATGGAGAGAAGGGTAACTCAAAGCTAAAACTCATTAGTTATTTGAAAGCTCAAAAGTGCTTGAAGAAAGGGTGCTATGCTAACTTAGCACATGTTAATAAAGTCGAAAAGAAAGAAAAAGAGAAGTGCATCAATGACGTGCCTGTGGCAAGAGATTTTCCTGAAGTATTTCCGGAAGAGTTGCCGGGATTACCTCCATTTAGATCTGTAGAATTTCAAATAGATTTAGTACCAGGAGCTGCACCAGTGGCTCGTGCTCCATATAGACTTGCACCGTCCGAGTTAAAAGAACTTCAGAGTCAGTTAAAAGAATTACTGGATCGTGGATTCATACGACCAAGTACTTCACCGTGGGGAGCTCCGATTCTATTTGTTAAAAAGAAAGATGGATCTTTTAGGATGTGTATAGATTATCGTGAATTAAATAAGTTAACTATCAAGAATCGGTATCCACTACCGAGAATTGATGACTTATTTGATCAACTGCAAGGATCATGTGTTTATTCGAAAATCGACCTAAGATCGGGTTATCATCAATTACGTGTCAAAGAAGAGGACATTCCGAAAACTGCTTTTCGGACACGTTATGGTCATTACGAATTTTTGGTCATGCCGTTTGGATTGACGAATGCGCCAGCTGTATTCATGGACCTCATGAATCGAGTTTGTAGTCCATATTTAGATAAGTTTGTTATCGTTTTCATTGATGATATTCTTATCTATTCCAAGAGTGAGCAAGAGCATGAACAGCATTTAAGGTTGATATTAGAGTTGTTGAGAAAAGAACAGCTATATGCTAAATTTTCTAAATGTGCTTTCTGGTTGAAAGAAGTGCAATTTCTTGGCCACGTTGTTAGTAGCAAAGGAATTCAGGTTGATCTAGCAAAAATTGAAGCCATTGAAAAATGGGAGACTCCTAAGACACCAATGCAGATACGCCAATTTTTGGGTTTAGCCGGTTATTACAGAAGGTTTATTCAAGATTTTTCCCGAATAGCTAAGCCGTTGACAGCGTTAACGCAAAAAGGAAAGAAATATGAATGGACTTCTGAGCAGGAGAGTGCATTTCAATTACTGAAAAAGAAGTTGACTACGGCGCCTATTTTATCGTTACCAGAAGGGAACGATGATTTTGAAATATATTGTGACGCTTCGCGACAAGGTTTTGGTTGCGTTCTTTGATAATGCTAAAAACGAACATATATTTCATAGCATTATTCCTCAAGAAAGACAAGCTTTTAGTTGCAATTGTTCTATTTACAAGTGATATTCGTTTAAATAATAAAAGGTGAAGACAAAAGACAGATTCGACGAATTGAAGACGCAAACGACCAAAAAGCTCAAAAGTACAAAAGACAATCAAAAAGGTTCCAATTATTGATAAGAAACGTCTCGAAATCACAAGAGTACAAGATTCAAAACGCAAAGTACAAGATATTAACTTGTACGCGAGGACGTTCGAAAATCCGGAACCGGGACTAGAGTCAACTCTTAACGCTCGACGCAACGGACTAAAAATTACAAGTTAACTATGTATATAAATATAATATAATATATAATTAATTATATTAATTATATATATATTATATATATATAATAAAAACCGTCGGCAGCCAGAAACTCCAAGGGTGTGAAATGAAAATACCTCTCCGCGACTCGCGGAGTTTAAAGGGGTTTTTGCCGCGAGTCGCGGAGCCCCAAAAATCATTCCTGGCTATAAATCAACCCGAATTCTGATCAAAAACATCATCTTTTTTTCATCTCTCTCTCAATATATACGAGTAATATATATTTATATTTATAATTTATATTTTAATTTTAATTATAATTCTAATAATAAGGGTATGTTAGCGAATGTTGTAAGGGTGTAAGTCGAAATTCTGTCCGTGTAACGCTACGCTATTTTTAATCATTGTAAGTTATGTTCAACCTTTTTATATTAATGTCTCGTAGCTAAGTTATTATTATGCTTATTTAAAACGAAGTAATCATGATGTTGGGCTAATTACTAAAATTGGGTAATTGGGCTTTGTACCATAATTGGGGTTTGGACAAAAGAACGACACTTGTGGAAACTAGGCTATGGGCTATTAATGGGCTTTATATTTGTTTAACTAAATGAAAGTTTGTTAATGTTAATATAAAGATTTACAATTGGGCGTCCCTATAAATTACCATATACACTCGATCGGACACGATGGGCGGGGTATTTATATGTACGAATAATCGTTCATTTAACCGGACACGGGAATGGATTAATAGCCACTAGACTAATTAAAACAGGGGTGAAATTACATTCAAGGGTAATTGGTGTAATTGTTAACAAAGTAGTAAAACCTTGGTTTACACGCAGTCGATAACCTGGTGTATTCATTAAACAAAGTATTAAAACCTTGTTACAATTCGAATCCCCAATTAGTTGGAATATTTATCTTCGGGTATAATAATAATTTGACAAGGACACTTGCAATTTATATTTATGACTGATGGACTGTTATGGACAAAAACCAGACGGACATATTGAATAATCCAGGACAAAGGACAATTAACCCATGGGCATAAAACTAAAATCAACACGTCAAACATCATGATTACGGAAGTTTAAATAAGCATAATTCTTTTATTTCATATTTAATTTCCTTTATTTTATATTTAATTGCACTTCTAATTATCGCACTTTTATTTATTGTTATTTCATTTTATCGCACTCTTAATTATCGTACCTTTAATTATCGCAATTTAATTTTATCGCATTTTTATTATTCGCAATTTCATTATAATTATTTACTTTACGCTTTAATTTAAAGTCTTGTATTTATTTTATATTTTACATTAGGTTTTAACTGCGACTAAAGTTTTAAAATCGACAAACCGGTCATTAAACGGTAAAAACCCCCCTTTATAATAATAATATTACTTATATATATATTTGTATTTTTATAAAAGTAAACTAATATAGCGTTGAGCTTTGCTTAAAGATTTCCCTGTGGAACGAACCGGACTTACTAAAAACTACACTACTGTACGATTAGGTACACTGCCTATAAGTGTTGTAGCAAGGTTTAAGTATATCCATTCTATAAATAAATAAATATCTTGTGTAAAATTGTATCGTATTTAATAGTATTTTCTGCGTAAAATATAAGCTATTTTATATACACCTCGTTCGACATCAAGTATTTTTGGCGCCGCTGCCGGGGAACTTACATCTTAAAAGCCGGAAGCGCAACGCTAATAAAAAAAAAAAAAAAAGATTTTTATTTACTTTTATTAAAAGTCGTTTTTGTAAAAATTACGTTTTAATCATTCAAAAATATAAAAAGAAAAACAAAAATATAAGTATTTTTAGGATTTTGTTAAATATTTAAGTTTTATAAGTTTCTTTATCTTTATTTTAATATATAAAAATATAAATTTTATTAAAAATCGTTTATTTAAATTAAAAACAGAAAACAGAAAAATAAATAAAAATAAAAAAAAGAAAAACGCGTAAAAAGTACTACCTGTCAACAGAATTCCTGAACCCCGCGACTTGCGGGGTTTTCCTCTTTATTCACCGCAACTCGCGGAGGCCCTCTGACACACGGACAAAACCCTAATCACGGGTTTTAATTTATTATTATTATTATTAATTACTTAATTATTATTATTATTATTAATTTTAGTTTTATTTTTACTTTTTACTTTATATATGTATTTAGTTTTAATAAGTTTTTATTAAATTGTAAAATTAGTAATTTTATAAAATAAATAATATAAAAATAATATTTTTATAAAAATTGTAATTTTTACAACTTTTTGTATATTTTTATATTTTGTACCTTTTTAATCGTTGTAGCGTAACTTTTGTATTTTTAGCTCATATTTAATTTTAAACTTAGTTTTTGCTATAGTTATTTTTACTCCTATATTTTTAGGCTTTGCCGTAGAATTCCTTAAGTGCTTTTTCTTTAGACTAAGATTTAGGTGCTTTAGAATTTTGCGACGCCTTTTTAAGTTTTAGTTTCTTTTTAAGTTATTTCCATTTGGGATTTAGTTTTTCCTGTAAGCTTTAATGTTTTTAGACCTTTTACTATGTATCAATTATCATTCCAATTAGTAATTTCAATTTGTGATTATAATTTTAAGTTAGTTGTAGTAATAAGGTTAAATTAGTTAAGTATTTTTAAGTTTTTATAAGTTTCTTTTATTTTTCCGTCACCTTTTATTTTTCAACCATTTTTCTTTTTCGACCTTTTGCGACGAACTCTTTTTCTCTCTTATTTCTCGCTATTCTAGTTTTTAGGACTTAGAATTTTTTCTACTTCTTATCTAAATTTCTTAAAATTACGAAAATTTATTTTGAGTGGTTAAATTAATAGACATCAAAATTTTCTGGTTCGTAGTAATAGTTGGATTTGTACGTGGACCGGGTTATTGGAGCCAAACAGTCCTCAATTATATTGAGACCAAACGAATCCTGCCCCTCTGCTGCATCTTTTGGCTATTCGAAACGTGGGCAAAATCAGAAAAGTCTATTGATTGGATAACTTATTATAATTTTTCTTTCCTTTTAAAAACTAATAGGATATTCTGTGAATGCACCGAGCAAGACGTTCATCACCTTTTGTACGTTCACCACCTGTAACTCGATCAAGACATCGTTTAACAAATATAACCGCCGTTGATTTTTCTTTAGAATCGTCATCCAGTCGACCAAGTACTTCAGTTCAAATTTCCGATAATCCAGTTTTTGAAACAAACCTCACAATTGAGAATCCAGAAAATATTCAGGAACGGTTCATAGATCCTGAACCATTAAACTTTCCTCCGGAACCACCAATCATTCAAACAGAGATTGTTGAGGAACGAACTATTAAATCTGAAGCATCTAGTGATACCGATTCAACAAATTCAATTATGGAGAATCTGGAACCTTTAAGTATGGAAGACCGAATGAGAGCTAAACGCACTGGCCAAGGTCACGCAATTACTCATCCAGACATTAATGCGCCAGATTATGAAATCAAAGGACAAATTCTACACATGGTGACTAATCAATGCCAATTTAGTGGTGCGCCGAAGGAAGATCCAAATGAACATCTACGTACCTTTAATAGGATCTGCACACTATTTAAAATACGAGAAGTGGAGGATGAACAGATATATCTCATGTTATTTCCCTGGACTTTAAAGGGAGAAGCCAAAGATTGGTTGGAATCGTTACCTGAAGGGGCGATCGATACATGGGATGTTTTAGTTGACAAATTTCTTAAACAATTTTTTCCTGCATCTAAAGCCGTGAGACTTCAAGCAGAAATTGTTACGTTCACACAGAAGCCAAATGAAACTCTATATGAGGCGTGGACAAGATATGGAAAGTTGTTAAGAGGATGTCCGCAACATGGTTTAGACACCTGTCAAATAGTACAAATATTCTACCGAGGATGCGACATCACTACAAGAAAAGACATAGATATAGCAGCTGGTGGTTCTATTATGAAGAAAACCGAAACTGATGCTTACAAAATTATTGATAATACTGCTTCCCACTCACATGAGTGGCACCAAGAAAAAGATATCATTAGATCATCTAAAGCAGCTAGAGCCGATTCTAGCCATGACTTAGATTCCATTTCCGCAAAGATAGATGCTTTCGAGAGACGAATGGAAAAGATGACTAAAGATATTCATGCTATACGAATTAGTTGTGAGCAGTGTGGAGGACCACATTTGACAAAAGATTGTCTCAGTATTGAATTAACAATGGAACAAAGAGAGAATATTTCATACATAAACCAAAGGCCTGGAAATAATTATCAGAATAATTATCAACCGCCAAGACCGATTTACAATCAAAACCAGAATTATAACCGAAATATTCCCTACAACAACCAACAAGGTCCTAGCAATCAACAAGTATCCAATAATACTTACAATCAGCAAAGACCTAATTTTCAAAACAAACCACCACAACAAACCGATGATAAAAAGCCGAATTTAGAAGAAATGATGACGAAGCTAGTTGAAACTCAAACGCAGTTTTTCACATCTCAAAAACAAACAAATGAACAAAATGCTCAAGCATTTAGAAATCAACAAGCTTCTATTCAAAATCTGGAACAAGAAGTAAGTAACCTAGCAAGGTTAATAGGTGAAAGAAAACCGGGAAGTCTACCTAGTGATACAAATGCTAACCCCCGGAATGAAACAGCTAAAGCTATTACCACAAGAAGTGGTACAACACTTAAACCACCTGAAATACCTGTAACTTCTGATGAAACTATTCCTACTACACAAGAACCACAACCTGATCAAGATAAGGAAAAAGAACAGGTAGTTGAAAAGGTTAATGAAGATAACACAGTTAAGGATAAACCTTATGTTAAACCATATCAACCACCACTTCCTTATCCGAGTAAAATGAAGAAAGAAAAACTTGAAGCCGAGCAATCCAAATTCTTGGATATGTTTAAACAGATAAATGTAAATCTTCCTTTCATTGATGTGATTTCAGGAATGCCAAGGTATGCTAAATTCTTGAAAGATCTAATCACGAATAGAAAGAAAATGGAAGAACTCTCGGCTGTTACTATGAATGCTAATTGTTCAGCAGTGCTGTTGAATAAGATACCAGAAAAATTATCTGATCCAGGAAGTTTCACAATTCCATGTTTTCTAGGTAGTCTTAGTTCAATAGAAGCATTGGCTGATTTAGGTGCTAGTATAAATCTAATGCCGTATTCACTATACGCTAAACTAGACCTTGGAGAATTGAAACCAACCAGAATAAGCATACAACTAGCCGATAGATCAATAAAATATCCTAGAGGGATAATGGAGAACATGCTAGTTAAAGTTGGTACTTTAGTATTTCCAGTAGATTTTGTTGTTTTGGATATGGAAGAAGATTCTCAAGTTCCTCTCATATTAGGAAGACCATTCTTAAACACGGCTAAAGCAATGATAGACGTGTTCGGTAAGAAACTGACCCTAAGTATAGAGGATGAGAGTGTTACCTTTTCAGTTGATAGAGCAATGCAACAACCACAATCTGCAGATGATACATGTTATTATATTCAAACTATAGATGCACATGCAGAATTATTAGAAGAATTTCCAGAACTACAAGGAACAGGAGAATGTTCTTTAGGAGAAGGTAATGAACCAATTGATGAAGCTGAAATGTTAGCTACACTTATAGCTAATGGATATGAACCAACAACAGAAGAAATTCAAATGCTAAAAGAAGAAGACAGATATCGATATAAATCATCGATAGAAGAACCTCCGAAATTAGAGTTAAAGCCACTTCCAAACCATTTGGAATACGCTTATTTACATGGTGAATCTGAATTACCTGTAATAATATCGTCTTCTCTTACTGAAAATGAGAAATCACAACTCATTTCTGTGTTGAAAGCTCATAAACCAGCCATTGCATGGAAGATTCATGATATTAAAGGAATAAGTCCTTCGTATTGCACACATAAAATCCTTATGGAAGAAGGTCATAAAACGTATGTGCAACGCCAACGAAGACTAAATCCTAATATGCAAGATGTAGTTAAGAAAGAGATTATTAAACTGCTAGATGCAGGTTTGATATATCCAATCTCTGATAGTCCATGGGTAAGCCCAGTTCAATGCGTGCCTAAGAAGGGTGGCATGACTGTCATCACAAATGAGAAAAATGAGCTTATTCCTACTAGGACTGTAACAGGATGGCGTGTATGTATTGATTATAGAAAATTAAATGACGCCACCAGAAAAGATCACTTTCCCTTACCTTTCATAGATCAAATGTTGGAAAGATTAGCCGGAAATAGTTACTATTGTTTCCTAGATGGATTTTCCGGATATTTTCAAATTCCAATAGCACCCGAAGATCAAGAGAAAACCACATTCACGTGCCCTTATGGTACTTTTGCTTACAAACGCATGCCATTTGGACTTTGCAACGCCCCTGCAACCTTTCAAAGGTGTATGATGGCGATTTTTCACGACATGATAGAAGAATGCATGGAAGTATTCATGGATGACTTTTCAGTCTTCGGTGATACATTTAAATCATGTCTAGTTAATCTGGAACGAATGCTAATTAGATGCGAAAAATCAAATCTAGTACTTAATTGGGAGAAATGCCATTTCATGGTTAAAGAAGGCATCGTTCTTGGACATAAAATTTCAAAAGAAGGAATTGAAGTGGATAGAGCTAAAGTAGATGTAATTGCTAAACTTCCACATCCCACCAATGTTAGAGGAGTTAGGAGTTTTCTAGGGCATGCCGGTTTTTACCGACGTTTCATAAAAGATTTTTCAAAAATTGCCACTCCTATGAATAAACTCCTAGAAAAGGATGCGCCATTCATCTTTTCAGATGAATGTATCAAATCTTTTAATATTCTTAAAGAAAAACTCACTAATGCACCGATCATGATAACACCAAATTGGAATCTACCATTTGAACTAATGTGCGATGCAAGTGATTTTGCAATGGGAGCCGTTTTAGGACAAAGGATTGAAAAACGATTTCAACCTATATATTATGCTAGTAAGACATTACAAGGAGCACAAACGAACTATACAACTACTGAAAAAGAACTCCTTGCTATTGTCTTTGCTTTTGACAAATTTCGATCATATCTCGTTCTAGCAAAAACGGTGGTCTATACCGACCATTCTGCTCTTAGATACCTATTTTCAAAACAAGATGCTAAACCAAGATTAATCCGTTGGATCTTACTCTTACAAGAGTTTGATATTGAAATCCGAGATAAAAAAGGAGCAGAAAATCTCGCCGCTGATCATCTTTCTCGTCTTGAAAATCCCGAATTAGAAGTTCTGAATGAATCAGCCATACAAGACAACTTTCCTGATGAATATCTATTGAAGATAGATTATAAAGAAATCCCATGGTTTGCGGACTATGCAAACTACTTAGTTTGTGGATTCCTTGAAAAAGGATTATCATACCAAAGACGAAAGAAATTCTTCAGTGATATAAAACACTATTTCTGGGAAGATCCACATCTGTTTAAAAGTTGTCCCGATGGAATAATACGCCGATGTGTATTTGGAAATGAAGCTAGTAAAATTTTAAACCATTGTCACACAGGACCAACAGGAGGGCATTATGGGCCTCAACTAACAGCAAGAAAAGTTTATGAAGCTGGATTCTATTGGCCTACAATTTACAAAGACGCACACCTTCTTTGCAAATCCTGTGATGCATGTCAAAGGGCCGGAAGAATAAGTCAACGTGATGAAATGCCACAAAATGTCATCCAAGTATGTGAAGTATTTGACATTTGGGGTATTGACTTTATGGGTCCATTTCCAAAATCTCATAATAATCTATATATACTCGTAGCCATTGATTATGTATCTAAATGGGCGGAAGCACAAGCTCTCCCAACTAACGATGCACGAGTTGTAGTAAACTTTTTAAAACGTCTTTTTGCAAGGTTTGGAACACCGAAAGCTTTAATAAGTGATCGGGGTACTCATTTCTGTAATAATCAACTTGAGAAAGTTCTTAAAAGATATGGAGTAACTCATAAAATCTCCACCGCATATCATCCACAAACAAGTGGACAAGTTGAAAATACAAACCGAGCTTTAAAACGTATTCTAGAGAAAACCGTAGGATCAAATCCGAAGGAATGGTCCATTAAATTGGAGGATGCACTCTGGGCTTTTAGAACAGCCTACAAAACTCCAATTGGAACCACACCTTTTAGACTTGTTTATGGAAAAGCATGTCATCTTCCAGTAGAAATTGAACACAAAGCATTTTGGGCTTTGAAGACATGTAATCTTGATTTACATGAAGCCGGACGTCTACGATTAAGTCAACTAAACGAATTAGAAGAATTAAGACATGAAGCATACGAAAATTCGTTAATCTATAAAGAAAGAACGAAGAAATGGCATGATAAAAGAATCAGAAGTTCAAAAGAATTTAAAGAAGGAGACAGAGTTCTTCTTTTCAATTCACGATTCAAGCTATTTCCTGGAAAATTGAAATCAAGATGGTCTGGACCATTCATAGTCAAAAGAGTTTTCCCATACGGAACGATAGAATTAATAAATTCAAATGGGATTGAATTTAAAGTTAATGGTCACAGAGTTAAACATTACATACATGGTCCGATGGAAGTCGACAACGAAGTTAATCACAATTTCGACACCACAGCTAACTAAGTGTGGGGAGAATCAAGTCTTTAAAGGATAATATGTATTTCTGTTAGAGTTAGATTGTCTGTTTTCGTGTAGTTCTCGAAAATGGAACACGTATGGTCTTTCCCTAGCAGACCCTAAAGAACTAGTCTTCTCCCCCCATTCTGAATTTTTATTTTTTTTAGGTTTTTACGTAATGAAGACTGCCTGTGAACTAAACCATGGTCTAATGCTACACGCTTTGATCACTAAAAGAAATAATGACATACTACCGAGTGAATTAGTATCAGTAATCAGAGAAAGAATGGACGGAGTTAGAAAAGGATCCAGATGCGAAGATAATAAGTTACAATTTGGTAAAGGAAAATCAAAATCCGCAGCGAAAAGAAGAGCACGACACCTAGAAAAATGTCACAAATGCGGAAAATGGTCACATGGAGGTAAATGTTCAAATAATCAAACCTATTCAAATACCGAATTTGTTACTTTATGCAGAGACGGACCGTTCATATGTTTAGAAGAAAAGACAATGAATGCTAGAGGTTACGCATATGCAGCCATGGAAGACCAATTAAACCGACTATCTTATGAATATAATAGATCATATAACTAAGAAATCTATTTCACAGGTATGTCTGTACAGTTTTTATTTTTATTTTTATTTTTAACCTTTTGATAATAAACGCTAATTTGTTCGCTAAAAAGTATTAAATTGGTATTAAATAAAATTAGGTTTGGCGACCGAAATTATTGATATCATTCAAAAATTTATTACATCACTGCGAAATTTAACGTTTATTCTTAAGGTATAAATATCTTTAATCAATCAACCCAAAATATTTTAAAAATTCGTCATGAGTTAAATTAGGTCTTGGAACCGAAATTACTTTACCGAAAAGAGGGGCGCATATTTTTGATAATATTTGACTGATTAAAGTGGGATAAAAAGACAAAAAGATTTTTAAATTTATTTTTACCATGTTTTTAATCTTAATATTTAAATCTTAAATTAATATTGTAAACTTTGTAAAAACAATATTTTTAAAATTGTAAATATTTGAAAAATTAATATAAGTTTGGTATGAATTTATAAATTTTTAAATTAAGTTTGGTGTGAATTTTTAATTTTTAAAATATTAATTTTTAATTTTATGCATTTTAAATTTTGAGTTTGGTGTGAATTTTTAATTTTAATTTTGAATTTTATATTTAAGTTGTGTGAATTTAAAAACAAAAATTTACTTTATCTCATTAAGTTAAAAATATGATTTTTAAAATTCGTCGTAAGTTGAAGACTAGGTCTTTGAACCGAAATTGCTTTACCCGAGGGAGGGACGAGAACTTTTATTATCATTATTTTTAATCTTATTGATTTAAAGTATGCCAAAAACATTAAAAAACCCAAAAATCTTAGCTTTTAAAACAATCGCTACAAAAAGACAAATTTTAAAATTTTGTCGAGGGACGGACTAGGACATCGATCCGAAACGACCTCGTCCTAAATAACAAGGGAAACAAAATTTTAAAATTAATTTCTTAATTGTTTTATAAGTTAAAGATTATAAAAAAAAAAAAAAAAAAAAAAAAAAAAAAAAAAAAAAAAAAAAAAAAAGTAACTCCGCGACTCGCGGAGTTTTGAGTACAAACCTCCGCGACTCGCGGAGGGACAAAATTACAGAAAAAAAAATATAACCAGCTGCACGAACAGAATAACACACACACACATACTGCACTTCGAAAAAACCCGAAAAAACCCACAAAAATCATCCCAAAAACTCAATTTTTCACCGTTAATCTTCAAATTTTTCACTACAATCATGTTGAGAAGGATGATATCTAGGAACTACTCAAGAAAACAGGTACAATTACACCCCAAATCACCTTTAAATCCGAATTTTAGTGTGTTCTTGAGCATATTTTCATAATTTGAATTTTGTTAATTTTTAGTGTAATTAGTGTTAAATTGTTAGTATATTATGCATGTATAACCTAGATTGATGCTTGTTAACATGATTTGAAGCCAAAAACTTCAAAATCTTTAGAATCTAGGGTTTGTGTTCTTGAGCAAATTTGGGGCTTTTTGATATAAACAGGTTATGGCCGATTTTTGTCATGAATTGTTGCTAAATTGAGTAGTGTAACATGTCTAGGTAGTTAAATGATCCAAACTTTGAGCCTAAACATGATTTTGAGAATTAAAGTGGACTTTTTTTCAAGTCCAAAATTCGTGAACTTGATTTTTGAAAGATAATGCCATT
Source organism: Rutidosis leptorrhynchoides (assembly GCF_046630445.1). Lineage (NCBI taxonomy): Eukaryota > Viridiplantae > Streptophyta > Magnoliopsida > Asterales > Asteraceae > Rutidosis > Rutidosis leptorrhynchoides. The sequence continues at coordinate 308,395,092 of NC_092339.1, read as the reverse complement.
TGAGACTTGTTTATTTGCTAGTAATGATTATTTTGACATGTTATTTGAGTTGAATGCTTATGAACTTGGCGAAAATTTTCGTATATGCTTATTTGAAAAAGTGTAGATTTGATAAAAATGTGGAAATAAGCTTAAGTTTGATATAAATTGATAATGTCATTGTAATTATTTTAATTGATGATTTTGCTGACACTAATGCATATTTGGATGCACAAAATTTGTGTTTGATGTGTTTTGCAGAATGAAAGGGGTGAATCTTCATCCCAAGCCCGCCACGCTCCTGCTGAGAACTTGGAACAACAGGAGGTAGATAACTACTACAGGCAGGATGTACCTCATCCAGTCATGACCTTTTCAGATATGCATTTGGAACAGTTGCACCCGAACCTGCGATTTGACAGACTTTGGATAGATTATCCAAAATATCAACGGGGTTTGCATACTCTTCACTCAAAGGTTGTTGAGGTACCGAGGGTCATAGAATGGGGACCCTTGGAAGCTGTAGAATTGGCCGGGCCAATTAGGGAATTACTGGTACAGAGGTATGGTAATTCTTCTTTTAATGACTGGATATGTTTATTCACCATACGCAGACCTGTATATAAAGTATGGTGTGAAGAGTTGTTATGTAGTATAGAGTTGAATGATCGGGTAGCTAGTTTAACCGATCGTTCTTTTATTAGATTTTTGTTAGGCGGTTCGATGCGCCACATGTCTTTACTGGACATGGCTCAGGCTTTACGTATATATACGCCTGAGGAATTAGCGTCTGCCGATTGTAGAGGATTGATACTAAACGGTAGGAAAATAGATGAGAATTTTGATACACACGGTGTGTGGAGTCAAATGACAAGCCACCACCGTTTCAAAGGGGGAAACTACTCTTATTTGGATATAGATAGAGCCGAATTAAGAGTAATACATAGGTTTTTAGCTAACTCGATTACACAAAGGGGTAAAAACAAAGAAAAGGTAAATGAACAAGATTTGTTTTACCATATGTGTATTCGAGACCCACACAGCGCTGTAAGTATACCATATTGTGTGGGTTATTATTTATCAGCTATGGTTCGAGGGATGCGTCCACATAGCATAATAGGAGGTGGTATTTTTATTACTTTGATTGGTGAATATCTCGGTGTGGATATAAGTCGGGGGGGATTATTAGTAGAAGAGCCGGAACCCCGCGACACTATAGGTTTAAATGTATACCATGGTGCGAAAGTGTTGAAGCGGCGAAATAACGCCGCAGTACGATACAATGGTAGACATCCACAGGTAGAGAGAAACCAAGAACAAGGTAATGTAGGAGGGGGGAACCAGATGCAAGAAATGCAAAGGTTTATAGCTTCTCAGGAATACGAAAATGCTAGACAGAGAGCATTTGAAGATTGGCAAGTTCATCAGAACCAGATCATAGCGCATTGCCAACATATAGGTAGAAACTATATTCCTACACCGAAACCCGTCTTCCCTCCTTGGTCGATAGAGATGCAGCCACCATATCCTACGTATGACCCTGCCGAAGCATTCTATAGCACTTATGGTTATGCGTGGAACCCCTATTGGTACCAATATCATCCTTAGTTTACTTTTTATTTTTATTATTTTGTAATATGTAATTATTGATATGTTTAATACTTTTGTTAATATTGTAATCATTTTTATAATTATCTAACTTTTATTCTTAGATTTTAATAATTTTTGAATGTGGGGTAATAAACCAAACTTCAAAAATATGTATATATGTTTGCAGTTTATCTTATGTACACAACAGGGTAAAACAACGCATTTTCAAAGACTGGCATTAAGTTCAGCAAAAGCAAGTAATTTTGACGACAAAGATGCAAAATATATGTGAAATAACAACAAGACGGAATGAACAAATGACGTGCACCATTTATCATTCAGCAAACAAACGCCAATATATTTGGAAACTTTGGTAAAAATTTAATCATTTTCACACAAATCACCCTCAATAATTTAAATTGTTACTGATTTCTTGCAAATGAGGGCATTGCAAGATCTTAAGTGTGGGAAGGGATTAAATTCTTTCGGATTTTAAAATTTTTATATTAAACACTTGGTTACCATTAAAAATACTAGTAAAGCAGTAGTTGTATTAGAATCTAGTGCTCTCTGATAAAAAGAACAGCCCTAGTCTTATATACTGACTACCCAATTCTAGTAAAATTTTTCGAAATTTTCAATTAAATGAATTAAAATCATGTTTATACATATTTATGAACGATAAAACTAGGTTTGAACACCGAAATTATTGTTACCTCGGAAAGGACATAAATTGAGAAACAAACTAAAATGTTAAAATTCATTTAAAATGAAATAGAGGACGATAAAAAGAAAAATAAAAAGCCAAGTGTGGGAAAATTTACCAAGTTATTTTAAACATATGCCACATATATTTGTAACAAATAACTGAAAATACTTTTGCTTTGAACTAAACTAAACTGTTTTACCCAATGAAAGAAAAGAAGAGATGGATCTACACGATGAATCAATTCCATCATTAAAAGGAAGTAAAGTCTTCCGAAAAAGACACGCGCTTCTTGATTTAGGTCATGAAGTTGTCGTTCAGACCAGCTGTAGGTTGACGAAAAATCTAGAAAAGTCATCACTAAAATCAGCAGGAAATCCACGGACCTCAGCATTAAACAGGGTCGCCAAGTGGTCAGATTTATCCTAACCATGAGAAGGATTTATCTCGTACAATGGGGAGGCACCGTGCAAATTAGCTGGATAAGACTAATGAATCAGATCCCCAGAAAGGATAATCTCCTTAAAGATCAAAAATCAGCTTTTAAGCCTGATATTACTCAATCCTTGAGATTGACCTTAAAGATTGAGAATTACAAACTCATGGAATTCAATGATATCTAAACTCGAGCTTAAACGAGAAAATATTTTGATCAAAATTACAAACCGATTTGTTTTCTGAAAACCCTATTTTCAATGCGTTCATTACCATTGAACGTAAAATCCTAGGAATTCACCTGGAATTCATTAGGTCACCTGAACCAAATCGGGTGTCAACCGTAAGAACGGTGGTTGCATAGCATGGTCAAAGACAGGACCTTGTGCCAGACCGACAAATTATAAGGGTGAGCTTTACTATTGCTCCTACCAAGGATAGTAATTGCGTCCGACACGTTATAAGACCATAATCAAAAGCATGTCACGGGACATTGCCTTAAACAGTTGCTTGTTCAACGCTTTCCTTTAAAACCGGACGGTAGTTTGCCGAAAGGTAATATACGGGACAAGTAAACTGGACGTGTTGCTTTCCTAATACAAGGTTAGCAAGTGGGTGACACAAAACCGCAAGTTTTGAGCTAAATTTTTAAATCTAAAACCCACCAAACCCACAAAAATATTTTGCAAACACCGGTAAAGGGTTATTCCGGAAAACTTATCTAGGGTAAAAACTAGATTTAATTTTCAAAAGATCAAATGTTTTCATAAAGATCCAATTTCCTTAATGGATCTAAATTTTTATAGTCATGTGGGACTGTAAACCATATCGTTACTACCATTGTTTATACCGCCATATAGAAATCACTGATGTACAAAGTGTGAAGAATAAAGAAGTGATTCTAGTATTTCAAGACAATATTGCTTGAGGACAAGCAACGCTCAAGTGTGGGAATATTTGATAATGCTAAAAACGAACATATATTTCATAGCATTATTCCTCAAGAAAGACAAGCTTTTAGTTGCAATTGTTCTATTTACAAGTGATATTCGTTTAAATAATAAAAGGTGAAGACAAAAGACAGATTCGACGAATTGAAGACGCAAACGACCAAAAAGCTCAAAAGTACAAAAGACAATCAAAAAGGTTCCAATTATTGATAAGAAACGTCTCGAAATCACAAGAGTACAAGATTCAAAACGCAAAGTACAAGATATTAAATTGTACGCGAGGACGTTCGAAAATCCGGAACCGGGACTAGAGTCAACTCTTAACGCTCGACGCAACGGACTAAAAATTACAAGTTAACTATGTATATAAATATAATATAATATATAATTAATTATATTAATTATATATATATTATATATATATAATAAAAACCGTCGGCAGCCAGAAACTCCAAGGGTGTGAAATGAAAATACCTCTCCGCGACTCGCGGAGTTTAAAGGGGTTTTTGCCGCGAGTCGCGGAGCCCCAAAAATCATTCCTGGCTATAAATCAACCCGAATTCTGATCAAAAACATCATCTTTTTTTCATCTCTCTCTCAATATATACGAGTAATATATATTTATATTTATAATTTATATTTTAATTTTAATTATAATTCTAATAATAAGGGTATGTTAGCGAATGTTGTAAGGGTGTAAGTCGAAATTCTAACGCTACGCTATTTTTAATCATTGTAAGTTATGTTCAACCTTTTTATATTAATGTCTCGTAGCTAAGTTATTATTATGCTTATTTAAAACGAAGTAATCATGATGTTGGGCTAATTACTAAAATTGGGTAATTGGGCTTTGTACCATAATTGGGGTTTGGACAAAAGAACGACACTTGTGGAAACTAGGCTATGGGCTATTAATGGGCTTTATATTTGTTTAACTAAATGAAAGTTTGTTAATGTTAATATAAAGATTTACAATTGGGCGTCCCTATAAATTACCATATACACTCGATCGGACACGATGGGCGGGGTATTTATATGTACGAATAATCGTTCATTTAACCGGACACGGGAATGGATTAATAGCCACTAGACTAATTAAAACAGGGGTGAAATTACATTCAAGGGTAATTGGTGTAATTGTTAACAAAGTAGTAAAACCTTGGTTTACACGCAGTCGATAACCTGGTGTATTCATTAAACAAAGTATTAAAACCTTGTTACAATTCGAATCCCCAATTAGTTGGAATATTTATCTTCGGGTATAATAATAATTTGACAAGGACACTTGCAATTTATATTTATGACTGATGGACTGTTATGGACAAAAACCAGACGGACATATTGAATAATCCAGGACAAAGGACAATTAACCCATGGGCATAAAACTAAAATCAACACGTCAAACATCATGATTACGGAAGTTTAAATAAGCATAATTCTTTTATTTCATATTTAATTTCCTTTATTTTATATTTAATTGCACTTCTAATTATCGCACTTTTATTTATTGTTATTTCATTTTATCGCACTCTTAATTATCGTACCTTTAATTATCGCAATTTAATTTTATCGCATTTTTATTATTCGCAATTTCATTATAATTATTTACTTTACGCTTTAATTTAAAGTCTTGTATTTATTTTATATTTTACATTAGGTTTTAACTGCGACTAAAGTTTTAAAATCGACAAACCGGTCATTAAACGGTAAAAACCCCCCTTTATAATAATAATATTACTTATATATATATTTGTATTTTTATAAAAGTAAACTAATATAGCGTTGAGCTTTGCTTAAAGATTTCCCTGTGGAACGAACCGGACTTACTAAAAACTACACTACTGTACGATTAGGTACACTGCCTATAAGTGTTGTAGCAAGGTTTAAGTATATCCATTCTATAAATAAATAAATATCTTGTGTAAAATTGTATCGTATTTAATAGTATTTTCTGCGTAAAATATAAGCTATTTTATATACACCTCGTTCGACATCATTCTTATGCAACGGAAGAAAGTTATTGCATACGCATCCCGACAATTAAAGATTCACGAGCGGAATTATACGACGCATGATCTAGAACTGGGAGCAGTCGTGTTTGCATTGAAGATATGGAGACACTACTTGTATGGGGTTAAATGCACTGTGTTTACTGATCATAAAAGCCTTCAACATATTTTCGATCAAAAACAGCTGAACATGAGGCAACGTAGGTGGGTTGAGTTAATAAATGACTATGATTGTGAAATTCGTTATCATCCCGGGAAAGCGAACGTGGTGGCCGACGCTCTAAGCAGAAAGGAACGAGAACCAATTCGAGTACGAGCGATGAACATAAAAATTCGCATGAATCTCAACTCACAAATCAAAGAAGTTCAACGAGAAGCACTTACTAAAGAAAATATAGGAAATGAAATAATGAAGAAGTATGAGAAGCAACTCGTTATGCGGGAAGATGGAATTCGATATTTTGCAAATCGTATTTGGGTACCGAAGTTGGGTGGATTAAGGAAGTTGATATTGAACGAGGCACATAAGACAAGAAATTCGATACATCCTGGAGTTGGAAAGATGTACCAAGATCTTAAGACACATTATTGGTGGCCTAATTTAAAGACAGACGTTGCAACATATGTTGGGGAGTGTTTAACTTGTTCCAAAGTCAAAGCAGAACACCAGAAGCCGTCAGGGTTACTTCAACAACCAGAAATTCCAGAATGGAAATGGGACGGTATTACCATGGATTTCATCACGAAGTTACCAAAGACTGCCTGGGGATACGACACCATTTGGGTAATTGTTGATCGTCTTACCAAATCTGCACATTTCTTGCCTATAAAGGAAACGGATAGAATGGAGAAATTATTACGAATATATATAAAGGAAATAGTTTCAAGGCATGGAATACCTATATCCATTATATCTGATCGTGATAGTAGATTTACCTCAAAGTTCTGGCAATCACTACAGGAGGCACTAGGAACTCGTTTGGATATGAGTACCGCATATCATCCTCAAACTGACGGGCAGAGTGAAAGAACAATTCAGACTCTTGAAGACATGCTTAGGGCATGTGTGATCGATTTTGGAAACGGATGGGATAAATATTTACCATTAGCAGAATTCTCGTATAATAATAGTTATCATGCGAGCATTAAAGCTGCACCATTCGAAGCATTGTACGGAAGGAAGTGTAGATCTCCTATCTGTTGGAATGAAGTAGGAGATCGACAATTAACTGGTCCCGAGATCATACATGAAACTACTGAAAAGATAGTACAAATCAAGGAGAGATTGAAAACAGCCCGTAGTCACCAAAAGAGCTACGCCGATGTCCGAAGGAAACCATTAGAGTTTCAGATCGATGACATGGTTATGTTAAAGGTGTCACCATGGAAAGGTGTAATACGTTTTGGAAAAAGGGGTAAACTGAACCCAAGATATGTAGGCCCGTTCAAGATCATCGAACGCATTGGACCGGTAGCTTATCGACTCGAGTTACCGCAACAACTCGCTGGAGTACATAATACCTTTCATGTCTCAAACCTTAAGAAGTGTCTTGCAAAGGAAGATCTCACCATTCCTCTTGAAGAAATCCATGTCGACGAGAAACTACAATTCGTCGAAGAACCAATCGAAATCATGGACCGTGAAGTTAAACAGCTCAAGCAGAGCAACATACCGATCGTTAAGGTTCGTTGGAATGCTCGAAGAGGTCCTGAGTTTACTTGGGAACGAGAGGATCAGATGAAACAAAAGTATCCACACTTGTTTCTCGATGACGCAAAATAGGTACAATTTTAAAATTTCGGGACGAAATTTATTTAACGGGTAGGTACTGTAATGACCCGCACTTTTTCGATCGTTCTATACTTATAAGAATAATATTTACATAAATTAAACCTTACCAACATGATAAGCAATCCAAATTGATGAGATTTATGTTTTTGAAAAGAGTTTACACAACGTTTGACCGTCTAGTTTGACCGATGATATCACGAACTATACAATATATGATACTTATACGTTTGTGTATATATATGTATACATACATATTTAACATGATCTAAGAATGTTATAATATCTTATTTTGTATTAATAACAATAAGTTATAAGTATATTTTGAAACTACTAACTTAAGTTTTCAAAACGATAACTTTAAGTAACGTTTTTTGATATAAATACTTATAACCTATAATGTTTATACATATATCGTATATGTAATGTATTCAATCACTTTTAAGGACTTAAATACATAAAACAATATAAGTATATTCACAAAAGATAACTATATTTGAATCCTCGTTCCGTTTTCACAGGATTTCTATACGTATATCTAGAGTATATGTACTCGTATCATACCTAGCTTCTATACGTATTTACTATTGGTATATACACATCAAATCACCACCTAACCAGCCCTTGTTCAATGCCTTATGTATAAGGTAATTGGTATTTGGAAGTTTGTTGACTAATTACATAAAATAACAAACTAAAAATCTTGTCATGTTTATCTCAAATCACGTTTTTAAAGGGAGCTAGGGATCATCATTTTGATTCAATTTTTATCATCATTTCTTAGCTAAAAACACACACACTCTCAAGAGCCTTAAACTCCATAACCATTCAGAAAGAAACCATGAAGATCTAGCCATAGAAACAAGTCTTAAACACCATAAGAAAACCTTTACAAAAACACTTCAAGAATCCTTTCCAAGAACACAAACTTACTTCCAATCTTTCATCCAATTCCATCACTCTTTTGGTTCTAGGTTTTTACTTCTCTTTTATAGCAATCTTGTCCAAGTAACTTGAGGTAGTAACTTTGTTCATAACCTTATTCGATTCATATATATATAGTTATCTTATTTTGTGGTATAAAATTTTAACAACAAGAACATAGTTTGAATGTTTTCAAACTTGTTTGCAAACTAAATAGATCCTTCTAACTTAACTTTTAAAATACTTCAAGACCTGTAATATAACATAAATATATGCTAATTTAACAAGGTATAACTTGGTTTTTCAAAGAACACCTTAAAAAATGAATATACGACGTCGGAGTGTAACCGGGGGCTGTTTTGGGTTGGATAATTAAAAACCATCTTGAACTTTGAATTGGAGGTTTATATTCTGGAAAAATGATATTTCTTATGAATATGTTAACACATAAAAATTTCATGATTTAATTCAAAGTATAAGTATTTTTAGAAAAATGGTCATTAAATGATATTTTTGTAACAAAAATGATTAACTTCATAAGTTTCACTAAAGTTTGACCTATGACCTGTGATTTCGAATACAAACTAAGGTATTTACAGTTCATATTCTTAAAGAGGGACTCGATCCAAGGAAGTGGCAAGTTGAACCAACGAAAACGGAGTTGTAACGAAGAAACTATGACCAAAACGAAATCGGATATCTAAGACTAGTTTAGCTACGAAAATAATTGGAGAAAATTAAATAAATCACATCTTTTTAAAATAACATGATATTTTATATATATGTACTCATAATTTAATTTTATATGGTTCAGGATCACCCGTAAACAATACGAGAAGATTAATCATAAGATCCCATGATTGTACGCAACACGTCATTTGACAACACCGGTACTTTATGTACGCAACACGTCATTTGACAACACCGGTACCGTGGGTCAAGATTAATCTCGACCAATACATATACGATGGGGGTTTTTATTTATTTCATTGGGGGTTTATTAAACACCTAAAAATGAACCATTAAAATTGAATTACTAACATCGGACTGCTAACTACGGACTAAGGAATTATTAAAAGTATTAAAAGTATTATAAGTATATATATATGTGACGTTTGTTTAAAAAGAAAAGGTATTGATATATTATATATGGATAGGTTCGTGATATCAATCGGAGACCAAGTCAAAATTACATATCTTCAAGACGAAAGTGAGTATATAGTCCCACTTTTAAACTCTAAGTATTTCGGGATGAGAATACATGTATTTTATGTTTTACGTTATGGACACAAGTAACTGAAAAATATATTCTACGTTGAGTTGTACCACTGGCATACTTCCCTGTAGCTTGGTAACTATTATTTACAGTGGTATTGTAAACGCGAATCCTGTTGATAGATCTATCGGGCTTGACAACCCTAACCGGACTGGATGACCAGTATTCAACGGTTGCACAGTACTTCGTTTCGTGACTACACTTGGTACGGTGTAGTAAGATTTCATAATAAAGGGAATATGCGACGTGATTAAATGTTAAGTATGGTTATCAAGTGCTCAACCACTTAGAATATTTTTATTAAAATGTTTATATATGAAATCTTGTGGTCTATATATTTATATCGCTGCCGGCATTAAACCTATATCTCACCAACTTTATGTTGACGTTTTAAACATGTCTATTCTCAGGTGATAACTAAAAGCTTCCGCTGCAACATGTTGAATTTAAACAAGATCTTGAGTATGCATATTTGGGTCAAAAATAAAACTGCATATCGGAGGATTTGTAATGTAAAATATGCTAGAAATCGTATTGTTATCATCACATGTAAAGTTTGTAAGTCTAAGATTATCGCTAAACGATAATCATCTTTTTATTGTCGAAAGCTTGTATTAAAATAAGAGTTATGGTTTGTAATGTAAAATAAATGCAGTTGTTCTTTTAAAAATGTCGCATATAGAGGTCAATACCTCGCAATGAAATCATACGTTATCTAACTCGTTCTTATGGTTAAGGACGGGTTATGACACAACATGTCCTCCAAAGTCTGAATCGTTCACTCGCTTTGTCCATCGGTTTGCGGGTGATACGCAGTGCTCATGTCGAGACGAGTCCCCAAGGCTTCTTGCAAAGAACGCCAAAATCTAGAAGCGAAACGGGTATCGCGATCTGAGATAATTGATAAGGGCACACCATGACGAGATACAATTTCATGTATGTATAGGTGAGCGAGTTTTTCCATCGTATCAGTTTCTTTCATGGCTAGGAAGTGTGCAGATTTGGTAAGACGGTCAATGATAACCAAGATGGTATCGTATCCGCCCGCCGTCTTTGGTAGTTTCGTGATGAAGTCCATCGTTATCCTTTCCCACTTCTATTGTGGGATTTCAGGTTGCTGAAGTAACCCGGATGGCCTTTGATGTTCGGCCTTAACCTTTGAACAAGTCAAACACTTTCCAATGTAAGTAGCAACATCCTTCTTAAGATTTGGCCACCAATACTATTCCTTGAGGTCGTGGTACATCTTACCGGCTCCTAGATGAATCGAATATCTTGACTTGTGGGCTTCGTCTAGAATGAGGCTTCGTAAATCCCCATAACTAGGAACCCAGATTCTTTTGGTAAAGTACCGGAGTCCAGTCTCCTTAACCTCGAATCGAGAGACGAGAATTTTCAAATGTTCTTGAGAAATATTCTCCTCTTTGAGAGCCTCATCTTGGGCTACTCAGATTTGGCTTGAGATTCGAATGGATGGTGATGTTCAAGGATCGGACACGAAGAGGTACCATTCTTTCCTTTCGGCTCAAAGCATCGGCTACAACATTTGCCTTACCAGGGTGGTAACGAAGTTCACATTCATAGTCGTTCAACGTCTCGATCCATCGACGTTGTCTCATATTCAGTTGCTTCTGATCGAATATGTGTTGGAGGCTTTTGTGGTCGGTGGAGATAGTGCTTTTTGTTCCATAAAGATAGTATCTCCACAGTTTTAATGCAAAGACAACGGCTCCAAGTTCTAGATCATGAGTCATGTAGTTGCATTAGTACACACCCAAAACCATTTTTTGAGGCATCGCAATAAACAACAAAATCATCAATGCCTTCGGGGAGGGATAGGATAGGTGCGGTGGTCAACTTCTGCTTCAAGGTTTGAAATGCTGACTCTTGTTCGATTGCCCAAACGAATTTCTTCCCTTTGTGAGTAAGTGCGGTTAATGGGCGTGCAATTAGAGAGAAACCTTCAATAAACCTTCGAAAATAACTGGCCAGGCCTAGAAATTGGTAGATATGAGTTGGAGTAGTGGGGGTTTTCCACTTGCTGATAGCTTCGATCTTTGCGGGATTAACTTTGATCCCCTGATCGCTCACAATATGACCCAGAAATTGGACTTCCTTCAACCAAAACTCACACTTGGAAAATTTGGCATAAAGTTGCTCTTGTCTCAAGAGTTCCAGTATGAGTCGAAGATGTTGCTCATGTTCCGCTTCACTTTTGGAGTAGATGAGCATGTCATCTATGAAGACGATAACGAACTTGTCTAGGTATGGTTTGCATACACGATTCATGAGATCCATAAACACGGCAGGTGCGTTGGTTAAACCGAATGGCATCATAAGAAACTCATAATGACCATAACGGGTTCGGAACACAGTCTTAAGTACATCGCTCTCCTTCACCCTCAACTGGTGATAGCCGGATCACAAATCGATCTTTGAGTAAATGCTGGATCCTTGCAGCTGATCACAACGAAAAGTCATCTACTCGAACCGAACCATCTGGAAATCAACATTTTCAGAAGCTCAGGAGCCTGATCAGACCCTGAAAAACAGAAAGCAAGTGCTCTGGTGGGTTTCTCGGTGTTTGATGCTCATCACGGTTCTCATCCTTGATGCGTATAAGCCTCAAGTGTACAACTCTTGATGTTTTAGCATCACTTTAACCAAGGTTTAATCATTAACACACAAGGTTAAGACTAGGAAACAAAATACAACTCATGTAAGAGTTTGGGCAAGATGATGAACCAAAGTTACATCAATTTCCTAGTTTCAACACAATCACAAGTTCTATTAAGCTATAAACTTTGAATCAAACTAAATAAGCAAGACCTTAAGCTATAGAACTTAGATCTTAGCTAAATGTTAAAGACCTTAGACTACAAAGTCTAGATCTCATGTTCTTGGTGAAATCCTAAGTCATAACACTTAGACTTTCAACCTTTACCAACCATAAGTTATGAAACTTAGATCTTGTAAAGTAAGATGAATATAATCAAATGAACTTTTGTTTAAATAAAGTAGAAGATCATAAGTTACACAACTTAGATCAAACACAAAAATGAAACCCTAAGCTAGAAAGCTTGGATTCCTAACAACACTTATGAGATCTCAAGCTAGTAAGCTTGTATCTTTTGTTTCATGCAAACACAAGTCACAAATCTAAGCTACAACAAACTAAAGAAGATCATGAGCTACAACTTTGATCTTAACAACCTTTTGTAGAAACATCAATCTAGTAAGCTTGTATTTCAAACTTTCTTGAAGATCCATAAAGTAAAGTGTTGGATCTACAAGTTACATGAAGATCATAAATATAGGTTTTGATCTTTAAACATAAATAAAGAGATCATAAGTTATAGAACTTAGATCTAACATAAGTAAAGAAGATTAAAAGCTAAAATGCTTTAATCCTCCATGTTCTTGCATTTTTCAAAACAAAGTTTGAATCTACAAGAGTTATGAAGATTCAAGTTACAAAACAAGAATCTTTGATGATAATGATGATGAATCACGAAAATGATGAAGAAAGAGAAGAGAAAGGAGATCAAGAACACTTACAATTCTTCAAATATTTGAGAGAAAACTAGAGTGAGAAAGTAGAGAGAAGTGTGTGTGTGTGAAATGGAATGAAATGAGAATGAAATGAGCCTTTAAAAAAATAAAGTGATGGTGAGAGTGGTGATGGTGGCCGACGGTTTGGAGGGTGTGGGGGGGGGGGACCATTTTAGCCTCATGTGGTGGTGGCATGGTGTGGTCCATGGTGGTGGTACAAATTTATGTTGGAATGTTGGGTGGCATGCAACAAAGGATAAGTATTAGTACATAAGCATGAATAATACTTTTCTCATTATTTCATGGACTTAATTATTAATTACATGGGCTAATTAACCCATTAAGTGGTCTACTAAGTTGAGTAGGTTGGGCCATGGAAGTCCATTAAGCTGTTAAGTCCATTAAGGTAACTAGTAAGCACTAAGCATGATTAAGGAACTATAAAGCCAAGTAATTGTCATTAATAAATAACAATTAAGTTTACGTAGTCATAATATCTCAAATATGGCAAAATTTTAACGCGTACCAAGTACGTAGCTCGTTTTAAACGATAAGTGACACTAACGGTCGTAAATGAAATCAAGAATCACGTTAAGTAACTAAGTAAGTAAAAACAAGTTGTAAGGCATTAACGTAAGTAATTAACATAATTAATGATCCCAGGATATAATCTATCTCAGTACGCATAAATACGCAGTTTTGTGAAAGAAATAAATATAATTAAAAGTCGAAAAAGTCGGGTCGTTACATAAAGTAACGCGTAACGCCATTCGATTTCTGATTCGTTCTTTCTTGCGTGCTTTAGAGATTATTGCGTCTGGATCACATACAAATAACAATGGCCCTGGTTTAGATCGGGTTTGGGTCATACACTGGGTATGCCTTTTTGTTTTTAATTTAAAGCAGATAAGCTAAGTTCCTAATTTAGTCTAAAGCAATCTAAGGTTATTCTAAAGTAATTTAAGGTAGTCTAAGGTAGCCTTAATCTAAAGTAATCTAAGATAATTTTAAGGTAATCTAATTATCCTAAGTTTAAATATGTTTTTGGTTCTTGCTACTGATTCCCCGGTATTTCGATAACAGAGCTTTGCATGAACTATTCAACAAACCAAGTGGCCAGACTGACTACAGAGAGGCAAGATCCTTATTGTTCAAATATAATTGGAGACTGTTTGGAAAATCCAACAACCAAATCCGTGTATAATTGTCTTTCTTATACACCACTAAATGCTTGTGAATGAGTTTGATAAAAGTGTATTGTCTGATACCAGTTTCCTGGCAGCGGCGCCAAAAACTCCGATACGTTCACAATGATACAGTCAAAAAGACGGTTTTATTTATGCGGTGTCGTCAGGTCACACAGCGTCAGAATCGGCTGATCAAGGTAACAATCAATAGTTTTAAATTTATATTTAGCGGGACCTAAATCTTACTACTCCTTATTGTGAGTAAGGGAAGTATGAACTAGGGTCATATTTTTGAGATATCAGTAGAATCGAACCTATAAGTAAGCTTAAGATAATCCTAACGTGAAGGAGTAGTGGTTTGTTACCTAATTTTGGGTTTTCTAGTTTATAAGATGAAGTAAAGTAAATACGATAAAATTTGTAATTCAGAAAAGGTTAAAACAAGTGCATGCTATGATTTCATCAGTTACTTTGCCGAGATTATGGAATGCTGGCTCATGAATAGGTAGTGGCCTTGTATTCATTACACTGGTCCTAAATGCCCCTGTCATAAGACATGTCACTGGATAATGCGATAGGCTTGAAGATTCTGAATAGACAGCAACGTCCCTTACCCCCGATGCCCGTACAGTCTGACTACAGGCATACACCTTCAGATGGCTGATCCAATTGAGCGACTCGGTTGGGTGACGTATTAACATTCCAAAATGGTCTAAACTTTCTTAAGTATAATAGAATACATGGTTTTCCATATCCGAGAGACGTGATTTGTCTCGATGCTTTCGTTAATGATTCGTTTAAAAGATAGTTAGGCCCTTAAAAAAGTTCAACCATAAAGAACAAAATGGCCAAGTCGGATTTTGGCTTCCATGAACACGTTCGGTTATCCTAACGGTCCAATCGTTTATGTGTTTAAACAAACAGTTCCTTAATTAACCAAGAATCCCTCAAGCGGGGTGCAATGCTTAAGACCGTGTTATGGTGAAGTGTACTAATCAGCACTGACTGGGTTCCATGGCCTTACTTAGCAGAGGTACAGCTTACAACAACTATTGTGCTTCAGCATGCAAGTATGAAGTTTATATGCTTGGTGACTACACTAGCATGGTCTAGGACTGACAATGTACTAGGGGTCTAGTTAGACGTTTCACTACGAAAGAGTCCTCGGCCAGAATCCAAGGCTCAGTGGAATTACTACAATCGGTTTTCCTCAGTCAAACTTACGTTGTATCCGACAGACTTCACTTACCAAGGGGTGACACAGATAGTGTACTCTGGATTGGGGTTCGCGACTTCTCAATAACAGAGCCAATAACTACGTTCTTTTAGTTGAAAAAGCGATTGAGTTTAAAGCATAATCGGAAAGCATCTCGACAACATACATAAACCATTATTTCAGCATTATGACTGACTACATCATAGCATACGCTAAAGATAACTACTCGCTAATCATTGCAACAATATCATAAGGCATAATAATGGAAAACATTATATAAAGACAAAGGATAGAAGTACCAGTAGATTAAATGAGTTCTGAATACAAAAGTGACAACTTCAAACTCCAGACCGCTCCTAATACAATCTTTGGTGTTCTTCTCTGGGTACTAGGTTTCCCGCACGGAGTTGCAGACCTTGAAAGTATGACTAATATTGTAGAAAGAGAGAGAAAGAAGTGAATTGAAGTGTGTGTAAAAATGGATGACAAAGACCCTTTAAATAGACTTGAAATTTGCCTGCAAATGGCTGGCAGGTCGTTTGGTAGGCCATTTGCCAGGCTTTCCCATTTCTTGTGCCCGTTTGCCTTGGCCATGTGGCAGGCCATTTTCCCTAGTAGCAGGCCGTTTGGCAAGACGTTTGGCCTGCCCTGGTTTGCTGAATTCACTGGATCGTAACTTGATTTCTGGTGTTTCACCATTTTCGCTCAAGAATCTTCGTTTAGCTCTGATTCTCTTCATTCTTTTTGCACTGTCTTCGTAATCACCTATTCTTCAATTTTAACCGATGAAGCGAGTATTTTGGCGATAAAGTTTGGAACTTTATTGTTTTTGGGCCTTAATACCGGGGTGAAAACGTGACTTTTTAGCCGATATCACTTAGCACAAGTATGTTTAGCTTTTAGCTAGCGTGTTAGTTGATGGCGTACATTCGGAGATAGTTATGTCGTCATAGCGCCTTATATTATTAAGGTACATGCCACTTGCATGTTCGATGTGTATTTGCGCAATGCGCGTAACTATGTGCATCATTAATTATGCACCCCGAGGGATTCCTAAATATAAAAATGACTACCCAACTTAACAAGAGTTAACTCATCCTTCTTATGTTTCAAATAATGTTTAAATTCTTTCCAACACGAGTAGAACCATTTTATGTTGTGTGAATTGACCAAGTATGTGAATCAGTTCTTTGTATTGTTTCATGGTCAGTCAAGAATCGACTATTTTGTAATTATTATAATTACTCTTTGAAAACTTGTAACTAGAAAAATCTTCGGACATATACTTGGTCTCCAAAGAGTCCCATAATTCTTTAGCAGATTCATGGTTTTGGTAAATATCAAAAGGGAATCAGCCCTACAATTGAGGATTAAACCTCGCGCAATGTAATTGTTGTTTTGCCCGCATGCTTCTTTTTCGCATTTGTTCCATAGTAGCATCTTCTCCACCGTCTTAAGAAATTGGTATACTAAGAACATACACCAAGCTCATGCTAGTGAGAAAAAAATACATGTTCTGCTACCATCTTCTAAAATGTATTCCTTCAAACTTATCAAGTTCGGAGAAATTAGTCGTCATATGATTCATTGTAACTAACTTTAATTATTACAAATTAAGTACTTTATATTCTTGGGGGAAACTTCTTTGTGTAAGGGTAAAATAAACAATGACCGGATATATCTCTGAATCGTGGTATCACTTTTCGGCAGTTATTTGACCTCAATATTTGGGGATACGCAAATATGTAACAACCCTGCTTTTTCCGTCACTTCCGTTAACTTTCTGTTAGTTGATTTAACGTCAACTATTTGACTTTTTATGTATTTATGTGTATTAAATACATACTTGATCCTTGGAGGGTTACGAAAATTAATATGGGTTAGTATTAATTTGAATATATATTTCGAACAATGAAATACGATAAAAATAATACGGTTTGGATAACTACTTTTTGAGCAACGAAACGCTCGAGTTTATTTTAATAATTATTTTAATAATTATTAACTTTTGAGAAATATTTAATTTATTGGGTTTTAATAAATTAAACGTTTGGTTGCGTTTTAACGATCGGTTTAGCGTTCCGGGCCTTCGGTACGTTTAAACGGCACTCGAGACGGACCACGATTACACTGTATTGGACAACGAGAGCCCGGGAACCCATCTTAGGTGGGCCACGGCCGAACATCCCCTCCCCACCCATTTAATTTTTATTTTGGGCTATTTATTTGTTTTAGTCCATGATTAATTAGATTTAGGGCTTAATATAATTAACTAGTGAAAAACCTAGACTGCATTATTTCCCAACACTCTAAAAACAGTCGACTGATTCCCTCCTCCTGCCTCTTCTTCTTCATTCATCATTCCCACACAAACACCATCGATTTCTAATTTTTAGATTAAGTCTTCAACACAAGAATTGCAATTCACAACGCTGGCAACGCATTGGTATAAAAAATTTTATGATCCAAGGTAAAATCATATGAACCCTAACTCTACCAAATCTGATTTGTATTGAAGTTTCATAGTAGATGATGCCTATTGCTCGAGTCTTGATGATTGTACGCGATTACATGTTTTAATTTGCTCGATTACCATGTTTTTAATAAATCACGAATTTGTTTTTGATGATGACAGAAATTTGAAAGTTTCAATTGCATGATATTATGTTATATTCAGAATCCTTGCAAAAAACTATTAATTTTAGGCTTTGGATTCGCTTGATTTCGTTTCCGGATGATCAAGTTATGGCCAATTGAAATTCACCTTGTGTTTTTGTGATTGGTCAGAAAGCTAGGTATGATAGACCACGAATTGGATTGTGAAATTAATACCGTTTGATAGGTAATTTAAAAATACTCAATTTACACTAGGATATCATGTCGTTTGCTTATGTATAACTTGAGATATGCTTGATTTAGCGTAAAAGTGGATTTATACAGCACTTGCATGAAAACAGCCTTGTATGATAAAATGTGTTACCTTATGGGTTTAAAGCTTTGCATATTTGAAATTTAAACAAAAAGTACTTCACTTTTCATGTAGATATCATAGTATAATTATATCCAGATCTTCAGATAATCGCGTGCGAATGTAACTAGCTAAATTAGAATCGAAGCTGCAACTTGCTCTCTGTTTTATACTCTGTGGTTTGTGTATATTGAATTAGCATGTATGCTTTTGGAAAATGAATCTTAACATAATATGTGACATATGGTTAGTTAATTATAATCTCTGAAACCTTATGCATTGGGCACAATAGGGCCATAGATTGTGTACATTCTGAATTGAGCTAAAAATTGAACATCCAACTTGCACAAAAAAAGCTGTACAAATTGGCTAAACAAAAATTGCTCAAATTTTGATATGTGTTAGTTTGACTTTTTCTTGAACCATGGCCACTGTTCGTGTATCAATTGCATGTCCCTAGCTCCAGTTATAGCCAAAACGAAATCAGTGCGCGGTCAGAAACTGACTTGGCAAACCATAAATGTATCCCTTCTGATTACTGACTTTTAATTATCGTATGAGACCCTGGCCGGCCTTTTTGAAATCTATTTTGAGTATACTTATGATATGGAGTTTTCCATGTTTGCATGAATTTCGTACTATGAGATAATATGCTAAGTTTGCTACATGTACATGAACTTTGTGCACAACGATAAACTGAAATTGTGAAATTGACCTGTTATGATCCAAAACGTGTTGTTTGACTTAGTTTTGACATGTTGACCAACATTTGACATGAAACTACTGATGTTGACCTTAGTTGACTACTTGGACCAAGTTTGACTTTTGGTTTGACTTTGGTTGACTTTGTTTGGCTTGCATGAACTAGTTGACTATATGTTGACTTTTAGTTTGGAACGCGTCGAGTCGAACAATAAGACAACTTATACTATGAAATCACATTTGTTTAAGACATATTTATTGACCAACCTAAATACGTATACTTATGTTGCATTACTCAGCTATAAACCGTAGAAGTCGTTTGTCCACTTTTCAATCCGAGCTTTATTCAAAGGTGAGTCTATAGTCCCGCTTTTTACATGTTTTCAGGGATGAGAATACACGCTGTTATACTTACATTATCAAATGCTTTTTGTATTGACACGAGTACTATATATGCATATTGAGTTTGTTCACAAAGCCTCTAGCTTGAATACTTTAAATACCATCGGGTAAGCACAATTTAGATGGACGGATCCGTTAGGTTGATAACCTCACCTTACATTATTAACTGTGGTGCATTTACTTTGAACATTAGATACACTCGAACAAGTGTATAACATTTTATGAGGTAAAGGCGGGTATAGTGGATTCTATACTCGGGTCATTGCTAGTATTCAGGTGCTCATAGATTATGCAAACTTTTCGCAACTTGGAGTTGTACATTCGAAATCTCATGGTCAATGAACTTGAACTAATTTCTGATAACTGTTTTTCAGATACTATACAACGTTATGTAAAACTATGGTTTATGAACAAATGAGATAAAACTTGACATGGTATTGTCTACAGATATTTGAAACTTGACATGGTAGTGTCAACAAACTTTTGAAATAGGACACGGAGTTGTCTACAAACTGTTAACATTGAACCTTGGTGTTCTTCCACTAATAAACGTTTTCGAAATCTTATTTTTTAAACATACTGTATTGTTTACCTAAAACCTGTAGATTCACTCAACATTATTGTTGATCCGTTTTACGTGTTTTATTCTCAGGTATTAATTGCTTCCGCTGTAAAATATTTCTATTACATAGAAGTCAAGCCAAGCACTGGGACCAAAGTTAACATTCCATTAAAGGGATTTTTGACGGGGTGTTATAAAATATCACTTTGGGATAACACTTGAATTATGTTCTTGTTTTACAAAGCAAGAATCTATTCGCAGAAGAGTAGTATTTGTTTTTTGTTGTCTTTCTCTTGAATTGTTTCTCCTTATATGCACACTCAAAGATTAAAGACACTATAAAAGTTAATTAGCTAATTAAACACTCATAGATACTTCATTATTATTCAAACCGGTTACAAAACAATGTCTTAATGTCTTTAAACTATAAAAAGTGGTTACAAGACTATCTTAATGTCATTAACCCACAAGAAGTGGTTACAAGACTGTCTTGATAACATTAAACCATAAGATGGTTAGAAGACCAACCATAGTGACATTAAGCACAACAAAAGTTACAAGACTAATCTTAATAAAAATATACCACAAAGGTGATTACAAGACTAAGTTAGAAGTCTTCATGTCATTAGTGGTTACAAGACCAGCCTTAATCACATTAAACCATAAATGATTACAAGACTAGTCTTGATGTCATTAAACCTCAATTATGTAAATGTCAAATAACAATGTCAAGACAATAACGAAACTACTTTTGTGTCCATTGGATGGGTGTACACTTCATACCTCCTAGCCCATTTTCAAGAGTTAAGCCAAATCTCTCAAATACACTAAATTACCAACATGACGCTTGGTGAAGTTTATTATGCCACGTATTCAAAGATCGACACCTTGTATTTTCCAGCTGGTGCTTGCCCCTCAGTAATTGTTGAGAGGTACTTGAGCTGCGGTGCCTATGGAAACCTAATGTGGAAATGTGGTATCGGTGATGATAATGTTGTGGATGTTAGGTTCCTAAATGTGAATGGCGATATTCTTATTGGTTCCTTGATAAACAACATGAGTATTGTAGAAGGGGGTGAATACAATTCTTCTTTATTAACTTAAACAGTTTAAACAAATTAGTATTCAGGCAAGTAAATTAAATAGAGTCAAAGGTAATTTTCAACGGTTTATTCTTTATTGATTGAATCACAAAGAATTACAACTATCCTTGGCGGAATGATAGTTGGTTGATACAAATTTACCTAACTATAGCTATTGAGGATATTTTAAGCTATTACACGTTTGGACTCTAAATAAATAAAACCCACATCACTAGTTGTTACAATAGTGGATACACCAATTTATAGTAGTCCTATTAACCGTGTAATTGTTCTATTGTCCACTGGTATATAGGATGTCTGTACTTGTGGGGACAACTACATCAGAGAGCTTGCTCTCCTCTTTCCTCTTTGGTAGTTATTTACAGGAACACCACAATTCGGTTTGGCACCACTATTTGTTTAAACAAATAGAATGTTGTGTTCCCTAGGTGTTGACAAAGTATAACACATGTCTGCACATGCGTTAAACTTCTGCATTCCCACATGGTCTTGTAAGGTGACTTGTCAGCCGCCGACGTGTGTCCTTTTCTGTTCAACTTTGTCTTTGACTTCTGTTGAATAGTACAGTTGATGTAGACCACTCAAGAAACCACTATACTTGTAATGGAGCATACTTGTCTTGTGTAGTAAGCTGCATTCCAGCTATGCTGGTTCTTCATTGCTGAGTCACTTGATATTCATGAATTGCTGGGTACACATCCTGTGCTAATTGAAAAATAGTGTCTACCTTGTGCTGTTAGACTAGGCAGCAAACTAAACACTCGACACAACAATATCTGCTGTCTATACATAAACAAACTTGTGCTGGCTGCACATTACATTTTAGTGCAAATAAATTCTGTTTTGTCATAATTAAATCCTTAATTATTTTGGGGACTCAACAATCTCCCCCTATTTGATGATGACAAAACCTATGACATAAAAAAGAAAACACTAAAGCCAGCACTAAGGGACCTAAAAGAAAAATATACAGTAAATTTTTCCCTTTTAGGTTTGTTTTGGGATCTTTTACTGAGTTATATATATCTTATAACTTGATATGATTCTTGAAGATAAACTCATTTCATTTTCATTACAACAGAGTATATACAATAATTACAAACCATTATAATGAAAAAATAAAATAATCAAAAGATACAATTTTAAGTACTAGAAGGCTATCTGTCCTTATCCATGACTTTATCTTGTTCATCTTCTGATAGCTCTTCTTCTTTTACTTTGAGGGATGCCCATGCTTCAGAGAATAGGATAGGAATCTCAGCATGGTCATATACTAGAATTTGAGGGGGTAGAGTGATGGGATCTCTTCTGTGTGGGCCATCACCAGTAGATTTCTTTATTTTAGGCTTTTGTGAAAGGATTTCTTCCATATTTACTTGTGGTGCATTCCCATACCTGACTGCTTTGTTGAAAAGTTCTTGAAGATCACGTTTCAATGTGTCTTTTAGAGCACTTTTACCTTTATCAATGAAGTACTGCAGTATCTCCATCCATTCACTGAACCCAAAAGACCTTAGTTCAGTGTAGTCTACCCTCTCATAAACATTGTCTTCCCTGCTGACACTGAAGGCCCTTTTTGTGGGTTTGTGCACCTTGATGATCTTACTGGAATTTGATCTTCTGGTCAACACATCACCATACTTGCTCCTATAGTAATGATCATATAGCTCTATTGTTCGTTCTGATTCTATATTAGCTACAGTAGGTGCTTTCTCAGCAGATTCTTGTTCATCAAGTGCCTTATCCTGAGCTTTGACAATGGCTTTTGCTAACTTTAGAGATTCAGCTTCTTGTTGTCTGTCAGCAGCCAATTTGTCTTCTTCTTCCTTAAGCCTCAGCCTCTCAGCAAATTCAGCATCATCCCTTCTTTGCTATTCAAGTTGAACACTTGTAAGATAATCATTAACCGTGATGTTCAGGGATTTTGCTGTAGCAATCAACTGTCTGCCTTCATCAGTAGTCATGGCATCCCAGTACTGCTTTAAGTCCATATCCAGTTACAGAGCCTCATAAAAGAGAGCTTTCTCTTCATCATTATGTAGCCTTTGACCACTATTGTATAGATACACACCAACTTCAATGCTAAATTCCAAAGCATTGATGTAGAATTGCTGATCAAGTGGATGGTACAGCAATCTGATTTGGTGTATCCTTTTAGGTATAGCTGCTGCTCTTTGTTTAAGCAGTTCAGGAACAGTGATCTCCAGCCTGTAAGCCTCTCTTTCGTCTGGATTCATCTTTCTTAAGTCTGGCTCACCTTGTGCAGCTGAATCATCTTCCCAAGTAGTGTGTTTATCAAGACGTTTTGGAGAAGATGGTGGATATTTGAAGAATGATTCTACTGTGCCAGAAGGACCCACGGGTTCAAAATCAGGTTCATCCCATGTCCTATCAAAATAAGCAAGAGTCTGGGCAGGTATAGGTGATTGAATAAAGGTTGAACTCCCTCTGCACCAGACTGTGAAATCAGCAGCATCAACAGAATCAGCATCATTATTAGCACCCAGCTCAACCACCTTAGCTAGGTCTTCATCACTTGTTACACCCAGCCGCACACTTCTGGATGGGTCTTCAATCACAGCACTCCTTGTTATGTCTTTAGTACCAGCTGACTGATTAGTATCAGCTGGTACAACTGCCACAGTACCTTCACCAGCTTCCTCAAATAAGGGCTCTTTCCTTAGGGGCTAGTTATCCCTAGGGGCAGATTTTACCCTTTGTTTATTGATTGGCATGGGTTCAGCTGGTGGTTCTTGTGTTGATACTGGTTCTTGTGGAGGCAGATATGGAGTGATTGCTAGATACTCCCCCCAGCTGGTTCATCATCATCAAGATTGATGATATCTGCTGGCTGTGATTGTGTAGCTGGCTGAGCAGTAGATGCAGATCGAGAGGATTGGCTGGTTTCTAATATATCACCCAGCCATTTCATGAATACATCAGCTCTAACTCCTCCTGACTCAGTCGAATTCAAGTAATCTTGCATCTCTTCAGGTGTCATCTTTTTAATTCTTTCTGCTCGCTCAGCATACAGCTTGACTTTCTTTCTGTCATACTTCACCATGAACTTAGCATGTCTTTTTAATTCAGCCCTCTTATGTTCGCCTATGCTGAGTAGTTCATCATGAATTTCACGCTTATCAGGAGTGAGGGTTCTTCTATGCTCAATTCTATGAATTTTATGAGCAGCATAGTCCTCAAATCTAGCGTTGAAAGCATCATTTAGTTCCTACTGCCTCTTCTGATGCCTCTCCATTTTTCTTTTCATTTTTTGTTCAATTATTTGAGAGACAGCAAAAGATTCAGCTACAGCTAGTTCAGACACATCACTGGGCTTACTGCCAGAACTAATATCATCCATAGATGTGGCAGGCATACTGGGTTGAGATCCACCAGCTGTAGTGACCCGAACTTTTCCATGTTTATATATATTAATTGAGATTGATGTTTACATGATTAAATGTTTCCAACATGTTAAGCAATCAAACTTGTTAAGACTTGATTAATTGAAATAGGTTTCATATAGACAATTGACCACCCAAGTTGACCGGTGATTCACGAACGTTAAAACTTGTAAAAAAACTATATGATGACATATATATGGTTATATATATAGTTAACATGATATTATGATAAGTAAACATATCATTAATTATATTAACAATGAACTACATATGTAAAAACAAGACTACTAACTTAATGATTTTGAAACGAGACATATATGTAACGTTCATCGTTGTAACGACATTTAATGTATATATATCATATTAAGAGATATTCGTACATCATAATATCATGATAATATAATAATTTAAAATCTCTGTTGTTATTATAAACATTGGGTTAACAACATTTAACAAGATCGTTAACCTAAAGGTTTCAAAACAACACTTACATGTAACGACTAACGATGACTTAACGACTCAGTTAAAATGTATATACATGTAGTGTTTTAATATGTATTTATACACTTTTGAAAGACTTCAATACACTTATCAAAATACTTCTACTTAACAAAAATGCTTACAATTACATCCTCGTTCAGTTTCATCAACAATTCTACTCGTATGCACCCGTATTCGTACTCGTACAATACACAGCTTTTAGATGTATGTACTATTGGTATATACACTCCAATGATCAGCTCTTAGCAGCCCATGTGAGTCACCTAACACATGTGGGAACCATCATTTGGCAACTAGCATGAAATATCTCATAAAATTACAAAAATATGAGTAATCATTCATGACTTATTTACATGAAAACAAAATTACATATCCTTTATATCTAATCCATACACCAACGACCAAAAACACCTACAAACACTTTCATTCTTCAATTTTCTTCATCTAAGTGATCTCTCTCAAGTTCTATCTTCAAGTTCTAAGTGTTCTTCATAAATTCCAAAAGTTCTAGTTTCATAAAATCAAGAATACTTTCAAGTTTGCTAGCTCACTTCCAATCTTGTAAGGTGATCATCCAACCTCAAGAAATCTTTGTTTCTTACAGTAGGTTATCATTCTAATACAAGGTAATAATCATATTCAAACTTTGGTTCAATTTCTATAACTATAACAATCTTATTTCAAGTGATGATCTTACTTGAACTTGTTTTCGTGTCATGATTCTGCTTCAAGAACTTCGAGCCATCCAAGGATCCATTGAAGCTAGATCCATTTTTCTCTTTTCCAGTAGGTTTATCCAAGGAAATTAAGGTAGTAATGATGTTCATAACATCATTCGATTCATACATATAAAGCTATCTTATTCGAAGGTTTAAACTTGTAATCACTAGAACATAGTTTAGTTAATTCTAAACTTGTTCGCAAACAAAAGTTAATCCTTCTAACTTGACTTTTAAAATCAACTAAACACATGTTCTATATCTATATGATATGCTAACTTAATGATTTAAAACCTGGAAACACGAAAAACACCGTAAAACCGGATTTACGCCGTCGTAGTAACACCGCGGGCTGTTTTGGGTTAGTTAATTAAAAACTATGATAAACTTTGATTTAAAAGTTGTTATTCTGAGAAAATGATTTTTATTATGAACATGAAACTATATCCAAAAATTATGGTTAAACTCAAAGTGGAAGTATGTTTTCTAAAATGGTCATCTAGACGTCGTTCTTTCGACTGAAATGACTACCTTTACAAAAACGACTTGTAACTTATTTTTCCGACTAGAAACCTATACTTTTTTTGTTTAGATTCATAAAATAGAGTTCAATATGAAACCATAGCAATTTGATTCACTCAAAACGGATTTAAAATGAAGAAGTTATGGGTAAAACAAGATTGGATAATTTTTTCTCATTTTAGCTACGTGAAAATTGGTAACAAATCTATTCCAACCATAACTTAATCAACTTGTATTATATATTATGTAATCTTGAGATACCATAGACACGTATACAATGTTTCGACCTATCATGTCGACACATCTATATATATTTCGGAACAACCATAGACACTCTATATGTGAATGTTGGAGTTAGCTATACAGGGTTGAGGTTGATTCCAAAATATATATAGTTTGAGTTGTGATCAATACTGAGATACGTATACACTGGGTCGTGGATTGATTCAAGATAATATTTATCGATTTATTTCTGTACATCTAACTGTGGACAACTAGTTGTAGGTTACTAACGAGGACAGCTGACTTAATAAACTTAAAACATCAAAATATATTAAAAGTGTTGTAAATATATTTTGAACATACTTTGATATATATGTATATATTGTTATAGGTTCGTGAATCAACCAGTGGTCAAGTCTTACTTCCCGACGAAGTAAAAATCTGTGAAAGTGAGTTATAGTCCCACTTTTAAAATCTAATATTTTTGGGATGAGAATACATGCAGGTTTTATAAATGATTTACAAAATAGACACAAGTACGTGAAACTACATTCTATGGTTGAATTATCGAAATCGAATATGCCCCTTTTTATTAAGTCTGGTAATCTAAGAATTAGGGAACAGACACCCTAATTGACGCGAATCCTAAAGATAGATCTATTGGGCCTAACAAACCCCATCCAAAGTACCGGATGCTTTAGTACTTCGAAATTTATATCATATCCGAAGGGTGTCCCGGAATGATGGGGATATTCTTATATATGCATCTTGTTATTGTCGGTTACCAGGTGTTCACCATATGAATGATTTTTATCTCTATGTATGGGATGTGTATTGAAATATGAAATCTTGTGGTCTATTGTTACGATTTGATATATATAGGTTAAACCTATAACTCACCAACATTTTTGTTGACGTTTTAAGCATGTTTATTCTCAGGTGATTATTAAGAGCTTCCGCTGTCGCATACTTAAATAAGGACAAGATTTGGAGTCCATGCTTGTATGATATTGTGTAAAAACTGCATTCAAGAAACTTATTTTGTTGTAACATATTTGTATTGTAAACCATTATGTAATGGTCGTGTGTAAACATGATATATTAGATTATCATTATTTGATAATCTACGTAAAGCTTTTTAAACCTTTATTGATGAAATAAAGGTTATGGTTTGTTTAAAAATGAATGCAGTCTTTGAAAAACGTCTCATATAGAGGTCAAAACCTCGCAACGAAATCAATTAATATGGAACGTTTTTAATCAATAAGAACGGGACATTTCACCAGCAGCCTTAACACGCTTCATTATGAGCGTTGCTGGGCTTAGGACCAGTACCTTGATCAGCACCATCACCACCATCATCATCCCTCCTTTGCTGTTTTGGAGCTTTTTCATGCTCATGCTCCCCCTCAGATTATTTTCTCTTTTCGTGCTTCTTAACTTTCTTCTCCCCCCTTTTTGTCATCAGCAGGGGCAGAAATAGCATCCGGGGAAATATGTGCATCAAGATCACTATCTGACTCTGGAATAGAAAATGCAAAGCTAATCTAGTCAGCATCAGCAGGAAAGAGATGTGCACCAGCATCCACACCATATTGTCTGAGGCATAGGTTTGATGATCGAAATTCATTCCTAGCAACACCCATGGCCATTTTATTTACGTTGGCTCTGACATCAGCTTGAAGAACAGCCATGCGTTGCATTACCTTCACCATTTGAACATAAGCAGAGGCAGGAATCATTATAGCCATCTGCCGTTCTTGCGAATCCAACCTCTCTTCCAATACCCGATTCTCCTCATTAAGAAAAAGAATCCTTCGATTTGCAGCATCAAGTTTAGCTTGAAGGTGGGTAATATGATCAGCATATTCATTATGAGAGATGATTCGCTTTTTAAGATTCTCCTCTTCTTCATGGTGTTGGACAATGGAATCTACCGCTAGATCTGCAAAAGCACATACTTGTTTGAGCTGGGCTTCAATAGTAGATGTTGTAATGTACCCAGCTCTATGAATAGCTTCAGACATGCGATCAGTAAGAGTGTCATGAATGGTTTGCTGGATATCTGGTGTGATTCTGGCTACAGTGCGATAAACAACCAGAGTGGAAATGTCAGCCACCTCAGAAAGATCAAAACTACTGGTTGAGGGGCGATCACTAGCAGCTACAACAGGAGTACCTCCGTGGGGTGGTGGAGGTGGAAGGTCAGAATCTGACTCATCACCATGATCGCCATTATTTTTACCTTCACCCGAAGGTTTAGAACCACTGGTATCCTTTGCAGTATCATCTTTATTATCATCATCACTGAGATCCACTGGTTTGTCCTTGGAGCCAGTCACATTATCATGAATGACTGGCTCTTCCTTACCAGTACCTTTATCAGTATCACCATCAGATGAAGAAGATGATGAGGAAGAAGCTGATGAATTAGAAGGTACTGGCGATTCAGGAATATTTTTCATTATATACTTACCAGTAGCAGGATCTCGGATGAATTTGAGAGGCCTCCATGTACCAGGCCATGGAGAAGCAGCAGGATCCATACCAAAGTAATGGTAGTATGGCTGCTCATTAACTTGATGTAGAGTGATCAGCCTCTCATATACCTCTTCATGGGCTGGTTAATCAAGCTGAGATAGTAGTTCAGTCAGCTCCTCTTTGGGTAACTTGCTGGCTGAAACTAATGCACTTTGAGGATCAATAGTCAGCTGATCCACTAGCAAGGCAATCTTGGGGGTGATAGAGGCTCCCCTGTAAATGAAGTTGGGCATAACTTCATCTGGATCCGGTACTTGGCACACATACTTGGGCTTTTCACCAGAAACAGAAATAGAAGCCTGAGTAGTGTCAATGATAGTAGCAGTAGAGGTACCATCATCCATAATTAGTTTCGTAGAACCAGTGTCATGTGCAGAATAGGCAGCATTTGCTGCAATAAGCTCATCAGTAAGCACCACGTCATCCTGGTCACCACCTATAGTGATTTCCTCAGTAGCAGCAGCTGGAGGAATAACAGTGGTAGAGCCAGTAACATTGGAAAAGAACCTCCTTAACAATATTAGCAATATCTTTTTCAAGGACAGGAGGAGGTTCCATTATCATCTCATCAACTACTTCAGAATCAGTAGTTGAGACAACAATACTGGGAATAAGAGGAGGAATAGCAGTAGCAGTACGTCAGAAACAGTTGAACCAGCATCAACGTGATCCCCAGTATCACCAACAGTAGTAGAAGCAATAGCACTAGTATCAGCACCACTAGTAGGTAAATTAGGAGCACCAACACGAGTAGCAGAAATAGAGAGCTCATCAGTAGAAACAATAACATTATTTTCTTGCTCCCCTTCTGCCTGTTCATCTACCCTACTAAGAACTAAAACAAAAGAATATTTTCTGTTAACAACTGTAGAACCAAATAAATTTGACTCAACAATTGCATCTGTTTTTGGTCTCTGGGGACAGACTGGTGATTTAGTTAGCCCTTTGATTGAAACAGAGTAAGGTATCTGTAAGTACAACTGTGACTCTGTTGACTCATTGGCAACACATGTTGACCCAGATTGTGTAAGAGTTCTGGCTGGTAATGATGTAGGAGTGTGACTGCTATCATAATCAAAGTAACATTTAGGTTGTGAAGTAGCCTGAGCTGGTTTAACACGATGAGGAGCCAGCTCAAGTCTGCTTTGGGGGTTAGTTATGTTCTCTGCTGGTTGTACTGTCAGCAGAGGATATTTCTTGAAGTATAATTTTGAAAAATGTGGAAGTTCCTGGTTAGAAGAGTATGGGTTGCTACTCTTATTAACACTAGTTTTAAAACCAGTCAGCTTGGGAGCCAAGGTTGTACCTTTAACTCCTCTTACATTTTTCAAGTCAGCAGTTAAAATGGTTTTAATTAAGTTAGAGATTTCTGCTGTTTGGTCTAGAGATGCACCAGGTTCCATAGCAGCTTTCTTTTCAGAAGCAGCAGTTGAGACTGGGGCAATCTCCCCTTTGGCGTGCGTGGAGCCAGCTTTAGCAAGTTTGGATTTTCCTTTTACCAAGAAATAGATAAGCAACGGATTAAAACACTAGAAGTGGGTAGTCAGTATATAAGACTAGGGATGTTCTTTATTATCAGAGAGCACTAGATTCTAATACAACTACTACTTTACCAGTATGTGAGACGGTTGTTGTTCTAGTTGAGGTAGCTGGCTTCTTCCTACGAGTAGCTGGCTTTCGCTGAGTTCCCTCCCCCTCAGCTGGTGCAACACCAGAGGCAGTCGATTGGTAAACTCCACCCCGAGCAGCAAGATACTCGAGCATTCCTGGTGTCAAACCAGTATATGGAGCAGCTGGTGCTTCTTTTATCATCCCCCCTTGTTTCATTGGAAGGTCAAACGATTCGTCAGTAATCTGTTGGTAAGCATCACCCAGTTTGTTTTCAAACACAAGGCTCAAGAACCTTGGAAAGGGGATTAAATGTGTTCTTTTGGGTGCAAGCACCATTTCCCTTAACCTCAAAAAGATTTCAGCAGCATAATCAATATTCCAGTTGAACAGTAACCCATGACCAATCTTAAGCTCAAAGTGTGAACATTGATCGAAACTACCAGACTTTTGGCTGATGCACTTTGTCAGCAATCCAAAGAAATAGTACCACAGTGGTGGCATATGCTTCCTCAAGGGCGTATGAGCTACTGGACCATTAAATCCAATGGTTTCGAGCACCTGCCTCCTAAATTCATCACTTGTTGGTGATTCAATAAATGGTCCACCTGGCAGTTGAAGAACATGTCGAATGGCATCAACGGTGATTGAACAATTTAGGGTTTTAGTAACCATGCCACGAATACATGGAGCATTTTGTTGAGTGGTGGCCATGGTGGCAGTGTACCAGAATCTAGCTAAGCAGGCTGGATAAAGTCGAGAAGGAACACCGGTGATTGCTCGAGCAAGTGGTGATTGCCTTATGTAATCGATTAGAGTATCATAGCCCATGTTGGCTTTAGACTTTGGGATTGAGAGAGCATGAGTAGCATTTCCTTTTGATAGGCAAATGAGTACATGATCTGGTGCATTAGCAGCCTTGACAAGGCTTGGATGAAGATTGAACAGTGGTGCCAGTGCAATCGGTTCCTCCGGTGCCGGTGGAGGTTGTTGTTCTGGTTGAGGTTGTTCAGGTTGTTGTTGCTGTTGTTGTTTGTGACGACCGGAAATTTCCGACCAAATTTAAACTTTTATCCTTTTATGATTCCAACACGATAAGCAAAGTTTGTTAAGTTGAATCTCAAGAATCTTAAACTGTGTTCATACATTCATTTAATCTCGACCAAACTTTGATGATTCACGAACCATTAGATAAACGGATATGACTATATGTGTATATGTGTATATATTATAGCTTGAAGACATTAACAAAGTATTAGACGTATAATACTTTACATAAACGTATTTGTTTCAAAATATATTCAATATGTTTATCAATGAAATTAGAAGATAATATCAAATGATTGAATTATCGGATACATTGAATTATGATTTCGAGTCTCTATTGAGAGGTCCACTTTGATTTAGAAAACCTTTCATTTTTAACGATATTCGGAATAAATGGTAAAGTGATTTTCGAGTAAGGACAGAGTGTCAAGTAGTGAGAGCAAGTCAGATTGGTGGAAATTTCTGTTAAATTCTAATACATGCCTTACAATAATTGCCTCGTGACTGTTGATAAGATAAATTAATTAACCTTCATATTAGGTATTGTGAAAGTGAAATTAGGGAATATAGGTAAATTAGAAAATAGATATTGACAAGTTAAATAGATCGACATTTTACATTAAGATGATTCCTTACGTTTGATTTTTCCTTTAGACTTAATCCTATGAGTCATGATTAAAATGGAAATTAAAACCTTGAAACCTGATATGATTCATATATGATTTTACTTTCTTAAACGGAAACGTCTTTTCGATATAATAGACTTTTATTATTAAAAATGTCTTATGACATAACAACTTCTACTATTATAACCTTTGTAATAAAATGATTTTTGAATATAAAATAATTTGGTTATTAAAATGTTTTATGAACGATTGTATATAAATGAACTATATCAATTTTAAACTTTAAAATACAAATGTTACGAAATAGTAATTCTTAATATTTAAAAGATTTCTAAATATATAAGTTTTGAATGACATTAGTTTTGAAAAACTATATTAAGTAAATAGTTCAAATTTATATTTCGAAATGAAAATATAAATATATATAACTTAGTCATAAAATGTCCCGATTTAAAATAATATATTTTGATAAACAACGAGTCACTGATTTATAAAAGCAAATGACCACAACACTCAATTTTATAAGTTACATTTTTTATAAGGTAATTTATTAATGAGTAAGTCAAATTATTAATAAGGGTACATGTCGCGTAATGTAAAAGGCTAGTTTTCTAAACGTACGAAAGTGCGTTCGAAAAACCGAAAGTGGTACATGAGTCGAGTGACAACGTACGAGTTATTTGAACAAAAATTACATTTTTACTACGCACATAAATATAATATAATATTTAATTAATTCTAAAGATTAAATATATTATATATTAAATAATATATAAATATATGTATCATATGTAACAATTGGAGTGTCGGCAGTTTTTAGTGGTCGAACATGAGCTAACATATGAGCCCATGCGATCGCATGGCTCTAGCACATGAACCCCATGCGATTGCATGGGGAGTTGGTGGGCAAAACATGCTTTAAAGCTCGAACGTTTTCTCATTCTGATTCATTTTCCATTTTCACTCGATCTCTCTAGATTTATATTTATAATTATTATTATTATTATTATTATTATTATTATTATTATTATTATTATTATTATTATTATTATTATTATTATTATTATTATTATTATTATTATTATTATTATTATTATTATTATTATTATTATTATTAAGATTATGAATATTAATCTTATTATTATTAGTATTAGTATTATTAGGAGCGATATTATTAGTATTTATACATAAAATACTATGACGGAGTCATGAGCGGGTTATGTCAAAAATGGATTTTATGAGTAAGATAGGGCTAAGGAAATTATGGGTTATAGCTATGGAGGTGATGGGTATGGTTCATGGGTATGCTCGGGAGGTCAATCTAGTGTTTATCATCTCCGTTGCATTTATGTACCTTTCCTGCAATATTGAATCTCAATATTGATAAGTGAGTACTCATAATTTAATTTTTACATACTAATAGTGTATCCCTGACTAGTGCTCGAGTATATAGGATTGTGCATGCTTGTACTTTTGATATTGCCATTAGATAGGTTATGTTGAATCCTGAGTTAGTTACATATGCGGTTAAGATAAGGTATAAGATATGCATGTCGTTGGAAAGCTAGCGAAAAATTAAGAACTTTTCATTTAGATATCGAATGATTTTGATGAACGAATTAGAAATTATAGTCAATTGAATTTTTGTATTATTATTAAAAATGATTATTATTATCGTCGTCATTATCGTCGTTATAGTTTTTATCTAATAATAATAATAATAATAATAATAATAATAATAATAATTATTATTATTATTATTATTATTATTATTATTATTATTATTATTATTATTATTATTATTATTATTATTATTATTATCATCATCTTTATCAATAAAAAAAGTATTATCATTAAAAATTGTTATTATTACTATCGTTATTATCGTTAAAGTTATAATTAGTATTATCATTAATATTATCATAATATTTATTATCATTAGTATTATTATAATTAAAAAAATTAATATTATTAACACCTAATTATTATGATTACTATTATTATCATTAACACGAATGCGATATAAAAGACGATTAAAAGCTATTAAACAAACTGATTAGGAAATAATGAGTATGAGTATCATGATGAAATTTAAATTATTGTAAGATATTGATTTAGATAAAATTATCGTTTTTCATTATTTTTATCACTATTATTATTAAAAGTATTATTAATATTAAAACTATCATTTTTACAAAATTATTATTTTAATAGGAATATCATTGTTAATATAAAATTTCATTATTTTTATTAATAAGAATTACCATTTTATCATAATATCATTTTAGCAAATATAAATATCGTTATTATTATTAATAGAATAATAATAATTATTATTACAAAATAATATAACTTTTACTTACTATTATTATTATCGATATTATTTTATCAAATGAATATGTAATACAAAGACGTTTTACTATGTGTAACATAATTACATTAATACTACCCATCATATTATTTTATTGATGTTAAATAAACTTTATAAATTTTATTACTGAAGAGATATAAAAGTATATTTTATATAAAATTTTATTTATTAATAAATGAATTATATTATTTACTCCAATAGATCTTTTAAAAATATTTAAAAATATAAAATGACGATATTTAAACTATATAATAATCATGTATAAATTTTGAAAATCATTTTGAGTCTAATTGGCTTTTGTTGACTTTCGCATATTAGTCTCGAGCATTAGGATTGTGGTACACTATGACTTGACCTATTTTGTTAAGACAAATATTGACCAACATATAAATATATATACTTAATTTAGGTTCGTGAATCCGAGGCCAACCTTGCACTTGTTCAATGACGTTATATGTATTTTTACTACGAAATATAGTATGGTGAGTTTCATTTGCTCCCTTTTTAAATGCTTTTGAAATATATATTTTTGGGACTGAGAATACATGCGCTGTTTTATAAATGTTTGATGAAATAGACACAAGTACTAAAAACTACATTCTATGGTTGGATTATCGAAATCGAATATCACCCCGTTAGCTTGGTAACCTAAGAATTAGGGAACAGTACCCCTAATTGACGCGAATCCTAAAGATAGATCTATGGGCCTAACAAACCCTATCTGAGGTACGGATGCTTTAGTACTTCAATTTTTATACAGACGAGAGGATTCTGTTATACAGACAAGAGGATTCTATTTTGGGGATATTCTATATGCATCTTGTTAATATCGGTTACCAGGTGTTCACCATATGAATGATTTTACCTTAATGCAGACGAGAGGATTCTGCTTGAGGATTATGTTTATGAAAAATGAAAATCTTGTGGTCTATTATATTATTGGAAATGATTTTACCTTTATGCAGACGAGATGATTCTTCTATTGGAATTATTTTTAATAAAAATCTTGTGGTTTATTAAAATAATGGAAATGAATGATTATGATAAACTAATGAACTCACCAACCTTTTGGTTGACACTTGAAATCATGTTTATTCTCAGGTTTGAAAGAAATCTTCCGCTGTGCATTTGCTCATTTTAAAGATATTACTTGGAGTCATTCATGGCATATTTCAAAAGACGTTGCATTCAAGTCGTTGAGTTCAATAAAGATTATTATTAAGTAAATGACAGATTAGATCATTTATAGTTGGATATTATGAAATGGTACGCATGCGTGTTAACTTTCGATGTAATGAAAATTTGTCTTTTAAAAACGAATGCAATGTTTGTAAAATGTATCATATAGAGGTCAAATACCTCGCAATGTAACCATATGTTATTGTATTCATCCTAATGGATTAGGACGGGTCATTTCATTGTTGTTCCTCCGGTTGGTTCTCGATGGGTGGTGATTGTTGTTGGTCTGCCATTGATGAATTGAAAAGATGAATGTTTGAATGATTTGAAGATTTGGGGATTTTGAGAGAAAAGTTTAACACCCTTTTTTTTTTAAATCACAGCGAAAGACTTAATTTACATAATTAACCTTAGTTAATTGCAAACATAATTATCACAAATCATTAGTTAATTACTTAATGACAAACCACCGGTGTTACGTTAAACGACTAGTTACATATTTACAAAAGTTAAGACATCAGAGTTCGTCTTGTCAAACTTATCGCCAGCCCGACTCCCGTCCCTACCAGCACGAAGATTCAAAACCTGCAAGGGAGAAGGTTAGAGGTTAGCATAAGGCTAAGTGAATGGAACTATCAAAAGGTCTAGCATACAGTACCAACTTGTACTCCTATATCAACAATATTATGCAACCACATACAATGACTAGCAACTGGCAACTATGCTTCAACTAGAGGATCGGCGGCTTGTACGGGCACACGACCACTAGCTGATCATACTAGAGTCTACTGATAGTATATAATACTGAATCCCCAGTATAGTCATCCACACGCAGGTGATGCGTCGTTCAACACTATACTCAACAAACAGTAGCCAACTAGACCCAACCACAACTAGGTTGACCTCTTTGAGCTGAACCTAACAGATCAAGGTTCCAACAACAACAACTACTTGTGCACGTACATTCCAATCAACTACTACTACAGGTAACTAATACTACTAAAATCATGGCAACCCAAACTACGATCAACTGTACAACATAATTACAAAACATGGCAATTAACAACAATATAAACATAGTAGCGCAACATGCTACTCTATACTACACCAAGCGATAATCCCACTCACCGATTACCACTAACAGAAGGCACTCAGAATTCTAATCTTACCCAGCTTTCTCTTCGTCCTTATCACCTGAGAATAGACATAACACAGTCAGTAATCATGTCTTGATAACAACCCGACAACAAGACAACAATACCGATATAAACACTTAATCACTTTACAACTGGTTTTCCAACCGTACGAGTAACACCATCACACGCACGTTTGAAAACACTCAACCGTGCAGTTGACAACTCACTCGTACGTTTGGTCTATGACCAAACATCCTACAGTGACTCACCTGATCCGTACGGTTCACCACACGAGTAACCAGTGACTCGCACGAGTCACATCTCAACCGCACGTATCATCACAATCAAAACATAAGTTCCCATCACCACTCATTCGTACGGTTCACCACACGGTTGACTACATTAACCGTACGAGTGAATGCTCACTCGTGCTAGTGGTGAAGAACAGTAGCAACAACTATTTAGACATGTTTCAACCCAAAATACACAACATTAAACATAAGTACATACTCTAAATCAACACATACAATCATGTATTCACTATATGATAAATCTTCATCATAATTTTGATCCATAACGACACTGAAATGCGTGCAAAACAAGACATACACTCTAAAATCCATTTTTCTGATCATTATAAATTTTGATCTAGTTTTTTAAAAGTTTACCATTGAAAATTACTCTTCAATACGATTCCAACGATATTTGATTTATCAAAAACGGAGTTACGGTTTGAAAGTTACGCCCTTTTCAATTTTATCAAAAGCTGACCAGTGCTCAACCGCGTGGTTGAACCCTCAACCGTACAGTTGAGCCCTCAACTACGTGGTTGAGCCCTTAAAAGTGTGCTCAACCACGTGGTTGAGCCCTTAAAAGTGTGCTCAACCACGTGGTTGAGCTATCAAAAGTGTGGGTGCTGATGAACAGCTCCATCTTGCCGTTTTCGCATTTTTGACCCCAAAACATGATTTTTGCTCAATATGATCATGAAACTTACTTACAAACATCATATAACAACTATATAACATATTTCTAACATCAATTAACACTTACAAACACAATTCATCAAGCTTCAAGCATCAAAGTGATGGAGGTTTTCCAAACCACATCTCATGAGGAGTTCGTTCCACTTTCTTGGTTGGGGCCATATTTAGAATACAAGCCACGGAGCACAGACAATAACTCCAAAATGATAGAGGTAACGAGAATCTAGACATCATAGATCGAACCATATCCATTAGGGTTCGGTTCCTCCTTTCGGAAACTCCATTAAGTTGGGGTGTTCCAGGAGGAGTGAGTTGCGAGATAATCCCACAACCTTTAAGATGATCTTGGAAAGCATCGCTTAGGTATTCATCTCCTCTATCGGTATGAAGTACCTTGATTGTCTTGTTGAGTTGATTTTGTACTTCATTTTGATATTCTTTGAATGCTTCAAAAGTTTCATCCTTGTGCCTTAATAAATAGACATATCCGAAACGACTGAAGTCATCAATGAAAGTGACGAAGTATCTTTCACCTTTCCTAGTCATGGGCTTAAAAGGTCCACATACATCTGAATGTATTAATCCTAATAAGTCTTTAGCCCTTTCATAGGTCCTTTTGAAAGGTGCTTTAGTCATTTTGCCTTGCAAACAAGATTCACATACATCAAACGAGTCTAGTTCATTTGATTTCAAAAGTCCATTCTTTTGAAGTGTATGCATTCGATTCTTATTTATGTGACCAAGGCGACAATGCCATAAGTAGAAATCACTCAAATCCCTTTTGAGTTTCTTGGTGTTTACATGGAACATTGAGCTATTGTATGATGTGTCATCATGAACCAATTCATAAATACCATTCAAAGGCGAAGCCTTAAAATAGAACACATTATCTAAAGAAACATGGATATCATCATCAATAAAATTGAAATCAAAACCACATTGTCTTAAACGGGAAATAGAAATAATGTTTCGAGTCAAATCAGGAGCATACAAAACATTTTTCAAAACAAGCTCCAACCCAGTTTGTAGCTTTAAAACAAAGTCTCCTTGAGCTTCTACGTGCACCTTTGCACCATTGCTCATGAAGAGATTTGTTGTTCTCGCTGCTTGTTTACTTCTTTTGAACCCCTGCAAAGAATTGCAAATATGAGTTCCACATCCTGTGTCTAATACCCATGTATTAGAAGAAGTAATACTAAGCTTAATGTATACCATATATACATTACCTGAGGTTTACCCTGCATCCCTCTTTTAGGTAGACCGGGCAGTTGCGTTTCCAGTGACCCATTTCACCGCAACCAAAGCACGGATATTCCTTGGGGTTAGCTTTACCGGCAACCTTTTGCTTCTTGTTATTATTGGTTGGGGTAACCATCTTCCCTTTTTCCTTGCACTTGCCTTGGTAGGCTGGTCCTTTCCTCTTAGCCACCTTTGGCTTAGAAGTGTTATCGTTTTTGGACCCGC
The DNA here is from genome assembly GCF_046630445.1 of Rutidosis leptorrhynchoides. Classification (NCBI taxonomy): domain Eukaryota; kingdom Viridiplantae; phylum Streptophyta; class Magnoliopsida; order Asterales; family Asteraceae; genus Rutidosis; species Rutidosis leptorrhynchoides. The sequence goes on along the minus strand of NC_092339.1, from coordinate 308,355,416 downwards.
CTTCATTGATCATAAGCACGGGTGAAGCCCTTTTACCCATGCTTGCTTCGAGCGTCTTAAGCATGGCATGTAATTCGCCAATGCTCTTTTCCCAACCATTCATGTTATAATTTAACACGAATGTGTCAAACCTTTTTGACAATAAGTTAAGGATAAGGTCCGTGGCTAATTCATTAGACACGTTGCAATTTAGACGGTTTGCTCGATCAATTAGGCTTTTCATCTTAAGGACATAAGATGAAATGGATTGGGAGTCATCCATACGACAAGCGTGAAGCGCTCGAACCATTTCAAAGTGCTCGATACGAGCTTGTTGAAGGAACATCTCCTTCAACTGAGTGATCATGTCATATGCTCCATGATGTTCGAAGTCCTTTTGGAGTTCGGGTATCATGGTCCCAAGCATGAGGCAAGAAACTTGCAACGAATCAGTGCAATATTTCTCCCAATAAGCCATTCCTTCCATATCATCCTCGTCGGGATGATCGGGAATGGGGTCTTCCAACACATACGCCCTATCCTCAAGTTTGAGGACAATTCTTAGATTTCGAAACCAATCCATGAAATTCGTATGGTTGAGTTTTTCCTTTTCGAGGATTGACCTCAACGATATGTTGTTAAAGTTGATTGGTGCGTTTGGAATGTTGTTGTTATTGGCGGCCTTCTACAAAATTTAACAAAGTTGTTTAAGTATCAATTTTAATTTAACAATCAATACCCTTTAAATTCAATTGATATTTATTAAAATTTTAGAATCCAACTGTAAACCAAATTTTGGTTAGGTGACCTTTATCCCGTCATTTGATTTAGCTAGGTAGTCATTATATGACAATTGCAATACTTTTGCAACTTCTAAGTTATGGAATCATGCAATCCTTTTGCATGGCATATTTATTCCATCAACGCCTATTTGTTCCTCATGCTTCGGTGACCCTAAGTTCATGATTCCCAAATCAAGTCGTCCTACTTGTGTAAACGTGTAAATTTAACATACAAGTGGTTAGGTGACCTTTATCCCACAAGTGTGCGAAATTCACCTTAATCATATTAGTTTGCTCATAACGGTTAGGTAACCTTTATCCCATTATGAGTTCTCTAATTATTTTTAAGTGTCACACAAAAGGATGGTGTTTAACTTGTTTGCCTTGTTAATAAGGGATTTTAAGTTTTCATTAATTCTAGTTTGAGAAAACTTTTACACCATACACCAACATGCATTTAGTGTATGGTTTATTTGAAAATCCATTTTTCATGTTATGTAATAATGCCAATTCATTACAACGATATAAACCATTTTATATGTGTTTCAATAACCAATTATTATAATCCTTTTAGTGTTCTTAATAACCATTTATCAATGTCCTTTTGCCACTTTTAATTTAACCAATTAAATTGTCGTTTTGCATGTCGTTAATAATATCTAATTTAACCAATTAAATTGTCATTTTGCTTGTTGTTAACTTGTGATTTACTTGTAGCAACCAAACATACAAACACAATAAACAACCATGCATGCAAAACAAATATGTTCACAATCAAGCCAATTTGGTAGACATTTGTTTAGCCGAAAACAAATGCCACCGGTTAAGGGGTTATAACACAAAGTATGAGATTTTAAATCTCCCACTTAATCTTGCATCCAAATGCTTCTTCTTGTGTTCTTCCAAGTCTTCATATTGTATCTTCATTTTTACAAATATCCTAACACATTTTTCTCTAAAAAATGAAATACAACCTAATCTATTTTACATGCCAAATATAAAATAAATTACATAACCAAATGAATAAATATTACAATCCAATTGAATAAAATTATTACAAACCAAATGAATGAATAATAAATTAACCAAGCATTCAACCAAACACAAGGCCAAGGCTTAGATTGTGAACATTTACATACAACCAAAATATGAAGAAAAAAAAAAGGAAGCACCCAAAACCCATTTTGGGTCTCCAAAATTTCGGCCAAACTAAGAACCCACCCAAACCCAAAATTTTTTGCATTCTACTATTATGCATGTTCATAAAATGCAAAAATATAGTGGGTTTAATAGATCATCTCGAAGCATATTTCAACAACTTCGGCTCTAGATACCATTGTTGGGATTTAACAAGTTCATAAAACATAATGTCATTTGAGAAACAACAAAGCGGAAGCATGAAAACCCGATTTAAAACCATGTAAGTACCATTTTAGAACTTGTATATCTTTAACCAATTTAAAGTTAAATCCCAAGAAGGATCAATCTATGAAATATACTTACAAACTAAGAGTGGGTTTAGAGTTTATACCTCCTCAAGCTAGTTGAGGGTTAATTCAAAAGATGATGATGAAGATGATGAAGAATGGAGCTTCAAAATGATGAAACCTCAAGGAGAAATACCCCAAGCTTTTGCACCAACACCTAGCCTTTGGTTAGGATTTAATTACACTTGAATTTAGCTCCAAAATCAAACTTAAGAACCCTCTTATTCCTTCCAAAAGGCCACAGCAATACAGCTGCAGAATAGAGGATTTTGTGCAGTTTTTTTTTTTTGAAGTATTTGATGTGTTTTTATGTGTACTTGCATGTGTTTTTAGTCTCCAACATCCCTTGGTACTTATGCCCCATGAGTCTTGAAGAAACCATACACATGCCTAGTGAAAGTGCATGCTCCAATGAAACTTACATGTTAGTTTTTAATATAAGTTTTATAAAAGATAAATTTTATAAAACTATTTTATAAAACTTCCATTTTTATTTATATATACATTTTATTATATAAAACCAATTTATATAAAATGTAACATTAATTAATTAATTATTTAACATATAAATAATTAAATCCATATTATATAAATTATTCCATAATTTATATATATATGTACACATCAAGTAATATTTCAGAAAACCATTTTTCTTAAAGTTCAAGTGTCGCGTATTTAATCAATGATCCAATCGTTAAGATTAAATACGTATAAGGTGTTGGTAAGCTTGTTATTGGGTATGACCCGACTTGGATCATAACACATTTAGCCACATTAATTTAATATGTCTCTCGGGCATACGAAATACCTTCAGAAGCATAGAAAATATCTGGTCAATAAGGTCCACTACCGGCATATTACTCATGTCAGTATCTAACAACTTCCTGTCGTCCAAGTGTCCACTCCATTAAGATACCAAACACATCTCTATCAAGTCACGGTCTTCAATCCCAAAAAGTCAACCTAAGGGTTACCCTTACCCCAAAAGCACACAAGGTTCGCAGCCAAACATACCACAACATAACCCAACAAAATAAATCTTACATTACAATCAAGATCTACCAATCTACACACACACACATATATATATATACATAATCATATACATATATACAACTAAACAGTACAAGGATTTTGAAGCATACCTGTATTCACATCATATTCAACATCTGCAATTGCAACCATCTGATAAGCTCTTGCTGTTGCCGTAGGTGGATTCTTTCTTTTCTGCCCAACTGGAGAACCAGAAGATCCACCTACTGATCCCGAATGCGCTCTTGGCCCCGTCCCAGAACCTGATCCTCTTACATACGGACACTGAGCTGACATATGCCCCACTTGATGAAATTTCCAACATACACCCTCTTGGAATGAACACATCTGAATCCCGTGCCCCATAATACCACATCTGAAACATCTTTTGGTTGAATTTGAACAAGGACCACTATGAGATGATCTACAACTATAACATCAAGAATTCTGACTTGATGTTGTCCCACTCTATTCTAACCCACTTTTCCGTTTCAACTTAATAGACTTCTTTGACCTATTGTCCGAATGACTCATCACCTGATCTTGTTGTGGTACCACATAACCTATCATTCTATTTGTTGCTGATTTAACGTCATCTTCTACCATCTTGGCCATTACAAACGCTTGCGATAGTGTCGTCACCATCCTAACCATTGTTCTGTACTCTGGTAAAATTATATTAACAAAATGTTGAATTCTGGACTGTTCATCTGGAACCCACTATTGCACGAACCTTAATTTATACATATACTGCTCAATCACCTCATCTATCATCATCTGAGGTGCCATTTTTATTGCCAAAAATTCTGCCTTAATTCCATTGATGTCATAGGATGAACAATACTGCTCACAAACTTTACTATAAAATTGGTCCCAAGTAATCATGTTCACTTGCTCTTTCGGTATACTAGAAATAACTGTATCCCACCAAACCATTGCCCTATTTTTCAACATACGACTAGCATAAATAACCTATAATTCTGGTTCACACTAACAGGCCTCAAAAACCTTTTCTATCTCTCTTAACCAGTTAAGGGTTACCGTTGGGTTAGAACTTTCTGAGTACTCTGGTGGATTACAATTCAGAAACTGTTTGAAGGTATATTTCTTCAGTTGTTGAAACGTCGGCATCTGATAAGGACCCCACATCTGATTTCGGAACTGTTGATTAAACTGAGGTGGCATCTGATACTGTTGAGGAAACAGATACTGAGGTGGTAACCATTGCTGTTGTTGGAAAGTACTTTCAGTTTGCTGATACGTATTTGACTGCATCGGATACCCACTAAACATCTAATTCGGTACACTTCTACTTGGATTCACTGTTACCTGACTTTGTTCTAATTCTCGTATTCGATCATTTGCTTCCTTTAACCGACTTTCCAAATCTAAAATTTGTTCCTGCGGATCCTCTTCGGATACATACTCATCTTCATCTGGGGCTCTAAATGTTCCGGGGGCTGACGGACCAATTGTGTTTCCTGTATTATCTGCCATATCTGCACTACCACAACATCACCACGAATCACTAGAATATCGAAGACCTAATGCACTAACATACCCTTGATGTTTTGCACCATGTAAGAGCTTCGTGAGTGGATCCGCTATATTAAGTTCTGTGTGAACTTTGCGAATACATATCTTTCCCTTTTCAACTTCATCCCTTATGTTGTTAAATCTCCGCTCAATGTGACGGGTCTTTTGGTGAGCACGAGGTTCCTTGATTTGAGAAATCGCACCCTCCTTGTCACAAAAGATCTCAAGAGGGTCCTGAATGGAAGAGACTACTCCTAAGTCGTCGATGAATTTCTTCATCCATGCAGCTTCCTGAGCTGCCAATGAGGCGGCAATGTACTCTGACTCTGTAGTGGAAAAGGCAACAACATCCTGTTTTGAACTCTTCCAAGAGATCACACCTCCATTTAATGTGAAGACATAACCGGATTGTGATCGAGAATCATCTCAATCAGTTTGGAAACTCGCGTCCACGTAACCTTTTACAGCAAGTTCCTCCTCACCAGACCCATATATTAGAAACATATCCTTAGTCCTTCTAAGGTATTTCAATATACTTTTGACAGCAATCCAATGACTGTTTCCTGGGTTATTCTGGTATCTACTTGTCAAGCTAAGAGCGCATGACACCTCCGATCTAGTGTATATCATTGCATATTGACCCAATAGCAGATGCGTACGAGACTTTCTTCATTCTCTCTTGTTCATCTTTCGTGGTAGGGCACTGAGATGAACTGAGAAGCGTTCCTCTTTGAATAGGTACCAAACCTTTCTTAGAGTTCTCCATCTTGAACCTTTTCAAGATCTTTTCAATGTATGCACTTTGATTCAAACCTATCAGTTTCTTGGATCTATCCCTGTAGATCTCAATCCCCAAAACGTATTGTTCTTCTCCAAGATCCTTAATGGAGAAGCATTTACTTAGCCAAGTTTTAACACCTTGCATTGTCTGAATATCATTCCCAAATAACAATATATCATCCACATATAGTACAAGGAATATGATAGTGCTCCCACTAGCTTTCTTGTATACACAAGCTTCATCACCATTTTTAATGAAGCCAAATTTCTTGGCCTCCTCATTAAAACGATGATTCCACATTCTAGATGCTTGTTTCAATCCATAGATTGACTTCTTTAACTTGCATACCTTTTTAGGATATTTCGGATCAACAAAACCTTCAGGCTGAACCATATAGACATCTTCCTCAAGATGTCCATTTAGGAAAGCGGTCTTGATATCCATTTGCCATATTTCATAATCATAATGAGCAGCAATGGCAATTAATATCCTAATAGACTTTAGCATTGCCACAGGCGAAAAAGTTTCATCATAGTCAACCCCTTGAGTTTGAGTGAAACCTTTTGCTACAAGTCTAGCTTTATATGTATCCAAGTTTCCATGTATGTCAGTTTTCATTTTGAAAAGCCATTTACAATCAACTAGCCTAGAGCCAGCAGGTTGTGCAACAAGTTCCCAAACTTGGTTGTCATACATGGATTGCATCTTAGCGTTCATGGCTTCCTGCCATTTATCTTTATCAATCCTTGATAAAGCATCTTGGTAGTTTGTTGGTTCATCCAAATCAACCACATAGCAACCATCCATGAGAAACTCATATCTCTGAGGAGGATTACTAATCCTACCAGATCTGCAAACGTCATGTATACTTTGATCATCCATTTGATCATTCTCAACATTTTCATGTTGAGTGCTAGTGTCAACCAATTGTGTATCATCTACTTGATCTTGAACCTCTTCAAGATCTATCTTCACTATTACCTTCCATTAGGAACTTAGTTTCAAGGAATTCAGCCTTCCGAGCAACAAATACATTCTGCTCGGAAGGATCATAGAAATAATATCCCATATCATCCTTGGGATATCCTATGAAGATACACCTCATGGATCGAGCATTCAACTTATTATAGACGTAACGCTTAGGATAAGCTTCACATCCCCATACCTTTAAGTATGATAGTGATGGAGGTTTTCCAAACCACATCTCGTAAGGAGTTCGTTCAACTTTCTTGGTTGGGGCCATATTTAGAATACAAGCCACGGAGCATAGACAATAACCCCAAAATGATAGAGGTAACGAGCTTCTAGCCATCATAGATCGAACCATATCCATTAGGGTTCGGTTCCTCCTTTCGGAAACTCCATTAAGTTGGGGTGTTCCAGGAGGAGTGAGTTGCGAGATAATCCCACAACCTTTAAGATGATCTTGGAAAGCATCGCTTAGGTATTCATCTCCTCTATCGGTATGAAGTACCTTGATTGTCTTGTGGAGTTGATTTTGTACTTCATTTTGATATTCTTTGAATGCTTCAAAAGTTTCATCCTTGTGCCTTAATAAATAGACATATCCGAAACGACTGAAGTCATCAATGAAAGTGACGAAGTATCTTTCACCTTTCCTAGTCATGGGCTTAAAAGGTCCACATACATCTGAATGTATTAATCCTAATAAGTCTTTAGCCCTTTCATAGGTCCTTTTGAAAGGTGCTTTAGTCATTTTGCCTTGCAAACAAGATTCACATACATCAAACGAGTCTAGTTCATTTGATTTCAAAAGTCCATTCTTTTGAAGTGTATGCATTCGATTCTTATTTATGTGACCAAGGCGACAATGCCATAAGTAGAAATCACTCAAATCCCTTTTGAGTTTCTTGGTGTTTACATGGAACATTGAGCTATTGTATGATGTGTCATCATGAACCAATTCATAAATACCATTCAAAGGCGAAGCCTTAAAATAGAACACATTATCTAAAGAAACATGGATATCATCATCAATAAAATTGAAATCAAAACCACATTGTCTTAAACGGGAAATAGAAATAATGTTTCGAGTCAAATCAGGAGCATACAAAACATTTTTCAAAACAAGCTCCAACCCAGTTTGTAGCTTTAAAACAAAGTCTCCTTGAGCTTCTACGTGCACCTTTGCACCATTGCTCATGAAGAGATTTGTTGTTCTCGCTGCTTGTTTACTTCTTTTGAACCCCTGCAAAGAATTGCAAATATGAGTTCCACATCCTGTGTCTAATACCCATGTATTAGAAGAAGTAATACTAAGCTTAATGTATACCATATATACATTACCTGAGGTTTGCCCTGCATCCTTCTTTTCTTTCAACTCCTTTAGGTAGACCGGGCAGTTGCGTTTCCAGTAACCCATTTCACTGCAACTAAAGCACGGATCTTCCTTGGGGTTAGCTTTACTGGCAACCTTTTGCTTCTTGTTATTATTGGTTGGGGTAACCATCTTCCCTTTTCCCTTGCCCTTGCCTTGGTAGGCTGGTCCTTTCCTCTTAGCCACCTTTGGCTTAGAAGTGTTATCATTTTTGGACCCGCCTTCATTGATCATAAGCACGGGTGAAGCCCTTTTACCCATGCTTGCTTCGGGCGTCTTAAGCATGGCATGTAATTCGCCAATGCTCTTATCCCAACCATTAATGTTATAATTTAACACGAATGTGTCAAACCTTTTTGACAATGAGTTAAGGATAACGTCCGTGGCTAATTCATTAGATACGTTGCAATTTAGACGGTTTGCTCGATCAATTAGGCTTTTCATCTTAAGGACATAAGATGAAACGGATTGGGAGTCATCCATATGACAGCATGAAGCGCTCGGACCATTTCAAAGCGCTCGACACGAGCTTGTTGAAGGAACATCTCCTTCAACTGAGTGATCATGTCATATGCTCCATGATGTTCGAAGTCCTTTTGGAGTTCGGGTATCATGGTCCCAAGCATGAGGCAAGAAACTTGCAACGAATCGGTGCAATATTTCTCCCAATATGCCATGCCTTCCGTATCATCCTCATCGGGCTGATCGAGAATGGGGTCTTCCAACACATACGCCCTATCCTCAAGTTTGAGGACAATTCTTAGATTGCGAAACCAATTCATGAAATTCGTATGGTTGAGTTTTTCCTTTTCGAGGATTGACCTCAACGATAGGTTGTTAAAGTTGATTGGTGCGTTTGGAATGTTGTTGTTATTGGCGGCCTTCTACAAAATTTAACAAAGTTGTTTAAGTATCAATTTTAATTTAACAATCAATACCCTTTAAATCTAATTGATATTTATTAAATTTTAGAATCCAACGGTAAACCAAATTTCGGTTAGGTGACCTTTATCCCGTCATTTGATTTAGCTCGGTAGTCATTATATGACAATTGCAATCCTTTTGCAACTTCTAAGTTATGGAATCATGCAATCCTTTTGCATGGCATATTTATTCCATCAACGCCTATTTGTTCCTCATGCTTCGGTGACCCTAAGTTCATGATTCCCAAATCAAGTCGTCCTACTTGTGTAAACGTGTAAATTTAACATACAAGTGGTTAGGTGACCTTTATCCCACAAGTGTGCGAAATTCACCTTAATCATATTAGTTTGCTCATAACGGTTAGGTGACCTTTATCCCATTATGAGTTCCCTAATTATTTTTAAGTGTCACACAAAAGGATGGCGTTTAACTTGTTTGCCTTGTTAATAAGGGATTTTAAGTTTTCATTAATTCTAGTTTGAGAAAACTTTTACACCATACACCAACATGCATTTAGTGTATGGTTTATTTGAAAATCCATTTTTCATGTTATGTAATAATGCCAATTCATTACAATGATATAAACCATTTTATATGTGTTTCAATAACCAATTATTATAATCCTTTTAGTGTTCTTAATAACCATTTATCAATGTCCTTTTGCCACTTTTAATTTAACCAATTAAATTGTCGTTTTGTATGACGTTAATAATGTCTAATTTAACCAATTAAATTGTCATTTTGCTTGTTGTTAACTTGTGATTTACTTGTAGAAACCAAACATACAAACACAATAAACAACCATGCATGCAAAACAAATATGTTCACAATCAAGCCAATTTGGTAGACATTTGTTTAGCCGAAAACAAATACCACCGGTTAAGGGGTTATAACACAAAGTAGGAGATTTTAAATCTCCCACTTAATCTTGCATCCAAATGCTTCTTCTTGTGTTCTTCCAAGTCTTCATATTGTATCTTCATTTTTATAAAAAATATATCCTAATACATTTTTCTCTAAAAAATGAAATACAACCTAATCTATTTTATATGCCAAATATAAAATAATTTACATAACCAAATGAATAAATATTACAATCCAATTGAATAAAATTATTACAAACCAAATGAATGAATAATAAATTAACCAAGCATTCAACCAAACACAAGGCCAAGGCTTAGATTGTGAACATTTACATACAACCAAAATATGAAGAAAAAAAAAAGGAAGCACCCAAAACCCATTTTGGGTCTCCAAAATTTCGGCCAAACTAAGAACCCACCCAAACCCAAATTTTTTTGCATTCTACTATTATGCATGTTCATAAAATGCAAAAATATAGTGGGTTTAATAGATCATATCGAAGCATATTTCAACAACTTCGGCTCTAGATACCATTGTTGGGATTTAACAAGTTCATAAAACATAATGTCATTTGAGAAACAACAAAGCGAAACCATGAAAACCCGATTTAAAACCATGTAATTACCATTTTAGAACTTGTATATCTTTAACCAATTTAAAGTTAAATCCCAAGAAGGATCAAGCTATGAAATATACTTACAAACTAAGAGTGGGTTTAGAGTTTATACCTCCTCAAGCTAGTTGAGGGTTAATTCAAAAGATGATGATGAAGATGATGAAGAATGGAGCTTCAAAATGATGAAACCTCAAGGAGAAATACCCCAAGCTTTTGCACCAACACCTAGCCTTTGGTTAGGATTTAATTACACTTGAATTTAGCTTCAAAATCAAACTTAAGAACCCTCTTATTCCTTCCAAAAGGCCACGGCAATACAGCTGCAGAATAGAGGATTTTGTGCAGTTTTTTTTTTTTTGAAGTATTTGATGTGTTTTTATTTGTACTTGCATGTGTTTTTAGTCTCCAACATCCCTTGGTACTTATGCCCCATGAGTCTTGAAGAAACCATATACATGCCTAGTCAAAGTGCATGCTCCAATGCCACTTACATGTTAGTTTTTAAAATAAGTTTTATAAAAGATAAATTTTATAAAACTTCCATTTTTATTTATATATACATTTTATTATATAAAACCAATTTATATAAAATGTAACATAAATTAATTAATTATTTAACCTATAAATAATTAAATCCATATTATATAAATTATTCCATAATTATATATATATATATATATATATATATATATATATATATATATATATATATATATATATATATATATATATATATATATATATATATATATATATATATATATATATGTACACATCAAGTAATATTTCAGAAAACCATTTTTCTTAAAGTTCAAGTGTCGCGTATTTAATCAATGATCCATTCGTTAAGATTAAATACGTATAAGGTGTCGGTAAGCTTGTTATTGGGTATGACCCAACTTGGATCATAACACATTTAGCCACATTAATTTAATATGTCTCTCGGGCATACGAAATACCTTTAGAAGCATAGAAAATATCTGGTTAATAAGGTCCACTACCGGCATATTACTCATGTCAGTATCTAACAACTTCCTGTCGTCCAAGTGTCCACTCCATAAAGATACCAAACACATCTCTATCCAAGTCACGGTCTTCAATCCAAAAAAGTCAACCTATGGGCCACCCTTACCCCAAAAGCACACAAGGGTCGCAACCAAACATACCACAACATAACCCAACAAAATAAATCTTACACTACAATCAAGATCTACCAATCTACACACACACACATATATATACACAATCATATACATATATACAACTAAACAGTACGAGGATTTTGAAGCATACCTGTATTCACATCATATTCAACATCTGCAACTGCAACCATCTGATAAGCTCTTGCGGTTGCCGTAGGTGGATTCTTTCTTTTCTGCCCAACTGGAGAACCAGAAGATCCACCTACTGATCCCGAATGCGCTCCTGGCCCCGCCCCAGAACCTGATCCTCTTACATATGGACACTGAGCTGACATATGCCCCACTTGATGACATTTCCAACATACATCCTCTTGGAACGAACACATCTGAATCCCGTGCCCCACAATACCACATCTCAAACATCTTTTGGTTGAATCTGAACAAGGACCACTATGAGATGATCTACAACTATAACACCAAGAATTCTGACTTGATGTTGTCCCACTCTATTCTAACCCACTTTTCTATTTCAACTTAACAGATTTCTTTGACCTATTGTCCGAATGACTCATCACCTGATCTTGTTGTGGTACCACATAACCTATCATTCTATTTGTTGCTGCTTTAACGTCATCTTCTACCATCATGGCTATAACAAACGCTTGCGATAGCGTCGTCGCCATCCTAACCATTGTTCTGTACTCTGGTAAAATTATATTAACAAAATGTTGAATTCTGGACTGTTCATCTGGAACCCACTGTTGCACGAACCTTAATTTATACATATACTCCTCAATCACCTCATCTATCGTCATCTGAGGTGTCATTTTTATTGCCAGAAATTCTGTCTTAATTCCATTGAGGTCATAGGATGAACAATACTGCTCACAAACTTTACTATAAAATTGGTCCCAAGTAATCATGTTCACTTGCTCTTTCGGTATACTAGAAATAACTGTATCCCACCAAACCATTGCCCTATTTTTCAACATACGACTAGCATAAATAACCTGTAATTCTGGTTCACACTAACAGGCCTCAAAAACCTTTTCTATCTCTCTTAACCAGTTAAGGGTTACCGTTGGGTTAGAATTTTCTGAGTACTCTGGTGGATTACAATTCAGAAACTGTTTGAAGGTACATTTCTTCAGTTGTTGAAATGTTGGCATCTGATAAGGACCCCACATCTGATTTTGGAACTGTTGATTAAACTGAGGTGGCATCTGATACTGTTGAGGAAACAGATACTGAGGTGGTAACCATTGCTGTTGTTGGAAAGCACTTCCAGTTTGCTGATATGTATTTGACTACATCGGATACCCACTAAACATCTGATTCGGTACACTTCCACTTGGATTCACTGTTTCCCGACTTTGTTCTAATTCTCTTATTCGATCAGTTACTTCCTTTAACCGACTTTCCAAATCTAAAATTTGTTCCTGCGGATCCTCTTCGGACACAGACTCGTCTTCATCTGGGGCTCTAAATGTTCCGGGGGCTGACGGACCAATTACGTTTCCTGTATTATCTGCCATATTTGCACTACCACAACATCTCACACAAACGCTTAGTGGAAAATATGTTAGTACCTATCAACTAACGCATGTAATCCCTACATTCACTTAACCTGTCCCCTCAGATATATTTGACACAACACAAGGTTTAGGAACATGACATTCAATATAATGTACATGCGGCCAAACCTGTGACGACCCGAAAATTTCCGATCAAATTTAAACTTAATCTTTATATAATTCCGACACGATAAGCAAAGTCTGTAATGTTGAGTCTCGAAAATTTTGGAAACTATGTTCATATATTCAAATTACCCTTTGACTATTACCGACGATTCACGAACAACTATTTGTAAATAGGTATGTATATATATTTAAATAAACATATATATGATTTAAAATATAATTTATGATGTAATTGTAGAAAATTAATTATGTAAAAATAATAATTATTATTTAAAACATATCTATATACAAATTAAGTATATTAAAAATAAATATTAAATAATAATAATACTCATTGATGTTCCGATTAATATTAAGCAAGTTAAATTCAAACTGATATTATTTTAAAATAAAGGGTGATCCGAAAATGAGTTCTATAAATTTTAGGCTTATTAAAGATATATTTAGGAGCCATTTGTTGAATTTTAAAACTTTTCATATTTTACTTGGGGTTGGGAGTGAATAATTAATGTATTTTTTATTTAATAGTTAATGACTAAATTTTATACCATAATGACCAAAATAAATAAATATAGTTAATTTAAAAATATGAGATTTTTCTGAACACTTTTATCCGCCACTTAATTAATCAACGGGGCACGATATAACACCCCGTGAAGAGTGTCAGTAGAAGAGTCCAAATGTTTATGCTGCTAATAATTCTTTTAATATTTTATATTGGCACATTGAATTACTTGTTAGATACTATGGATTCACTTGTATTACTATTACATTTGATATTACACTGATATATACATATATCATACATATCTTTATGCATATTACATATGAACCGAGCACCTCCTCACCCAAATTATCACCATTCCATTATTTCAGTTCTTTCTGTTTCTGATGAATTTGTCGAGCACCAACTCATCGTACCATCTTCCTCAACCATACACCATAACCCGTCTCTTCCTCTCTCTTCTCTCTTTCTTAAAATGTATCATGAAAACCACCACCGGTGACCACTCACCACCTTGAACCTTCTAATCATCCACCACTATAACCAATGAAAACCACCTCAAGAATCCAACACGAACTTACTTGATTTAGTTACTATCGATTGAATTGATGTTGAGGAACAAACACCCAACACCAAACCATATAACCATTAACAAACACACCTACCTTACGCCACCATAGCCATCGCTGAAACCATTAAACCACCATCGATCCAATATCATCAAACGATACTGTGTTGCTTCCATTTTCTGGGTTCTATTCCAATCACAAACAACCACCTCCTTCTCTCATCTCTCTCTCTTTCCCTCTCTTCTCCAAAAATCTCCACGACCCTCAAATTTTTCTGTGTTGATATATTTCTGTTAACCTGTTCGAATTAAAGAGAAGAAGAAGCTGCAAAAACTGCAGTCGCTATACCACCTGAGTTGCTCCAGCCGTCACTAGAACCACACCCACATGTGATAAGTAGAAGATGATGGGAAGAAGAGAATATGGCTGGCTATGAAAACCCTCTTTCTGTTTAAATCATAAGTACCACCGACGTTTTTTTTTTTTTTTTGGTTGTGGCAGACAACCCACTTGATTAGGTGTATATTACCACCTATTAGAATTTAAAAGGGACAAGTGGTAGACAAAAGGAATTCTTTTAAAAGAGGTGGTACACGTTCATCACTAACACGTCCTTTGCTTATTCATTCGGGCTTAAAGTAAATTCAAACAGCCCGCTTTTCTTTTGGGCTAGCTAATTACTAATAGACTTGATTTCTCTTCTGATGGGCTGTTATTGGGCCAACTGAAACCCATATCTGATTGTGTTGCTGCTATATACCCTGTCTATTGAAGCATTTATATTGCAAGCCAAAAATTTATGTTCCTTTTAGGTTGAAATGATTACATGATGATGATGATGGGGGTACTAGGTGAAGATAATAATACATGATATGATAATTAGAAGATGATGGAAATGGTTAACGATAAACGATGATGATAGTGAATAGAATTAAGATGATGATGGTAGTTATAAACAAAAATGATAGATGATGTGATGATGACGGAGATAAAATGATGATGTTAGGAAGAAGATGATTATGTGATTTTGGAAGCGATGATGATGATACGTATGTGTCATTGGGTATTGATTTGAACACTGATCGATTGCTGGGTTGGGAAGAAGATGAATACGATAAACAGAAAATTGGGTTTAATATAATAAGTATCCAAAATAAAACAGAAAAACTGAGTTAGCGTGATGGTTAAGGGTGTTTCAATTGAGCGGGAGGTAGTTCGAGCCCAGCTTTGGGCATTTTTTTTACCAAGCTTATTTAAAGGTAGTATTATTATTATTATTATTATTATTATTATTATTATTATTATTATTATTATTATTATTATTATTATTATTATTATTATTGTTATTGTTATTATTATTATTATTATTATTATTATTATTATTATTATTATTATTGTTATTGTTATTGATAATATTAATTAGTATTGTTAAAAATTATTAATTACTAATATTATTATCATTACTTAGTATTATTGTTAATATTATTACTAATATTACATAAGTATTATTATTATTATTATAAGTTATGATCATTATTATTATTATTATTATTATTATATTATTATTATTATTATTATTATTATTATTATTATTATTATTATTATTATTATTATTATTATTATTATTATTATTATTATTATCATTATTATGAACATAATACAAATTATCAATATAAATATTATTATTAGTATCATTTTATAAATTGTTAGTATTATTATTGTTATTATCAACAAAAGTAATTGTAATAAGAATCATTACTGACGTTATCGTTATTTTCATTAATATTAGTATTAGTATCACTTTTGTAACTACTAGTATATTTATTTTTATTATTATTAAATAAAAGTGTCATTATTAACAAAATCATTATTATTATTAATAATATCATTTTTTTTATAAAGTTATCATTATTATTATTAGTAAATCATTAATATCAAAACTATCATTTTTAAACAAATAAATATTTTTGTACATAAAACATACTTAATACATATACTACAATTATATTAATATTCCATATAACTATATATAAATCATATTAACATTACTTATATAAAAACTTACCTACAACAAATTAGATATTTTTTTATAATCCTAAATATATATAGATATCAGTATAACTATATTAATCACTTTAAATACATATACAAGATAAATACATATACATAAAATATATGATTTAAGATATAACATAAAGTATATGTTTTTTTTAAATAAAATCTAGTATAAATCTTATATAACTATAAAATATATATAAATAATATACAGTAATAAATAAAATTATGATATTACCATCATATGTTTTAATAGAAATGCAATTAATATATGTTCGTGAATCCGAGGCCAAACCACACTTGTTCAATATCGTCATATGTATTTTTACTACAAAATACAATACAGTGAGTTCATTTGATTCCCTTTTACTCTTTACATTTTTGGGACTGAGAATACATGCGCTGTTTTTATAACTGCTTTATTAAATGCTTTTGAAATCTATATTTTTGAACTGCGAATATATGAGATGCTTTTATAAATGTTTGACGAGATAGACACAAGCAAAACATTCCTCGAATGAATTATTATGCAGACAGAAGTTCTGTGGATTATTATTGAATTATGTGGACATGATAATTGCCACCAATTGATGTGAATATTTTTCCCCTGATTATTATTGCTTGGTAACCTAAGAATTAGAATCGGGTATGGCCCTAATTCACGTGAATCCTAAAGGTAGCTACCGGGTTTAACACCCCCACCCAGAATGTTCACTAGACGGAAGGGCTAGTGGGCGTGCTGTTTAGTGCTTCGAAGTTTATATGATTATTATACAGACGAGATGTTCTGTTTTGGGGATATTATTTATGCGCATTATATGTTAAGATTGGTTAGCAAGCCAAGCTATGAAAGCAATGAAAAGTGAATGTTATGTATCGAGAGAATGATTTTATACACAGGTTATGTGTATGTTATTTTTGTGCACGAGATATGTGTACGGTTACTAAGATTTATAAAAGATGATTTCGTACACGAGAAAGGTGTACTGTATTTAAAAGATATCGCATGTACATTATAGGTGGGTATAGGATTCGGGCCCATTTGTACCATGCAGGATTTAAATCTTGTGGTCTATTAAAATGATGAATTTTATTGTTTTATGATAAACCTATGAACTCACCAACCTTTTGGTTGACACTTGAAAGCATGTTTATTCTCAGGTATGAAAGAAATCTTCCCCTGTGCATTTGCTCATATTAGAGATATTACTTGGAGTCATTCATGACATATTTCAAAAGACGTTGCATTCAAGTCGTTGAGTTCATCAAGATTATTATTAAGGCAATTATAGTTGGATATATTATGAAATGGTATGCATGCCTGTCAACTTTCGATGTAATGAAAGTTTGTCTTTTAAAAACGAATGCAATGTTTGTAAAATGTATCATTTAGCGGTCAAATACCTCGCGATGTAATCATATGTTATTGTATTCATCCTTATGGATTAGGACGGGTCGTCTCAAAACCTATGCTCTGATATCAAGTTTTAACACCCTGTTTTTTTTTAAATCACAGTGGAAGACTTAATTTGCATAATTAACCTTAGTTAATTACAAACATAATTATCACAAATCATTAGTTAATTACTTAATTACAAACCACCGGTGTTACGTTAAACGACTAGTTACATATTTACAAAGGTTAAGACATCAGAGTTCGTCTTCTCAAACATATCGTCAGCCCGACTTTCGTCCCTACCAGTACTAAGATTTAAAACCTACAAGGGAGGAGGTGAGGGGTTAGCACAAGGCTAAGTGAATGGAACTATCAAAAGGTCTAGCATACAGTACCAACTTGTACTCCTATATCAACAATATTATGCAACTACATACAACGACTAGCAACTGGCAACTATGCTGCAACTAGAGGATCGACGGCTTGTACGGGCACATGACCACTAGCTTATCATACTAGAGTCTACTGATAGTCTTTACTACTGAATCCCCAGTATAGTCATCCACACGCAGGTGATGCATCGTTCAGCACTATACTCAACAAACAGTAGCCAACTAGACCCAACCACAACTAGGTTGATCTCTCTGAGCAGAACCTAACAGATCAAGGTTCCAACAACAACTACTTGTGCACATACATTCCAATCAACTACTACTATAGGCAACTAATACTACTAAAAGCATGGCAACCCAAAATACGAACAACTGTACAACATAATTACTAAACATGGTAATTAACAACAATATAAATATAGTAGCGCAACTTGCTACTCTATACTACACCAAGTGATAATCCCACTCACTGATTACTAGTAACAGAATGCACTCAGAATTCTAATCTTACTGAGCCTTCTCTTCGTCCTTATCACCTGAGAATAGACATAACACAGTCAGTAATCATGTCTTGATAACAACCCGACAACAAGACAACAATACCAATATCAACACTTAATCACTTTACAAATGGTCTGCCAACTGTACGAGTAACACCATCACATGCACGTTTGATAACACTCAACCGTACGGTTGACAACTCACTCGTACGTTTGGTCTATGGCCAAACATCCTACAGTGACTCACCTTATGCGTACGGTTCACCACACGAGTGACCAATGACTCGCACGAGTCACATCTCAACTGTACGTATCATCACAATCAAAACATAAGTTCCCATCACCACTCACTCGCACGGTTCACCACACGGTTGACTACCTTAACCGTACGAGTGAATGCTCACTCGTGCGAGTGCTGAAGAACAGTAGCAACAACTATTTAGACAGTTTTCAACCTAAAGTACACAACATAAAACATAAGTACATACTCTAAATCAACACATACAATCATGTATTCACTATATGATAAGTCTTCATCATAATTTCAATCCATAACGACACTCAAATGCGTGCAAAACAAGACATACACTCTAAAATCCCTTTTTCTGATCATTATAAATTTTCATCTAGCTTTTTAAAAGTTTACCATTGAAAATTACTCTTCAATACGATTCCAACGATATTTGATTCATCAAAAACGGAGTTACGGTTTGAAAGTTACGCCCTTTTTAATTTTACCAAAAGCTGACCAGTGCTCAACCGCGTGGTCGAGCCCTCAAAAGTGTGCTCAACCGCGTGGTTGAGCTGTCAAAAGTGTGGGTGCTGATGAACAGCTCCAGCTCACTGTTTTCGCATATTTTGACCCCAAAACATGATTTTTGCTCAATCTGATCATGAAACTTACTTACAAACATCATATAACAACTATATAACATATTTCTAACATCAATTAACACTTACAAACACAATTCATCAATATTCAAGCATCAAAGTGTATAAAACCCATTTAACTTTAAAACCCCATTTCTTAATAACTAAAGCAAGAATTCAAGCACACAAACCTGGATTGATGATCAAAAGGATGAATGAAATCAGATTCTAAAGCTTCTAAATCCAATTCAAGTCTTGAATCAATTAGGGTTTCAAGGTGAAAGAGTTTAGGTACGGTGTGTATATTTTCTCAATTATGAAAATGATCAAGAAGTGTCCAGAACATACATATAAATGGGTTATAAACCCATACCTCATAACACACGGGTATTTATCAGTTATCTCATATCTTTCGTACATCCTTAGGTCATCCTAACAGAGTCCAATTTAAACAAACGAACCATTTATGTGACCCTTGTCACAAACTGGTCTTAACCAAATACACAATTAATTAAAAACATACAACTATTAAAATTACTTTTAATAACACTTAAGGGAAAAATAGTCTATTTTAACTAGGCCCAAAATGCGGGTGTTACAAATCTACCCTCCTTAAAAGAGATTCCGTCCTCGGAATCGGGTCAACTATGGTCAACAAAACCCAAAATTGTTACTCGAATCGCTAAAATACACGGTCAACTTTATTGATCTTATCCTTGATACCGACATTATCCACCACAATTGCATAGGAAAACGAGATTCTTGACGTCAATAGACTTTCGATACAAAATAATTTGTCATAATCTTCATCGATCAAAGTCCGTTAATCCACTTAAGCCCACAAATTACACGATCAAGTCAAATAATCAGAGTCAAATTCATGTTTCTACGCCATTCTGTTTCTTAAATTTCACGATCTATCATCTAATTCAACTCTTTATACAATCCACTTTTCACAATTATCCCAAGCTTAGGCAATTGAATTAGCCATCATGCTAAAATCTATACATATGTCTACGAAATTGTCTCTTAAGTTAACAGAACTTCACAGGTTATTCGTCTCATGTCCAGTCACATGACAATCCAATATAACACAGGCCACCTAATTTTCCTTCAGCTTCCCAGAAATTCCGTATGATTTATCACAATATACTTCTGTTGGCCAGACACAAGCATATTATCCTAAATCATACCTTCATTCTAAGTTGCTCGAAACGAAAAAATTCTACTTGTCTCATTCACTAACTTATGTCCAATCAATCTCCTCAAACGCTTCGGCAATAACTAAGCTATTTTTTAATTAATCAATCACACCATCTATCCAATCATAGTTATTTAAACATTGTCCATAAAATGTTCAAATATAATCTACCAATATTACCACACATTCAAGAAGCATAGGAAATATCTGATCAATAAGGTCCACTACCGGCATATTACTCATGTAGGCAGTAAGTAAAGAATTTGTGACTTGCTGGTTTGCCCTACATGTTGTAGAATCAGCACACCAACAAAGTTGTCTTTTATTTTAAAGTTCAAGCATACACAGCTCAGAGATGAGATAGTTAAAACGTTTCTCATCTAAGGGCTTTGTGAATAGATCTGCTAACTGCTGGATAAAATGTAGCTCCACATCTCCTTTTTGAACATGATCCCTTATGAAATGATAACGAACGTCAATGTGCTTTGTTTTAGAATGCATCACATGATTGTTGGTAATAGCAATTGCACTTGTGTTGTCACAGTAGATTGGAGTTTTTGTAACTAGAACATCATAGTCCTTCAGCTGGCTTTGCATCCATAGTACTTGAGCAGTACAACTACCAGCAGAAACATATTCTGCCTCAGCAGTAGATGTGGACACAATATTTTGCTTTGTGCTCGTCCAGCTGACTAGCCTACCACCCAATAACTGGCAACCACCAGTAGTACTTTTTCTGTCTATCTTATACCCTGCAAAGTCAGCATCTGAATACCTAATTAGCTCAAAATCCTGGTCTTTGGGATACCAAAGACCACATTTAGCAGTACCTTTCAGATACTTGAATATCCTTTTTACTGCTAGCAAATGTGACTCTTTAGGATCAGCTTGATATCTGGCACAGAGACATGTGACAAACATAATATCTGGTCTGCTGGCTGTGAGATAAAGTAGGGATCCAATCATACCTCTATATTCAGTGATATTGACTGGTTCACCATTGGAATCAGCATCTATTTTGATGGATGCTGCCATTGGAGTCCTTATGTCTTTTAAACAGGTCAGACCAAATTTCTTTAACATATCTTTGATATATTTATCTTGACTTATAAAAATACAATCATCAAGTTGTTTAATCTGCAACCCAAAAAAGTATTGCAGATCTCTTTGTAAACTTATTTCATATGTCTTTGACATAAGTTTTGAAAATTCTTGACAAAATGTTTCATTTTTAGAACCATAAATAATATCATCCACAAATATTTGTACCAGCAAGAGATCACCATCTATCTCCTTTGAGAACAAAGTGATATCAATTGTTCCAACTTTAAAGCCTAAACCAGTGAGATACACATGAAGTATCTCATACCATGCTCTTGGAGCCTGTTTAAGGCCATAGAGAGCTTTGTCTAACTTGTAGACATGGTCTGGATATTTACTGCTTACAAAACCAGGTGGCTGCTTGACAAAGACTTCTTCTTGCAGCTTTCCATTTAGAAATGCATATTTAACATCCATCTAGAATACCCTAAAATTCATCTTAGCAGCATATGCCAAGAATAATCTGATAGCTTCCATCCTAGCCACTGGTGCATATGTTTCTCCACAGTCTAACCCTTCTTCCTGTCTAAACCCTTGAGCTACCAATATAGCTTTGTTTCTTATCACAATCCCATCTTCATCCATCTTATTCTTAAACACCCACTTGGTACCAATGATTTTCTTCGCTTTATCTTCTGGTTCAGGTACTAATCTTGATACTTTGTTCCTATCAAACTGAGTAAGTTCATCTTGCATTGCTCCTACCCAGCTAGGATCTTTAAGTGTTTCTTCACGAGATGTAGGTTCAATGGTAGATACAAAATTCACATGCATACAAAAATTGCTTGTTACATGTCTTCTTGTTTTAACACCACTAGCCAGATTACCAATAACTTGTTCAATTGGGTGCTCCTTTGTCCATCTAGAGTTATGAACAGGTGAGCTTGTCTTGGAACACACATCATCTTGATCATCAGCTGGTTCAGAAGTATGAACAGCATTGGGAGATAGCTGTTCATTATGAGTGTAACAAGTACCAGCTTGTGATCCTTTAGAACCAGTAGACCTATGCTCAAGTTGTAAAACTTCAGTAGAGCTAGTAGGTCCACTTGGTTTAGACACAGATGGAACAGATCGTTCCATCTCATCATCAGAGAACTCAGCAACATGGATTGGTGAGGGATTTGCTGCTGGTTCTTCTTCATCAACTAGAGCTTACTGAGTAGGCTCTTCAAACAGTAACTCCTCATCTTTTTGACCAGAAGATGAAGTAGGGGCAGTTTCATCAGATGTAACATTAATGGATTCTTCAAAACAATCCCATCTTTTATTGAAAACCCTATATGCCTTTGACATGTTGGAATATCTGAGAAATATACCTTCATCAGCTTTAGCATCAAACTTGCCAAGCTGGTCCCTATTGTTCAGTATGAAACAGGGAGTACCAAATACATGAAGAAACGAAATGGAGGGTCTTCTTCCTTTGAGAACTTCATAAGCAGTTTTCTGATGTCTTTTCACTATTAAAGATCTATTCTGGGTAAAACAAGTAGTGTTCACAGCTTCTGCCTAGTATGAATTTTTCAACCCAGACTCAGCCAACATAGATCTTGCTGCTTCAATGAGAGTTTTGTTTCTTCTTTCTGCAACACCATTCTGTTGAGGTGTTCTCATAGCAGAAAAATTCTGTGAAATACCTTTTTCAGCACAAAATTCTTCCAATATAGCGTTTCTGAATTCTGTACCATGATCACTTCATAGTCGTTTCACCAGTTGCCCATTCAGTAGTTCCATTCTTTTGATAAAATTGATAATTTCATCAGCAGCTTCACTCTTTTGCTTCAAAAAGAATACCCAAGTGTATCTGGAATATTCATCAACAATCACCAGAATATACTTCTTCCCACTACAGCTGGCTATATTAACAGGACCAAAAAGTTCCATATGAAGTAGGTGAAATGGTTTCTCAACAGATGAAATCTGCTTTGACTTGAATGAGGCATGGTGGTGCTTCCCTTTTTCACAACCAGAACACAATCTGTCCTTCACATAAGACATTGTGGGTTGGCCAGACACCAAACTTTTACTAGATAATTTGTGAATATCTTTAAACTTGAGATGTGAAAGTCTCTTGTGCCATAACCACTTGAGGTTGTCTGCTGCCTTTGAATAAAAATAAGTATCAGTTGTTGTGACTGCTGTGTTCATGTCAATTTGATATATGTTCTCATGTCTTTTAGCTGTCAACAGTGGCTTCCCTGTCTTATCAAAAATAGTGCCAATATTCCTTCTGAATTGGACTATCTTACTTTTCCTTGTCAGTTAGCTTATGCTGAGTAAGTTGTGTTTAAGCCCAACGACATATGCTACATTTGAAAATGTAACATTCCCATTTGTTAAAGTACCAAAACCCTTCGTATAACCCAACAAATTATCTCCATATGAAATAACTGGACCATCCTTTTCTTGATAGTCCATCAGCAGGGACTTACATCTGGTCATATGTCTCGAACATCCACTATCGAGATACCAGATTTGCTTGTTTTGAATGCCCTGCACAGTAGCAAAGAGATTAGTTCTTTTTGAGAACCCATCCAAATATGGGTTCTGGAAGAGTCATCTTTGATGCTTTCTTCTGCTGCTTGGTTGGTTTGAGGGGTAGTAGCATTGGGGTTCATAACATGGGCACATTGATGGGATAAGTGAGCCTTGATGCCACATTGGTAGCATTTTCTCACTTTTGGTCTCGGTAGCTAGTTTGCAGCAGAAGTACTAGGTGACTGGTTCTGCTGCTGGCTTTGGGTGACTACCAGTAGCAGCTGGTCGAGCTTCACAGTTAGTAGCTCAACAATAGAGGCCTCAGTACTCGACTCTACAAATTTAGCTTTTCCCTTATGAGCAGCTTTTGGCTTGGAACCAGTACCATTAACGCGATTTACTGCTTTGCCTTGGGATTTTGACTTACCAATGTGGGAAGTTACTAGTTTGTCTACAGCTGCTGGTTGACCAGCAGAAGTCACTTTAGACTTCCCAGCATCATGATTTATTGGTTTGTCTGTAGTTACTGGTTGGCCAGTATGACATTCAGCAATAGGCTCAGCAGTCGAACAACTAGAAGATTTAACTAACTTTAGATTTCTCTTGTTATTCTCAGTTATTTCCTTCTTGATTTGTCTTTCTTTGGGAGTCATATAGTAAATGCTTGATGGATCAGTAGTTTCATCAATTGAAGTACTGGTTTCCTTAGCTTTTACTTCACTCTCCAAGATTTCTTTCATGGACGGTGGTGGGGTCTCTGTAGATCTGACAAAATTATTTGTTAAGACCTTTTTACCCTTAGCTATCTTAGCAAAGGTATTTGGCAAGATAGCTTCAGGATCAGTTTCAAGAATGGGGTCAATAAAAGTAACTTCTGCAAGAGCAGCAGCAGCAGCATAATCACCAGCAAAGAAGGCTTCAACTTGGGCAGGCACCTGCTCATTTACACATTTAGCTGTGCGCTGAACAGATGCACACCATGAAGAAACAACCTTCTTGAGGTCGTTTAGCTGGTTCTTAACATCTGCTGCCTCAACGTGAAGAGACTTTAAAGCAAAATTTTGTTTTTCAAGTTTTGAAATTTCATCCTTCAAGATTTTAATTTCGTCAGTTTTGCCTTTAAGTTTTTCATTTAAAGATTTGTTATCATTTTTCAAAACTTCTTCACGTTTACTGCCTCTACATAGATCAACTCTTAAGTAGTCAAACATTTCAGCTTTTTCATCATCAGTATAAGTTCGAAAATTATCAACCTTATACAGCATTTCAGATTTCCATTGAGGTGAGTCCTTTTTCAGTTCAGCTTCCCTCATATCAGTCACAAATGTACTACCATTATCATCCTCATCAGACTCCTCGACCTCCTTGGCCATCAAACACAACTTTTTACCAGAAACATAACTAGTATCATTATCATCAGTATCACTTTCAGAGGATGAAGAAGAGCTGGTTTCATCTTAGTCATGATGCTCAGCAACTAGAACCTTTTCTGGCTTCTTTTCCTTCTTATCAGTCTTGGCACTTTCCTTCATCTGAGCCTTCATAGCTTTGTACTTGTTCTTGTACTTATCAGCTTTTGAGAAGGAGTTAGCATATGAAATTGAAGGTTTTCTGGACATACATTCAGCAGCAAAATGTCCAACCTTTCCACAATTGTAACACTCAGATTTAGGAGCTTTGACTGACTTGCTACCATACCTAGCACTCGGCTTCTTACTCCCTTTGTATGATTTGCTGGTTCTATTACGAATGAACCTTTTGAACTGCCTAGCCAGCAAAGCCATACTTTCAACAAACCCTTCTACATCATCTTCATCATCATTGCTTTCTTCAGACCCAGTACCACTCTCCACATCATCTTCAGCTGACTTTTTTTCTACTATAAACTTTTGAACCAGTAAAGGTTTTTGAGCTTTCTTTTTAGCAGCAGCAATAAGAACAGTATCATCTGTTTTAGATTTTGAAGTGATGGGAGCAGACTTAAAGTTTTCCTTCAAGTTTAGTTCAAGTTTAGCTTCTGCCTTCTCATGGTTCCAAAGTGTACCATAAAGAGAAGACATGCTAAAGTTCTTTAAAGTCTGGATGGTTCTTAGAGGGTCAGTAACAGGTTTCCATTTAGCAGGCAGTGAGTCAATGAATTTGTTTACTTGTTTAAAATTAGTATATGTGATTTTTAAAGTAAGCATGTCAACAACTAAGGAGTTAAACCTAATGAATATTTACTTAAGGGTCTCACTCTTATAGGCAAAGAACATTTCATATTCTCTTTTCAAGGCAATAATCTTGTTCTGCCTAACCTCATCCAAGCCCTCATAAGTAACATCTAGATAGTCTAACATAACCTTAGCATTCAGCTTTCCCTTAATTAGTTTGAACAAGTGGTTAGGTAATGTTATAGCTAACAGGGTTCTGATCTTAGGGTCAAGTCCAACATGACGTTTATCCTCAGCATCCCATTTTGCTGGAGTGAGGATAACTTCTCTGCCAGGAATGGCAGGAGTGTTAGCTGTAGCTGGAACACTACCAATAGTCTCAGTTGGGATAAATGGACAATCTGTGGCAATACCAGGCATGAGTGGGTCAATAGACTCAAGGTGAAGCATGAACCTTGCTTTCCAGATTTCATACTCATCTTCATCAAATTTGGGTGGTCTATTGGATGAGTCATTTTCAAGGTAAGCTGTAATTGAATATGCAGCGATGAGAAAATTCAGATCCAAGATATTAAATTATCAAGACTGAAGCTCTGATACCAGTTGTTGGTCCCTTGATAGAAAACAGGAGTATTGTAGAGGGGGGTGAATACAATTCTTCTTTATTAACTTAAACAGTTTAAACAAATTAGTATTCAGGCAAGTAAATTAAATAGAGTCAAAGGTTATTTTCAATGGTTTATTCTTTATTGATTGAATCACAAAGAATTACAACTATCCTTGACAGAATGATAGTTGGTTGATACATATTTACCTAAGTATAGCTATTGAGGATATTTTAAACTATTACACGTTAGGACTCTAAATAAATAAAACCCACACCACTAGTTGTTACAATAGTGGATACACCAATAGTAGTCCTATTAACCGTGTAATTGATCTATTGTCCACTAGTACATAGGATGTCTGTACTTGTGGGGACAACTGCATCAGAGAGCGTGCTCTCCTCTTTCCTCTTTGGTAGTTATTTGCAGGAACACCACAATTCGGTTTGGCACCACTATTTATTTAAACAAATAGAATGTTGTGTTTCCTAGGCGTTGACAAAGTATAACACATGTCTGCACATGCGTAAAACTTCTGCATTCTCACATGGTCTTGTAAGGTGACTTGTCAGCCGCCGACGTGTGTCCTTTTCTGTTCAACTTTGTCTTTGACTTCTGTTGAATAGTACAGTTGATGTAGACCACTCAGAAAACTACTATGCTTGTAATGGAGCATAGTTGTCTTGTGTAGTAAGCTGCATTCTAGCTATGCTGGTTCTTCATTGCTGAGTCACTTGATATTCGTGAATTGCTGGGTACACATCATGTGCTAATTAAAGAATACTGTCTACCTTGTGCTAGTAGACTAGGCAGCAAACTAAACACTCGACACAGCAATATCTGCTGTCTATACATAAACAAACGTGTGCTAGCTGCACATTACATTTTAGTGGAAATAAATTTTGTTTTGTCATAATTAAATCCTTAATTATTTTGGAGACTCAACAATTCTTGATAGAAAGTTAATGGGCGAAAATTTATTTTAGGCAATTTCAGATGGTAGTGCTTCTAGTTTCGGAATTGTTCTTGCCTGGATACTAAGGTTAGTTCAAATGCCCGAATTAAGTGTCTGTTTTCACGATGAGGGTAACTTTGGAACAAGGCACGACAATATGATTTTCATGAATATCAATACGTTGCACCAACTATAGATTCGAATTTGCACATAAAAGTTCAGAAGATATTCAGCCAAAATACTAAAATGGACAATAATAAAAGAACTATACTATGTCATTTGAAGGAATTTATCGGGTACAATTCACACATTGCTTCCATTGCCAAACCAAAACTTGCCAGAACTAGAGAGATTTGTAAAGATATGCGAATGATCAATCGAGCCTCGTGTTTAGAGGCTTTAAAAGCCCAACCCAAACAGAGATCTTTATGAATCGATCCGCAAGCTCCAAGTTAAACTGCAAAGGAAAACCAGACTACATTCAGAAACCAATCCCTATATCTGGGCTCGAAAAGTTGCACCAACTATAGTTTGGAATTTGCCCATAAGAGTTCAGAGATTCAGCCAAAACACTAAAATAGACAATAATAAAAGAACTATACTGATATCATTTGAAGAAATTTATCACGGAACAATTGACACATTGCTTCCAGTGCTAACCAAAACTTCCCAAACCTAATTGTCACTCGAGAGATTTGCAAAGATATGCGAATGATTCAATCGAGATTTGATAGTCAAACACCATGTCTCACATGTAAGTTAAAGAGTCTCTTAGTACTCTAAAACCAATTAGAAGTAGATGGAGGTTCTCCTAGACTTATATGCATACATTTATTTGTTCCCATACCCAATGTAGGACTTTGGTTTGCACACCAACATATTGGACTCGAGAACCAAAGCTCGCTAATCCACATAAAAATTGGTCAAATGTTTGACTTTTACTTTCAATATACAGTCACAAAGCGATCACAAATGTACTATGTTTGCTGCGGTTTTATTTATGTCATCTTTGCATGTTTATGTGGTGGTGACTATAATTAACGACACTTGGAACATATGAAATACCTAATTCATAGAGAAAATGCAAGATAAAGTCACCAAAAAGGGTATAAGAAATAAAGAAGTAAATTCCAAGAAGAAAACAAAACAACGTACATGCAACTACAAAAACCAAAACAACTCCAAAAACAGAAATATTTAGCAGAAGTACAAAGTGACCGGATAATCACATCAGCCCACCCAAGAAAATCTGATTTTCGAGCATTTAATTAAGATCTGTCACAATTTGGGCTTTTGGGCTTTTGCATAGAGGTTCACCATGCACGACTTCAAGTAGCTTGCAAAGTAGGTTGTCACCTCGAGATTAGTCTGCTCGCAAAGCGAGTCGGAAACTCGGGCCTTGTAAACACAAATGATTTTCGTATATTATCGAATCTTTCTCAATCTTAAACAATCTACAAGACCGTATATTTGTATATACAAAGAGACTAATATAGAACCTTCTAACACTAAAGACATAATTAATATATTTTAATACATATTTAATTCTAACACTCCCCTCAAGTTGGAGCATAGATATTGATTCAACTTTTCACCAAACCTAATGATATGAGCAACCAAATTCGTCTCATCAGGGACAAAGAAAGAACTAAACTTGCTTCACCAGAAACATCCAAACTCGTCTCAATATGGACAACCAAAATTGCCTAACAAGCCTCATCTCGCTAGGGATGACAAACAACAAAACTAGCTTCACATGGAACATTCAAACTCATATAGCAAGGGATGAACAACTAACCACACTTGCCTCGTTAGGGGCAACCAAACTCATCTCACTAGGATGACTAAACGACCAAATTCATCTCACCAGGGACGACGAACTTAGAAACTTGTCTTGCCTCACTAGGTGCTCCAAATCTGCCTCACAAGGGGCATCCTCGACATACAAGGGTCGATTTCTTCCAAATATATCTATAACTTCCAAAGATCTTATGTTGATTACTCAACAAACCTGAAAACTCAGCAAATCATTTTTCTTAATTAACCAGAAGCAGAGTACAACACTGATAAACCCAAGAGTACAACACTAATTAACCCAAGTCACAAATCGAACTAGAAAATTTAATGTTTCAGAATCGACTAACACACACCGGAGTTTGATCGGAATTTTAATACGATTTCACTGAAAAAGAACGGCGGGAGACGGCAAAACACGCAGCCTCACGCGCCAGCGCGTGGGCTTTGGGCGGCGGAGCTTGGTAGTGCGTGAAGTTGCAGCGGTGGTCGAAAACGAGTGCGATTTTAAGGCTTTGTAATTCAAGGTTGTCTGAATCGATTGGTGGAGGTGGTGAAATTCAAAAAATCACTCTTTGGGATAGGGATGGCAAAAAGACCAGTAGTACCAGATGGGGAAACGGGAAACCCGATACTTTTAGGCCGGGTTCGGGGTCGGATATACAGGTCTAGGGCTATGTATGGGGACAGTTTTATGTTTTTTTGCGGGTTCGGGTCCGAGGACGGGTTTAGATACAAACCCGTATACCCGACTCTATGGGGATTTCAAATTAAATAAAAATAAAATTTAATAATAATAATAATATAAGCTAGTTGTGTTGTATGTTTTTAATAATTTTTGAAAAGCAAATGTAGATTGTATTGCTATATGAATATGGATTACCTTCATGGTTTGTTATGTCATGCAGTACTCGAGACCAAACTACAAATGAACTTATGCACCCAAATATACACCCAATACATACACCTAATACAGTTTACATTTAGACTAGTGGGTATGAAAACAATGATAATTACAATTTACACAACATTGACCAATTCCAACTCTTCTTTTTAAATTCCGTCGAAGAATCTTGGTTCCACAAGCCTCTTGGCCATTCCAATTGTTCGCTATTTATATTATAGTAAATAACCAGGAATCCCCGTTTACCCGTGGAAAAATCCAAAACCCGACAATAAGTAAGTTAATGGGGACCCAACAGGTATGGATCCAGGTTTGCGACAAGGTTTCTTAATCGGGTTCGGGTTTGGGATTACCTATACCCGGCCCAAACCCGACTCAATTTCATCCATACTCTAGGGTGATTTATAGTAGCAGCGACGGTGGATGGTTATTTTACTCACTGGGTACAATAACTAAACCCTCAAACCCTAACACGCTTTGATACCATGTGGAGAAAGATAAACAGAAATGATTTTCTTAATCTTTCTCAATCTTAAACAATGTACAAGACCATATATTTATAGATGCAAAGAGACTAATCTAAAACCTTCTAACACTAAATACATAATTAATATATTTTATTGCATATTTAATTCTAACATGCCTGAAAGGGAACAAAAAAAAAAGAGTTGATTTATTTTTGAATGATTTCCTATTAACCAGCGACTATTAACCGAATTGGCCAAGTCAGGACGGACTACTTCAAAATTTGGCTAAGTCGGTACTTTAAGTTCCATACTGGTGGGGATTAGTCTTTTTGAATTGAAAAATAAAAATGTAAATGAATAAGTGTTGATCGTTTATTGATTCTATGAATTGATAGACTTGAATTGGTCCTTTGTTCATCTTACAATGTCCCTATTTATACAGAAAAGAGACTAACGGCTATATGCCAAACATGGAAACAAATCTCCTAAATCTGGAAGGTATTGCTGTCGTGATTGTTAGTTGGAGCCTGTTGTCAATGAGGGAGATGATGACATTGTTCTGATCCCAAAATATTTTTCAACCTTTTTATTTCCTTTTTGATTTCTAACACTCCCCCGCAAGTTGAATAGTGGAATTTTCGATATTCAACTTGGAGAGTATTTCTCTGAAAAGTCTTCCATTGACGGATTTGGTCAAGATGTCTGCGAGTTGGTCTTCGGATCAGACAGGAGGTAGAGAAATTATTTCAGCTTCGAGTTTTTCCTTGATGAAGTGTCTGTCAATTTCTATATGTTTTGTTCGATCGTGTTGAACTGGATTTTCGGAGATAGCTATAGCTGCTTCGTTATCACACATAATCTTGATAGGATCACCAGGAGGAAACCCAATCTCTGTCAAGAGTTTCCTAATCCACAGAGCTTCTGTAACACCTCTAGTAATCCCTCTAAATTCTGCTTCAGCACTTGATAAGGCTACAACCTTTTGTTTCTTGCTTTTCCATGTGACCAGGTTACCTCCGACGAGAGAAAAATATCCAGATGTTGATTTCCTATCTCCTTTCTCTCCCCCGTACCTGGCATCTGTGTATATTTGTGTATCTAGATGATTGGTTTTGCTAAACAAAACCCCATCTCCTGTAGTTCCCTTCAGATATTTGATTATCCGCCATACGGCTTCCATATGATGATGTTGAGGTTGATGCATGAATTGACTAACGACCCCAACAGCATGAGCAATGTCTGGGCGAGTATGAGCGAGATAGATGAGTTTTCCCACGATCTTTTGGTATTGAATTCGATCGGCTAAGCTTGCATTGTCTTTTTCTTCCATATAAAGCCTTTGATTAGGGATCATCGACGTGTCAGCTGGTTTGCAATCAATCATACATGTTTCAGCAAGAAGATCAAGTATGTATTTCTTTTGAAAAATAAAGATCCCCTGCCGGGATCTCAAGACTTCAATCCCTAGAAAATATTTAAGGCCGCCCAAATCTTTCATTTCAAATTCTTTAAACAAATTTGTTTTTAGTTTTGAAATTTCTTCTTGATCGTTCCCGGTGATAATCATGTCATCAACATAGATTATGAGACATGTTATAAGATTTTTCCTTCGTTTTAAGAAAAGTGTATGATCAGAATTACTTTGTTGAAAACCGTAATTTTTCATTGCTATGGTAAACCGCCCAAACCAAGCCCTATGAGATTGTTTTAAGCCATAAAGAGATTTTTTAAGATGACAAACTTCCCTTTATTTAAAGGTAGACGTGAATCCGGGAGGTCCTTCCATATAGACTTCTTCCTTGAGTTCTCCATGTAGGAAGGCATTTTTAACGTCGAATTGATGAAGAGGCCAATCTTTGTTTACTGCGACTGAGAAAAGGATTCTGATTGTATCAATCTTGGCTACTGGTGAGAAGGTTTCTGAATAGTCAACCCCATATCTGAGTATATCCTTTTGCCACTAGCCGAGCTTTGTAACTCTCAACGGTTCCATCAGCTTTATGTTTAATGGTGAATACCCATCGACATCCAACAGTTTTCTTTGATTCCGGAAGGATGCATCTTTCCCATGTATTGTTATCCATTAGAGCTTTCAATTCATCTTCCATTGCCCTTCTCCAAACTGGTGATTTAAGGGCTTCTTCAATGGTGTTTGGAATTTTTTCAGAGTATATCGCGGAAGTAAATTGTTTGGCTTCTTGTGATAGATTACCTTTGGCAACATTCGCCATTGGATATCTTGACCTTGGATTTTCTCTTTCGGGTGAATACCTTTTTGGAGGAATTCCCCAATTAACTCTTGGAGGAAGAACATATTGTTCATGTGGAGGTTCAGTTTCAGGTTCAACTGGTTGATCTGGTTGACTCTGGTAAGGTTGTTCTTCAGTTTGTCCTATTCTATCCTGTACTTGTATATTCACTTCATTTTCAGGGTTAGTAGTATTAGTTTCACAAGATTCAGAACTGACCTCAGTATGACTGGGAAGATCACTGTCGGTGGTACATGTGGGTGGATCACTATGAGTCACTTCTTCGGATGATGGTAGGTCAAGCCAACTCACACTGTCATTATGTTCAGTCTCCACCTGACTTGTGTGTTGGGTATAGAAGTACTCAGTTTCTAAGAAATCACAGTTCATAGATGTGAACATGTGCTTTCTTTTGGGACTGTAACACCTACACCCTTTTTGATTAACCTCATAGCCGACAAAGACACATTTCTCAGCACAAGGGTTGAGTTTAGTTCTTTCCCCTTTGGGAATATGAACAAAAATAGTGCACCCAAATACCTGAGGTTTGAGAGTAAGATTTGATGGGGGTTTAAAGAACTTGGCTAGGGTTTCAAGAGGATTTTTAAAATCTAAGGCCTTGGTAGGAAGCCTATTAACAAGGTAAGTTGCCGTGGCAAGGGCTTCGGCCCAAAAAGACCTTGGAACTTTGGACTCTATCATTAAGGCACGAGTTATTTCAAGAAGGATTCGATTTTTCCTTTCCGAAATTCCATTTTGTTGAGGAGTATGGGGGCAAGTAGTTTGATGAATAACCCCTTTTGTTTCACAAAAAAGTTTCATTTGAGTGTTGACAAATTCCCCACCATTGTCGGATCTTAAAATTTGTATTTTACTTTTGAACTGTGTTTCAATCATAGCATAAAAGGTTGTAATTTGTCAAACACTTCAAATTTATTAGTTAAGAAATATGTCCATGTCATACGAGTACAATCATCAATAAAACGTAAGAAATACCGAAGGTTATGCCCCCCATTCACCCTTGCAGGGCCCCACACATCAGAATGAACTAAAGCAAAAGGTTTTTCAGATTTAGTATCACTAGTTTTAAACGAACTTTGATGGCTTTTGGCCAAAATACATGTTTCATACTCAATAACTTTATTTGAAGAAAACAAACTTGGAAATAAAAGCTTTAAATAACCAGCAGAAGGATGTCCTAAACGTCTATGCCATAACCATTCTTGTCTATTAGGGGTCCCGTGAACAAGCATGGTTGTACAATTTTGAGTGACTTCGTCAACATAGTATAACCCACCCTGTTCAGTACCACGACTAATAATCTTCCCGGTCCTGATGTCCTGCAAGATACAGAACGTTGGGTGTAATAAAACGGTACAATTAAGCTCTTTGGTAACGTGACTGACAGATAAGAGTTTGTGTGACAGAGCGGGAACATAAAGACAATTTTTTAATTTTAACGTTGGTGATATCTTAATTGTTCCCCCTCCTTTGACTTGGACATTCCCGCCATTAGCTGTTTTAATTAGATTTTTGTTTGGTTTTGACTTGAAATAAAAATCCATTTTATCAAAAGTCATGGTGTCGGTGGCACCACAATCGATAATCCATTCCTCGGTTTTTGTTTTATTAGAAACAATATTAGTGTATGACACGTCATTTCTTGAAAAGGACTGACATTGCAAGTCTTTTTTATTTTTTAGTCTTGAAAAGGACTGACCCTGCAAACTCTTATTATTTGCAGGTTGAGTATAGGACTGTTTAGGACAAGTTTTGTCCCTTGAGGGGCTATTTGAGTACTTTTCTGAAATTAGGGGATTTCTATATAAAGGAAAATAGGGTTGGGGGTTATCTTGCAAGAATTGATCAGATGAAGGATCATCTTGCAAAGCCTGGAACGAATTTGGGGTTAAAAACCCTAAATCGTTCGATTGCAACTCAAAATCATTCGGTTGCTTCATATTTTTGGGTATAAACCCTAATTTACCTCCACATTTAGTTGATGAAGATTGTCCTACTCCCATTAGACCGAAGCTTCCTTGTGCAGTGGTGGTGCCGGAGTTGCTGGTCTCAAGATTACCTTTGGTTGCCGCCACTGTTGTTGCCATCGAAGCTTTTCCCTTTTTGTGGCCATCGTTCCACCATTCTGGATACCCAATGTGATGCCCCGTACAAAACCATCGTGTACGAATCATCAACAACAGGATCATTACAAGGTCAAATACTATATGCTGTTTCAAAACAAGTTTGCATTCATGATAAAAGGTGACGTTTTAACCAACGGCAAATGTTTAACATTCAAAAGTATGCTTCTACGAATAGCAAGCAAAATAATAGTACGTGACCCATAGGTCGTTACAAATACATTGTTCAAAAGTAATAAAGTCTGAATGCAAGATAAAATGTTTCATGCGATGACATCTCTAATAAGCGCATCGGGAGTCTACAAGGCATGACTAGTACAACAGCGGAAGCAAGCAAACCTTAAGCACCTGAGAAAAACATGCTTAAAAACGTCAACACAAAGGTTGGTGAGCTATAGTTTAAGTATAACACTAATCTAAGGTAGGCCACGAGATTTTAGTGCTTCAACAGCGTTTCAAAACAGTATGAAAAGTATATGTATAACCGTGGGCACTTGTTAACTAACTTAACGTTTATCACCCCCTAAAAGTACACTTGGAGAGTGCGTATGTTTACGAAGTATTAAACACCCATCAAATGCTAGCCTACTAGCCCGAGTGGGGATGTCAAACGCTATGGATCCATATCTAAGATTCGCGTTCACCGGTTCAAAGACCAATGACTAAACGTTACCGAGCTAAGGGGAAAGTTTATGCCATTGTATAACCCACACATATATAAAGTTTAAGTACTCGTGCCTAGTATGTAAAATGTAAAAAGCACATGTATTCTCATTCCCAAAATAGTTAAAGTAAAAAAGCGATGCTATAACTCACAGTGGAAAGTAGTAAAAGTCGATACGCGGGAAAATAGTAAGCAAGTGGTTGGTCCGAAAAGTCCTCAACCTAAGTCAAAAGTTACTAAGTCAGTAAATCGTTCCCAAAGATTTAAATGTATGTAAATTAGGTATTAAGTATCATCATCATTCATCATTTATCAAAAAGTGTATAGTAAGTTTTAAGTCAAGACTAGGGTTTAAAACAAAGTCTGACTTTGTTCAGTCACCACGACCTCTATACATACTGAAATGAGGTGAGACTAGTGGCCATGGCTCTGTATGTGTGTCCCCTAGGTACTGACCAATTTACAGAACTAAACTCATCTTCGTTTGACCGTGGTGACGGTTTAAGTGCGAGTAGGTCAGAAATTTCAGCACAACGTTAATAGGGTGTAGTGACTTTCGGGAGGCCATAGATCCTAAACCGTAACTCGGATTAAGACGAGGTCTAAACGGAAAATTATCTACTCAAATCGAACTAACTGAAAATCAACTTTACAGTAGCCCAGGTATTTTGATAAGACTCAAAAATAGTAGGTTAAGTGTTCCAGTGGGTTCTGGGTGCTCGATGCTCATCATGGTTCTCATCCTTGATGCTTATAGCTGCAAGTGTACAACTCATTGATGTGTTTGCATCATCTTAACCAAGGTTTGACCATCATAACACTAGTGTAAGTCTAAGATATGTAGCATAACTCACTTACGAGTTGTATGTAGTTTGATGAACCAAAGTTACATCAAGATCTTAGATCCGACACATACATGAGTTACAAAAGTAATATTAAGCTATAAACTTGAAAGTAAACTAAATAATCAAGATCATAAATTGTAGAACTTAGATCTTAGCTAGATCTTAAAGTTCCTAGACTAGAAAGTCTATATCTAGTGTTCTTAAGTTAGATCCTAAGTTACAAAACTTGGATCTACACTTTTAATGAAACCATAAGATATGAAACTTAGATTTTCAACATGAAAAATGTATGTAAGCTTGTAAGCTCTTATTTACAACAAAATTAGAAGACCATAAGTTAAATAAACTTAGATCCAACATAAGTATATGAAGTTATAACTAGAAAGTTATACTTCCATGTTCTTTGAACTTACAAAATTAACTTTGGTTCAAGAAAAATGAGATCAAGATTAACTAGTAATACTTGACCAAAATAACAACATCACAAACTTTAAAGTACTTACAAAAGAAGGAAATAAACTAAAGTACAAGTATTATGTTCATGTTTTATTTCATACTTAGGAAGATTCAAATCAAAGTTTGAATCTTAGGATTTACGTCTACAAACATGAACACAAGTATGAATATGAAACTTATGAACTTTAAATCTTGAAAACATTAATTGTAGAACCATAAACTAGAAAGTTTAGGTTCTTGTTTGTTCTTCAAATAACAAGATAATATGAAGAATAAACTAGATAGTTTGATTCTTACAACTAGTGAGTAACACACAACAAACAACAAGTAACTTAAACAACAACAAAGAACAAGTATTAAAACAAGCAAATGATGATGATGATGTATGTATATGTTCGGTTTTTGAAGAGAAAAAGAAAGGAGAAGTAAAGCTTGTAACTTACCAAATTAGAGAGAAAAATGAGAGAGAAGTGTAAGTATTTTTGTGTGTGTGAAAAGTGAAGTGAAATGAAAGAATACTAGTAGATATGTATCACAAAAAAAAAAAAAAAAAATTTTGAATCCCTCTTTTACCCACCTCAAGGCCGATGGCCATATGGCCAAATGGGGGAAGTCAAGTATCAACTTTCTAGCATGGGGAGGTGGTGAATGCTTGAAGTGGTATTAAAGTAAATTGGCATGGGAACAAGGTGTAAATGTGTAAGTAACTAGATTCCATTCACTTAATTAATCTTGTATTAAGCTTAACAAGTAATTAGCATAATGTTGGGCTCCTTAATCGTCCATTAAGATAAGTAGGGTGGGCTTCTAAGTCCATGCTCATTAATAAAAGGCCCAAGTCCAAGTAAGCAATAAACTAAATAAAAGTCCAAGTAATTAACTAGTAACCTTAGTTAATTAAAATGATTAATAAAAATTAATCATGAATGTAAATAATATTCGAAAATATTATTCGTGAAAAGTTCGTGTGTCACAAAATGAATCGGGGCATGCAAAGTCAAGTACGGTAACAAGTAAATGTATAAAAATACATTCATTAATGCGCAAGTATTAATAATAAATATTATTAATAAAAGTTGGAAAAACCAGGGTCGTTACATTACCCACCTGTTAAAGAAAATTTCGTCCTGAAATTTTAAGCTGAGGTAGATGGAGGAGTCGGGAAAAGGTTGTAACATCCCGCCTTTTTCCATTTACTTTTCCGTTATACTAATTTAAACTCCGTTATATGTTTATAACATCTCCCGTTAATATGCGTTTTAAATTATCTCGTTTAGGTAATTCACGCACCCGATTCAAATTAGAGGGACTAAACTTGCCAAGAGGCCAAAGATTTGACTAGGTCAACTAGTCAAACCTTCAACCTCCTCCTCTCATTTCAACATCTCCATCTTTCTTCTACTCCCTTTTTCTCTCAAGAACACCAACAAGAATTCATCATCTAAATTCGGATTAGGAAGCTAGCAACAAAACAAATTACAAATTCGTGATCCTTGCATCTTCCTCTTCGATTCCATACCGATTTCATTACATTTGGGTAACTTTCTAAAATCACTAGAATTTGTGTTCTTTATGTTTTTAACTTACAAAAGTGTTAATTAGTGTCTATGGCTCAAGTCTAACATGAATATATGATTTATATGCTCGATTTTGTTATTTGAAGTAACTAGCTTAAGTATGAACTTTGGTGTGTTTGATTTGGTGATTTGGTTGTTTGAATGTTGTTAAATGTTATAAATGCATGTATTAAATGTATTCCTAGTATCACTAGCTTCAAATTGATGTGTAGGTTGCTTGAGAAAACTCCATAAACTTGATTAGTGATTTTGGTGAATTCGGGTTAGGGTTTGATAAGCTTGAAATGAATATTTGATGCATTGAATGACATGAATTGTAGTTAGTAAGTAGTTAGTT
Source organism: Rutidosis leptorrhynchoides (assembly GCF_046630445.1). Classification (NCBI taxonomy): domain Eukaryota; kingdom Viridiplantae; phylum Streptophyta; class Magnoliopsida; order Asterales; family Asteraceae; genus Rutidosis; species Rutidosis leptorrhynchoides. The sequence continues at coordinate 308,316,018 of NC_092339.1, read as the reverse complement.
GTATTGTATGCTCGATTACCTACAAAACGGCATGTTATATGTATGCATTAAATGCCCGAATCATAAATGTGCACTTATCAAATTTGTGTATTAAATGTGTGCATTAATTGATCATTTACTTTGGAAAGCCGATTGTTACAAATAACATTTTTGGTTGGTGAAATGTATTTAGATGTGTTCTTTGTCAAATTACCTTTCTAACGATATAAGATACGAGTTCTAAGTATTAGCGGTTTGCGAGTTATGCTTGAAAGTGTTTGGAATTGAGACTTGGACATTTGAGACTGACCAGGTTCCAGTTCCCGTGTATTGTCGCGGCGCGACAATTTGGGGCCGCGGCGCGGCCTAAGCCGTGTCCAGTTTCTGACCTCTTTGGTCAAAATACGAAAAATGTTTGGCACACTATGGACCTCCGATTCACATGAGACTTGTTCTAACATGCTTATATATGAATAAAAACCTCAGAAAAATAGTTCGGGACCCGACCCGAACGTGTTGACTTTCGTTGACTTTGACCGACCAAAGTTTGACTTTTTGTCAAACTTAACCAAATGATTATGCAACCTTCCTAACTTGTTTCTGTACTTGTATCTTGCATGAAACTTGACAATTTGATTCACATGCTACATAATCGAGTCGTAACGAGCCATAGGACTAATTAAACATCTTTGACCTATCGTGTTTACCGTTATTGATACGAGCTATTGGTTTAGGTCAAGACTAGCACTATCCTTCGCAAACGTTACTTTGTGAAGTACTTTTCATATGTGCACTCAAGGTGAGATCATAGTCCCATCCTTCAAACAACTTTTATGCTTTAAACTATGGGATGAGAAACATATACGTATCATACTTTTACACTTTGAACACAAGTACGAAAACAAACATTCCATGTACGGGTTTGAACAAAAAGCCTCAATTCAATTATCATTAGTTACACTTGCAGGGTGTAAACGTGAACTTATATTATGTGATCACATGAGCTTGACGAGCCTCATTCGGACGGTCCGCTACCGTTAGCGGATGAAATATATTTTCGGGTCTAGTGTATGTTTTAACACTACGCGAAGGGTGCAAAACAGTTAAGTTTGATAATTGGGTGCCCGCGAAACAAATAACAACTTTGGAATGCAAATGATTTAGATAATCATATTATATTAAATCTTGTGGTTCAAATGCAACGTTTACTAAAACACCTATGATTTCACCAACGTTTTCGTTGACAGTTTTCTATATGTTTTCTCAGGTCCTTGAAAGATACTTGATACATGCTTCCGCACTCTTTTTGATACTTGCTTGGATGTCGAGTATACATGCATAGATGGAGCGTCTTTTGACTAATTTAAATTGTGTCGCATAGGTTTCATTCATACGTTAAACATTGTAATGTAACTAGTCTTTCGAACTACATTTGTTAACTTGAAACATCATTTTTCTTATAAAATAAATGCGACATATTTTGGTCAAAAGTCATAATAAAGACTTATGACCACGCAACGGGACCGAAGTAGTCGGCGTCGTCAAACATGATTTGGTCGGGTCGCTACAGATGGTATCAGAGCGTTGGTTGTAGGGATTTAGAGTTCATTGGTGTCAACCCCGAGTCATAGGGTACATTGGTGAGTCTAGACTACAACCGGCATATAGACTTGAAGTAGGAATTACTTGACTATTTGTGCATTTATACTCGAACGCTTCTACTCATATCTACTCTTATTTCATCTAAATCTCACGTTGTTTAATTTGATTGACACGCCACCTTGACTATATGAAATAATGTCGAATGCACATATGAATCAGGGTAATATAATTTCCGGGATTATATTACGGTGACTCATATGAACGTTCTGACATTATGACATAAAGAATTTAAGGCGAGTCAAGGAAAATTTTCTCTCTATCTTAGTTCCATATCACGGTTAGTATTACTTAGAATACTAACCAACGGTATTCTTTTGTTTTGAAGGAACAATGCCTCCTCGTCGTGCACCACGCCGTGAAACACCCGAACAAGCTCTACAACGCATGATAGCCACCGCCGTAGATGCGGCCATGGCCGGTCACTCATCCAACAACAATAACAATAATAATAACAACAACCAAAACAACAACAACAACAACAACAACAACAACAATGGAGCCGGTAACTCAAATGAGGGATGCTCCTATAAAGCCTTCATGGGGTGCAAACCTCACACTTTTGATGGAACCGGGGGACCGGTTGTGCTCACCCGATGGTTTGAGCAAACGGAAGCCGTCTTTAGCATAAGTGGTTGTCGGGACCAAGACAAGGTCAAATACTCCACTCACACTTTCGCCGGTGTCGCTCTTACATGGTGGAATACTTATGTACAATCGGTGGGTACCGATGAAGCTCACGCCCTCTCTTGGGCCGATTTAAGGGAAAAGATGGCCATCGAATATTTCCCTCGCGAACAAACCCGAAAGCTCGAACAAGAGCTAAGAACCTTGGAGGCGGTCGGAAACGATCTCAATGCCTATAATCAACGATTCGCCGAACTATCCTTGATGTGCCCAAACCTCGTGAACCCCGAATCTCAAAGGGTCGAACTTTATATGTATGGTCTTCCAAAGAGCATCAAACAAGGGGTGATGTCATCCAAACCTACTAACCTACAACAAGCTTTGAACATGGCCCGCCAATTGATCGAAACGGTTGACGAAATCGTAGTACCGGCGCCTAAAGCCGAGGACAAGTCGGGTAACAACAAAAGAAAATGGGAAGCCCCTCAATCAAGCAACAACTACAACAACAACTTCACCAAAAAGCCTTTCACCTCCGACGCCAAGAAAAGTTATGGCGGAAATAAACCCTTTTGCAACAAATGCCACAAACACCACTATGGTGAATGTAGCAATCTATTTTGCCACCGGTGCCAAAGGGGTGGTCATATGGCCAACGATTGTAGAAGTGCCGCCCCCGTCGCTCAAAAGGTGCCCAATGCACCAAAATCGGGTACTTGTTATGAATGTGGCCAAACGGGTCATTTTAGAAATGCCTGTCCGAAGAAGAAAGCCAACCCCAACACACGCGACCGAGCTTTCAACATCAACACCGAGGAAGCCCGAGATGACAATGAATTAGTCACGGGTACGTTTCTCCTCAACAACACTTATGTTACTTTTTTATTCGATTCGGGTGCTGATAAGAGTTTTGTATCCAAGACTTTGACTCATTCTTTTAGCACTCCACCACTTCCACTAGATACCACTTATACCATTGAAGTGGCTAACGGGAAACTATTAAGTGCCGACACATATTACCGGGGGTGTACGTTAAACATTTTGGGTAAGGAATTTGAAATTGACTTGATACCCATGGAACTAGGAAGCTTTGATGTAATAATCGGTATGAATTGGTTAGTCAAAACGAAATCTCACATCCTTTGTGATCTTAACGCAATCCGAATTCCTATCGAGAATGGTGAACCTTTGATTGTTTATGGCGATAAGAGTTGCACCAGACTCAACCTCGTTTCGTGCCTTAAAGTTAGAAAACTACTCCGTAAGAGTTGTTTTGCGATCCTTGCCCACGTTAAGAAAGTCGAGTCCGATGAGAAGCATATCGATGATGTGCCTATTGTTAGTGACTTTTTTGATGTATTTCCCGACGAATTGCCGGGTCTTCCACCCCATCGACCGGTTAAATTCCAAATCGATCTTATTCCGGGAGCCGCACCCGTAGCACGTGCACCATATAGACTCGCTCCATCCGAAATGCAAGAATTGCAAAGTCAAATCCAAGAACTACTTGATCGTGGTTTTATCCAACCTAGCCATTCACCTTGGGGCGCTCCGATTTTGTTTGTTAAAAAGAAAGACGGATCCCTACGAATGTGCATTGATTATCGTGAACTAAACAAATTGACGGTTAAGAACCGATATCCTCTTCCTCGCATCGATGACCTCTTTGATCAATTACAAGGGTCTTGCGTATATTCAAAAATCGATCTCCGCTCGGGTTATCATCAATTAAGGGTTAAGGGGGAAGATGTCTCCAAAACTGCTTTCCGAACTCGTTATGGTAGTTATGAATTTCTTGTAATGCCATTTGGTCTCACTAATGCACCGGCGGTGTTCATGGATCTTATGAACCGCGTGTGCAAACCGTATCTTGACAAATTCGTTATCGTGTTCATCGATGATATTTTGGTCTATTCAAAAAGCGAAGAAGAACACGAGGAACACCTCCGACTTGTGCTTGAACTTTTAAGACAAGAAAGACACTATGTCAAATTCTCCAAGTGTGAATTTTGGTTGAAGGAAGTTCAATTTCTTGGTCATGTTGTAAGTGACCAAGGTATTAAAGTCGATCCATCAAAAATCGAAGCCATTAGTAAATGGGAAACTCCTACTACTCTGACTCACATTCGTCAATTCTTGGGTCTCACCGGGTACTATCGTAGATTCATTGAAAACTTCTCTTTGGTTGCACGTCCTCTAACCGCATTAACTCACAAGGGAAAGAAATTCATTTGGGCGACCGAGCAAGAATCCGCGTTCCAAATCTTGAAGACAAAGCTTACCACCGCTCCTATCTTGTCACTTCCCGAAGGCAACGATGATTTTTTTGTGTATTGCGATGCCTCGAAACATGGTTTTGGGTGTGTGTTGATGCAACGAACGAAAGTCATTTCTTATGCTTCTCGACAACTCAAAATTCATGAACGAAACTACACGACACATGATCTCGAACTCGGAGCCGTTGTCTTTGCACTTAAAATGTGGAGACACTATCTTTATGGAACCAAGAGTACTATCTTTACCGATCACAAAAGTCTCCAACACATCTTCGATCAAAAGCAACTAAACATGAGACAACGAAGGTGGATTGAAACCTTAAACGATTACGATTGCGAACTTCGTTACCATCCCGGGAAGGCAAACGTAGTAGCCGATGCCTTAAGTCGAAAAGAAAGAGCGGTGCCTCTTCGTGTCCGAGCCTTAAACATCACCATCCACACCAACCTTAAAAGCCAAATTCGGGTAGCCCAAGATGAGGCTCTCAAGGATGAAAACCTTTCACACGAGCTCTTGAACATTCTCGTCTCTCGATTCGAAATTAGGGAGACCGGACTCCGATATTACGCCGGAAGGATTTGGGTGCCTAGTTATGGGGACCTACGAAGCCTTATTTTAGATGAAGCCCATAAGTCACGATACTCGATTCACCCCGGTGCCAATAAGATGTACCACGACCTTAAACAACTATATTGGTGGCCGAACATCAAAAGGGACGTAGCTACTTATGTTTCCAAGTGTTTGACATGTTCCAAAGTCAAAGCCGAACACCAAAGACCGTCCGGACTACTTCAACAACCCGAGATCCCGCAATGGAAGTGGGAAAGGATAACGATGGATTTTATCACCAAGCTACCAAAAACGACGGGCGGTTATGATACCATTTGGGTTATTGTTGACCGTCTCACCAAATCCGCACACTTCCTTGCCATGAAGGAAACGGACAAAATGGAGAAACTTGCACAACTTTACATTAAGGAGATTTTAGCCCGACACGGTGTACCTTTATCGATTATCTCCGACCGAGATGGCCGTTTCGTTTCTAGATTTTGGCGTACATTGCAAGAAGCGTTGGGAACGCGTTTAGACATGAGCACCGCATATCATCCTCAAACCGATGGACAAAGCGAACGTACAATTCAAACCTTAGAGGACATGTTACGAGCTTGCGTGGTTGATTTCGAAAAAGCTTGGGACAAGCATTTACCTCTCGCCGAGTTCTCTTACAACAATAGTTATCACGCGAGTATTAAAGTCGCACCTTTTGAAGCGCTATATGGCCGAAAATGTCGTTCACCTCTTTGTTGGGCCGAAGTAGGCGACGTACAAATCACCGGACCCGAACTCATTCACGAAACCACCGAGAAGATCGTTCAAATCCGAGATAGGCTTCGGACGGCCCGGAGTCGTCAAAAGTGCTATACCGACAAAAGACGCAACGACCTTGAATTTCAAGTCGGTGACCACGTCATGTTGAAAGTCGCACCTTGGAAGGGTGTAATCCGTTTTGGGAAACGCGGGAAGCTAATTCCGCGGTATATTGGTCCTTTCAAAATCTTGGAGCGTATTGGAACCGTTGCTTATCGTTTAGATCTTCTGCCTCAATTGAACTCCGTTCATCCTACCTTCCATGTATCTAACTTGAAAAAGTGTCTTGCCGAACCCGATATCGTCATCCCTCTCGAGGAACTTACTATTGATGACAAACTTCATTTTGTGGAGGAACCGGTTGAAATTGTGGACACCTCCGTCAAGACATTGAAACAAAGCCGAATCCCGATTGTTAAAGTCCGTTGGAACGCCAAAAGGGGACCCGATTTTACTTGGGAAAGACAAGATCAAATGCAAAGGAAGTATCCTCATATATTCGTGAATTCGGAAACGCAAGATCTCGAGGAAGAAACAACGACTACTACACCTACTTAAATTTCGGGACGAAATTTCTTTTAAGGAGTAGGTAATGTAACATCCCGCCTTTTTCCATTTACTTTTCCGTTATACTAATTTAAACTCCGTTATATGTTTATAACATCTCCCGTTAATATGCGTTTTAAATTATCTCGTTTAGGTAATTCACGCACCCGATTCAAATTAGAGGGACTAAACTTGCCAAGAGGCCAAAGATTTGACTAGGTCAACTAGTCAAACCTTCAACCTCCTCCTCTCATTTCAACATCTCCATCTTTCTTCTACTCCCTTTTTCTCTCAAGAACACCAACAAGAATTCATCATCTAAATTTGGATTAGGAAGCTAGCAACAAAACAAATTACAAATTCGTGATCCTTGCATCTTCCTCTTCGATTCCATACCGATTTCATTACATTTGGGTAACTTTCTAAAATCACTAGAATTTGTGTTCTTTATGTTTTTAACTTACAAAAGTGTTAATTAGTGTCTATGGCTCAAGTCTAACATGAATATATGATTTATATGCTCGATTTTGTTATTTGAAGTAACTAGCTTGAGTATGAACTTTGGTGTGTTTGATTTGGTGATTTGGTTGTTTGAATGTTGTTAAATGTTATAAATGCATGTATTAAATGTATTCCTAGTATCACTAGCTTCAAATTGATGTGTAGGTTGCTTGAGAAAACTCCATAAACTTGATTAGTGATTTTGGTGAATTCGGGTTAGGGTTTGATAAGCTTGAAATGAATATTTGATGCATTGAATGACATGAATTGTAGTTAGTAAGTAGTTAGTTGTATTGTATGCTCGATTACCTACAAAACGGCATGTTATATGTATGCATTAAATGCCCGAATCATAAATGTGCACTTATCAAATTTGTGTATTAAATGTGTGCATTAATTGATCATTTACTTTGGAAAGCCGATTGTTACAAATAACATTTTTGGTTGGTGAAATGTATTTAGATGTGTTCTTTGTCAAATTACCTTTCTAACGATATAAGATACGAGTTCTAAGTATTAGCGGTTTGCGAGTTATGCTTGAAAGTGTTTGGAATTGAGACTTGGACATTTGAGACTGACCAGGTACCAGTTCCCGTGTATTGTCGCGGCGCGACAATTTGGGGCCGCGGCGCGGCCTAAGCCGTGTCCAGTTTCTGACCTCTTTGGTCAAAATACAAAAAATGTTTGGCACACTATGGACCTCCGATTCACATGAGACTTGTTCTAACATGCTTATATATGAATAAAAACCTCAGAAAAATAGTTCGGGACCCGACCCGAACGTGTTGACTTTCGTTGACTTTGACCGACCAAAGTTTGACTTTTTGTCAAACTTAACCAAATGATTATGCAACCTTCCTAACTTGTTTCTGTACTTGTATCTTGCATGAAACTTGACAATTTGATTCACATGCTACATAATCGAGTCGTAACGAGCCATAGGACTAATTAAACATCTTTGACCTATCGTGTTTACCGTTATTGATACGACCTATTGGTTTAGGTCAAGACTAGCACTATCCTTCGCACACGTTACTTTGTGAAGTACTTTTCATACGTGCACTCAAGGTGAGATCATAGTCCCATCCTTCAAACAACTTTTATGCTTTAAACTATGGGATGAGAAACATATACGTATCATACTTTTACACTTTGAACACAAGTACGAAAACGAACATTCCACGTACGGGTTTGAACAAAAAGCCTCAATTCAATTATCATTAGTTACACTTGCAGGGTGTAAACGTGAACTTATATTATGTGATCACATGGGCTTGACGAGCCTCATTCGGACGGTTCGCTACCGTTAGCGGATGAAATATATTTTCGGGTCTAGTGTATGTTCTAACACTACGCGAAGGGTGCAAAACAGTTAAGTTTGATAATTGGGTGCCCGCGAAACAAATAACAACTTTGGAATGCAAATGATTTAGATAATCATATTATATTAAATCTTGTGGTTCAAATGCAACGTTTACTAAAACACCTATGATTTCATTAACGTTTTCGTTGACAGTTTTCTATATGTTTTCTCAGGTCCTTGAAAGCTACTTGATACATGCTTCCGCACTCTTTTTGATACTTGCTTGGATGTCGAGTATACATGCATAGATGGAGCGTCTTTTGACTACTTTAAATTGTGTCGCATAGGTTTCATTCATACGTTAAACATTGTAATGTAACTAGTCTTTCGAACTACATTTGTTAACTTGAAACATCCTTTTTCTTATAAAATAAATGCGACATATTTTGGTCAAAAGTCATAATAAAGACTTATGACCACGCAACGGGACCGAAGTAGTCGGCGCCGTCAAACATGATTTGGTCGGGTCGCTACAAAGGTGAGGATACTTCTGCATCATTTGATCCTCTCGTTCCCAGGTAAACTCAGGTCCTCGTTTGGCATTCCACCGTACTCGGACGATCGGGATCTTGTTGTGTTTCAAAGTTTTGACCTCACGGTCCATAATTTCAACAGGCTCTTCCACGAAGTGGAGTTTGTCGTCAATCGTAAGTTCCTCCAATGGTATGACATGTTCCGGTTCAGCAAGACACTTCTTCAAATTCGATACATGAAAGGTAGGATGAACTGAGCTCAATTGAGTTGGAAGATCCAAACGGTAAGCAACGGGTCCAACAAGCTCCAAGATTTCAAAAGGACCAATGTATCGCGGGTTTAACTTTTCGCATTTTCCAAACGGCAAATGCCTTTCCCAAGCCTTTCCAAAATCAATAACACAAGCACGCAACATGTCCTCCAAAGTCTGAATCGTGCGTTCTCTTTGTCCGTCGGTCTGTGGGTGATACACAGTGCTCATGTCGAGACGGGTTCCCAAGGCTTCTTGCAAAGAACACCAAAATCTAGAAGCAAAGCGGGGATTGCTATCTGAGATGATCGATAGAGGTACACCATGATGAGATACAACCTCTTTCATGTATAGTTGAGCTAGTCTTTCCATCGTATCTGTTTCCTTCATGGCTAAGAAGTGTGCAGATTTAGTGAGTCGGTCAACAATAACCCAGATGGTATCGTATCCGCCCACCATCTTTGGTAACTTCGTAATGAAATCCATTATTATCCTTTCCCACTTTCATTGCGGGATATCCGGTTGTTAAAGTAACCCAGAAGGCCTCTGATGTTCGGCCTTAACTTTCGAGCAAGTCAAACACTTACCAACATAAGTTGTAACGTCCTTCTTAAGATTAGGCCACCAGTACTGTTCCTTAAGATCGTGGTACATTTTACCGGCTCCTGGATGAATCGAATATCTCGACTTGTGGGCTTCATCTATTATAAAGTTCCGTAGATCTCCATAACGGGGTACCCAAATTCTTCCGGCATAGCATCGGAGTCCAGTCTCCTTAACTTCAAATCGAGAGACGAGAATGTTCAAGTATTCATGAGATATATTCTCCTCCTTGAGAGTCTCATCTTGGGCTACTCGGAGCTGGCTATTGAGGTTCGAATGAATGGTGATGTTCAGTGCCCGAACACGAAGAGGTGTCATCCTCTCCTTTCGGCTCAAAGCGTCAGCTACAACATTGGCCTTGCCAGGATGATAACGAAGTTCACAATCATAGTCGTTCAGCATCTCGATCTATCGACGCTGTTCATATTCAGTTGCTTCTGATCGAAAATGTGTTGGAGGCTTTTATGATCGGTGAAAATAGTGCTCTTTGTTCCATAAAGATAGTGCCTCCACAGTTTTAATGCAAAGACAATGGCTCCAAGCTCGAGATCGTGCGTTGTGTAATTTCGCTCGTGAATCTTCAGTTGACGAGAGGCGTAAGCGATAACCTTTGTGTGTTGCATCAGTACACATCCAAAACCACTTTTCGAAGCATCGCAATAAATGACGAAATCGTCACTGCCTTCAAGAAGTGATAAGATAGGTGCGGTGGTTAACTTCTTTTTCAAAGTTTGAAATGCAGATTCCTGTTCGGGTTCCCAAATGAACTTCTTCCCTTTGTGAGTCAGCACGGTCAAAGGACGCGCAATCAGAGAGAAACCTTCAATAAATCTTCGGTAGTAACCGGCGAGGCCTAAAAATTGGCGGATGTGAGTTGCAGTAGTGGGGGTTTCCCACTTGCTGATGGCTTCGATCTTTTCAGGATCAACTTTGATACCTTGATCGCTCACAACGTGACCCAGAAATTGGACTTCCTTCAACCAAAACTCACACTTGGAGAATTTTGCATAAAGTTGCTCTTGTCTCAAGAGTTCAAGCACTAGACGAAGATGTTTCTCGTGTTCTTCTTCAATTTTGGAGTAGATGAGGATATCATCTATGAAGACGATAACGAACTTATCCAGGTATGATTGTAGACATGATTCATGAGATTCATAAACACGGCAGGTGCGTTGGTTAAATCGAATGGCGTCACGAGAAACTCATAATGACCATAACGGGTTCTGAATGCAGTCTTCATCACGTCGCTCTCTTTCACCCTCAACTGGTGATAACCGGATCGCAAATCGATCTTAGAGTAAACGCTCGATCCTTGTAGTTGATCAAAAAGATCGTCAATTCGGGGAAGAGGATACCGATTCTTGATCGTCAATTTATTGAGTTCGCGGTAGTCGATACACATACGGAATGATCCGTCCTTCTTCTTCACAAATAAAATAGGTGCGCCCCAAGGCGAGAAACTTGGTTGGATAAATCCGCGGTCTAGTAGTTCTTGTAATTGGCTCTGCAACTCTTGCATTTCGGAATGTGCGAGTTGATAAGGTGCGCGAGCTACAGGTGCAGCTCCTGGCCCTAAATCGATCTGAAACTCTACTGCTCTCGGCGGCGGTAATCCAGGAAATTCTTCCGGAAAGACATCGGAAAATTCGTTCACAATTCGTACGTCATCCACGCTCTTCACCTCAGTTTCTAACGTTTTCACATGTGCCAAAACAGCAAGACGTCCTTTCTTTATGATCTTTTGTGCTTTCATGCAACTAATGAGATTCAGTTTCAAGCTACATTTCTCTCCATAAATAATCAGTGGTCCACCATTTCCGTGCGGTATACGAAGAGCTTTATCTTAGCAGATAATGTCGGCCCTTATCTTGGTTAACCAGTCCATACCAACAATAACGTCAAAGCTTCCCAATTTAATGGGTATTAAGTCAATCTCGAAATCCACACCAGCTATGTTAATAATAGCTCCTCGACTAATTTGGTCAACTTTCTCAAGTTTTCCATTGGCTACTTCTACAAGCATACTCTCCTTTAAAGGAACTAACGACCAATTTATCTTAGAGTAAAAGTGTCTACATACATAACTTCTATCGGCACCAGTATCAAATAGGACAGAAGCTAATAGATTGTTGATAGTGAATATACCTGTGACCAAGTCGGGGTTTTCACGAGCATCCCTTGCATTTACATTGAAAGCTCGTCCACGCTGTGGTCCGCTGTCCTTTCGCTTGTTGGGACACTCATTTCTGAAGTGGCCCATTTGTCTGCATTCATAGCACTTTCTCGGTCCATTGGGGTTCGGCTTCCCAGTCATGGTAGTGATCTTGCAGTCTCTGCCAATATGCCCAGTCTTTTTGTATTTTTCATAAACAACGTTACAGTACCTGGTATGGTGCTTGTAGCACCTCTTGCACTGTGGCAGACTGCCCTTGTAGTTGGGGTTCGAGTTGGTGTTCGGATTGGGATTTCCACCGTTGTTGTGCCTCTTAGCGGGAGTTTGATCATAGGCTCTCCCCTTGTTGTTGTACCACTTACGCTTATCACTACTACCCGCTTCGGATTTTGCTTTCTCTGGTTCATCGCTGATAATTTGGTTCATTAAGGTGTGCGCCATGCGCATTGCTTCCGGGACATTTGGTGGCTTAGATGAGGTGACATTTCCCTTAATGGACTTAGGAAGTCCCCACAAGTACCTTTCCATACACTTAAACTCCGGGGTAACCATGGTAGGACACATCAGGGCTAATTCTAGATACCTACAGTTGTAACCATCGAGATCGTTTCTCACAACCTTCAACTGCATAAACTCAATCTCCATTTTCTGGATCTCTGTCCTAGGGCAATATTCCTCAATCATGTCCCCCTTAAACTCTTCCCATGGAGTGGCATACGCCTCATCAATACCCTTTGCTTGAGCCAGAGTGTTCCACCAAGTTAGTGCGCCGTCTGACAGCGTACATGAAGCATACTTTGTTTTGTTCACCTCTGAGCAATTACTATCTCGAAACATAGATTCTAATTTCTCAAACCACCTAGTGAGACCAACTGGCCCCTCAGTTCCACTAAAGTTGTGGGGCTTGCAGCTTTGAAACTCTTTGTATATGCACCCATTACAAATGGGCTGGATAACTGGTGGCGGTGGAGCATGGGGGTTCACTTCCGCTAAATCTGCGGCGACTCGTTCATTGATCATTTCCTCGATTTGGGCTACGGTGGGTGTTGACCTTCTGTTGGCCATTGATGTTCTAAACAAAATTTTTGACTCAAGTCAAAATCCAGCATTCAATACATAATAATACAGTATATGGTAACCAACATGGAATCAACACATCACATGTTTATTAAGTAATGCAACTAGATACAGATACCACGAAGTCATCATATAGTAACGTAAATAGAACAACGTGCAAGAATTAAACAACACAAAGTTCCATTCATTAATAATAAGTTGCATACATTCGCATATGTTCGTATAGTACATAAGTAATACATGAAACTACAACTGAGATTATATAATGAAATCTAATATAAAAGCCCTATGGTGAAGGTGGGTAAAGGATGTCCATCATGTGGGACACCTGGTCCTCAAGCTCAGTTACCCGAGCACGGAGGATATCCACCTCCCTCATCAATTCCTCGACAGAGGAAGAGGCTGACGGAGCAGGCGGTGCTGATGGCGCAGGTGGTGCTGATAGCGCATGTGGTGCTGGTAGAGCTGGTGGTGCAGACGGTCCGGCACCAGAAGTAGATGCTACATAATGGTAAGGCTTATGGATGAAGAGATCAGCCGAATACGGCACAAGCCGCTTACGGGCGGTAACTCTAGTCCTCAGTCCATGTGCGTTAACGAATGGTCGACCTCCATTAATCCCTGGAATAACGGTAGCATCGAAACGGTACCGCTTCTTCGGCGGGGTGGAGGGTGGCTACACAGGTGCCTCATCGAGGTCCTCATCGGAATCCTCGTCACTGGAGTCGTTAGAGGATGAGTCATCGGATGAAGGGTCGTCTAAATCGGCTGAGGGTGGCTACACGGGTGGCTCTCCTCGGGCTGCCATTATCAGTCGGTATCTGAAGGGCGGGATCGGCACGAGACGTCCATCAGGAAGGTGTCGACACCAATGGTTATGCTCATTACGGACTAGACCTTCCTCAAGTTCCGCGGGAATCATAGCACCACCGGGATGGTGCTGTGGCTCCGGAGGTCCTGGGGCAAGTGGAGCTGGAATCTCCGGTGGGTCCTCGGCTCCGTCTGAGGTAATCACTGGGCCGGGTGCATGGCTACTAGCTCCGGAGGATGAAGCGCCTGAGTCACTGGAGGCTGTAGATGATGGGATCGAGTTAGCAACAACGGTAGGTGAGGTGGCCGATGAGTCCGAGTCGCTCTCCAAGTGAATGATAGTGGGCGGGGCATCCGACATCTGAACAAGGAAAAATAACTTTTTCCATGTCAGTAAGTCATAAAGCAAGCTCGTATTAGGCAAAGTAACTACGACAGTCTAGAGCATCTATAACAGTAAGTAGCATGGCAATAACGACAAGTATCATGCAATCGAAAGCAGATAATAGCATGCATTAGTGAAATCATGTAGTAGCATACGACATATAGCAGTAAAAGTAAGCAGCAGCATGCAGCAAGTTCCACAGAAACAAGTAAACTAGCAAGTTGTAGATTAGTCCTATTAGTGAATCCTACTCGGGTCGGTCCAGACTCACTAATGCAATCTAATTCCCTACAACCATTGTTCTGATACCAAATGTGATGCCCCGTACAAAACCATCGTGTACGAATCTTCAACAACAGGATCATTACAAGGTCAAATACTATATGCTGTTTCAAAACAAGTTTGCATTTATGATAAAAGGTGACGTTTTAACCAACGTCAAATGTTTAACATCCGAAAGTATGCTTCTACGAATAGCAAGCAAAATAATAGTACGTGACCCATAGGTCGTTACAAATACATTGTTCAAAAGTAATAAAGTCGGAATGCAAGATAAAATATTTCATGCGATGACATCTCTAATAAGCGCAGCGAGAGTCTACAAGGCATGACTAGTACAACAGCGGAAGCAAGCAAACCTTAAGCACATGAGAAAAACATGCTTAAAAATGTCAACACAAAGGTTGGTGAGCTATAGTTTAAGTATAACAGTAATGTAAGGTAGGCCATGAGATTTCAGTGCTTCAACAACGTTTCAAAACAGTATGAAAAGTATATGTATTACCGTGGGCACTTGGTAACTAACTTAGCGTTTATCACCCCTTAAAGTACACTTGGCGAGTGCGTATGTTTACGAAGTATTAAACACCCATTAAATGCAAGCGCTACTAGCCCGAGTGGGGATGTCAAACCCTATGGATCCATATCTAAGATTCGCGTTCACCGGTTCAAAGACCAATGACTAAACGTTACCGAGCTAAGGGGAAAGTTTATGCCGTTGTATAACCCACATATATATAAAGTTTAAGTACTCATGCCTATGTAAAACGTAAAATGCGCATGTATTCTCAGTTCCCAAAATAGTTAAAGTAAAAAGGGATGCTATAACTCACAGTGGAAAGTAGTAAAAGTCGATACGCGGGAAAATAGTAAGCAAGTGGTTGGTCCGCAAAGTCCTCAACCTAAGTCAAAAGTTACTAAGTCAGTAAATCGTTCCCAAAGGTTTAAATGTATGTAAATTAGGTCTTAAGTATCATCATCATTCATCATTTATCAAAAAGTGTATAGTAAGTTTTAAGTCAAGACTAGGGTTTAAAACAAAGGCTGACTTCGTTCAGTCACCACAACCTCTATACACCCTGAAATGAGGTGAGACCAGTGGTCATGGCTCCATATGTGAGTCCCCTAGGTACTGAACAATTTCCAGAACCAAACTCGTCTTCGTTTGACCGTGGTGACGGTTAAAGTGCGAGTAGGTCAGAAATTTCAGCACAACGTTAATAGGGTGTAGTGACTTTCGGGAGGCTATAGATCCTAAACCGTAACTCGGATTAAGACGAGGTCTAAACGGAAAATCATCTACTCAAACCGAAATAACTGAAAATAAACTTTACAGTAGCCCAGGTATTCTGATCAGACCCTAAAAACAGTAGGTTAAGTGTTCCGGTGGGTTCTTGGTGCTCGATGCTCATCATGGTTCTCATCTTTGATGCTTATAGCTTCAAGTGTACAACTCGTTGATGTGTTTGAATCATCTTAACCAAGGTTTGACCATCATAACACTAGTGTAAGTCTAAGATATGTAGCACAACTCACTTAAGAGTTGTATGTAGTTTGATGAACCAAAGTTACATCAAGATCTTAGATCCGACACATACATGAGTTACAAAAGTAATATTAAGCTATAAACTTGAAAGTAAACTAAATAATCAAGATCATAAATTGTAGAACTTAGATCTTAGCTAGATCTTAAAGATCCTAGACTAGAAAGTCTAGTTCTAGTGTTCTTAAGTTAGATCCTAGGTTACAAAACTTGGATCTACACTTTTAATGAAATCATAAGTTATGAAACTTAGATTTTCAACTTGAAAAATGTATGTAAGCTTGTAAGCTCTTATTTACAACAAAATTAGAAGACCATAAGTTATATAAACTTAGATCCAACATAAGTATATGAAGTTATAACTAGAAAGTTATGCTTCCATGTTCTTTGAACTTACAAAGTTAACTTTGGTTCAAGAAAAATGAGATCAAGATTAACTAGTAATACTTGACCAAAATAACAACATCACAAACTTTAAAGTACTTACAAAAGAAGGAAAATAAACTAAAGTACAAGTATTATGTTCATGTTTTGTTTCATACTTAGGAAGATTCAAATCAAAGTTTGAATCTTAGGATTTAAGTCTACAAACATGAACACAAGTATGAATATGAAACTTATGAAATTTAAATCTTGAAAACATTAATTGTAGAACCATAAACTAGAAAGTATAGGTTCTTGGTTGTTCTTGAAATAACAAGATAATATGAAGAATAAACTAGATAGTTTAATTCTTACAACTAGTGAGTAACAAACAGCAAACAACAAGTAACTTAAACAACAACAAAGAACAAGTATTAAAACAAGCAAATGATGATGGTGATGTATGTATATGTTCGGTTTTTGAAGAGAAAAAGAAAGGAGAAGTAAAGCTTGTAACTTACCAAATTAGAGAAAAAAATGAGAGAGAAGTGTAAGTATTTTTATGTGTGTGAAAAGTGAAGTGAAATGAGAGAATACTAGTAGGTATGTATCACAAAAAAAAAAAAAAAAAAAAAAAAATTTTGAATCCCTCTTTTACCCACCTCAAGGCCGACGGCCATATGGCCTAATGGGGGAAGTCAAGTATCAACTTTCTAGCATGGGGAGGTGGTGAATGCTTGAAGTGGTATTAAAGCAAATTGACATGGTAACAAGGTGTAAATGTGTAAGTAACTAGATTCCATTCACTTAATTAATCTTGTATTAAGCTCAATAAGTCATTAGCATAATGTTGGGCTCCTTAATAGTCCATTAAGATAAGTAGGGTGAGCTTCTAAGTCCATGTTCATTAATAAAAGGCCTAAGTCCGAGTAAGCAATAAACTAAATAAAAGCCCAAGTAATTAACTAGTAACCTTAGTTAATTAAAAATGATTAATAAAAATTAATCATGAATGTAAATAATATTCGAAAATATTATTCGTGAAAAGTTCGTGTGTCACAAAGACGAATCGGGGCATGCAAAGTCAAGTACGGTAACAAGTAAATGTATAAAAATACATTCATTAATGTGCAAGTATTAATAATAAATATTATTAATAAAAGTTAAAAAAACCAGGGTCGTTACACCCAACAATCCTAAAGCATTGTTCTTTAGTGTGTCGTTTCATTCCACACTCTTCACACTTGAGATTATCTTTGTCTTTGGATGATGGGTAATTCGAACGACGTTGGCTTCTTGACACCAGACCTTGGCCATCGAATTCTTTGGATTTTGATGCAGGAGTAATCAATCCAGACGCTATACCAGATATGGTCTCGGTTTTGTTACTAAAAATACTTTGGTGAGCATTTTCTTTTCTA
The DNA here is from genome assembly GCF_046630445.1 of Rutidosis leptorrhynchoides. NCBI lineage: Eukaryota > Viridiplantae > Streptophyta > Magnoliopsida > Asterales > Asteraceae > Rutidosis > Rutidosis leptorrhynchoides. Next base: position 308,298,320 of record NC_092339.1, on the reverse strand, counting down.
ATTGCAGCGTAGGCACCTTCAACAGTTGGTAAGGGCTCAAGTCTGAGCAATTCCTGTTTGATATTATCATGCTTATTATCAAGAGCATTTAAAAATTGAAAAAGCTTTTGTTCTGATCTGATATTGTTGTATTTGATGATGTCGTTTGGGTGTTCCATTGGATTTGGATCCCTGGTTTCAATTTCTCCCCAAATCCCCTGCAACTTCAACCATAAGTCTTCAATTGACTTTCCTTCTTGTTTGATGTTGTTGGCTCTGACATGTAGGTCAAATGTTTGCAGTTTATCTTTGCCAGAGCTGTAAGTGGTGATGAGGGCATTCCAAAGTGATTTTGCAGTGGGAAATTGGGTGAGATTGCTTGCAATCTGAGGTTCAATATTCTGGATCACCCATGAAAAAACAACCAAATCATCTTGGTTCCATTTTTAATTGTCAATTGCAGGTGGATCTTCTGTGAGATGATTAAGGAGGGTCACGGATTTGCCTCCGATGGCAACCTTAATCATCCTAGACCAGAGTGAAAAATTGGAATTGTTGAGATTAACATTGATTTTCAATGAATCTGGTAATCTGTGAGATTGATTTTCATTGTTGGATTGAAGTAACCTAGCCATTTGGCTGGTTAGTTCAGTGATAAGTTGATTATTTGGGTTGCTGCTGTGTGCTTCAGACATGTTTGGAGAATCGAAAAAAAATGGAAGAGATGAAAAGTGTTAACAATGATCTAGGATCATCAACACTGCTCTGATACCATGTTTGAATTGAAAAATAAAAATGTAAATGAACAAGTATTGATCGTTTATTGATTCTATGAATTGATAGACTTGAATTGGTCCTTTGTTCATCTTACAATGTCCCTATTTATACAGAAAAGAGACTAACGGCTATATGCCAAACATGGAAACAAATCTCCTAAATCTGGAAGGTATTACTGTCGTGATTGTTAGTTGAAGCCTGCTGTCAATGAGGGAGATGATGACATTGTTCTGATCCCAAAATATTTTTCAACCTTTTTATTTCCTTTTTGATTTCGAACATAGTCGGCCAACATTTACAACCACGGTTAAAAAAATGTAGAGTACAAATGTTCCTGACTATTACACAATTTTGGGTTCGATAAAACTCTATGCAAGTGGTTTATATGTTTTCGTTTTTTCCAAAAAATTAAAATAAAATAAAAGTCACTTATAATTTATATACTAAAGTCAACCTTGTTGAACGATAAAATACACTTCTAGTTTCCAAGACTACAGCCACATATTTGAAAGTTCACTGGATCCCACTTGCAAATATTATTATTGATGAAAAGAAAAATGTCAACAATATGTTGCCTAATATTCGACCTAACACATATCATGTCGTTGACTATTTACATGTAAAAAAGGTCAACCTACACATTATGTATTTGAAGAAACCTAAACAGAAGACATGAACATAATTACATAAAGATTGAAAAGTTTTTTCCAAAGCTAATAATTTTGCTAATTTTCTTTTTGTTACTAGATCATCATCACGCTAAAGATGTCCCTTCAGGTAAGCAATCCTAAATCTGTCATGTAAATCATTTTATTATTCGCCATAATCTATAACTTTATTGCAATCAAATCATTACATATATGATAAAAATCTAACTACAAACCAATGAGCTTGTAGCTCAATGGTACCCGATACTTAAGATCTCTGAGACCACATGTGTTTGGCTTGAATCAAAGATTTAACTACAATATGTATAGCATGCAAGAAGTCTGCATTTTTAGTGAATCTGAGGGTTAAAACAATAAATCTGTTCATTTTTTTAACAACGAGTTAAGTTACTGACGGGTCCGCATTAGGATACCACCCACCCGATCATATCCATACGACGTGTTGGGAGGAAACCGCATTGAGAAAACTCCCTTGAGGATCGAACTCTTGACCTTTCGCATTCACTGAATACCTGGATAACTAGGGTACCACTAAGGCAATGCACAAGTGGTCCATAATTCTGTTTGTATTTCAACTATTTAAATCTGTTTACTTAATGGTAGTTGTGTGTAATTAGACAGTGAATTTACCTCTAGGAAGTTGATTCAGGCTTGGCAACAGAAACTTGGTTATGAAGAATCAAAGAAAGCTAAGAACAGTTTCGTCTCCACCGCCACCGAAGATCAGTAGTCCTCGTACTTACGACATGAGTCCACCGCCACCTTTGATTTCATGAAGATAATGTTATAGATCAAGTTAACTTTTGAACTCATATTTTCATCAATGTTGAAGTTGAAATGCCACTGCTCAAAAATAAATATAAGTACAATTATATATATAAAAGCATTTTCAGTTACATTTACATTTACAATGTATATTAAGTTACACACAGTACAAATTTAGCACACAATCCTAGTAAACACATGGTCTAAGACTTAATGTTGGTAATCCTAAACATCATATTATTAACTCACTAGTAAGAGGCATTTATTGTATCCTAAATTGTACTAGTGGTTCCGTTTTCGTTATCAGAAATCCCTGAATATTTAGAGTCGGAATTTGATGTTAGGCTGGCAATCATGACATTCTCTGGATTTGTGACGGGAAGAGTGGTTAAGGGATACGATGTGGACTATAGATTCATCATTCCTAGATGGTTAAACAATCGATTTGGAAGTATCACATGGGGAAGAGATCGAGTTGGTTGAGTGTGAAGATCATTCATCCTAGAAATAACTAGGTAGGCCGGATTGACCTTGATATTTTGGGTATAGCACCACAAAAGCAAGGTGTCAGAAGCAGACACATAGATACTATCATAGTTTCGACCGAGGATGTTACTATTCATGATCGTATTGTGTACTTGAAGATGATGAAGATCATTATCTTGGATAGGAATGAGATGAGTGGATCGAAATGAGTACTCTGGTTGACAGAGAGTGTGAATAACACGGTAAAGTTGGAATGAGCTTGGTAGAGTACTTGGGTTGTTTTGGTGAATAATTTTATCTTAGTGATCAAAGTAAAGATAAATTCTAGTTGATGGAATAGAAGATAAGGTTGGTGGGGAAAATTGTTTGGACAATGAAGTTGATAGAGTAGACAAGGATTCTGTTAGAAGATATGCGGTCGATCTCATGGCTGAACCTGAAATCCTGTATTTTTCTCTACGCAATCAATTACGTGTGGGTATCCCCGCATGCAGCTCACGCCAATCGAGGTGGCCCAGACTAGCATTCATTCTAAAATCCTGTAGTGAAATTGAGACTGCTCGACTTCGGAAGCAAATTTGCGTGTAGACAGCACTGTCTGTCGTACCGTTGACACAGAATACCTAAGTATCTTACAAACATAAGCATAGATAAGTCTTGAGCATTCGACCTAAAACATTCTGACAAGCCAACCTTTACAATTTGTTTAATAACATAAACCATTCATCATCCATACTTCACTAACTTCTTCCTTCAGGCTTCATTTCCTGACAGGTATATTGATTGCTTCATACGTTACATTCATTATTAATGATACCGCAACCCGCATGCGCAATACATACGTATGCGGGCACTCGCGCGCATGCGTATGCGTATACTTTGTATGCAGCATGCGGATTCGTATCGAATGCCTTTGTTCCCGGTACGGCGGTTACTTGGTTCTCAAGTATCTTTTCCATAATTATATCCGTGATTCGGGGAGTTGGTTACGGAAGGGATTACCATTATCTCGGATGGTTCAAGAATTAGGGTTTGCCTATATATACAAACCCTAATTATCATTCTAAACAACAACCACGTTACGTAATACACATCTTACGTAACCAGCATCATCCCTCGTCTTCTCAAGGTTAACAGGTTAGTTCTTTGGTGGCTAGCACCTACAGCCTTATATGGGGCCTTTCGATCAACGACCGTTATCGAAGGTGGACTTAATCACTTGACCATCCCGCTGACATCATCATGTCGGCCAGGGTTATTCACGGTAGCTGGACCGGAGAGCCTTGTTCTAAGATCCTTAAACCCCCTTTATGTATTGAACATACATATTAACCCTGTGGTAAAAATATGCATGATCAAGTGGTGCTTTCATTGAGAGTCGAACTAGTTCAAGATGTATTTAATTGTTTTTTCTTTTAAAGTTTTGAATTATAAGGCTTATTATTCACAAATTTTCTGAATTTTTTCTTTAACAGTATCATGACTTTCGGGGACTCATCAGAGCGTACTCAAACAGATAATCAAAACACGCCGTCTAATAATCAGCAGACGCAAGCTATGACTACGGGGGTGGGATACGCGCCATATCCTCCACCTGTATCCGGCGAGCCTTTTCAGAGGTATAAGCCGATATATCCAGATGGGATTACACCGCCAAGGGCAAACTCGCCAGTTACAACCACGCGGTTGGATTTTTCCTCGGTGGATCCAAGGGTCATCTTGGTAGGCACTAGCGGTGAAACAGTAGGCCCGCACATGGTATGCTATGGCCAGGTACCTATTTATAGTACCTCGGTTTTAATCCCTCTGTAGACGCAGAGCATTCAGCAGAATTCATCGTTTACACCGTTGCAACCTTGGAAACCACCGTGACCAATTTCGCAGTTTTTGACTCCTGCGGATGCGCAGGCATTACTTAATAGTTGGGGGTTCGGTGTCATTCCAAATGCCAATTCTCATTGGGCGCCGATAACCGTAGAACAGCAAAGCACTACACATACGGTTGGACTTATAACGGCATATCCTCAGATCTCGCAGGCATCTGCTCCACAGGTTTCGGCACCTTTTCAGCTACCCGTATACTCTGCGCCGGCAAACCTGCCTTCTTTTCCAACGCATCAGCCTTGGTTATATCCGCAAACGGTTGGGCAACCTTGGCAAAATATTCAGGGGCAGGCGAATCTTGCAAGCCAATTTATGCAGGCGGCACCTCCTGACATGGTCCACCTATTTTCGTAACCTGATTTTGTTCAGGATATGATGAAGCGTTTCTTCGCAGGGCTCAACGGTGACCCTGTTAAACCACCTTTTGAGCTACCAACTACTTTTGATAAGTTTCCTTCGCATATAACTGCATATCCGTTTCCATCAGCGCCAAAGATACCTCACACACTGGGTACTTATAATGGTTTAACTGATCCGGATGACTTCCTGCAGCGTTTCGAAGGCGCAATGCGCACCCAAGGTTGGGTGGATCCGGTTGCATGTCAGATATTTCTCATGACGCTACAGGGCATTGCTCGCGAATGGTTTAATAAACTCCCATTAGGTAGCATATCCGGGTTCATGGATCTGCGGACGAAGTTCTTGCTGCAATATCAGAATCAGAGGCCACGCAAATGCACTCATATCGAATGTCATGATATTGTGCAGAAATCCAAGGAATCTTTGGGTGAATTTCTCACAAGATATACTAATGAGTGTCTGCGTATACCAGATCTCAAGCCAGAGCAACATATTTCCGGACTCATACATGGTATAAACTCAGAGCGGTACCCAACGTTGGTCAAGCGTTTGCGCCATACGGTGCCAACAACTTATGCTCAAGCACTTAAAGAATGCCATGATTATATGCGGAGTGGCGAAGATAACGATATTCCCACCGCCAGCTCGCGCAATGAAAGGAAAGACGATGATGATCGATCGCGTGATCAAAACCGCGGAAGTAACTCTCGCGGAAGGTATCCTAGCGGTGGTCCTATCAGAAGTGATAAAGGAAAATCAAGTGGCAATTATCGAAACAATAACCAGCGCGGCATCAATAATCAGAACTATGCGCTGCTGAAAAGTTTGTCTAAAACACCAAAAGAAATTTTGGCAACCGAACCAGTGTACGTGACCTTTGCGGTTCCAACTCTGCTTACAGAATTTGGTAAGCGGGATAAAACAAAGTATTGTGAATTCCATGATGATTACGGTCATGACACTAATCGATGTAAAAACTTGATGGAACGAGTGCTTGAGGCACTGCGCGCAGGTAAATTGGATCACCTAAAACAACCTAAGAAGGACAAGGGAAAAGCCGCAGAGGAGGGGTCGAAGGCTAAAACTTTCGCATGGGAAAAGTTGATAAAACAAAAAACGCCGACTTAACCATTAATATGGTCGACGCAGAGAAAGTTAGCCAGCGGAGAAAGTAAAATGATCACCAGGACTGGGAACTTCTCCCAATCACATTTCCTCCTGTAATGTCAATCGGCACAGTTAACGAGCCCATTATCATTAAGTGTCGCATCCCTACTTGCAGAGTACAAATTAAACGCATGTATGTTGACACCGAGAGTGGCGTTGACATTATGTACGAGCATTGCTATCTTTTCCTCCCTGCAGAAGTTAAAATGTAGTTATGCCAGTCTGATATTACGTTATCTGGGTTCTCCGGAGAAAGCTCATGGCCGCTAGGCCAGATAGAGCTGATAGTAGAGCTCGCAGATGATAAGAATCCGCAGTTAATCAGATAGGAGTTAGTTGACTTTTATGTGGTTCGTTCAACTTCGCGGTACAATGCGCTGCTTGGTAGAAATTTCATATGACGTTTTAACATTATACCATCGGTGGTGCATGGATTGGTTAAGTTTCCTACGAATGGAGGGGTTGCCACAATTGCGTCACATCAAACAACTAAGTTGTGTGGTTCAGTTGTGCCCGTAGACATTCCCAGCATGGGAGAACAACTTGCAAGCAGTGCGGTCATAGCTAATCGATTGCATCCGGACAAGCGTATCAAAATCAGCGCAGGCTTGTCAGCTGAAACCAAGGCTAAATTACATGGAATATTATCCGCAAACGCAGATGTATTCGCATGGCAAGAATCAGACATGACTGGGGTTCCGCGTGATATTGCGGAACATAAGTTGAATGTTAATCCATCACTCAAACCCGTTAGACAAAAGAAGCGACATATGGCTCTTGAGCGCAGTAATTGGTTATGCGCAGAAGTAGATAACCTTGTCAAAGCAAACATTCTGCGGGAAGTGCGGTATCAGACATGGGTCGCTAATCCTGTGTTGGTGAAAAAGGCCGACGGTAATTGACGGATGTGTGTTGATTTTAAAGACATTAATAAAGCGTGTCCCAAGGACAACTACCCTCTCCCGGAGATAGACTGGAAGGTGGAATCGTTGTCAGGTTTCCGGTACAAGTGTTTTCTAGATGCATACAAGGGTTATCACCAAATTTTAATGGCTGCGGAAGATGAGGACAAAACTGCTTTTCATACGCCGCAGGGTATTTATTGTTATATGAAGATGCCTTTCGGATTAAAGAACTCAGGCGCAACTTATCAGTGCGTAATTGACGCAGCCTTCAAGCACCAAATTGGTAGAAATCTTGAAGCATACGTCGACGACTTGGTAATTAAAAGTAACACCGAAGAAGAAATGCTCGCGGACATCCTAGAAACTTTTGCGTCTCTACACAGGATTAACATGAAGCTTAACCCGCTCAAATCCAATTTTGGGGAAGAGGAGGGCAAGTTTCTAGGTCATGTAGTAACGGTGCGAGGAATCAAGGCAAATCCCAAAAAGATTGAGGCCGTTGATAGTTTACCATCTCCAAGGACAAAGAAAGATGTGCAGAGTCTAACCGGGAAACTTGCGGCAATCACGCGGTTTTTATCAAAAGCTGCAGAACGACAGTTGCCATTCTTCAATACTTTGAAGAATTGCTTGAAGAAAAAGGACTTCGTATGGAGTCAGGAAGCAGAATCAGCCTTTCAGGAGATGAAGAAGGTGCTCGCTGAACTACCAACACTCACCGCGCCAGTATCAGGAGAAACGCTTACGCTGTACCTTGCGGTATCGAAAGAGGCTATCGCGGAAAGGTAATCCACTTTTATTTACATGCATTATTTATTTCGCAGAAACATAATTCCGAGGTTTTCTCAGACACAAATGCCGGTCTACTTCGTTAGCAAGATGCTGACATTAAGCGAAGTAAACTATTCACCAATAGAAAAGCTAGTGTATGCGCTAATCTACACGGCGCGGCGTCTGCGCCGGTACTTTCAAGCACATCCAATTGTGGTTCTAACTGATCAACCGATCAAGCAGGTTGGTAAATGCCTAATTTGTGGCAATGTCCGGGGCTACCGCATTGACTAACGCAATCATTTTTCTTTCAGGTGTTATACAAGCCTGAGATTTCTGGCCGAATGGCTAAATGGGCAGTTGAGTTAGGAGAACATGAAATAAATTTTTCTTCGCAAAGCGCGGTTAAGGGTCAAATACTTGCGGATTACCTAGCAGAGTTACCTGCGGACACGCCTGTACCACCTTTGTCACCATGGGAATTATACACCGATGGTGCCTGCAGCGCAGCTGGCGCGGGTGCAGGTGTAATTTTAACTGGACCAGATGGCGAAGAGCATACATATGCGCTGCGGTTTAATTTTGCTGTTACGAACAACGAAGTAGAATACGAGGCTTTGTTAGCAGGTATGCGTATTGCGCATAAATTAAATGTTAAAATTCTGCATGCTTATGTGAATTCAAAGCTGGTATGCAGTCAAGTCAGCGGAGACTTCGAAGCGCATGACATAGCCATGCAGCAGTATTTATCGCTTGTTCATAACCTCGCTGACCAGTTTGAGGCTTTTCAAATCTCCCACGTCATGCGGGGGAAAAATAAGAAGGCGGATGCGCTCAGCAAATTGGCTGCTTTGGCCTTTGATCATCTGGGGAAGAAAGTTCTTATAGAAGAACTGCATGCGAAATCCATTGTTATGATGCCTTTAGTGGCACCTGTTGAGGAATCCAACTCAACATGGATGACACCTATTATTGCTTTCCTGCAGGATGGTATCTCACCTGCGAATTCCGTTGATGCAAAGAAAGTCCGCACCAAGTCACCACTGTACGCCCTTGAGGGTGACGTCCTATATCAAAAAAATTATTTAGGGCCGCACTTAAGGTGCATTGGTCCGAAAGAGGCAGAGGAGGTTATACGCGAGGTGCATGAAGGTGCATGTGCTCTTCATTCGGGGCACAGGTCTATTGTGTCAAAAATTATGCGGCTAGGTTATTATTGGCCCACTATGTACGCAGATACCGCGCGCATAGTTAAGCAATGCGAATCTTGCCAAATACATGCATCTATCAGCAGGGCACCTGCACATCCAATTATACCAGTCTCCTCACCGTGGCCATTCTGCAAATGGGCAATTGACATAGTCGGACCATTTCCAAAAGGCCAAGGTAATATTATCATTTATCATATACCATATGCTATTTACATCAGTATCTTACGCATACTCTGCGCACGCAGGAAATATCAAATTTTTGATTGTTGCAATTGACTATTTCACGAAGTGGGTTGAAGCACGACCAATAGCAATAATTTCAGGAAAAAGGGTGCAAAATTTTGTATGGGAAGACATTTTCTGTCGATTCGGCATACCAAATAAAATCGTTAGTGATAACGGTACGTAGTTTGCGGGGGGTCCTTTTCGTAGTTGGTGTGCGGAGCTTAATATTAAGCAAACTTTTACTTTCATTGCGCATCCGCAGGCGAATGGCCAGTGCGAAGTCACCAACCAGGATATAGTAGCTGGAATCAAAGCTAGATTGGGTCATGGTAGCATTGGTTGGGTGGACGAACTACCAAAGGTTTTGTGGGCGCATAGAACAACACCCAAAGCGAGCACTGGTGAGACTCCATTCAGTTTGGTCTATGGATCAGAAGCTATTGTAACCGCAGAAATTGAGGTGCCAACATTCCGCATACAAAATTTTGACGAGCAAAATAACTCAGAAGCTTTGCGGAAAAATCTTAATCTGCTTGAAGAACGCAGACTCTCTGCGGCGGTGAACGAATCCAATAATAAGCAGAAAATTGCAAAGTACTACAATCAGCGCATGCGTTCGCGCTCTTATAAGTGCGGGGACTTAGTTTGGCGTTAGAATGACGCAAGTCATGCGGAGGATACTGGGAAACTGGGCCCCCGTTGGGAAGGTCCATACAAGGTAGCAAAAGCAAGCAACACCGGGGCATACCATCTCGAGACATTAGATGAAAAACCTGTGAAACGCACTTGGCACGCGACGTTGTTAAAAAATGTTATATGTAGCTGGATGGACCTGATCACTCCAACTTATTTTAGCACATTATTTTTTCTATGTATTTTCCGTCCGTTTGGATGTGTCGCGGTTGTAATCATGATTAATGCCAATTAAAATATTTACTCGCGCATACTTTTGTTGTGTATTTCTCTTTTTTGTATGCGGTTCCTGCCTACTTAAGGGGTGACCTCTAGTCCCCGTGCGGCAGAAGCCTGTTTGGTTACAAGGCTAGACATTAACGGCAGGCGAAGGGAATTGGCTTTCCCCTAGCCAAGCGCCACGCAGACTAGATGGCTGCCAAGTCGACTTAAAAATACAAGCATTGGTTTGCTTGTGCGTAATTACTCTCGCATTGGTTTGCTTGAGGAACTCTTAAGTGTAAAAGCATTGGTTTGTTTTTAGTTGCGTTGCTTACCATACAGCTAAAGTACACCTCTAGCACATGACAAAGCAATAACGCAGTAGCTTTTGAGTCTAAACTGTTAAAGGTAAAATTGCTAAAATGTTGGTTTATTTTACGCAGTACCTGCGTACGCGCATGAGTTTTGGTTCACTATGCGCATGGGCATGCGGTTCATCTTTTGTTTTGATTCGCGATATATAAACAATTAATAGATAACGCATGCATAACACAATAATATATAGTATAAACTAAGTTATTACAAATAAATCGTTTCAAGTGCCTGCCCAACACGGGACTTAGGGCCCAAAAATTGTATTTACAATTGCCTGCCTAAGCATAGGACTTACGGCGCAAACGGTTACAAGTGAAACCTAAAAATCCTCCTTGAGGAACCCATCAATTGGCATATTGGGATCCGCAGCGAAAGCGTCTATTAAGGGGATCGGGATGGACTGGATGGCCTGCTCCGCTTCTAGGAGCGCCTCAGCTGTACCCTCTTTCAAATTTTTCCGCACAACTTCAGGGTACAGTAGCGTGAGGTTGCATCCTTTGATCACCTCGAGCATAACCTTGTTGCGGACATGCTCTTTCACTGCATCAACGTAGGCATTGAACTTTTCGGTGACGGGCCCCGAGTCCATTACCTTTTGCACGATGACAGGAAGGGAGGTGCGAAGCTTTGACAAGTCTGCCTCCGCCAGCTTGCGGCCGGTCACCGCGTCGTCCATCTCCCTGCGCACCCTTTCCAGTTCCAACCGCAGGTGCTCCGTTTCCCCCTTCGCTTGGTCAAACGCCCCCACTAGCTCACGGTTCTTTTTCCTTTCCTCAATCAGCGCGGTCTTTGTTTCCGCCGCAGTCGCCTCCACCACCTTGCGTGCCTCTTCCGCGGCATCCCTATCTTTTTTAACCTGATCTACCCCTACCTGCAGCAATCCAAGCTCCGTTTCTTTCCGTACGGCCACTTGGTATAGGTTAGTGGAGCGACGGGCTTGATCCGCAAACATGCCAAAGAACACAAGGCCATTCTGAACAAAGGCATTGTGCGCTTGGTTGAAGGGCAGTGCGGCTAGTTGCTCGCAGAATTCAGCAGGAAAAATTTGTTGCAGAAAGGCGGACTGCTCTGCGGCATTTTCGGTGGAGGACTGGGTGAGCTGCGCCAGATTTGCCAAACGGAAGCTACCGGGCGGTGGGACTGGTGTAGAATCGGAGTCAAGGTGTATCGCTCTGTCCCTGGACGTGGCGGTAGCCTCTAGGTCCGGATTTGCCTGCGGCGGCATCTGATGCGTCTCCTCAATGTGCTCTGCAAATCAGTAACTTGTTAGCACATGAAGTTAACTGTAAAGTGTTTACAACACAAGAGATGCTTACCGGTGATAGGAGGAGGAAGATCTGTGGATGCTGGATCGACAGGGACAAAGTTGTCATTCCGCATGTCCTCCTTTTGTTTAGGAGTTAGCTTCTTCTTCTTCTGTTTAGATTGGGGAGCTTTGGTTGCCTTGCGCTTATTGGCCGAGGTAGCGGGAGCGGACACCTCGTTCCCCACAGTCTTCTCTTGCTCCAGAGGCTCGTTTATATTTTGCTTGCGGAAAGATATAGCTGCAATCTCCTCCGCGGTAAGCACTTTCTTCATCTTCATCTTTGCAAACATATGCGCAATATTAAAACATGTACGTATAAACTAGCTGTTATATATTCATATGCATTTTTACTATTCCTACCCTTGCCATTCGGCGCGATTATGGCTGGACGCATGTTCTACCATGGCCAGTGCGCGGATATCTTTCCCAACCGCAGCATAACATTCCCATATGACCGGTGCACAAGCTGTGCGTTAGCGCACTCCGCTAACAACTTCGTTTCCTCGTCATCAAGGACGGGGGTTTTGTCCACATCCTTAGCCATGCTTTCGCACCAGACAAGTGTTTGCGGAAAGGTGGCTCCCACAACAGATTGGTCAATAAAAAAGAACGTTTCTTTCCAGTGACCCGCGTTCGATTTGGGGGTTTTTGTGAAGTTCTGACGGGCGAAGAAAGTAAACCACGACTTATGATGATTGGCTAGGCGGTATAAATGACAGAATACCTTAACTAATGGTACCTTGTTTAGTGCAACGCACCACATCTCAAACAGCACTATTTTCTGTAGTGACCCGTCCTAATCCATCTGGACGAATACATTACATTTGGTTACATCGCGAGGTACTTGACCTCTATATGATACATTTTACAAACATTGCATTCGTTTTTAAAAGACAAACTTTCATTACATCGAAAGTTGACAGCATGCACACCATTTCATAATATATCTAACTATAATTGACTTAATACTAATCTTGATGAACCCAATGACTCGAATGCAACGTCTTTTGAAATATGTCATGAATGACTCCAGGTAATATCTCTAAAATGAGCAAATGCACAGCGGAAGATTTCTTTCATACCTGAGAATAAACATGCTTTAAAGTGTCAACCAAAAGGTTGGTGAGTTCATTAGTTTATCATAATCATTCATTTTCATCATTTGAATAGACCACAAGAATTTCATTTCCAGTTCTCATAAATATACGTCCCATGCATAGAGACAAAAATCATTTATATAGTGAACACCTGGTACCCGACATTAACAAGATGCATATAAGAATATCCCCTATCATTCCGGGAAATCCTTCGGACATTTTAAAAACGAATTCGAAGTACTAAAGCATCCGGTACTTTGAATGGGGTTCGTTAGGCCCAATAGATCTATCTTTAGGATTCGCATCAATTAGTAGATCGGTTTACTAATTCTTAGGTTACCAAGCAAAAGGGGCATATTCGGCTTCGACCATTCACCCATATAATGTAGTTTCAATTACTTGTGTCTATTTCGTAAAATATTTATAAAAATTGCGCATGTATTCTCAGCCCAAAAATATAAAGGGTAAAAAGGCAAATGAAACTCACTTAATTTATTTTGTAGTAAAAATACATATGACGACATTGAACAATGCATGGTTGGCCTCGGATTCACGAACTTATATCAAGTATATATATTAAAACATATAATGGGATTCACATAATATATATTATTTATATATTTGTGGTTATATATAATTTATACTAAATTCCATTTAAAAACGTATACTTATATTATATCTTAAATTATATGTTATATATAATTATTTTGTATGTATTTTTAAAATGATTAACATCTATACATTTAGTTGTATTAATACATCTATATATATTATATATATATATATATATATATATATATATATATATATATATATATATATATATATATATATATATATATATATATATATGATTAGTAGTATATGTAAGAAATATCATTAGTTTGTTATATGTAAGTATTTATATAAGTAATGTTAATATTTCTGATATATTGTTATATGAAATACTAATATAATTCTAGTATATGTAATAAGTATATTTAATGTACAAAATATTTATTTGTTAAAATTATAGTTTTGATAATAATGATTTATTAATAATAATAATAATAATAATAACTTTATTAATAATGATAATACTAATAATAAAAATGATAATGATAATTTTTAATAATAATGATACTAATAATGTTAATAATAATAATAACCTAAATGAAATTTTAATAAATATAATAATAAATAAAAATGTTAATTTTTGATAAAAAGATAGTTTTAATTAAAATTTTGATAATTTTAATTAAAATGATACTTTTAGTAGTAACGATAAGGATAATAATACTGATGATAATGTTAATACTGATATTGATGTTAATAATAATAATAACAATAATTTTATTAATCATTTTAATACTAATGATAATAATATTAATAGAAATGATAATAATAATAATAATAATAATAATAATAATAATAATAATAATAATATAAATGATGTTAGTGTTTATAATAATCTTCATGATATTAGTATTAGTAATAATATTAAGTATTCTAAAAATTAATAGTAACATCAACAATAATAATATCCATAATAACAATAATAATAATAATAATAATAATAATAATAATAATAATAATAATAATAATAATAATAATAATAATAATAATAATAATAATAATAATAATAATAATAATAATGAATAATAAGTAAACTAACTCAAAATAGGCTAAAAATTAAACTGCATGCGACGGGACTCGAACCTGCGACCTCTCCTTTCCCACATACACGCCTAACCAGCCCGCTGTTCATGCATTTCTGTTTTAATACCCACTTAAACCTATTTAACCTCGTTTCATTTCCCATCATCAAAAGTTTACATGTATTATCAATGCGATATCATACCACTACATCATCTTCATTCGTTCCATCATTCCCATTAATCCCGTGGCCCAGATAGAAGCCCAACAAGTATACGGCCCAACAACAAGTATAACCCTGGCCTAACAGCTTAAAGAATCAGCCCAGCAGCAGCATTCTAACATGCTTATTCTATCACCTTTACACATACATGGTTTTTTAAAAAAAAATATTGGATCGTCTAGTTGTGCGTCCCCATAGTGTCGGCCAAACAATTTTTAATATATACCACTTGCAATTTGAACCCAATTAGATTTAATGATTATCATGTATGGGGTTGATTAAAAAATATACAACCATCAAACATGCTGTAACCAAATCCGTCCCCTCATTCTTTTAATATTCAAGTGGGTCTTCTTGTTTTTGGTTTTGGTCGGCCATAAACGTAATCCCATATAAACGTATCCTTTGAATTATCAAGTGGGTGAATTGTTTAGTAATTTGCGGTTCACAAGGAAAAAGAGAAAAAACGTGTAAAGTGATCTTAGAATAGTTATTATTAATTGACATCAACTTGCAGCAATATTTATCATGGGTTCTTCTTTGTTTAAAAGGGTATCCGAAGTAGCACTATAGTGGTGGCGGTTTGTTTTTGATTGGAAACATAAACAGAACAAATACCTGTAGCATCAGTGGTGATTGAAGTGATGGTTCAAGACGGTGTGGCGTCCGAAGAGAAACAAGGAAAGATAAAATAACGCAAATAATGGTTTTGGTCACGATGAGGGAGAGAGAAGTTAGTGAGAGAGTAGAAAGAAGGTTCATGGTGGTCAATGGCATTGGAGATGGTGGAAGTGGTACCCGGAAGGTGGTGTTGTATGGTTACGATGTTGCTCGAACAAAGCATAAAACAGAATTAGTTGATGAAGTCCATGGGTGTTGAGGTGATGTTATAATGACGGTCCCTTTATATTTTTATTTGATTTTTCTTCCTTTAGGTTTTCTGTTTGTTTTCTCCCCTTTCGACTTGCAGCAGGGTTTTGTAAAGTGGAAATAATAGAATGATGATGTACATGAATTGATTTGTATTAGATTGTTGTGAGCAAGGATATGGACGCCAGCCAGGAATGAAGTCAGGAAACAACAAAGAAAAAGATATATAAAGTGATATCTTCAATTTCAACAGAATCGTACTGGTCTAGATTAATCTTTGTAATTAGATTCCAAAACTTACAAATCAAATACAGTTTGGAAAAGGATGTGAAACTGAATTGTACGATTGATAAGGATAGGTAACAAGTTGTGGACAAGAACAAAAACTCAATCCAAATCGATGGATACGTTCAACCGATTCAATTCATTCTTGCTTTAATCAAATTAATATTAATAATCTATATATATAAATAATAATAATACTTTTAATAATAATAATTAATAATAATAATACTAACAATAATATAAATACATAAAGAATAATTTATTTCTATTAATACAGATAATAAGATAATAATATTTATTATAATAATAATAATAATAATAATAATAATAATAATAATACCAACTAATACATAAGAATGATTCTAATGATGATGATATTTAATTATAATAACAATGATAATAATAATTTTATTAATGTTAATAATCATAATGCTATACTAATCATGATAATATAGGTATTATTAATGATAATAATATTATTAGTATAGCAACTATATTCTTTTAACTTTATATATATATATATATATATATATATATATATATATATATATATATATATATATATATATATATATATATATATATATATATATATATATATATATATATATATATATATATAATTATGTTCCAAATAATAAATATATAATAATTATATAATGAAACACATAATCCTAGAGTATAACTTTTAATACATTGTTAATGTTTTGAAAATTATTATCTATACTCACATCTAATCATAATATACTGTTCGTGAATCGTCGGAATGGTCAAAAGTCAATTGAATATATGAATACGTTTCAACAATTTTAAGACTCCACATAACAGATTTAGCTTATCGTGTTGAAATAATACAAAGATTAAGTTTAAATTTGGTCGTAAATTTCCGGGTCGTCACATTTTCCCTATTGCGTAAGGGTGTAATTGCCCTAGTCCTACACCGAAATGATCTAGAACGCCTAAAAAGAAGTCGGAAGGAGGCACCCTAAAATTTCCATGCCTAAACGCATGCTCATATATAGCTACTTTATTCTCCGACGGTTTGTGGGCACGTTGATTAGACTGGGGAGGCACCGGGTTATACTGTGCTAATGGGAGGTACTGTTTAACTAATGAATCTATATGCTGTTGCTCTATTACCGACACTACGCTATCTACGTAAGTCTCATTAGCCTTAGTCATTTTCTATAAGTAATCAGAGAACAACTAACCTTTAGAAGTTGGCCGGAATGTTTGGATTTTGATTAGAATTTAAATAGGCAGCGTATTGGAGAAGCTTGATGCAGAAAAATGGAAATGTGGGTGAAACAGGCATATTTATAGTGCAAGTTGGGGGTCATGGGGTGCAACGGGTTTCATCGTGGCTGTACACGTGTAACGCAATCAACGATTGATGTTTTTCGCACGCGCGTGGGTGTCAGTTGGATGTGCCCTGTGTTGCGCGCGTGGCTCACACGCGCCTGCCAAACTGCCACTTTACGCCTTGACAGCCGAATGGGTTTCTACGACCGTGACAGGCATTTAATGCCCTCGAAACGCACGCGGAAAATTAAATGTTAGCCGTTTTCTTGTTTTTTCCTTTTCGCTTAATAGTTTGATATCATATGTCTTGCGTCATATAACATCAAACTGGGGGGACATAATGATACCGCAACCCGCATGCGCAATACATACGTATGCGGGCACTCGCGCGCATGCGTATGCGTATACTTTGTATGTGGCATGCGGATTCGTATCGAATGCCTTTGTTCTCGGTACGGCGGTTACTTGGTCCTCAAGTATCTTTTCCATAATTATATCCGTGATTCGGGGAGTTGGTTATGGAAGGGATTACCATTATCTCGGATGGTTCTTGAATTAGGGTTTGCCTATATATACAAACCCTAATTATCATTCTAAACAACAACCACGTTACGTAACAATCATTAACCACACATCTTACGTAACCAGCATCATCTCTCGTCTTCTCAAGGTTAACAGGTTAGTTCTTTGGTGGCTAGCACCTACAGCCTTATATGGGCCTTCCGATCAACGACCGTTATCGAAGGTGGACTTAATCACTTGGCCACCCCGCCGACATCATCATGTCGGCCAGGGTTATTCACGGTAGCCTGACCGGAGAGCCTTGTTCTAAGATCCTTAAACCCCCCTTTACGTATTGAACAGGCATATTAACCATGTGGTAAAAATATGCATGATCAATTATCCTTTTAATTTTTTACCTTGATTTCTTACCTTTCACATGATCAACGTGAATGCTTTTCATCTTATCAATATTCACTTTGACCAATTTTTTGAACTGGCCTAATCCGATTGTTAACCCATTGACCGACTTTGACGAATTAATTGCTTGTATTTTAAAAACTCGGCTCGCCGGGTTTATTAAAAGGAGTACACGTGGAGACGTGGAGTACTCATTAATCGGGGAGTTTTACAACAGTGATTGGATGTAATCTTTTGATGTATAAATGAGATCGGGATAGATGAAGGGACTAAGTGGGTTGACTGGATACTAACTCAGCTCTTATTTTGAGAGCCGAAAAGGCGAATAGACTATATTGCTAATGTGTGTAATATCTTAAATGTTGATCCAAACAAGAGTGTGTATGTAGGTTACAAATGTTGATGGTATTTGCGTTGAGGTGTTTGATAAACAAATAATTGACGTTGTGAAAGGGTATACCAAAGATGGAAAGAAAAATGAACATGAAGATAACAATGTCGAATAACAAGTCAAGACAAATGTTTATTTCAAGTCAAGTGTTTTACACATTTTTCGGTTCATACGGAACATTCGTCAGCACTACCTAGGCACTTGCTACTCGGTTGAGAAGAACTTGGAAAACCAAAGAAGAAACACAAGAGGCTGAAAACCCTACTGAAAACCATGTTCTCATGCCACTTATGAGTATTAGGGTAACATTGACATACATCTGAAAAAATGGTTACGGCATTTTTATCCAAAGTTATCAAAGCAGCTTCACTAAACGATCAACACGTATTTAAATGACATTTTAGATGTATCATCCGTGAATCAATTCTATGTTTGGAAGAAAAACAACATTAGTTTTAATTAGCTTGGTTTTGCTTTTATATTTAGCTAATTAAACTTAATCTTACTTTTTCTTTCAAGCATAGAATCGATGCATTGTACCTGAAAATTCATTGTAATACGTATCGATCTTGTAATAAAGTTGCATTAATAAGTCTGGATAACAATATCATAACTTTTTTCATATGTATCTCGATGTCACCCAAATGCTCACATGTAAGCGGCGGGTGATGAAAATGGTTTCGGTTTCCAAACTCTTGTGTTTTCTCTTTGGTTTCCAGGTTCTCCTTAACTGAGTAGTAAGTGTCTAGTAGTGCTGACAAATTTCCGTATGAACCGAGAAAAAGTTTATAGCACTTGACTTAAAGTAATATTTTTCTTAACTTGTTGTTCGGTATTGTTGTACTCCGTATTGTTTATCTTTGTGTTCATATTTATTTTCATCTTTATTATACGGAGTCGATTGTGTTTATTAAACAACATAACTACCATCAACATTACACCTTAATCGATGTAGACTACATACACACTCTTCTGTGGATCCTCATTTAAAGTATCACACACCACAATAATAAAATAAAAACGCCTTTTCAGCTCCCAAAATAAGGGTTGATATGGCAACCAGTCTACCCACTTACTTCCATCATCTATCCCGATATTACTTCTACATCAAAAGATTACAATAACTTGGTGTTTAAATCGAGTAGTCCCTGAGTACTCAATTTTTTTTAAAAAACCGGGGGACCCGAGTTTTTAGAATTCGAGTAATTAATTGATCAACATCGGTCAATGAGTCAAAATCGGATTTAGTCGGTTCAAAATTGGTCAAAGTCAATATTGGTCAACAAAAATTAACGCATGACCCTCAACTTTGAAGACCCGCCTAAGAAAAAACGAACAAGAAGAAAACAGAGCTAACTCCGGCCACCAGAGAAAATCGCAACGGAAGAGGAAAAAAATTTAACAGAAACGGAGATCTAACAACAAAACTCACCCAATCTGCAGCTCTATGTCCGACCCAGAACCTCACAAAAAGAGGGTCGTCCCCTGTATAACAACCCTCACTTTCCCTTATGAATTTAACAAGTCGTCCTTAGGGTTTCAATGTCATATTCTGTGCATCATTATTAGGGTTGTTATCCATTTCGACAAACGAACATTTATACTTTCATTAAATGATCGTAATTATTATTAAAAACCCTAATATGATATAAAACCTTAAACCTAACCTTACCTATTAACTACAAAACCCTAATACCATTAAATATTAAATAATAAACCCTAACCCTAGTACTTAATTAATAATATAAACTATATATTAATGATTAAAAGTGAAATAATATAAACTATAAAAATTAACACAAACTAATTGGAACAAATAAAATTTATAAAAGATTAGGGTCTAATAAATAAATCAAATGTAATTTAAATAAGTGTAACCCTAATATTAATAATATATAATAAAAAAAATATAAAATACCAAATAAATAAATGAATGCCGTATAAAAAAAAGAAAGGAAATAAAATACTTGAAATAATAAAAAAAAAAAAGATGGGATCGGCTGTAGGATTAACAAGGGGTTTAATAGCTTGATCACTAAGTTTTGCAAATCCTAGTTTAACTCTATTTCCACTCCTTGATCTCCAAGTAGTCTAATGCAATTAGGAAACTCCAACAATCTATAAAAGCCATCGTGATTTTTCCAAGTTTATTCACACAAATTCTCCTGCAATCCAGTTGACTTCTCTCTTGCATTCTCTCTAGTTCAATCGACAACAAACCTCCACCAAAAACCCTACTTGCAGTCGTGAAACATCACCACCATCACAGCCCTTTTAATCGCCTACTTGCTGCTGCTGTCCCTTCTGTCCTTCTGTCGATCAAACAGCCCCAAGAAACCCTTTAGTTTGATCGATTTGTCGCTGCATTTTCTGATGCTGTATTACTGCTGTTGCTGTCGAGTTATTCAGACCCAAAACAGCCTTCTTGGGTCGTGGATTGTGCTGCAGTTTCTGCTGTATTTTGTTGCTGTACTACCTGGTTTCTGTCGTGATCAAAGAGGACCCAAAAAGACTTTGTTGGGACATTGTTGCTGCAGCGTGCTTGGATTCTGTTTCCTGTTCGCATTCATCATCAATCTTTAACCCTAAGGTAGTCTAAACCCTAGTGATCTTGTCTTTATTTAATTACACATAAGTATATTAATAGGTTTTATGTTAAGTATAATGATTAATGAATGATAAAGATTTATGAATGGTAATGGATTATAAATATCATGTATGAATAAATATAAGTGTTATTGGATATAAAGTATGAACTTGATTAGTTATTAGGATGAATTAAAGATATTATGATAAAGATTAATTAATGAATAAGTATTATAAGATCATGATTATGATTTTTTGTGGTGTAATAAGGTTAAGTAGGGTTAGTAAAAGTTGATTAGTAAAATAATAATGGGTATGATCAAAGTAAAAGTATAATTAAAAGATGATAATGAGTATGATTATGATTATTATGATTAGGGTTAATAAATATGACTTGTTATTATGTTAAAAAGTTGTGATTTTATGAATTGATTAGGTTAAAGATAAAAGTTTTGTTTGTAAGATTTAGTAATATAGTAAAGAATAATGATAATAATAATACAGGTGCATGCATGCATGCATACGTATGCATGTGCATGTACGCACTGTATGTATATATGTGTGTATATGTAAATATATGCATACGTGTATATGTATGTGTATATATGTATGTATATGTACGTGTGATTGTATGAATGAACGTGTATTAAGTAAGTATTATTATGAGTTAGTAAACCTAATAATAGGAAAGGTAATAAATATATGTATATGTATCATCTTACATTATTATATAAGTAACACATACATCTACTATATATATATCATATAGTTATGAATACATGTAAAATAATAATAAAGAATATATATGTATATGTATGTATCACATAGAAGTATATTTATAGAGGTAACATATAATGATAGGTATATATATAAAGGTTGAATAATTAAATATTAATAATATTATTATTAGTATAACCTATACATATACCTATATAGTAACACTTAATAACACTAAGTATATTATCATTAATATAAATATAACTTTCTCGAAAACGGTCACTGTTAATATAGTTTAGTATATTAATAAACAAACTTTACATCTATTAGACATTAACTAATTGAACATAATATCTCTAGGTTGAGATCTCCGTGTTCAACACTCCGATCATATAACTTACGTGGAATATCTATCTGCTATTAAGGTGAACTTCATAGCCCCTCTTTTTACTATTTCTTAACTGTTTTATAACTTTGGGGTGAGACACATGCTTGCTTTTAAAACTGTTTTACGCTTAGACACGAGTACTCAAACTTTCTTTTGATTAGTTCAAACTGTTGCTAACATGCTTTGATTCATGCTAAATCCCTACCATGAT
Organism: Rutidosis leptorrhynchoides; assembly: GCF_046630445.1. Lineage (NCBI taxonomy): Eukaryota > Viridiplantae > Streptophyta > Magnoliopsida > Asterales > Asteraceae > Rutidosis > Rutidosis leptorrhynchoides. Next base: position 308,275,921 of record NC_092339.1, on the reverse strand, counting down.
ATCGTTAATTGCTACGTATAAAGGCAAACTTAGTTATTGTGAATAGCGCTATTGAGAGTGACGTGTCTATCCGGATGACCGATGGTCAATGGATACATAATAATGATTCACGACACGAACGTGATGTGTTTAGGGTAACTTATGGTTAGTATCGATATCATATACACCAGTACTACTACCGAACTGATTAAACTTTATAATTAAATCTTGTGGTCTAAGAACTTGTCATAACTATTAAACCTATGTTGTTCACTCAACCATCTTTGGTTGACACTTTAAGCATGTTTTGTCTCAAGTGAAGATTGCTAAAGATTATTTGCTATTTGGACTTTGCTGCTTTTGGAGTCCGCATTTATACATTTATACTTTTGCATTAGAACATTTAAGTTTACAATTGTAATGACATAATACTTTCCGCTTTTTAATACATTCGTTTATATTAAAAACGTCTCATATAGAGTCGTTCTCAGTTATACATACTTGTGTTGTGATATTGTGAAGTCATATTTTCCCGGCCCTATTTGGGGGTATGACAGAGTGGTATCTGAGCCAGGTTGTTATAGAGAACCAGGATTGCATATTTTATGTGTGCCTTATGTGTTAGTTAGGTGCATTAGCAATCTATAGGACTATAACCTTTCCTGCCTTAGTTTGAATGTAATCCTCATATCTATGATTGCCTTACTATGCCCCTTATATCCCTACCATCATACCGTACCTTAGAATCTAGTTAGTACTCCTTCTCTAGGACGTCTAGTCATCACCCAATCACCGTTTTGGACACCGAAGGATCTGACACTAAAGGATCTATCCGCACACCCAATTACTCACTTGTTTCACCATCATTATCACTAACTAACCCATAATACCTTTTATTATCCATTGGTGTTGCTACCTAGTGCACCATAAACTCTTCAACTAATACTATTTTTGTGTATTGAAGATCAATGGCAACTCGTGGTGCTAACGCTCTTCCAAATGTTACTTTGACTCCCGCACAATTTCAACAACTGTTTGCTGCTGCCCAAGGCAACAATATTCAAGGAAACAACCAAGGAAACCCACCTACATCATGCACCTACAAGGAGTTTATGAACTGTAAGCCTCCATCCTTCAATGGGAATGAGGAAGCAGTCGAATTGACTCGTTGGTTCGAAAACTCTAATCAATCTTTCGCATCTGTAACTGCGCGGAGGTCGACCGAGTGAAGTATGCCACTCGTACACTAAGTGGTCTTGCTTTGACTTGGTGGAACGCTTATGCCCAAACTGTAGGGCTAGATGCTACTAATGCTATTCCATGGGCTGTTGTGAAAAGAATGATGACGGATAAGTTTTGCCCAAGGAACCAAATTCAAAAGCTAGAGGTTGAGTTTTGGGAATTGAAGGTCAATGGTACCAATATTGAAGCTTATACTAATAGGTTTATAGAGTTGGTTTCATTGTGCCCGGACATGGTGCCCACTGAACAAAAGAAGATTGAGCGATACATAGAAGGTCTTCCTGACGAGATTCAAGGAAATGTTATTGCTGCTAGTAAAGAAACCTTAGATGCGGTGATACTTATGGCTCAAAACTTGATGATGGCTAAGAGGAGAAAGGCCACGGCTAATAAACAAGCCGGAGCTAAGACTAGTGAAGGCAAAAGGAAGATTGAGCCTACTCAGGAATCAAACTATGGTTCGAATAAGAAGGTTGCTGAAAATTCAAGAGGAGGTTATTTAGGGAACCAACCTTATTGTAATCGTTGTGAGAAACACCATTCTGGGTGGTGCAAGGCTAAGTGCACTAAGTGTAAGAAGATTGGTAATATAGCCAAGACTTGTAGGGTTGCAGTTCCTTCGACCAATACACCTGCAACAAAAGCCAACGCAGTCGTTCCTACATGCTATGACTGTGGAGAAAAAGGGCATTATCGCAACCAGTGTCCAAAGAAAAAGGATAACACGGGAAATGCTAAAGGCCGAGCGTTTGTGATGACTGCCGAGGAAGCTCGGGATAATGAGGAAGAAGGGGAAGAGGCACAATGAAGAGTTTTTGACAACTACAAGAGTCATTTGAATTTTCATAGTATTCTTTGTGTTACCGTTTAGTACTTCTATAGTTTGGAAGATTTCGTTAAGTTTCTGTAATACTCTAGTTATTTTCTTTTAATGAATGATGTTATTTTCTTTTCTTTCATTTTCCATTGAATCATTCACCTCGATGAAGATGTAAATTGACTAGATGACATAGTAGTAACCTTATGGAGTGATAAAAGTATGATTTAGAATAATATAATGACACTTGATCAACGTCATTATATTATGATAAGTCATACAGAAATCCTAATGGATCATGATGGGAATAAGATTTGATCAACCTTAGGACCACTGTGTACCATTACATACTCCTTATGTCTATATTGTCAACTAAAAATATCAACCTTAGATAATATGTTATCTTCCACTTGTCAATTATCCACGCCCGGTGCTGTACCCATTGCATAGGTACCATACCGGTTTACTCCATCCGAAATGAAGAAATCATCCAATCAACTCCAAGAACTTTTGGAGAAAGGTTCCATTTGTCTTAGCCTGCCTCCGTAAGGAGCACCCGTTCTATTTGTCAAAAAGAAAGATGGCACGTTGAGGATGTGTATTAATTACCGAGATCTCAACAAGCTAACCATCAAGAATCGTATCCATTCCCGCTTATTGATGACCTGTTTGACTAACTGCAAGGATCAAGTATCTATTTGAAGATTGACCTTAGGTCGGGTTATCATCAATTGAGAGTTAAGGAAACTAATGTTTCTAAGACTACTTTCCTAACTCGTTATAGACACTACGAGTTTCTTGTCATGCCTTTTGACTTAACCAATGCTCCTGCTGTGTTCATGGTTCTTATGAACCATGCATGCTAACCTTATCTTGATAAATTGGTAACTGTTTTCCTTGATGACTTCTTAATCTATTCCAAGAGTGAGAAAGAGCATGAGCAACATCTGCAATTGATTCTAGAGCTCTTAAAGAAGGAACAACTGTAAGCCAAATTTTTCCAAGTGTGCACTTTGGCTACGAATCGTACAATTCCTTGGACATGTAGTTAATAGTGAAGGAATACAAGTCGATCCTATAAAAATCACCATTAATCAGAAATTTTCAAGAACTAGTCATGGAGAAAGTCCATAAGACTAGATAGTCTAATCACCTAGGCTCTTTTAGCTGAAATTTCATACAATATCCACTCTCATTCAAGTAGGTCCCCGCTGTAATTAAGTATAGACTTTTCTTTAACAAAACGTTAACCAAATGCTGATTTTTAGTCAACACTCCCTGTTAAATAAAGTTCATAGATTTCACATCTCGAATCTTAAAAAGTGTCTTGTTGATGACATACTCGTTATTCCCTTGAATGATCTTCGCATAAATTTCACTTCATCGAAAAACCTATAGAAGTTATGGATCGTGAGGTTAAACATTTGAAACAAAGCTCTATTCCTGTTGTTAAGATCCGTTGAAATTCATGAAAAGGCCTCAAGTATACCTGGGAACGTGAAGACCAGATGAAGCGGAAATATCCCCATCTCTTCTCAACCGCAGATGCATCCGAGAAGTCCACCTAAAACTTCGGGACGAAGTTTAATTTAACGGGGATGTACTATAACAACCCTCACTTTTCCCTTCTGAATTTACCAAGTCATCCTTAGGGTTTCAATGTCATATTCTGTGCATCATCATTAGGGTTGTTATCTATATATATATATATATATATATATATATATATATATATATATATATATATATATATATATATATATATATATATATATATATATATATATATATATATATATATATATATATATATATATATATATATATATATATATATATATATATATATAATTTCGACAAACGAACATTTATACTTTCATTAAATGATCGTAATTATTATTAAAAAGCCTAATATGATATAAAACCATAAACCTAACCTTACCTATTAACTACAAAACCCTAATACCATTAAATATTAAATAATAAACCCTAACCCTAGTACTTAATTAATAATATAAACTATATATTAATGATTAAAAGTGACATAATATAAACTATAAAAATTAACACAAACTAATTGGAACAAATAAAATTTATAAAAGATTAGGGTCTAATAAATAAATAAAATGTAATTTAAATAAGTGTAACCCTAATATTAATAATATTAATAAAAAAATATAAAATACCAAATAAATAAATGAATGCCGTATAAAAAAAAGAAAGGGAATAAAATACTTGAAATAACAAAAAAAAGGGATCGGCTGTAGGATTAACAAGGGGTTTAATAGCTTGATCACTAAGTTTTGCAAATCCTAGTTTAACTCTATTTCCTTTCCTTGATCTCCAAGTAGTCTAATGCAATTAGGAAACTCCAACAATCTATAAAAGCCATCGTGATTTTTCCAAGTTTATTCACACAAATTCTTCTGTAATCTAGTCGACTTCTCTCCTGCATTCTCTCTATTTCAATCGACAACAAACCACCACCAAAAACCCTACTTGCACTCGTGAAACATCACCACCATCACAACCCTTTTAATCGCCTACTTGCTGCTGTTGTCCCTTCTGTCTTTCTATCGATCAAACAGCCCCAAGAAACCCTTTAGTTTGATCGATTTGTTGCTTCATTTTCTGCTACTGTATTGCTGCTGTTGCTGTCGAGTTATTCAGACCCAAAACAGCCTTCTTGGGTAGTGGATTGTGCTGCAGTTTCTGCTGAATTTTGTTGCTGTACTACCTGGTTTCTATCGTGATCAAAGAGGACCCAAAAAGACTTTGTTGGGACATTGTTGCTGCAGCGTGCTTGGATTCTGTTTCCTGTTCACATTCATCATCAATCTTTAACCCTAAGGTAGTCTAAACCCTAGTGATCTTGTCTTTATTTAATTACACATAAGTATATTAATAGGTTTTATGTTAAGTATAATGATTAATGAATGATAAAGATTTATGAATGGTAATGGATTATAAATATCATGTATGAATAAATATAAGTGTTATTGGATATAAAGTATGAACTTGATTAGTTATTAGGATGAATTAAAGATATTATGATAAAGATTAATTAATGAATAAGTATTATAAGATCATGATTATGATTTTATGTGGTGTAATAAGGTTAAGTAGGGTTAATAAAAGTTGATTAGTAAAATAATAATGGGTATGATCAAAGTAAAAGTATAATTAAAAGATGATAATGAGTATGATTATGATTATTATGATTAGGGTTAATAAATATGACTTGTTATTATGTTAAAAAGTTGTGATTTTATGAATTGATTAGGTTAAAGATAAAAGTTTTGTTTGTAAGATTTAGTAATATAGTAAAGAATAATGATAATAATAATATAGGTGCATGCATGCATGCATACGTACGTATGTGCATGTACACACTGTATGTATATATGTGTGTGTATATGTAAATATATGCATACGTGTATATGTATGTGTATATATGTATATGTACGTGTTATTGTATGAATGAACGTGTATTAAGTAAGTATTATTATGAGTTAGTAAACCTAATAATAGGAAAGCTAATAAATATATGTATATGTATCATCTTACATTATTATATAAGTAACACATACATCTAATATATATATATATATATATATATATATATATATATATATATATATATATATATATATATATATATATATATATAGTTATGAATACATGTAAAATAATAATAAAGAATATATATGTATATGTATGTATCACATAGAAGTATATTTATAGAGGTAACATATAATGATAGGTATATATATAAAGGTTGAATAATTAAAGATTAATAATACTATTATTAGTATAACCTATACACATACCTATATAGTAACACTTAATAACACTAAGTATATTATCATTAATATAAATATAACTTTCTCGAAAACGGTCACTGTGATTATAGTTTACTATATTAATAAACAAACTTTACGTCTATTAGAAATTAACTAATCGAACATAATATCTCTAGGTTGAGATCTCCGTGTTCAACACTCCGATCATATAACTTGCGTGGAATATCTATCTGCTATTAAGGTGAACTTCATAGCCCCTCTTTTTACTATTTCTTAACTGTTTTATAACTTTGGGGTGAGACACATGCTTGCTTTTTAAACTGTTTTACGCTTAGACACGAGTACTCAAACTTTCTTTTGATTAGTTCAAACTGTTGCTAACATGCTTTGATTCATGCTAAATCCCTACCATGATATCGTTAATTGCTACGTACAAAGGCAAACTTAGTTATTGTGAATAGCGCTATTGAGAGTGACGTCTCTATCCGGATGATCGATGGTCAATGGATACATAATAATGATTCACGACAAGAACGTGATGTGTTTAGGGTAACTTATGGTTAGTATCGATATCATATACACCAGCACTACTACCGAACTGATTAAACTTTATAATTAAATCTTGTGGTCTAAGAACTTGTCATAACTATTAAACCTATGTTGTTCACTCAACCATCTTTGGTTGACACTTTATGCATGTTTTGTCTCAGGTGAAGCTTGCAAAAGATTATTTGCTATTTGGACTTTGCTGCTTTTAGAGTCCGCATTTATACATTTATACTTTTGCATTAGAAAATTTAAGTTTACAATTGTAATGACATAATACTTTCCGCTTCTTTAATACATTGGTTTATATTAAAAACGTCTCATATAGAGTCGTTCTCGTTTATACATACTTGTGTTGTGATATTGTGAAGTCATATTTTCCCGGCCCTATTTGGGGGTATGACAGAGTGGTATCAGAGCCAGGTTGTTATAGAGAACCAGGATTGCATATTTTATGTGTGCCTTATGTGTTAGTTAGGTGCCTTAGCAATCTATAGGACTATAACCTTTCCTGCCTTAGTTTGAATGTAATCCTCATATCTATGATTGCCTTACTATGCCCCTTATATCCCTACCATCATACCGTGCCTTAGAATCTAGTTAGTACTCCTTCTCTAGGACGCCTAGTCATCACCCAGTCACCGTTTTGGACACCGAAGGATCTGACACTAAAGGATCTATCCGCACACCCAATTACTCACTTGTTTCACCATCATTATCACTAACTAACCCATAATACCTTTTCTTATCCATTGGTGTTGCTACCTAGTGCACCATAAACTCTTCAACTAATACTATTTTTGTGTATTGAAGATCAATGGCAAATCGTGGTGCTAACGCTCTTCCAAATGTTACTTTGACTCCCGCACAATTTCAACAACTGCTTGCTGCCGCCCAAGGCAATAAATATTCAAGGAAACAACCAAGGAAACCCACCTACATCATGCACCTACAAGGAGTTTATGAACTGTAAGCCTCCATCCTTCAATGGGAATGAGGAAGTAGTCGAATTGACTCGTTGGTTCGAAAACTCGAATCAATCTTTCGCATCTGTAACTGCGCGGAGGTCGACCGAGTGAAGTATGCCACTCATATACTAAGTGGTCTTTCTTTGACTTGGTGGAATGCTTATGCCCAAACTGTAGGGCTAGATGCTGTTAATGCTATTCCATGGGCTGTTGTGAAAAGAATGATGATGGATAAGTTTTGCCCAAGGAACCAAATTCAAAAGCTAGAGGTTGAGTTTTGGGAATTGAAGGTCAATGGTACCAATATTGAAGCTTATACCAACAGGTTTATAGAGTTGGTTTCATTGTGCCCAGACATGGTGCCCACTGAACAAAAGAAGATTGAGCGATACATAGAAGGTCTTCCTGACGAGATTCAAGGAAATGTTATTGCTGCTAGTAAAGAAACCTTAGATGCGGTGATACTTATGGCTCAAAAATTGATGATGGCTAAGAGGAGAAAGGCCACGACTAATAAACAAGCCGGAGCTAAGACTAGTGAAGGCAAAAGGAAGATTGAGCCTATTCAGGAATCAAACCATGGTTCGAATAAGAAGGTTGCTGAAAATTTAAGATGAGGTTATTTAGGGAACCAACCTTATTGTAATCGTTGTGAGAAACACCATTCTGGGTGGTGCAAGGCTGAGTGCACTAAGTGTAAGAAGATTGGTAATATAGCTAAGACTTGTAGGGTTGCAGTTCCTTCGACCAATACACCTGCAACAAAAGCCAACACAGTCGTTCCTACATGCTATGACTGTGGAGAAAAAGGGCATTATCGCAACCAGTGTCCAAAGAAAAAGGATAACACGGGAAATGCTAAAGGCCGAGCGTTTGTGATGACTGCCGAGGAAGTTCGGGATAATGAGGAAGAAGGGGAAGAGGCACAATGAAGAGTTTTTGACAACTACAAGAGTCATTTGAATTTTCATAGTATTCTTTGTGTTACCGTTTAGTACTTCTATAGTTTGGAAGATTTCGTTAAGTTTCTGTAATACTCTAGTTATTTTCTTTTAATGAATGATGTTATTTTCTTTTCTTTCATTTTCCATTGAATCATTCACCTCGATGAAGATGCATATTGACTAGATGACATAGTAGTAACCTTATGGAGTGATAAAAGTATGATTTAGAATAATATAATGACACTTGATCAACGTCATTATATTATGATAAGTCATACAGAAATCCTAATGGATCATGATGGGAATAAGATTTGATCAACCTTAGGACCACTGTGTACCATTACATACTCCTTATATCTATATTGTCAACTGAAAATATCAACCTTAGATAATATGTTATCTTCCACTTGTCAATTATCCACGCCCGGTGCTATACCCATTGCATAGGTACCATACCGCTTAGCTCCATCCGAAATGAAGAAATCATCCAATCAACTCCAAGAACTTTTGGAGAAAGGTTCCATTTGTCTTAGCCTGCCTCCGTAAGGAGCACCCGTTCTATTTGTCAAAAAGAAAGATGGCACGTTGAGGATAATTACCGAGATCTCAACAAGCTAACCATCAAGAATCGTATCCATTCCCGCTTATTGATGACCTGTTTGACTAACTGCAAGGATCAAGTATCTATTTGAAGATTGACCTTAGGTCGGGTTATCATCAATTGAGAGTTAAGGAAACTAATGTTTCTAAGACTACTTTCCTAACTCGTTATAGACACTATGAGTTTCTTGTCATGCCTTTTGACTTAACCAATGCTCCTACTGTGTTCATGGTTCTTATGAACCATGCATGCTAACCTTATCTTGATAAATTCGCAACCGTTTTCCTTGATGACTTCTTAATCTATTCCAAGAGCGAGAAAGAGCATGAGCAACATCTGCAATTGATTCTAGAGCTCTTAAAGAAGGAACAACTGTAAGCCAAATTTTTCCAAGTGTGAACTTTGGCTACGAATCGTACAATTCCTTGGACATGTAGTTAATAGTGAAGGAATACATGTCGATCCTATAAAAATCACCATTAATCAGAAATTTTCAAGAACTAGTCATGGAGGAAGTCCATAAGACTAGATAGTCTAATCACCTAGGCTCTTTTAGCTGAAATTTCATACAATATCCACTCTCATTCAAGTAGGTCCCCGCTGTAATTAAGTATAGACTTTGCTTTAACAAAACGTTGACCAAATGCTGATTTTTAGTCAACACTTCCTGTTAAATAAAGTTCATACATTTCACATCTCGAATCTTAAAAAGTGTCTTGTTGACGACATACTCGTTATTCCCTTGAATGATCTTCGCATAAATTTCACTTCATCGAAAAACCTACAGAAGTTATGGATCGTGAGGTTAAACGTTTGAAACAAAGCTCTATTCCTGTTGTTAAGATCCATTGAAATTCACGAAAAGGCCCCAAGTATACCTGGGAACGTGAAGACCAGATGAAGCGAAAATATCCCCATCTCTTCTCAACCGCAGATGCATCCGAGAAGTCCACCTAAAACTTCGGGACGAAGTTTAAATTAACGGGGAGGTACTATAACAACCCTCACTTTTCCCTTCTGAATTTACCAAGTCATCCTTAGGGTTTCAATGTCATATTCTGTGCATCATCATTAGGGTTGTTATCCATTTCGACAAACGAACATTTATACTTTCATTAAATGATCGTAATTATTATTAAAAACCCTAATATGATATAAAACTCTAAACCTAACCTTACCTATTAACTACAAAACCCTAATTCCATTAAATATTAAATAATAAACCCTAACCCTAGTACTTAATTAATAATATAAACTATATATTAATGATTAAAAATGACATAATATAAACTATAAAAATTAACACAAACTAATTGGAACAAATAAAATTTATAAAAGATTAGGGTCTAATAAATAAATAAAATGTAATTTAAATAAGTGTAACCCTAATATTAATAATATTAATAAAAAAAAATATAAAATACCAAATAAATAAATGAATGCCGTATAAAAAAAGAAAGGAAATAAAATACTTGAAATAACAAAAAAAAAAGGGATCGGCTGTAGGATTAACAAGGGGTTTAATAGCTTGATCACTAAGTTTTGCAAATCCTAGTTTAACTCTATTTCCTTTCCTTGATCTCCAAGTAGTCTAATGCAATTAGGAAACTCCAACAATCTATAAAAGCCATCGTGATTTTTTCAAGTTTATTCACACAAATTCTCCTGTAATCTAGTCGACTTCTCTCCTGCATTCTCTCTAGTTCAATCGACAAAAACCTCCACCAAAAACCCTACTTGCAATCATGAAACATCACCACCATCATAGCCCTTTTAATCGCCTACTTGCTGCTGATGTCCCTTCTGTCTTTCTGTCGATCAAATAGCCCCAAGAAACCCTTTAGTTTGATCGATTTGTTGCTGCATTTTCTGCTGCTGTATTGCTGCTGTTGCTGTCGAGTTATTCAGACCCAAAACAGCCTTCTTGGGTCGTGGATTGTGCTGCAGTTTTTGCTGTATTTTGTTGCTGTACTACCTAGTTTCTGTCGTGATCAAAGAGGACCCAAAAAGACTTTGTTGGGACATTGTTGCTGCAGCGTGCTTGGATTCTGTTTCCTGTTCACATTCATCATCATTCTTTAACCCTAAGGTAGTCTAAACCCTAGTGATCTTGTCTTTATTTAATTACACATAAGTATATTAATAGGTTTTATGTTAAGTATAATGATTAATGAATGATAAAGATTTATGAATGGTAATGGATTATAAATATCATGTATGAATAAATATAAGTGTTATTGGATATAAAGTATGAACTTGATTAGTTATTAGGATGAATTAAAGATATTATGATAAAGATTAATTAATGAATAAGTATTATAAGATCATGATTATGATTTTATGTGGTGTAATAAGGTTAAGTAGGGTTAATAAAAGTTGATTAGTAAAATAATAATGGGTATGATCAAAGTAAAAGTATAATTAAAAGATGATAATGAGTATGATTATGATTATTATAATTAGGGTTAATAAATATGACTTGTTATTATGTTAAAAAGTTGTGATTTTATGAATTGATTAGGTTAAAGATAAAAGTTTTGTTTGTAAGATTTAGTAATATAGTAAAGAATAATGATAATAATAATATAGGTGCATGCATGCATGCATACGTACGTATGTGCATGTACACACTGTATGTATATATGTGTGTGTATATGTAAATATATGCATACGTGTATATGTATGTGTATATATGTATGTATATGTACGTGTGATTGTATGAATGAACGTGTATTAAGTAAGTATTATTATGAGTTAGTAAACCTAATAATAGGAAAGGTAATAAATATATGTATATGTATCATCTTACATTATTATATAAGTAACACATACATCTACTATATATATATATATATAAATATATATATATATATATATATATATATATATATATATATATATATATATATATATATATATATATATATATATATCATATAGTTATGAATACATGTAAAATAATAATAAAGAATATATATGTATATGTATGTATCACATAGAAGTATATTTATAGAGGTAACATATAATGATAGGTATATATATATAAAGGTTGAATAATTAAAGATTAATAATACTATTATTAGTATAACCTATACACATACCTATATAGTAACACTTAATAACACTAAGTATATTATCATTCATATAAATATAACTTTCTCGAAAACGGTCACTGTGAATATAGTTTACTATATTAATAAACAAACTTTACGTCTATTAGACATTAACTAATCGAACATAATATCTCTAGGTTGAGATCTCCGTGTTCAACACTCCGATCATATAACTTGCGTGGAATATCTATCTGCTATTAAGGTGAACTTCATAGCCCCTCTTTTTACTATTTCTTAACTGTTTTATGACTTTGGGGTGAGACACATGCTTGCTTTTTAAACTGTTTTACGCTTAGACACGAGTACTTAAACTTTCTTTTGATTAGTTCAAACTGTTGCTAACATGCTTTGATTCATGCTAAATCCCTACCATGATATCGTTAATTGCTACGTATAAAGGCAAACTTAGTTATTGTGAGAATTGCAACGTTTGTTCTTGAGGTTTAATAAAAAAAATTAAAATTGAGTGTGTGTGTGTGTGTGGGTAATGGTCGACGTCAGCAGAGGAGGGAGAGGGAGCCAAAAAAAGTTGACCAAAAATAAATGGGGAAGATTACACAGTTTAGGTTTATACATGCCCTTATATATTTAGCCCTAAAATCGATAAATACACTTAAGTCCCTCAACTAAACCAACATTTAACAAAATAAAGGGGAGAGGGGAGGGGGTCAGTCGAATGGCCCATGGGCCCGGGCTCTCGTTTTGCAATTCCATGTAATCGTGGTCCATTTTAAGTGTCATTTAGTCATACCGAAGGCCCGAAACGCTAACCCGATCGTTAAACGCAACCAATCGCTTAATTTATTAAAAACCCAATAAATTTAATATTTTAAAAAGTTAATAATTAATAAAATTAATTATTAAAATAAACCCGAGCATTTCATTGCTCAAAAATCTATTATCAAAATCGTATCATTTTTATCGTATTTCATTATCCGAAATATTTATTTGAATTAATATCAACCCATATTAATTATTGTAATCCTCCGAAGATCAAGTATGCATTTATTACACATAAACACATAAAAGTTAAATAATCGCCGTTAAATAAACTAACGGAAGGTTAACGGAAGTAACGGAAAAATCAGGGTTGTTACATTACCCACCTGTTATTGAAAATTTCGTCCCGAAATTTTAGTGATCGTCCGCTGAAGTAGTTTCCTCGGGAAACAATTGCGGATACTTCAGCCTCATCTGGTCTTCACGCTCCCACGTGAACTCTGGTCCTCTTCTCGCGTTCCACCAAACTTTAACGATAGGAATTCTGCTTTGCTTCAACTGTTTGACCTCACGGCCCAAGATTTCAACAGGTTCCTCAATGAAATGAAGTTTGTCGTCGATACGTAGTTCCTCTAAAGGAATAATCAAATTATCATCGGCTAGGCACTTCTTTAGATTGGATACATGGAAAACGTCATGAATACCGCTGAGTGCTTGTGGCAGTTCCAATCTGTAAGCTACCGGTCCAACTCTTTCAGTTATCTCAAACGGTCCAACATATCTAGGACTTAGTTTACCTCATTTCCCAAATCGTACAACACCCTTCCAAGGTGATACCTTAAGCATAACCTTGTCACCAACTTAGAACTCTATGTCCTTTCGTCTAACATCGACGTAACTCTTTTGATGACTTCGAGCCTTTCTCAGTCGTTCCTGAATCTGTAGGACTTTCGCAATTGTCTCCTGAATAATCTCAGGACCTGTTAATTGACTATCTCCTAATTCGCTCCAACAAACGGGAGATCTACACTTCCTTCCATACAACTCTTCGAAAGGTGCAGCCTTAATGCTCGCATGGTAGCTGTTATTATATGAGAACTCAGCTAGTGGTAAATACTTATCCCATCCGTTTCCGAAATCAATAACACACGCTCTTAACATGTCCTCAAAAGTCTGAATAGTTCGCTCGCTCTGGCCATCTGTCTGGGGGTGATATACTGTACTCATATCTAGACGGGTCCCCATTGCTTTCTGTAATGACTGCCAAAACCTGGAAGTAAATCTGCTGTCGCGGTCGGATATAATAGATATAGGAACTCCATGCCTAGAGACGACTTCCTTAATGTAGATCTGAGCCAACTTCTCCATTTTATCGATTTCTCTTATCGGTAAGAAGTGTGCGGACTTAGTGAGATGATCCACGATAACCCAAATAGTATCGTAACCTCCCGCCATTCTTGGTAGTTTCGTAATGAAGTCCATGGAAATACCTTCCCACTTCCAATGGGGAATCTCTAGTTAAGTTAATAATCCTGATGGCTTGTGATGTTCAGCCTTGACTTTAGCACAATTCAAGCACTTCCTGACATAGGTAGCAATGTCAGCTTTCAAATTTGGCCACCAATAAAACGCCTTCAAATCTTGGTACATTTTATCTGATCTCGGATGATTTGAGTATCTCGACTTGTGTTCTTCCTCCAACACTAGTTCTCTCTATCCACCAAACTTTGGTACCCAAATTCGGTTAGCAAAGTACCGTGTTCCATCCTCTTTGATGTCAAATTTCTTATCCATTCCTCTGAGAAATTCAACATCGATATTTTCTTGTTTCATGGCTTCTTGTTGTGTTTCGCGGATTTGTGATGTGAGATTTGTACGGATAACTATGTTAAGCGCTTTAAACCTAAGAGGTTTCTCTCGCTCCTTTCTACTTAAGGCATCCACCACAACATTCGCCTTGCCCGGATGGTATTGTAGTTCACAGTTATAATCGTTAAGTAGTTCCATCCAACGTCGTTGTCTCATGTTGAGCTGTTTCTGATCGAATATGTGCTGTAAACTCTTATGGTTAGTGAAGATAGTGAACTTGGTTCCAAACAGGTAGTGTCTCCACATTTTAAGTGCAAAGACAACAGCTCCTAACTCAAGGTCGTGCGTAGTGTAGTTCTGCTCGTGAATCTTTAACTGACGCGATCCATAAGCAATAACCTTGTTTCATTGCATAAGCACGCAACCCATTCCTTGATGTGAGGCATCACAATAAACAACAAAATCTTCACTTCCCCTCGGGTAGAGACAATACTGGTGCAGTTGTTAACATCTCCTTCAGCAACCGAAATGCAGTCTCTTGCGGTTCTGACCACTCAAACTTCTTGCCCTTATGAGTCAACGCGGTTAATGGTCGGGCAATCTTAGAGAATCCTTCAATGAATCTCCTGTAGTAACCAGCTAGACCCAAAAATTGCCTAATCTGCGTTGGCGTCTTTGGAGTTTCCTAATTCTTAACTGACTCAATCTTTGCTGGATCGACCTGTATTCCATTGGCCCCTACAACATGGCCAAGAAATTGTACTTCTGGTAACCAAAAGTCACAATTAGAGAACTTTGCATACAATTGCTCTTTTCTAAGCATAGTCAATATTGAACGTAGATGCTGCTCGTGCTCTTCTCTGTTCTTGGAGTACACCAATATATCATCAATAAACACAATAACGAATTTATCTAGGTATGGCTTACACACACGGTTCATGAGGTCCATGAACACTGCTGGTGTGTTCGTCAAACCAAACGACATTACTGTAAACTCATAATGTCCATAACGTGTTCTAAACGCTGTCTTGGGGACATCAGCTTCTTTGACTCTCAATTGATGATACCCGGATCTCAAATCAATCTTCGAATAACAACTGGATCCCTGAAGCTGATCAAATAAGTCATCAATCCTCGGTAGCGGATACCGATTCTTGATTGTCAACTTGTTCAATTCTCTGTAATCGATATACAATCTCATCGACCCATCCTTCTTCTTAACAAACAGGATCGGAGCTCCCCAAGGTGAAGAACTCGGTCGAATAAATCCCTTGTCTAACAACTCTTGCAATTGACTAGACAACTCTTGAAGCTCTGAGGGTGCGAGTCTGTACGGTGCGCGAGCCACCGGTGCCGCTCCTGGCACTAAGTCTATCTGAAACTCAATATCTCGGTGCGGTGGGAGACCAGGTAATTCCTTCAAAAAAACTTCAAGAAATTCCTTAACTATAGGAACGTCTTCGAGTCTCCTTTCTTCTGGTACAATTTGACTTACATGAGCCAAGAACGCGATACATCCCTTTCTCACATACTTCTGGACTTTCAAGCAGTTAATGAGATGTAATTGTGAACCATTCTTTTCAACATAAATCATCATAGGTTCACCGTCAGCAATAGGAATACGAATAGCCTTTTGGTCACAGACCACCTCGGCTTTGTTATCAGCTAACCAGTCCATTCCAACCACAAGGTCAAAACTTCCCAGTTTAATAGGTATCACATCAATGTTAAAAGGCTTACTTTCTAACGTCAAAGTACAATCACGATAAATCTTATCAGCTCTCATCAAGTTACCATTTCCTAGTTCTATGGAATACACGTTATCTAAGGAAGAAACAGGATTCTTAACATTGTGACAAATATCCTTAGATATAAAACTTCTATCGGCGCCAGTATCAAAAAAAATGTAAAATTTAAGATAGTTGGGCGAAAAACGTACCTTTAACTGAGTTAATGCCATTGCATGTCCCACCGGGGTGATGGGTGGTTGCAGTTCCCTGAGTGGATCCATCTTTCCTCTTTCTCGGGCAGTCCTTCGCGTAATGGCCTACTTTGCCACATATAAAGCACCTATTCTTATTGGTGTTGACCTTACAATCTAGGCCAGGTGACCCTTCCTTTGACACTTGATGCAAACCAGCATTTTGCATCCCTACGGTGGTGCTTTCCACATTTTTCGCACAATGGTAGTTTTCCCTTGTAATACGTGTTGGATTAAGATCCTTTCTCGAAGTTACAGGGCATCTCTAGCTTCTCACCTCGGTTCTGTGCGAGACTTCCAACATAATTCTCACATCGTTTCCTTTTCCCATTAACTTCATTTCCTGTAACAGGCATCTCTTTTCCTTCCAACCGGCTAACTTGCTTCATCCTGTTAATCGCCATGTTGATGACCCCAAGTATTGTCTTTGGTTGATGGGAAAGGACAAAACCAAACACTTCCATCGGTAATTCCGACATGTACCTCTCGATTGCTCTTTCCGCTGATGGGACCAAATGTTGGCAAAGCAACGATAGCTCTCGGAACCGGTTCGTGTAACTAGCAATGTCAGTTCCAATGACCCTTAAGTTCAGAAGTTCATTTTCCCACCTTATCCGCTCTCGTCTGGGACAGTATTTATCAATTGTGCAATCAAAACCTGTAGCTATAAGAGCTTCCATTACACGTTGGTTAACGAGTTCTTCAACTTGAGCCTCGAGCATTTCTGAAGTAAACATGGTCTCCTTCTACACAAACGATACATCGAAGTAAGATCAATGAAAAACAGAGTTATTAAAAATATACTAGCAACGAGAGTTGAAGACTAGTAAATAATAATAGTACGAAAAGATTTGTTAGTAGTGAGAAGTAGTGTAAGTAGTGATAGTAGTGATAGTAGTGTTAGTAGTGACACTAGTGGTAGTAGTAGTGGTACTAGTGTTATGTAGTAATAGTAGTGGTAGTAGCACTAAGTAGTAACATTAATGGCAATAGTAGTAGTATAACATAACACAAGTATTATGATCATACAAAGTTACTAAATATAGAATATTACCGTATGCAATAAAAGATAATAGTTATTAATAGCATAATCCACCATTATTATAAATAAAATCCGAAAGTGATAAACTAAATTCCAAGGTAGTAACCCAATCAATAAACATAATGTGCTAGTAGCCCGGTTTATAACACCCGATAAGTCTTATATAATCAATTAAAAAAAGTATGGCGGATGAAAAAGGAAAAGAAGCTCATGGTCAACGACCCTTCACTTCCTCTAATGTCGGGTACGGGAGGCAGGTCCGTCATTCCTCGGCCTATTACATTCCGCCTCCAACGCAGCAACCCTGGCTGTCAAGGTTGCTATCAATCCAGCCGCCTCAACGAACCTCGCTTCAGCCTCATACGTATAAGTATTTATACCTGTGACCCTTTCGTCCAACCTATCAAGATCATCGGGGTGCGGATATGTCCTAGCAATATCGCTCAAAGCGTTAACACGATCAACAATATCCCAGTTACGGTTAGTATGAACCAAATCCAATGCATAAAAGTTCACGGGATGGTTAGGTATCTGATTCGGAGCAGGTGCTGGTGCTGGGGCAGGAGCATTCACCTCAGACACACTGGAGTCGCTGCTACTGTTTCCTGAATCCTGTGACATCTAACTCATAGTACAAGAACACATATGAAACAGATTAGTCAAGTAAATAAAGTTAGTCACAAAGTACTCATGTAATGACTAAGTCCCGGTCGTAGTCTAGACTCATCAAGGTGTCTTAATGACCAAATCAGACACACTAATGCAAGTCCTAGTTTCCCTATGAACCGTTAGCTCTGATACCAACTATAACACCCCACCAAATTACCATCTGATGGCATGTTAATCTAGGTCCCACAGTTAACAGTTATGCCCTCTATATGAGACGTTTAAAGCAATCGCATTTAATTTTATTAAAAATTAACTTTCAAAAGCATAAGTCAATAATCCCAAAATAGAAACACTGTTGTGATCGTAACCACAAGCCAACATTATTTAAACAGTATAAAAGTTTTAAATGCGAAAGTAAATAAAGTTCTTTAAAATCAAATGCTGACTCCACGGCCAGTCATGTAGCAAACACAGCGGAAGCCTACCTCTTAAGGACCTGAGAATAAAAACACGCAAAAACAGGTCAACAAATAATGATGGTGAATCTACAGGTTTAAAAGTATAACAGTATCTGAAAAGCAGTTATCAGAAAAATAGTTTAATTTCTTTGACCACGAGATTTTACAAGTACAACACAAAGTCGTAAAATGTTTGCATAATATCAGCACCTGAATACTAGCAATGACCCGAGTATAGAAGCCACTATACCAGCCTTTACCTCCTAAAATGTTATACACTTGTTCAAATGTATTTAATGTTCAAAGTAAATGCGCCACGGTTAATATTGTTTGGGCGAGGTTGTCAACCTAACGGATCCGTCCATCTAAATTGTGCTTACACCGATGGTATTAAAAGTATTCAAGCTAGAGGCTTTGTGAACAAACTCAATATGCATATATAGTACTCATGTCAATACAAAAGCATTTGATAAAGTAAGTATAACAGCGTGTATTCTCATCCCTGAAAACATGTAAAAAGCAGGACTGTAGACTCACCTTTGAATAAAGCTCGGATTGAAAAGTGGACAATTAACTTGTACGGTTTATAGCCGAGTAATGCAACCTAAGTATACGTATTTAGATTGGTCAATATATGTATCTTAAATAAGTGTGGTTTCATAGTGTACGTTGTCTTATTGCTCAACTCGACGTGTTTCAAGTAAAAGTCAAGTATATCATGCAAGTCAAACAAAGTCAACCAAAGTCAAACCAAAAGTCAAACTTGGTCAATGTGGTCAACTAAAGTCAACATTAGTAGGTTCATGTCAAATATTGGTCAACATGTCAAACCTAAGTCAAACAATACGTTTTAGGTCATGAATGATCATTTTCACAATTTCAGTTTATCGTTATGCACAAAGTTCATGAACACGTAGCATACTTAGCACATTATATCATAGTACAAAATTCAAGTAAACATGAAAAACTCCAGATCATAAATATACTTAAATTTGATTCCAAAAATTTCGGCCAGGGACTCATACGACAATTAAAAGTCAGGAATCAGAAGGGATACATTTGGGGTTTGCCAAGTCAATTTCTGAAAGCGCACTGATTTCGTTTTGGCTATAACCCGAATTAGGAACATGAAATTGATATAAGACCAGTGGCCATAGTTTAAAGACAAATCAAAGTAACACATATCAAAAATCTAGCAACTTTTATTTAGCCAAAATTTACAGTTTATTCGTGCAAGTTGAACATTCAGTTTTTAGCTCAAATCAGAATTCACATAAAGTATGGCTATATTGTGCCCAATGCATAAGGTTTCAGAGATTGACATAAACTAAAAATAAGTCACATATCATGTTAAGTTTCATTTTCCAGAAGCATACATTCTCAATCAATAAACACAATCCACAGAGTATAAAACAGTGAGCAATTTGCAGATTCGATTCTCATTTAGTTAGTCACATTCGCACGCGATTATCCGAAGATCTAGATACAATTATGTAACGACCCTAGTTTTTCCACTCTTAATTAATAATGTTTATTATTAATGCTTGCGTATTAACGAATGTATGTTATTACATTTACTTGTTACCGCGAATGACTTTTAATTGCCCGAAACGTCTTTGTGACACACGTACATTACACGAATAATATTTTTGAATATTATTTACATTCATGATTAAGTTTTATTAATCATTTTGATTAACTATGGTTATTAGTTAATTACTTGGGCTTTTTGCTTGGATGATTATTTATTTGGACATGGGCTTGTGTTAATGGACTTAGAAGCCCACTATACTTGTATTAATGGATGAACTAGGAGCCTTTTGTTATAACTAGTCCATTAAGGTTTAGAAACTAGCTTAGTTTGTAATGAAAGACTTGTTACATGTTACTTGCACCTTATCCCCATGAAAGCAACTCTATTAACCAACTTTTAAGGACTTTAACATGCATAATCTAGTGAACAATCTCCTTCTCCCTTTTCTTTTTTTTTTGAACCGTCAACTAGCAAGGGAGAGAGAGAGAGAGAGAGATCAAAATCTTTTTTTTCATTACTTACTTGCTTGTATCCATTTCACTTTTACATACACACTTTCACTTGCAATTTTTCTCTCATTTCTTTCTCTCTTTTCTCTCTAACTCTTGTAAGTATTATGAGACTTTTCTTCTCTTCTTTTCCCCTTTAAAACCGTAGCACTACACTTCATCATCATCATTCTTTTGTTTAATGTTACTTGTCTTTGATTATTTGTTACTTACTTGTTGTTGTTACTTGTTATTATTTACTTACTAGTTTTCAAGAACCAAACTTGTTAGTTTTTTCTTCATTTATCTTGTATTTACAAGAACACACAAGAAGATAAACTTTCTAGTTTATGTTCTACACTTAATATGTTAAAAGATTTTAAGTTCATGGTTGTAGAATCATTACTTGTAAGTCATGGTTGTAAACTTGAAGTTTACATTCTTAAAGATCAAACTTTGGTTTGAATCTTTAAAGTATGAACAATCCATGAACTAGTTACTTGCTTACTTAGTTTATTTCTTTATATTATGCACTTTAAATTCATGTTTGTTGGTTAATATTGGTCAAATGTTACTAGTTAACTTTGATCTCATTAATCTTGAACTAAAGTTAACTTTAAAAGTTCAAGAACATGTAAGTAAGCTTTCTTTAATTATAACTTTGAACACTTATGTTATATCTAGATTTTTGGGTCTAGGATCTTCAAGATCTAACTAAGAACTATGTTCTACAACTTAAGATCTTGATTTCATAAGTTCACTTTCAAGTTTGTAACTTATTATTAGTTTTAAAGTTCATGTATGTGTTAGATCTAAGACCTTGATGTAACTTTGGTTCATCAAACTTCCTACAACTCTTAAGTGAGTTGTGCTACATGTCTTAGACTTACACTTATGGCATAATAGTCAAAAATTGGTTAATATTACTTTTATAGTTCATGTATGTGTTAAATCTAAGACTTTGATGTAACTTTGGTTCATCAAAACACTTGCAACACTTAATTGAGTTGTGCTACTTATCTTAGACTTACACTTGGGTTATGATGGTCAAAACTTGGTTAATATGATGCAAACACATCAACGAGTTGTACACTTGAAGCTATATGCATCAAGGATGAGAACCATGATAATCATCGAGCACCAAGAACCACCGGAACCTACTGACCCTACTGTTTTACTGTTTCTGTGTCTGACCCGTACGACCTGGGCTACTGTAAAGATGATTTTCAGATAGCTCTGTTCTAGTAGATAACTTTTCATTTAAGACTCGTCTTAATCCGAGTTACGGCTTAGGATTTATGGCCCTCCGATCGTCCCTATGTCCTTTTAACGTTGTGCTGAAAATTCTGACCTACTCGCACTTAGACCGTCGCCACGGTCAAACAAAGACGAGTTTGCTTCTGGGATTGTACCACAACTAAAGGACTCATATACGGAGCCATGGCCACTGGTCTCACCTTATTTCAGTAGGTATAGAGGCCGTGGTGACTGACCGAACTCAACCTTTGTTTTAAACTTTTTTTCATGAACGAAATTTACTTTACACCTTTTGTTTAATGATAAGTGTTGATGACCTTTAAGACCTAATTTACATACTTTTAAACCTATTGGGACGATTTACTGACTTAGTACTATTTGACTTAGGTTGAGGACTTTCCGGACCTACGTACTTGCTTATTTCCCGACTCGACTTTACCGCTACTTTATCATTGTGAGTTATAGCATTCCCTTTTTACTTTAACTTAATTTTGGGAACTGAGAATACATGCAGATTTTATGTTTTACATACTAGGCACAAGTACTTAAACTTATATATGTGTGGGTTATACAACGGCATAAACATTCCCTTTAGCTCGGTAACGTTTAATCATTGGTTTTTGAACCGTGAACGCGAATCTTAGATATGGATCCATAGGGTTTGACATCCCTACTCGGGCTAGTTGCGCTAGCATTTAACGAGTGTTTAATACTTCTTAAACATACGCACTTGCCAAGTGTACTTTCAGGGGGTATAAACGTTAAGTTAGTTACAGGGTGCCCACGGTTGAACATATACTTTATCATACTGATTTGGATTACTGATTTGAACGCTTGTTGAAGCACTGAAATCTTGTGGCCTACCTTACATTACTGCTATACTTAAACTATAGCTCACCAACCTTTGTGTTGACGTTTTAAGCATGTTATTCTCAGGTGCTTAAGGTTTGCTTGCTTCCGCTGTACTAGTCACGCTTTGTAGACACCCGCTGCGCTTAGAGAAGTCACCGCATGAAACGTTATTTTGCATTCAAACATGATACTTTTGAAACGATATAATTGTAACGACCTATGGGTCACATGCTATTACTTATGCTTGCTATTCGTAGAAGCATACTTTTGGGTTGTTAAACATTTGATGTTGGTTAAGACATCACTTTTATTATGAATGCAAACTTTTTTGAAACAGCATATAGTGTTTGACCTAGTAATGATCCTGTTGTTGATGGTCCGTACACGTTGATTTAGTACGGGGCATCACATTTGGTATCAGAGCATTGGTTGTAGGGAATTAGGTTGCATTAGTGAGTCTAAGACCGACCCGAGTAGGATTCACTAATAGGACTAATCTACAACTTGCTAGTTTACTTGTTTCTGCGGAACCTGCTGCATGCTACTGTTATACTACTGCATGCCACTGCTTACTTCTACTGCTGTATGAACTTACTGCATGCTACCGTTTCCTTTTACTACTATGTAAACTCGCTGTATGCTTTTGTTTACTCTCGCTACTGCATGCTGCTATCTGCTTTAAGCATGTTACTTCGGTATGATACTGTTACTATTGCCATGCTATGTGCTGTTGTAAACGATCTAGGCTGCTGTAGTTGTTATGCCTGATTACGCGCTTGCTACATGTCTATTATTCGCTATACCGACGTGGAGAACTTATCCTTCCTAGTTCAGATGTTTTCCTGAACTACTTTTCCTACTCGTCTAACCCTAAGAACTAGTGGTGTGATCCACCTGTTACTACTGTTCCACCATTCCAGAGATCGAAACATTACTTCTCGCAATCTAGAAGATTGTTCAGTTGACACATACCCTGTACGCTTTCATGACGTCACTTAACTCTTTAATTCTTCACCACTGCTCGACGATCTAACGACACTTCTGGACTTAGGTCCCTACCACTCCTAGACATTGGAGAAGTCGGGAAGGCATTCCCTTTAACAAGGTCATAGTGTCTCCTACTGATGTTCAGCCATACCCAAAGACTTGGGAGTCACCTCGAGGCATATCGTATCACTTCTTGCTACACGTACAACCCGACGTGAGACCCGGATTGAATATTTAGAAGGAACCTAACAACGTTACCTGAATCCGAACCTTTGAAGAAACTTTGGGACACTTAGGCATTACTACATGATATACGGAACCTACGCACCCACATCGAGAAACTGTGAGATTAGTTATGTCGATTCTATTTTGAGATGGCATAGATAAATCACTATTGGATGAAATTGAGTATAACTGGAAGTGATCACGTTACATTGACCATATGGAATGGTATTGGAATGAACGCCCGATTTAGTACAATATAATGACACCAGGCCAGCGTGATTATATTGAAGTAAATCATGCAGAAGCTCCAATGTTACTACATGAGGAATATGGGGTGATCCAGGGAAAATTTTGTTAGGAATCACTTGAGCATACACATTGTAGCCTGTTAAAGGTAGGGAAAGAATAACCACGTAGCCAAGATACTATACAAGAGGGGCCTTGATTGCAGAATTGATAACCCGAAAATTTGCTGTAGATATCGACACCCTGGACATTTAAGGAAAAAGTTCTCATATAGGAAAAACTTTAAAATTTCCTGCGGTGAAGCAATCGTTATGGAGACTTGCATGGATCCTGATTTTAGTTAGGGTACATTTCATCACAACGTTTTATTGTCTCAAGGCTGTTTAATATTGGAGCGATAGAAACCTTATATCTAAGAACCTTAGTGTTACGACTAATAAGCCATTAACAACCATGAGGGTTAAGTATTCTAAAGGGCAAGCAAATGATAAGCTGAGGAAGATAGAGGAATAATTTAAGGTATTACTTTAAGATTAATAGGTGGGTCATTTGGAGATGACCTCATATTAACCAAACTTGGAAGTTTTAATGTAGTAGTTGAAAAGGATTAGTTACCTACACACAGGCATAAGTTATTTGAGAAGATTGATAAAAATTTTCACGGCAATATAATAAGATTGGTTGGAATGAACCTTAAGATTAACCTAACACCCATCAATTTTGGAAATTGGATGCAATAGTTGGAACGAACTGACTTTCAAGGATGAAAGCGAAGGATATTTATAGTGAGAAAATTTTTCGTATACCTCGCGAGAATGGTGAGCCAAAAGCCATCGGGTTACTTCAACAAACCTAAACCCCACAATGGAAGTGGGAAGGAATAACAATGGATTTCATCACAAAGCTACTGAAGACGGTAGGCGGTTAGGACATCATCTGGGTTATTATTGACCATCCCATCAAATCTACTCACTTTCTAGCCATAAAAGGGAATCGATACATTGGACAAACTTGCACAACGATACATAAAGGAAATTTTATCCCATCACTTCAACGATGGCTACCCAAGAATCTTATTTGATACAAATTCTTACGCGACTCTAAACCCTCACTTATTCCGAGAGATTTCTTATTCGATGATCACCACAACATCATCCTTCATACTTCGATATTAGTCATACCAGTTCGAAGTTTCCAAAATCAATGGGTAGTTAACTCCCATCCTCATACTCTCCCTTTCATACCTCACTTATAAGCAACAGCTCCACACTTAAGCATTTTTGGTCGAAGAACTTATGCCCTACTAATAGTCATCAAACACATATAAATTCAATGGTTTTTATTACCTTTAATATCACGCAAAATTTTCAAAAGTCTTTTACTCGACCCTCATCAATCTTTTCCAACTTGTAACCTCCGAAATATGAAAATTTTGTTTGCCAAAATTTTACACACATTATTTTACTGTGCTATCCTCTCAAAGCTTTATAAAATAAATTTATTTTGTTTGCCATACATGCAAATTTTTGAAATCGTACCCGTTATATAAAATAAAGTAAATGATTACTTATTTTGACAAATACATATGAAACCTTACTTTCACTTTTACAAACCAAATCTTTCATTCAAAAGATATTATACTTTGAACGGTACGTGTTGTACATAACCCTAATTTACTAAGAACTTCGTTTCTTCTCTTACATTGTCACCATAAACGATTTCTATAAAACTTTCGTTGCTTATTATATAAAACTTTTCGTGTTATTCGTATCCAAGTCATCATAAAGGATTTATAACCGCCGAGATCGAGAAATTCATGTGTGCATGTGTTGAAAACACTTCTACCACGTCATTCAGAGCCTTTGGGCATCCACTGACACTTAAACCATTTAAAAATCATTGCGTTACCCCAAGAATCTTACTTGCCACGCCTGTTGGAACAATGCTCTTTATTACATAACTCTAGGTCCTGACTTATTCCAAGAAACTCTCATTTAGTGATATTAACACCACCAGTATTCTGACTTTATTATTAGTCACGACCTGTTTGGCATTTTGCAAATTCAAGAAACAATTAACTTCTCATCCTCGTGCTCTATCCTTCGTACCTCACTTTTAGCAACGGCTTCGCACGTAAATATTATTGGCCCAAAGACTTGTGTCCCGATAATTACCAAAACTACATTTATGTCATTAGTTTTCATTACCTAGTAACCAGTCACCCGATGATTCAAAGATTTTCCACTCAACCTTTTTCAAATCGCAACCTCTGAAATACGAAAAGCTATGTTTATCAAAAATTTTACACGTTGTTTATTAGTGCGGTCCTCACAAGATTTACAGACAATGAAAGTACTAAACACTTTTCTGTCACTTATACGATTTATAAAGTCGTATATGTATAAATTTATACTTACTTGTTTTGATACTAAGTTATATCATCAAATTATTTAGAAACCGCTCCTTTACAGAGTTATTCAACTTAAGTCAAATAGTTTTGTGCAAAATGGTACACGTTGTACCTACTTCTAAATTACTAAGAACTTCGTTCCGTTTATGTTTTCACAACGAACGTTTAAAGGTTTTGCTTTTCAAAACTCCCTCAGTTGATTTTATTAAAGGTTTTCGTATTAGACTACACCATGTATGGATCACACTTTTTCTCGCCTTCTGTCAGAGATGAAACTTACTATTAAGATCTTTGTTAAAAAACTCTTGAGCTACTTCGGATGGCGGTTTGATAAAATTTGTTAGAAAAATCCTTGCACCCATAAAATGTTCTTTTTAAAGTTAGACATGATAAAAATGCGGGCCAATAAATCAGTTTTCTAGAGTACACTCAGTGGTCACCCCATTGTAGGAAAAGCACTAGGTGAGCTTCTACTCTCAAAATTTCACGGCTAAATGCAACACCCTCGTAAACATCATCTCTATGAATCAGTATGTTGAGATACAAGAATCATTTTGGAGATTCTTTTCACTCGAAGTAAACCATTCTCTAGGACCAAGAGTTCACGTATCTTCTCATCCGCTCGTCCCCTTAAGTACACGGATAAATTCAGAACAAACCACTTGAAGAGTTCACTCTCATGCCTTTCGTGCGACCTTCTTTCAAAAATGTAATATAAGATACTTTGAGAACCTGTGAATCTTGTTATCCCTTGGGAGGGGGCTGCTTAAACATTTACGACACTAATGTGGATACTCTATATATTTCCTCCTTCGTTGATTGAAACTATCGGTTGTACTAGTTAATGTTAACCCTAACTTCAACATGTAACTGAAAGGATGAAGTTACATTACGGAGCTGTGCTTTCATTTCATCCAAAGTTAAGTTCACCTGCTGCATGGTAAAAATGGGTGATACCCTTCATTTTCCGTCCCTGTCATCCTGAAGACACTATAAATAATTATGGCTTGCAAGTCCGGTTGGTCACTTTCAGCTAAAATTTCGATTCACTTACTCAAATGAAACGTTCTTAAATATCGGGTTCCTATGCCTATGACCTCCTTCTGAAACCAAGGGGTTGGTAAAACCCGTGGCTAATGCTATCCAGACATCAAATCGCATGGTTGTGAGCACCATATTTTTCCATTCTACCTGTCAGCTTTATATTACGACATAAACGCTCGATGTTTTAAATGAGTTTAGAAACGTTCATGATTCATTTCACGCATCTAGCTCACTAAAGATGCCTGTAAGGCTAAACACACCATCTTTCCTTTTGTGGATATACATTCAGATGACATACTCATGTTAATCAGAAACGAAATCGATTTGTTGATTTTTTAAGACAAGAGACTTAATTAACGGCAGATGCCTATTCTTATTTTCATACGCCGAAGTACCTTTCAAGGTAAATAACTTACTGCTGAGCCACGAGTCTCACGCAACTTTGATACGCCCCTTTTTATTCGAATACGGTACCATTGTTGGGCACTCCTTAAAATTTCTGGACGAAATTTTCTTTAACAGGTGGGTAATGTAACGACCCTGGTTTTTCCACTCTTAATTAATAATTTTTATTATTAATGCTTGCGTATTAACGAATGTATGTTATTACATTTACTTGTTACCGCGAATGACTTTTAATTGCCCGAAACGTCTTTGTGACACACGTACATTACACGAATAATATTTTTGAATATTATTTACATTTATGATTAAGTTTTATTAATCATTTTGATTAACTATGGTTATTAGTTAATTACTTGGGCTTTTTGCTTGGATGATTATTTATTTGGACATGGGCTTGTGTTAATGGACTTAGAAGCCCACTATACTTGTATTAATGGATGAACTAGGAGCCTTTTGTTACAACTAGTCCATTAAGGTTTAGAAACTAGCTTAGTTTGTAATGAAAGACTTGTTACATGTTACTTGCACCTTATCCCCATGAAAGCAACTCTATTAACCAACTTTTAAGGACTTTAACATGCATAATCTAGTGAACAATCTCCTTCTCCCTTTCCTTTTTTTTTGAACCGTCAACTAGCAAGGGAGAGAGAGAGAGATCAAAATCTTTTTTTTCATTACTTACTTGCTTATATCCATTTCACTTTTACATACACACTTTCACTTGCAATTTTTCTCTCATTTCTTTCTCTCTTTTCTCTCTAACTCTTGTAAGTATTATGAGACTTTTCTTCTCTTCTTTTCCCCTTTAAAACCGTAGCACTACACTTCATCATCATCATTCTTTTGTTTAATGTTACTTGTCTTTGATTATTTGTTACTTACTTGTTGTTGTTACTTTGTTACTTGTTATTATTTACTTACTAGTTTTCAAGAACCAAATTTGTTAGTTTGTTCTTTATTTATCTTGTATTTACAAGAACACACAAGAACATAAACTTTCTAGTTTATGTTCTACACTTAAAATGTTAAAAGATTTTAAGTTCATGGTTGTAGAATCATTACTTGTAAGTCATGGTTGTAAACTTAAAGTTTACATTCTTAAAGATCAAACTTTGGTTTGAATCTTTAAAGTATGAACAACCCATGAACTAGTTACTTGCTTACTTAGTTTATTTCTTTATATTATGCACTTTAAATTCATGTTTGTTGGTTAATATTAGTCAAATGTTACTAGTTAACTTTGATCTCATTAATCTTGAACTAAAGTTAACTTTAAAAGTTCAAGAACTTGTAAGTAAGCTTTCTTTATTTATAACTTTGAACACTTATGTTAGATCTAGACTTTTGGGTCTAGGATCTTCAAGATCTAACTAAGAACTATGTTCTACAACTTAAGATCTTGATTTCATAAGTTCACTTTCAAGTTTGTAACTTATTATTAGTTTTAAAGTTCATGTATGTGTTAGATCTAAGACCTTGATGTAACTTTGGTTCATCAAACTTCATACAACTCTTAAGTGAGTTGTGCTACATGTCTTAGACTTACACTTGTGTCATAATAGTCAAAACTTGGTTAATATTACTTTTATAGTTCATGTATGTGTTAAATCTAAGACTTTGATGTAACTTTGGTTCATCAAAACACTTGCAACACTTAATTGAGTTGTGCTACTTATCTTAGACTAACACTTGGGTTATGATGGTAAAAACTTGGTTAAGATGATGCAAACACATCAACGAGTTGTACACTTGAAGCTATATGCATCAAGGATGAGAACCATGATAAGCATCGAGCACCAAGAACCACCGGAACCTACTGACCCTACTGTTTTACTGTTTCTGTGTTTGACCCGTATGACCTGGGCTACTGTAAAGATGATTTTCAGAATTCTCTGTTCGAATATATAACTTTTCATTTAAGACTCGTCTTAATCCAAGTTACAATTTTGGATTTATGGCCCTCCGATCGTCCCTATGTCCTTTTAACGTTGTGCTGAAAATTCTGACCTACTCGCACTTAGACCGTTGCCACGGTCAAACGAAGACGAGTTTGCTTCTGGGATTTTTATCACAACTAAAGGACTCATATATGGAGCCATGGCCACTGGTCTCACCTTATTTCAGTAGGTATAGAGGCCGTGGTGACCGACCGAACTCAGCCTTTGTTTTAAACTTTTTTTCATGAACGAAACTTACTTTACACCTTTTGTTTGATGATGAATGATGATGACCTTTAAGACCTAATTTACATACTTTTAAACCTATTGGGACGATTTACTGACTTAGTACTATTTTACTTAGGTTGAGGACTTTCCGGACCTACGTACTTGCTTATTTCCCGACTCGACGTTACCGCTACTTTATCATTGTGAGTTATAGCATTCCCTTTTTACTTTAACTTAATTTTGGGAACTGAGAATACATGCAGATTTTATGTTTTACATACTAGGCACGAGTACTTAAACTTATATATGTGTGGGTTATACAACGGCATAAACATTCCCTTTAGCTCGGTAACGTTTAATCATTGGTTTTTGAACCATGAACGCGAATCTTAGATATGGATCCATAGGGTTTGACATCCCCACTCGGGCTAGTCGCGCTAGCATTTAATGAGTGTTTAATACTTTGTAAACATACGCACTTGCCAAGAGTACTTTCAGGTGGTATAAACGTTAAGTTAGTTACCGGGTGCCCACGGTTGAACATATACTTTATCATACTGATTTGGATTACTGATTTAAACGCTTGTTGAAGCACTGAAATCTCGTGGCCTACCTTACATTACTGCTATACTTAAACTATAGCTCACCAACCTTTGTGTTGACGTTTTAAGCATGTTTTTCTCAGGTGCTTAAGGTTTGCTTGCTTTCGCTATACTAGTCACGCTTTGTAGACACCCACTGCGCTTAGAGAAGTCATCGCATGAAACGTTATTTTGCATTCAAACATGATACTTTTGAAACGATATAATTGTAATGACCTATGGGTCACATTCTATTACTTATTCTTGCTATTCGTAGAAGCATACTTTTGGGTTGTTAAACATTTGATGTTGGTTAAGACATCACTTTTATTATGAATGCAAACTCTTTTGAAACAGCATATAGTGTTTGACCTTGTAATGATCCTGTTGTTAATGGTCCGTACACGTTGATTTAGTACGGGGCATCACAAATTAGCCTATGATATCCACATGTAAAGTGAATTAATTTTTGTCTATATTTCATATATGTAAAGTTTTAATCACAGAAGTTAACACATTTTATCATACAAGGTTATTTTCATGCAAGTGCTGTATAAAACTACTTTTACACTAATTCAAGCATATCTCGGGCTATACATAAGCAAACAACATGATATCCTAGTCTAAATTGAGTGTTTTTAAATTATCTTTCCAGTGGTATAAGGTTTACATGCCAATTCGTTGTCTAACAATTCCAGATTTCTGATCAAGCAACAAAAACAAAACGATAATTCAAATTGACATAACTTGATCATACGAAAACGAAATCAAGCGAATTCAAAGCCTAAACTCAATAGTTTTTCGCAAGGAATCTGATTATAATATAATAATTAACATTTGAAAAACTTAATTTTTCTGATCAAGCAAAAAAAAATTCGTTTTTAAACCCTAGCGCATCAAACAATCAAAATAACGATAACGATTAACACGTACGCGTATAGACTTGAGAAATTGACAACATAACTATGAAACTCTCATAAAAATTAGATTTTTAAGAATTTGGGTTCATGTAATTATACCTTAGATTGCTAAAAGAATTATACCAACGCGTAGAGGAGATCGAGAATTGCAACGTTTTTTCTTGAGGTTTAATCAAAAAATTAAAATTGAGTGTGTGTGTGGGTGATGGTCGACGGCATCAGAGGAGGGAGAGGGAGCCAAAAAAAGTCGACCAAAAATAAATAGGGAAGATTACACAGTTTAGGTTTATACATGCCCTTATATATTTAGCCCTAAAATCGATAAATACACTTAAGTCCCTCAACTAAACCAACATTTAACAAAATAAAGGGGAGAGGGGAGGGGGTCGGCCGAATGGTCCATGGGGATGACTCCCGGGCTCTTGTTTTGCAATTCCTTGTAATCGTGGTCCGTTTTAAGTGTCGTTTAGTCGTACCGAAGGCCCGAAACGCTAACCCGATCGTTAAACGCAACCAATCGCTTAATTTATTAAAATACCAATAAATTAAATATTTTAAAAAGCTAATAATTAATAAAATTAATTATTAAAATAAACCCGAGCGTTTCGTTGCTCACAAAGCTATTATCAAAATCGTATCGTTTTTATCGTATTTCATTATCCGAAATATTTATTTGAAATAATATCAACCCATATTAATTATTGTAATCCTCCGAAGATCAAGTATGCATTTATTACACATAAACACATAAAAGTTAAATAATCACCGTTAAATAAACTAACGGAAGGTTAACGGAAGTAACGGAAAAATCAGGGTTGTTACAGATGGTGAGGATCGAGCACCAGATCTCTAAGGGATAAAGTTTGATTGTTATAAATTATAAAGTGTTACCTTTTGATTTGAGGATGTTCAATTTAGAATTTATAAAAAGTTAGGGTTTGTGATTTTGGGGAAAGAACAAGTTAAGGAAATGCTAAGGATTCAGATTTAGACTAACAAGAAGCTTAAAAAGATGAATTTACCCTCACATGTAAGGCACATGTCAAGGGTTAACGTTCAATTTGGATGGCAAGTTGACGGAGGGACTCGGATTGCAAAATTAAAATAATTAAGGGACGCTGATTGCCAAATTAAAAATAGAGGGACCAAACTAGTGATTTGGGGTATAATAGAGGGACCAACTGAGCAAAAAATCTTCTGAAATTATTTGACAATATGCCCTCAAATTAATGTACTTGCAAAATTGCTCTCTGACCACGCATAACTTGGTGTGTGATGCGTAGTTACCGAGAACCAAGGCAAATATGTAAGTGTTATAGAGGTTTATCTGTAAATCGCTTAAACTTGTAGCGTAACATGCATCACGCATAGACCAAAATGCACCATGCGCGATGGTCTGTGTGATGCGTGTTGCCCGAGGATAAGATCATGTTTCAACGATCAAATTTCCTGACAATTTCCAGATTTTCAATATCAGATTTTATACCTTTAAAAGAGTGCTCTGTGCAGAACAAGAATAACAATATATTCCATTCAAATTTAATACTGCGTAATATATAACACACACTAAAAATGAAATATGATTGAGATTTTCCTGCAAATATGTCCCAAAACGATCTATTTGCTGATAGAATTATCAATGACCTCATCATTCGATTTCCCTATGAGTTTCTCCTCTACCTTTCCCCCACACTTAGTTGGTTTACTAGTTCTAGTTTTATCCTTAACGGTTTCAACACTAGTTACCACATTCACATAACCTACAGGTGTGGGTGGTGGCTTAACAGAAAACTTATTCTGAAAACTTAAACTTTTACCTCTATCTCTTAGAACTAACTTCGCAATTCTCTAGTCAGTCAATGCACCTACAGTTGCTAAAATGTCCTACCTTGGAATAATCGATACAACCTTATCCTCAATCATGTCCACAACTACAATATCAGCAGGGAATTCTAATTCTCCAACCTTAACAATGAAGTTTTCAGCAATCCTTATGGGTCTACCAACCGACTGATCAATCAATCTAACTCCTATAGTGTTCGGCTTAAGTTGACCTAAATTTAAGCGTGCGTAAATAGAATAAGGCGTAAGATTAATACTTGCACCTGAATTCGCTAAAGCTCTAAAACACTCTGAACCTTCCACCCTACAAGGTACAATAATTGGACCGGGATCACCTAATTATGGTGGAAACTCACTCTTCCTCAAAATAGTAGCACATTCTGCTTCAAGAAACACGAAGGATGCTTGCTCATGTTCACCCTTCTTAGTTATCAACTCCTTAAAAAATTTCCCATAATTAGGCATGCATGCAAGACATCAACCAAAGGAACATTTACACAGATATTATCAGAATTTAAAGACTTACAAACATCTTCCTTAGCTTTTGGAAATGGGACAGCTGGCTTGTATTTCTTCAATTTCGGCAAGGGCTTCAACTCTACTTCCATTTTCTTTTCAATCAACTTCACATCATTACTAACTTTGAACCCGGGAGACTCGATATGTGAAGACCCATCCTAATCCATCCGGACGAAGTCCATATCGATTATAAACAATTCACAACAGTTGATTACATCGCGAGGTACTTGACCTCTATATGATACATTTTACAAACATTGCATTCGTTTTTGAAAAGACAAACTTTCATTACATCGAAAGTTGACAGGCATGCATACCATTTCATAATATATCCAACTATAATTGACTTGATAATAATCTTGATGAACTCGACGACTCGAATGCAACGTCTTTTGAAATATGCCATGAATGACTCCAAGTAATATCTATAAAATGAGCAAATACACAGCGGAAGATTTCTTTCGTACATGAGAATAAACATGCTTTAAAGTGTCAACCAAAAGGTTGGCGAGTTCATTAGTTTAACTTAAACAATCGTTTCCATCATTTTAATAGACCACAAGATTTCAGATTTCCATTTCTCATAAACATACGTCCCATGCATAGAGACAAAAATATCATTCATATGGATTGAACACCTGGTAACCGACATTAACAATATGCATATATAAGAATATCCCCATCATTCCGGGATCCTCCTTCGGACATGATATAAATTTCGAAGTACTAAAACATCCGGTACTTTGGATAGGGCTTGTTGGGCCCGATAGATCTATCTTTAGGATTCGCGTCAATTAGGGTGTCTGTTCCCTAATTCTTAGATTACCAGACTTAATAAAAAAGGGCATATTCGACTTCGATAATCCAACCATAGAATGTAGTTTCACGTACTTGTGTCAATTTCGTAAAACAGTTATAAAAGTTGCGCATGTATTCTCAGCCCAAAAATATAAAGGGTAAAAAGGCAAATGAAACTCACGATACTGTATTTTGTAGTAAAAATACATATGACGTCATTGAACAATGCAGGGTTGGCCTCGGATTCACGAACCTATATCAATTGTGTATATATTAATACGTATAATGTAAGTTACAAAATTTCATTTATTAATATGTATTATTTATATATTATAGTTTTGTAGAATTTATTCTAACCTTTATTTTAAAACGTATACTTATATTATATTTTAAGTTATATTTTATATATATATATATATATCTATTTTATGTATATATATCTATAATGATTTACGTTTATATAAATAGTGACATTAATATATTTATATACATATATTTGTGGTTAGTATTGTATTTATGAAATTTTATTAGTTTGTTATGTGAATTATTAATACAATCATAGTATATACCATAAGTATATATATAGTGTACAAAAGATTTATTTGTTAAAATAATAATTTAGATAATAATGATTTACTAATAATAATAATAATTTTATTAATAATGATAATACTAATAGCAAAAAAAATGAAAATGATAACTGTTAATGATACTAATAATAATAACTCTAAAATAATATTAATACTAATACCATACTTATGTTAATAATAAGGGTTCTAATATTTATAAAATGATAAATGATAATCATAATAATACTAATAAATATTAATGATGATACTGATAAATATGATATTATTAATTGTAAATGTACTGATGATACTATTATTTATAAACCGGTACAAATTCTAATATTGATGATAATAATATATTTTTATTTCCTTCATAATAATAATAATGATAATCATAATCATAATCCTAATGATGATAAAATACTAAAATGATAAGTTTATTACTAATAATAATATTATTAATACCTATCATAATAATAATAGTAATGTCTATAATACTTTCAAATATGATAACAAGTATGATACTAATAATAACAATAACAATAACAATCAAAACAATCACAATAATAATAATAATACTAATAATAATTAATATATAATAACAATAATAAAATTAGAAAAGAAAACTACCTCACATGAAAAGAGTTTCAAAAAAAAAAAAAAAAACTACCGTCCTCTGGACTCGATCTCGTGACCACATGCTCACACGCAAACACTCTCGACCATCCCACCAATTCTGATTCTCTGTACTAATATCGAATTTAAATTTTATATATAAACTGTTTTTCTTCTATTCCTCTTCTTCTCCACAAGTCTCATGGATTCAACAAAACATCAATAACCAAAAAAAAAAAAAAAATCGGGGTTCCCTTTAAAGCTTCAAAACATTACAGGAAAAAAAATAATTTGGGTTCTAAAATAAAAAAAAAAAAAATACTAAAGGCCTACTGCAGCGTCGGTTCTTGGAACAAAACAAAAAAAAATTGATTTCGTAATAGATAACATTATAGATAATGTTTATAACACGAAATAGTTTTCTAAACATGTATAAAAACTACTGGAATCGTCAATTTGATCAGAAACATATACACGAACGCGAATTTGTCTCAAGAACAATTGTTGACTTTTTTTAAACTAAACTTTGACTTCAAAATTCAAGATCGATATAAAGATTTGAGAGTTGAGATTTTGCAGATAGATTCAAAGAAAGATTTCTAACCTTTCTGCATTTTTAGATTTTGAAACTTTATTCGAAATTGAATTAAGAGAAAAAAAAATTGAAGCGTGCAGAGAAGAAGAAAAAAAAAATATCGCTGTGCTCTTTAATCCCATTGGATTTCCTTTTTATTTGATTTGCAATTATACATAATCATGTTGTAATAATAGAGATCGGTTGATAAAAAATGGAGAAAATGTCAACACAGGTTCACGAGTTGGGAGCAGGAAAGAAACAAAAAAAATAATAATAATAATAGAGATAAAGGATACAGAGGTCACGCGTATAATATAGATCCCTACTATTTTGTTTTAATTAATAATAATAATATATAATAACAATACTATTAATATCTAATAATATTAATAAAATTAATAATAATGATAAATATAATATTAAAGATAATAATAATTGTAAAAATGATAATAATAATAATAATAATAATACCATACTAATTATGATAATATTAATATTTTATCGATAATAATAATATTAGTAATAATAATCTAATTTATACATCCAATTTCATCTTTATATGATATAAAGTGATATTATGAATACAAATATTGATATTTGACGATACAAATAACATTACTACAACAACTATATTTGTATTTAAATTTAATTTATTAATATCATCTATTATTATGTAATATTTAATAATTATGTAATATGTATTGTAACATATACTGAATATTATATATTTATGCATTTTAATATAAATATATTATATTATTTATTTACATACTAATTATATTATACTTATGTATGTAATTATGAAAAATATAAATGTTTTATATATGTAAGTATTATATATATTTATTAAAATAGTACATTATTTCATCATAGATATATTATAAATTTCTACATATACATAATATAATAATTATGTATAAAATCATATATATATAGTTATATTTATGTATATATGTATACTACCATATATATAAAATCATGTTTTAAATGTTGAGTAGATGATTAATTATGTATATTAAACAATTAACTACAAAGTATAACATTGTACATTTAATATTTTGATAACGTTGGTAAAATATGTCTGAATCATTTATATACAATATACTATATATATTCAAAATGAAAATCTTTAGTTATTAAATGTTATCTTTTATAATAACAAAATTACTTAATAGTTCATTAATACTAATATAATTAGTTTTATATATAATTATTTATATTTACATTCTTAGTTACAATTAAAGGTTCGTGAATCGTCGGAAATAGTTAAAGGTCAAATGTTATCATGAAATAGTTCAAACATAATGAGACTCGGTTTAATAGACTTTGCTTATCGAGTCAAATCATATAAGATTATGTTTAAATTTGGTCAGAAATTCCCGGGTCATCACAGTACCTACCCGTTAAAGAAATTTCGTCCCGAAATTTGAGTGAGGTCGTCATAGCTAACAATAAATATGTTTTCCTGACGAATATGAGTTGATAACTTGAGTTTTATCATCATTGAGTAATATGGATAAAAATAATTCGATTATTCGAAGAGTGCGAATGAAGCTATTCACAAAAGGATGAAATGAGAAACAAAGATTTGTTGTTAACTTTTGACGTAGTCAGGTTTGAATTTAGAAAATAAGGCGCGTCTTAACTTTTGAAATTGCCTTGGGTGAATTCCGGAATTTAAGGGATTTAAAGAAAATCTTGAAGATCTATAAAATCTGATTTTTCGGGATTTATGGAAATTAAGATCTCTTTAATTAAATACGGTGATCTGCCCCGATTACTACGTCTGATATTTCCAATATAAATTAAGCTCTTCCTTTCCATTATTCTCACCATTCTTATACTTTCTTTCTTAGTTCATACATCCAAAAGATTCTGAAAATGATTAATCCAGTTCTGATCCTTGTCCTCATCCTTACTATCGCAACAATCATTCTCCTTTTCCAACTTCCACCAGAGGAATCTGCTTTCTTCTACTTCGCCCTCGGGATTATAATGTTTTTAATTCTCCCGTGTCTTTATGTTGCGATAAACATTGATATACACGGTTTGTAATTTATGTGTTGTTATCGGACTTTATATTCTCCCTTATATTTCAAAGCTCTATGCTTTTGTTTTCTCTTCCCGACTTCAAGTCAAGCGAATAATGGTCCAGAATTTATAGATATAGAGTTTTGAATGATTATAATGTTCTAAGCATGAAGGAACGTGATAGCACGATTTGATTTTCAAATTTATCAACATCACGGAAGATAGAACCATCAAGAATACATTTTCTTGATTTGTTACGGAGTTAAGTGGGATGAAAGAGTTATGTAACATGGCACATGATGACGTTATGATCTGTGAATCATCACGTTTCATTTAGAAACTCAGCATGACTTACTGTAATATAATCACGTTGATCAAGTGTCATTATATTATACTAACTCATGCATCAGTTCCCATCATTACTACAATAACATTCATATTTTAAGCTTGAAAATTTACAGAATATAGAAACTAACAGTTTCTATATGATGTAATACTGATAGCACGAAAAGATTAATGATTTCAGATAAGAATAGTTATAAAAATATCTCCAGAAATATGGAGGATATTTATAATGAAAGGTACGATAATATCTCAGAATATCTAAGATCAGAGGATGATAGAAACTATTGTCTGCAAGGGTTTAGAGTAAGGAGCAAGTTATTCACTATAGACTTTAGCAGACATTGAATTATTTGGATTCTTTGAAGTCAAACTTATTCTTTGTGATTTATCCACGGCTTTCTTCATAGTTTCGCATAATCTGCTTTTCGGTACTATATTTTCTATTGAATGTTTCCAATATATTGATACACAGGAAGCACGAAGAGGTATATAATTTCGGACGAGAATATTTATGAAAATATCCTCAGAAATATCAAAGATATTGATGATGATATTTTGGAATTTCTAAGTTCGACGGTTGATGGAGAAAGATTTTCCGCAAGATTTTAACATGACTTCGGAGCAAGATATTCTCTAAAGATTTCAACGGATCCAGAATTACCTGAATCCTTTGAATATAGGATTTGGTCCTTGTATTTGTCCTTGGTCTCCTTCATGGGTAACTCAATCTTATTTTCAATACCCAATTTTCTATCGAGCGTTCCTAACACTCCTTTCTTTATCATCAAACTTTTGTCCGTTTAGACCATCTACCATTTTTCTGTTTCCTCTGCATTTAATGCTATGATATCTGAATCATCGGTTATTAATCTGAGGTGGTTTCAGGAGAATTGTGTTTTTAGATGATTAAACGCTGATGGTAATATGATGGAATATGAAAGGTTACCTGGTAACAATAAAAGAGCACGCGTATATATAAACGTTATAATAAGGTTGTTTCGTACGAAAAGTCGAAGTTGACTTGTTGGAGCTGTGACAAAATTGGCTAATTTTGAAAAGGGATCGCAAAGTTGTTTTTGTTAATAAATGCCAAAGGATCTGACGCGGCTACGTGTTGAACTTTTACTCAATTGCCGAGAGTTTCTCAGGTGCATAACTATATGCATAAATCTTTCCTTCCGTAGATGAAGTGCGGTTGATTCATCCTATCGATTGAGGTGTTTTCAAGAATCATGAAAGGTTTGAACGCAGAATGTAATCGTGAAGATACAAATGAGGTTTAAGACGAAATCAAGTGGCAAACTTGAAGAATTGTTTAGTTTCATATGTTATATTCAATATTTTAATTCATTTTAGTTGTCCAATGTTATTAGTCCACAGTCGATAGTCCACAGTTGACAGTGCAATCATTCATATATAGTTTAATATATAATATTTGAATTAATTAATACGTATCGTGACCCGTGTACATGTCTCAGACTCGAGCACAACTCAAAGTATATATATTATTATAGAATCAACCTCAACCCTGTATAGAGAACTCGATCATTACTGCATATAGAGTGTCTATGGTGATTCCAAATAATATATATAGATGTGTCGATATGATATGTCAAAACCTTGTATACGTGTCCCGATATTTAAAGTGCGTAAAATAAATAACGGAAATTAAATGACGATAAATAAAGTGCGTAAAGTAAATAACAGAAATTAAATGACAATAAATAAAATTGCGAGAATATAAATTGCGATAAATAAATTGCGATAAATAAAATGTAATACGGAATTAACAGTTAGCTAGGAACAGTTAGCTAGGATTTTGTTAGCGTGGTTTCTTAATAAAATTTAATATTGTTAATTAGTCTATTTCTAATCAATTTTTATTGTGTCCATTATTTCTTCATTATGCCACTTGTTGGATTCTGATAGGTCAAAATTCAAATATGAAATTGAATTTGAATGAAAATAGTTATTCTTTGGTGAATGGATAAGTATCCCGGTGGTTGTAAATAGGATAGTGAATAACTGTTGAATCAGATTCGAAGAATATACAGTGTAACTTATTAATGTGAAATTTAAATATTCCTCGGGTATTACCTACCCGTTAAAATATTTTTATTATTAACAGTTTGTACAAAAGAATTTTTAATTACAATCTTTATGAAAACATATATACATATATATTTTCTTCAAATGTAATCATGAATTTAATGAGTTAACATGATATTAAACTCATTTAGTTTTCAGTTGGAACTAGAATAAATAATCTCTAAAACATTAGAGATTACATAATCACCATGTCGAACGAAGATAACTGATGTAGAATGTCATGTAGAATGATGATTATACTAGAGGTATAGATTGAGATGTTGAGGCATGTGATATTGAAATTTGGGTTGTTGGTGGTACTGTTGGTGCCGGTGATTTGGATGAAGCTGGTACGTTTTGCACCATATTTTCCAAGACTACAACTTATGCGCGAAGTTCGTTAACTTCTTCTATTACACCGGGATGATTGTCGGTTCGGACGAGCGGATGAATGAGGTTTAGAATCTGAGATAGTATATGATCGTGATGAGATACTTTGGAAATGAGAGAGAAAATGGTGTCTCGAACAGGTTCGCCGATAAACGTTTTAGGTTCATTGTCAAGAGGTGAATTTGGTTAGTGGAAATGATCGCCTTCTTCGCGTTTCCATTGATTAAGTCGACTACGAACCCATCTCCAATTCATTCACAATAGATGATGGCTAATTGATCGATTCATTCCGATTACTCTGCTTTCGGAGCCCGAGTGGAAATCCATATCGAAATAGCTGTCGGAATAACTATCGAAATAGCTATCGAAATCTGATGGACTCGAACTGGTTGAGGGATTCATCTCGTACGATCAGATGAAGGATTTTTGATAAGAAATAGATTATAGGATGTAGATTAGTACCCTGCAATACATAATTTACGTATGCATATATAATACTAAAATCCCATAAGCTACGGAGGAATCTACGGAAGCTGTCAGGCAAAGGTAACAATAACAGATACGCTAAGATATGAATTTAACTATACACTGTCTATGCAATAAAGGCAGTAA
The DNA here is from genome assembly GCF_046630445.1 of Rutidosis leptorrhynchoides. Lineage (NCBI taxonomy): Eukaryota > Viridiplantae > Streptophyta > Magnoliopsida > Asterales > Asteraceae > Rutidosis > Rutidosis leptorrhynchoides. The sequence continues at coordinate 308,233,789 of NC_092339.1, read as the reverse complement.
GACGTGTCTTAGACTTTAAGGATGATAAGCAAATAATTTTTCGATACTAAATGATAAGCAAAACTTTTGACATGCAAACACGGTCGAAGTCCAGACTCATTAATGCATTCTAACGACTATCAGTTAGACTCACTAATGCAAGACCTGGTTCGCTAAGACCACCGCTCTGATACCAACTGTGAAGACCCGTCCTAATCCATCCGGACGAAGTCCATATCGATTATAAACGATTCACAACAGTTGATTACATCGCGAGGTACTTGACCTCTATATGATACATTTTACAAACATTGCATTCATTTTTGAAAAGACAAACTTTCATTACATCGAAAGTTGACAGGCATGCATACCATTTCATAATATATCCAACTATAATTGACTTGATAATAATCTTGATGAACTCGACGACTCGAATGCAACGTCTTTTGAAATATGCCATGAATGACTCCAAGTAATATCTATAAAATGAGCAAATACACAGCGGAAGATTTCTTTCGTACATGAGAATAAACATGCTTTAAAGTGTCAACCAAAAGGTTGGCGAGTTCATTAGTTTAACTTAAACAATCGTTTCCATCATTTTAATAGACCACAAGATTTCAGATTTCCATTTCTCATAAACATACGTCCCATGCATAGAGACAAAAATATCATTCATATGGATTGAACACCTGGTAACCGACATTAACAATATGCATATATAAGAATATCCCCATCATTCCGGGATCCTCCTTCGGACATGATATAAATTTCGAAGTACTAAAACATCCGGTACTTTGGATGGGGCTTGTTGGGCCCGATAGATCTATCTTTAGGATTCGCGTCAATTAGGGTGTCTGTTCCCTAATTCTTAGATTACCAGACTTAATAAAAAAGGGCATATTCGACTTCGATAATCCAACCATAGAATGTAGTTTCACGTACTTGTGTCAATTTCGTAAAACAGTTATAAAAGTTGCGCATGTATTCTCAGCCCAAAAATATAAAGGGTAAAAAGGCAAATGAAACTCACGATACTGTATTTTGTAGTAAAAATACATATGACGTCATTGAACAATGCAGGGTTGGCCTCGGATTCACGAACCTATATCAATTGTGTATATATTAATACGTATAATGTAAGTTACAAAATTTCATTTATTAATATGTATTATTTATATATTATAGTTTTGTAGAATTTATTCTAACCTTTATTTTAAAACGTATACTTATATTATATTTTAAGTTATATTTTATATATATATATATATATCTATTTTATGTATATATATCTATAATGATTTACGTTTATATAAATAGTGACATTAATATATTTATATACATATATTTGTGGTTAGTATTGTATTTATGAAATTTTATTAGTTTGTTATGTGAATTATTAATACAATCATAGTATATACCATAAGTATATATATAGTGTACAAAAGATTTATTTGTTAAAATAATAATTTAGATAATAATGATTTACTAATAATAATAATAATTTTATTAATAATGATAATACTAATAGCAAAAAAAATGAAAATGATAACTGTTAATGATACTAATAATAATAACTCTAAAATAATATTAATACTAATACCATACTTATGTTAATAATAAGGGTTCTAATATTTATAAAATGATAAATGATAATCATAATAATACTAATAAATATTAATGATGATACTGATAAATATGATATTATTAATTGTAAATGTACTGATGATACTATTATTTATAAACCGGTACAAATTCTAATATTGATGATAATAATATATTTTTATTTCCTTCATAATAATAATAATGATAATCATAATCATAATCCTAATGATGATAAAATACTAAAATGATAAGTTTATTACTAATAATAATATTATTAATACCTATCATAATAATAATAGTAATGTCTATAATACTTTCAAATATGATAACAAGTATGATACTAATAATAACAATAACAATAACAATCAAAACAATCACAATAATAATAATAATAATAATACTAATAATAATTAATATATAATAACAATAATAAAATTAGAAAAGAAAACTACCTCACATGAAAAGAGTTTCAAAAAAAAAAAAAAAAACTACCGTCCTCTGGACTCGATCTCGTGACCACATGCTCACACGCAAACACTCTCGACCATCCCACCAATTCTGATTCTCTGTACTAATATCGAATTTAAATTTTATATATAAACTGTTTTTCTTCTATTCCTCTTCTTCTCCACAAGTCTCATGGATTCAACAAAACATCAATAACCAAAAAAAAAAAAAAAATCGGGGTTCCTTTTAAAGCTTCAAAACATTACAGAAAAAAAAATAATTTGGGTTCTAAAATAAAAAATAAAAAATACTAAAGGCCTACTGCAGCGTCGGTTCTTGGAACAAAACAAAAAAAATTGATTTCGTAATAGATAACATTATAGATAATGTTTATAACACGAAATAGTTTTCTAAACATGTATAAAAACTACTGGAATCGTCAATTTGATCAGAAACATATACACGAACGCGAATTTGTCTCAAGAACAATTGTTGACTTTTTTTAAACTAAACTTTGACTTCAAAATTCAAGATCGATATAAAGATTTGAGAGTTGAGATTTTGCAGATAGATTCAAAGAAAGATTTCTAACCTTTCTGCATTTTTAGATTTTGAAACTTTATTCGAAATTGAATTAAGAGAAAAAAAAAATTGAAGCGTGCAGAGAAGAAGAAAAAAAAAATATCGCTGTGCTCTTTAATCCCATTGGATTTCCTTTTTATTTGATTTGCAATTATACATAATCATGTTGTAATAATAGAGATCGGTTGATAAAAAATGGAGAAAATGTCAACACAGGTTCACGAGTTGGGAGCAGGAAAGAAACAAAAAAAATAATAATAATAATAGAGATAAAGGATACAGAGGTCACGCGTATAATATAGATCCCTACTGTTTTTTTTTAATTAATAATAATAATATATAATAACAATACTATTAATATCTAATAATATTAATAAAATTAATAATAATGATAAATATAATATTAAAGATAATAATAATTGTAAAAATGATAATAATAATAATAATAATACCATACTAATTATGATAATATTAATATTTTATCGATAATAATAATATTAGTAATAATAATCTAATTTATACATCCAATTTCATCTTTATATGATATAAAGTGATATTATGAATACAAATATTGATATTTGATGATACAAATAACATTACTACAACAACTATATTTGTATTTAAATTTAATTTATTAATATCATCTATTATTATGTAATATTTAATAATTATGTAATATGTATTGTAACATATACTGAATATTATATATTTATGCATTTTAATATAAATATATTATAATATTTATTTACATACTAATTATATTATACTTATGTATGTAATTATGAAAAATATAAATGTTTTATATATGTAAGTATTATATATATTTATTAAAATAGTACATTATTTCATCATAGATATATTATAAATTTCTACATATACATAATATAATAATTATGTATAAAATCATATATATATAGTTATATTTATGTATATATGTATACTACCATATATATAAAATCATGTTTTAAATGTTGAGTAGATGATTAATTATGTATATTAAACAATTAACTAAAAAGTATAACATTGTACATTTAATATTTTGATAACGTTGGTAAAATATGTCTGAATCATTTATATACAATATACTATATATATTCAAAATGAAAATCTTTAGTTATTAAATGTTATCTTTTATAATAACAAAATTACTTAATAGTTCATTAATACTAATATAATTAGTTTTATATATAATTATTTATATTTACATTCTTAGTTACAATTAAAGGTTCGTGAATCGTCGGAAATAGTTAAAGGTCAAATGTTATCATGAAATAGTTCAAACATAATGAGACTCGGTTTAATAGACTTTGCTTATCGAGTCAAATCATATAAGATTATGTTTAAATTTGGTCGGAAATTCCCGGGTCATCACACGATAGTCTCCATCTTCTTCACTTCGAACCTGTGAACATCTGAAGTATTGTGGACATCAATGACATCAAATAGTTACCATATTCGGGAGTTATATCACTAACTCTAATCCCTTCATCTTCACAAGAAGTAACACTCTTCACACTCTCAATTTGAACCCCATCAACGCTTCGGTAAAGAGTATAATCCGCCATATCTGAATAATTCGAGAAACAAAAGTACCATCCTCAGTGTAAACGGTACGAGCTCCAATCTCATCATCACATTCTTCCTCATCATCTTCACTCCCTAAATTAAAAAACGGATAAATTCACCAGAACCATAACCTCAAAACTAAATATAACATTAACCTTCGAATAGTGAGCGACCTGGAGTTCCTTATTCTTTTGAGAACCCTGAGAAGAACTAACATTTTGGCTTACGGTAGCATTATGATTAAGGTTGACTTGGGTATTAGATGGAAGAGTACGGGGGGGCCTCTGCGAAATCCTACCCATCTTCCTCTCAAGAGTCTGAATCGAAGCCTACTGATTACGCATATGTTGTTTCATTAGCTCTTCCTTCTCTTCATTCTTAACCATATACCCTCTTATCAAATCCTCTAAACTCAACTTCTCACTTTGCTTTTATTTTACTGATACTGATTCTGTTAAAAGTGATTGTTGGTAGTTTTGCTGATTTCTATTGTAGAATCCCGGTGGTCCATTTCTCTAATAACCCAACTACATCCTAAAACTGATTACCCACGTAATTAACGTGAGAAATCATCGGCCTATCATTAATATCACAATCTTTAGTCAAATGAGGCCCCTTACACTTCTCATAACCAACCTGCATCGCTACCAGTCTTATTCAATTTTTCAAACTCTCTACCAAAGGTCTTTATCTTATTAGATAACGAAGCCAAAGTCATACAACTACCATCATCTTCCTCATAAGCACTAACAACCGTCTTTTTCATTGATACACCTTTAGATGATGATGTCCATTTATAAGTTTGTTGGGACATATCCTCTAAAAGCTGATATGCTTCATTAGGCGTTTTGTACAAGAACACTCCTCCCGCTGAAGAATCTAAGATACGCTGTGTATGATCATCAATACCCTGATAAAAGATTTGCACAATAGGACCAATATCTAACCCGTGTTGAGGACAGTTGTGCAACATCAACCGATTACATGCATCATGTAACGATTCATCAAACTTCTGAGCAAAAAAATTAATCTCGGCCTTCAACCTTGCTATCTTAACTGATGAAAATAACGAGTGATAAACTTATCGCGAAGTTGGGCATAGGTTGTAATGGAATTCGATGGTTGAGATTTCTGTGATGACCCGAAAATTTCCGACCAAATTTAAACTTAACTTTTAATAATTTCGACACGATAAGCAAAGTCTGTAATGGTGAGTCTCAAAACTTGTGAACTATTTTCATGAATTCATTTAACCTCTGACCGAACCTGACGATTCACGAACAAGTGTTTGTAAATAAATAAATAAATAAATATATATATATATATATATATATATATATATATATATATATATATATATATATATATATATATATATATATATATATATATATATATATATATATATATATATATATATATATATATATATATATATATATATATCCGTTCACCGCAGAATAACCTATTTCATTCAATTTCATATTTGGATTTTGACCTATCAGAATCCAACAAGTGGCATAATGAAGAAAACATTTGACAAAATAAAATTTGTTAGAAACAAACAAATTAACTATGAGAAATTCTATTAAGAATCCACGCTAACAAAATCCTAGCTAACTGTTCCTAGCTAACTGTTAATTCCTAATTACATTTTATTTATCGCAATTTATTTATTGCAATTTATTTATCGCAATTTATTTATCGCAATTTTAATTCTCGCAATTTTATTTATCGTCTTTTAATTTTTGTTATTTATTTTACGTACTTTAAATATCGGGACACGTATACAAGGTTTTGACATATCATATCGACGCATCTATATATATTATTTTTAATCACCATAGACACTCTATATGCAGTAATGCTTGAGTTAGCTATACAGGGTTGAGGTTGATTCTACAATAATATATATATACTTTGAGTTGTGATCGAGTCTGAGACATGTACACGGGTCACGATACGTATTAATTAATTCGAATATTATATATTAAGCTATATATGAATTATTGGACTGTTAACTGTGGACTATCAACTGTGGTCTACTAACATTGGACAATTAAAATGAATTAAAATATTGATTATAACATATGAAGCTAAACAATTCTTCAAGTTTGCCACTTGATTTCATCTTAAACCTCATTTGTATCTTGACGATTATAATCCGCGTTCAAACCTTTCATGATTCTTGAAAACACCTCAATCGAGAGGATGAACCAACCGCACTTCATCTACGGAAGGAAAGATTTATGCATATAGTATTGCACCTAAAAAAACTCTCGGAAACTGAGTAAATGTTTAACGCATAGCTGTGCTAATTGCTTTAGCGTTACTATTACCGAAAATAACTTTGCAATCTCTTTCCAAATTATCCAATTTTGTCATAGCTCTAGCAAGTCAACTTCGACTTTTCGTTCGAAACAACCTTATTATAACCTTGATATATATGTGTGCTCTTTTATTGTTACCGGGGAACCTTTTATATTCCATCATATTACCAGCTTACGTACCAGCAACCTCGTTGCTTCTTGGCTTAAATCTCTTCGACAAATCACTATATTTATCTATTGAAGTCTTATCATGAACTCATCGGCATCTTGTAACGAGAATTTCCATACCAAGTATCGGGAAATTAGAAATCAGTATTTTGAATCTCGCAGCGTTTATACATCAAAAGTTATATATACATATTGTGAAGACCCGTCCTAATCCATCCGGACAAAGTCCATATCGATTACAAACAATTCACAATAGTTGGTTACATCGCGAGGTACTTGACCTCTATTTGATACATTTTACAAACATTGCATTCGTTTTTAAAAGACAACTTGCTTTATATCGAAAATTGATGACATGCAAATCATTTCATAATATATTCAACTATAATTGACTAAATAATAATCTCGATGAACCCGACGACTCGAATGCAACGTCTTTTGAAATATGTCATGAATGACTCCAAGTAATATCTTTTAAATGAGTAATTGCACAGCAGAAGACTTCTTTCATACCTGAGAATAAACATGCTTTCAAGTGTCAACCAAAAGGTTGGTGAGTTCATTAGTTTAACATAAATAATCATTTCAAAATTTTAATAGACCACAAGATTTCATATTTCCATTTCTCATAAACATACGTCCCATGCATAGAGACAAAAATATCATTCATATGGATTGAACACCTGGTAACCGACATTCACAATATGCATATAAGAATATCCCCATCATTCCGGGATCCTCCTTCGGACATGATATAAATTTCGAAGTACTAAAGCATCCGGTACTTTGGATGGGGCTTGTTGGGCCCGATAGATCTATCTTTAGGATTCGCGTCAATTAGGGTGTCTGTTCCCTAATTCTTAGATTACCAGACTTAATAAAAAGGGGCATATTCGATTTCGATAATTCAACCATAGAATGTAGTTTCACGTACTTGTGTCTATTTTGTAAATCATTTATAAAAATTGCGCATGTATTCTCAGCCCAAAAATATAAAGGGTAAAAAGGCAAATGAAACTCACTATACTGTATTTTGTAGTAAAAATACATATGACGATATTGAACAATGCAGGGTTGGCCTTGGATTCACGAACCTATATCATTCATATATATATATTAATACACATAATCTTAATCGAATAATTTATATATATATATATATATATATATATATATATATATATATATATATATATATATCTTATTAATTATATTTTTTTTTATATTAATAATATATTTATATTTCATATATTCATTTTATATAAAAATATTTTGTTAAGTTATATGTGTTAAACATAATAAGTTATATATTTCATTTGTTTATCAAAACAGTAGTTCTAATTATACTAAGTTAATATTAGTAATGATAAATATAATGATAATAACATTAATAATATACTTATGTATAAAATGTTAATAATACTAATATTTATGAAAGTATCAATAATTTGTATCATTTTTTTAATAATATTAATAATACTAATCATAATCATAATATTGATAAAAGTACTAAAATGGTAAGATTTATAGTATTAGTTTGACTTATATAATAATACTAATGATAATATTAATAATAATATTACTTAATAATAATAATAATAATAATGATAATAATATTACTAATAATGATAATAATAATAATAATAATAATAGTAGTCATAATTGTAATTTTTTTTAATTGTTTTAGTAATAATACCAATTTACATCATAACAATAATAATTATTAATAATGATAACAATAATAATAATAATAATATAATAATAATAATAATAATAATAATAATAATAATAATAATAATAATAATAATAATAATAATACCTTAAAGCTTTTCCCAAAAACAATGCCTTGGACAAGACTTGATCCTGATACCTGTCGCTCACACACCCACTAACAACCCGAACCATCCAGGCTAAACAATTTTCGTTATGTCATATACAACTTAAATTTATCTGAACCTAAATTTTGATTCAGTGAGTCTGCCATCGGCCCAACAAAGTTTCGGCCCAACTTACCAATTCATACTTGGCCCAACTAGCTATTAACTCTCGGCCCAAGTATCAGTAAATCCATAGCCCAATATACAATCCCAAGTAGGTTCTGTTTATTTTTAAAAAAATTTGCCATGGCCAGGTTTTGAACTCACAACCTCTCGATAATCTCTAACACTCCAAACCATCAAACCGATTGTTACATTTGTGATTTGACTTCTTCGTTTAATTATCTATCATGTAAAAATGTTTATCAACTTCATTACATCACCTATCATCATCTTTACCCATCATCGTTTATTTTAGAGTAACTAGCGAGATTTAAACAGGAACAGCTGCTGCATTCGAAAGGTAATAATAATGATGGTGTGGGTTTGATTTGGAAGAAAACAGAAAATAGCAATAAACCATGGGTTCGATCAGAAAACAAAAAGGTAGAATATCAACAGAAATAATAACCTCACAAGTGGGTGTTCGAGGAAAACAGGATCATAGTTCATTCATCATCATCATCAACGAACATCATAATCATAACATCATCATCTTTATCTTTCTTGCTCATCATCATCATTACAGATTTACAGAAGTAGAAACGGAATAAGATGTAGCAGAAACAATTAGATAGAAGTAGCTGTAGCATACCATCGAATTGAGTTGGCTGTTGTGACAGTTTCATTCGAGTAAGAAGAAGAAACAGAAGCTAGTATAGCAGCAGCTATTTAACGTAAGTAATGTTGATTAAATGGTGGAGATCGATGGTTTTCTTGGTGTTTGGCGTGTTAACCGAAAACAGAAGGATAGTATACAAGTAGGAATAGCACGAAACAACAACCGAGAAGAAGAAGAATAAACGCAGCTGTTTAAGGTGTTTTAAATGGTGATTCGATGATGACAGTTTGGTGGTTCGAATAAACAAAACAACAAAAACTGCAGCATGCTTGATGTGTTTACGTTGTGTTGATAACCGAAAGGAACAAGAACCCAGATAAGTTTGGTGATGGCATTCGTAACAAAAAAATTTAAATAAATAAAATAAAAGATCAAGCATCAAGGGTTTATAGAATCAACGAGAAATAACAGTTTTTGTGGTGTTGGTTTGTGGTTGAACTCGACGTGAAACAGAAACTGCAGCAGTAATGGATGCGTTTTACAAAGTAATCGCTTACAGTGGAGTTTAAATGATGATTAGCGGTGTTGGTGGTGGTTACAAGATTAAAGGTGGTGACCATGTTTTCAAACTATCCATATGTATACACAAGTTAATGGAGTGTAATTAGATAGATAGAAAAAGAAAGAAACAGATAGAGAAAGAGTAGTGGATGGTGGGGTTTTGGGGTTTTGTTTGTGTACGTATGTAATTCTATATATCATATACAAAATATGCATAATATTATTATATATGTCAAAGTGGTGATGATAAGAATCACAACACAGTAATATCTCAATTATTTTGAAATTAGCAGCCTACTATTTGGATGGTTGTACCGATACTTTTCCAGCACAGTGTTATATCGTGGTCCGTTGATAAATCAGTGGCGGATAAAAGTTCTCAGAAAAATTCTAAAATTTTAAATTAAATAACTTTATTTATTTCAGTCCTTTAGGGTGTAAAATTAGTCATTAATTATATACAATTATTTAAATAAAAATTAAATTAATTATGAACTCCCAACCCCAAATAAAAATACTAAATGTTAAAATTAATCAAATAGATTCTAATTATATTTTTAACAAAACTATAAACCGTTTAACTTGTTTTCGAATCACCATTTATTTCTAAATTACAATAGTTTGAATTTAACTTGCTTAATATCAATCGGAACATCAAATGAGTATTACAATCATTTAATATTTATTTCTAATATACTTTATTTATATATATAGATATATTTAAATAATAGTTATTATAATATCCTATTTTTATTTTATTAATTTTTAATAACAACACATATAGTACTTCAAATTATATTTTGAATTATTATTTATATATACATACACATATATCTATTTACAATTAATTGTTCGTGAATCATCGATAGCAGTCAAAGGTCAATTGAATATATGAACATTGTTTCAAAATTTTCTAGACTCAACAATACATACTTTGCTTATCGTATCGAAATCATATAAAGATTAAGTTTAAATTTAGTCGGAAATTCCCGGGTCGTCACATTACCTACCCGTTAAAGAAATTTCGTCCCGAAATTTGAGTGAGGTGGTCATGGCTAACAATAAAAATATTTTCTTGACGATTATGAGTTGACAAAATAGAGTTTTATCATTGTTGAGTAATATGGATAAAACAATTTGATTATGCGAAGAGTATAAGTGAAGCTATCACAAGAGAGTGAAATGAGTAAATGTATATTTGTTTTAACCGATGACGTAGTTATGATTGATTTCCGGAATTCATGGGATTTAAAGAAAATCTTCGTAATAAGATTTGGTTCTTCGGCGATTAAGGAAATTAGGATTCGCTTTAAATGCGATTATCTGTTTTGATTGCTCTGTCGGATATTTTACTATAAATTCACCCCCGTCGTTTCCTTACAACTCACACCTTCTATTCTTTCTCCTCAATTCATACTTTAAAACATTTGTCAATATGCTCCATCCCATTCTGATCCTTGATATACTTCTAACTTTCATATATGTCATCCTTCTTTTTCATCTACCACCAGAGGAAGTTAGTTTCTTCTACCATTACCTTGGGGTGATAGTGTTTTTCATTCTCCTGTGTCTTTATATTGCTATACGCATTGATGTACACGGTTTGTAAATTTCGGGGTTGTTATCGGGCTTTATATTCTCCATTATATCTCGAAGCCTCATGCTTTCGTTTTCTCTTCCCGACCTTAGATCAAGCGAATAATGATCCAGAATTCGTAGGTATGGAGTTTTGAATGAACATAACTAATGTTCTACGAGAGAGATTGTTATAGCATGATCTTGGTTGGTTAAAATACTAGAATTTAAGGAAAAAGATAGAACTATCAAGAAGATATATTCTTGATATGTCTGGAGATTAGATAGAATGTAAGAGTCGTGTAACATGGCACATGATGATGGTACTGTGAATCATCACGTTTCATTAGAAACTCAACATGACTTAGTGTAATATAATCACGTTGATCAAGTGTCATTATATTATACTAACTCATGCATCAGTCCTTAACATTACTTCAATAACTTTCATATTTTAAGCTCGAAAGTTTACAGAATATAGAAATTAACAGTTTCTATATGATGTAACACTGATAGCACGAAGAGATTAATGATTTCAGATAAGAATAATTATAAAAATATCTTCAGAAATATGGAGGATGTTTATAATGAAAGATACGATAATATCTTTGAATATCTAAGATCAGAGAATGATGGAGACTATTGTCTGCAAGGGTTTAGAGTAACGAGCAAGATATTCGCTAAAGACTTCAGCAGACATTGAATCATTTAGATTCTTTAAAGTCAAACTTATTCTTTGTGATTTGTCCACGGCTTTCCTCATAGTTTCGCATAATCTGCTTTTCGGTACTAAATTTTCTCTTGAATGTTTCCAATATAATGATACACAGGAAGCACGAAGAGGTATATAATTTCGGACGAGAATATTTTTGAAAGTATCCTCAGAAATATTGAAGATATTGATGATGATATTTTGGAATTTCTAATTTCGATGGTTGATGGAGAAAGATTTTCCGCAAGATTTTAATATGAGTATGGAGCAAGATATTTGTTGAAGATTTCATCGGATCCAGAATTAACTGGATTCTTTGAATATAGGGTATGGTCCTTGTATTTGTCCTTGGTCTCCTTCATGGTTAACTCTATCCGTTTTTCAGTTCCAACGTTTCTGAGCTTTTCCAACACATTATTCTTTATCATCAAACTTCCAACGACTAAGGTCGTTTACGGTTGCTTACAATTTCTGCTGCTTCATTCAGCTTTTTCAAAGTTCAATGTATTAATTCGTAAACTGGGTACCTTTTCAAAATTTCAGAATGAAAGATCATAATTCTAAGAGATAAATGTTATATGGATACATATAACTGTTGATGTAGATATGCTGTGAGTTTTCAAAGTACTGATAGCTGATTCCCGGTAATTGGTATGGCAGTATTCGTTACAAGATGCGGATGAGTATATGATAGGGTTTCAATGAATAAGTAAAATGATTTGTCAGAGAGATTTAAACCAAGAAGCAACGAGGTTGCTGGTACGTCTGCTGGTAATATGGTAGAATATGAAAGGTTCCCTGGTAACAATAAAAGATCACGCGTATATATCAAGGTTATAATAAGGTTGTTTTGAATGAGAAGTCGAAGTTGACTTGCTGGAGCTGTGACAAAATTTGCTACTTTGGAAAGGGATTGCAAAGTTATTTTCGATAATAACAATGCCAAAGGAGCTAGCACAGATACGTGTTATATGTTTACTCAGGTTTCGAATGTTTTCAGGTGTATAACTATTTACATCAATCTTTTCTTCCGTAGATGAAGTGCGGTTGATTTATCTTCTCAGTTGTTTCTTAATTGAGAGGTTTCAAGAATCATGAAAGATTTGAACGCAGATTGTAATCGTCGAGATTCAAATGAAGTTTAATATGAATTCAAGTGGCAACTTGAGGAAATATTTAACTGTAGAAGATGAAATTTATTTACAATCTGAAAAGTGTTGTATTTAATATTTCCTACTCTTTTAATAATTTTTAATTATCCATAATAGTAGTTCAATAGTTCAATAACTCCACCAAAACTAGTATATGTTAAGGAAATAGTCATATAGTAACAGTTAGCTAGGAACAGTTAACATATTTTTAAAGTTTTACGTAGTTAATTAATTGGTTACTAATAAATTTTATTTTGTTCATTATTTTCTTCATTATGCCACTTGTCAAATCTTGACTTGAGTTTTGATCGGCAGAAACTCGTATGTAAAATTTAATTGGAATGAAAATGGTTATTCTTTGGTGAACAGATACGTATATCTGTGGAGTAAGTAGGATAGTAAATGACTGTTGGATCAGATTCGAAGAATGTACATTGTAACTTATTAATGTGAAATCTATATATTCCTCGGGTATTACCTACCTGTAAAAATATTTTCATCATTAATAGTTTGTACGAAAGACTTTTAAATTACAAACTTTATGAAAATATACTTTCATATATATATTTTCTTCAAATGTAATATAGATTTAATGAGTTAATATGATATTAATCTCATTTGGTTTACCGTTAGAACAAGAATACATAATCTCTAAAACATTAGAGATTACATAATTGCCATGTCAAACGAAGATAAATGATGTAGAACGACATGTATAACGATGATTATGCTCGAGGTACAGATTGTGATGTTGAGGTGTGTGTTGTTGTTGTTTATGTTGTTGCTGGTGGTACTGTTGATGATGTTGATGTTGCTGAAGCTGGTACGTTTTGCACCATATTTTCCAAGGCTATAACTCAGGAGCGAAACTCATTGACTTTTATTACTTCGGGATGATTGTCGGTAGGAACGAGCGAATGAATAAGGTCTAGAATTGTGGATAGAATATAATCTTGTCGAGTTACCCTAGAAATGAGACTGAAAATGGTGTCTCGAATAGGTTCGCCGGCAAACGCTTCAGGTTCATTGTCAAGAGGTGAATTCAGTTAGTGGAAGGGATTACCTTCTGTGCGTTTCCATTAATTAAGTCGACTACGAACCCATCAGATGAATAGATAATGGCTGATTGATTGATTCATGCCGATGACACTATTTTCGGAGCTTAGGTGAACATCTATGTCAGAATAGCTGTCGGAATAACTATCGAAATAGTTATCGGAATCTGAGGGACTCGAACTGGTTGCAGGATTCATCTCGTACGATCAGATGAAGGATTTTCGATAAGAAATAGATTATAGGATATAGATTAGTACCCTTCAATTCATAATTTACATATGCATATATAATACTAAAATCCCATAAGTTTCAGAGGAATCTACGGAAGTTGTCAGGCAAAGTTACAGTAACAGATACGCTAAGATATGAAGTAGCAGATACGCTAAGATATGAATTTTTTTGTCTATACACTATTCATGCAGTCAATGCAGTAAAACGTGCCTAGACTAAGAATGATAAGTAAGTGATTCTCTAAGAATGATAAGCAGGTAATTTTTGACACAAAAAGATAAGCAAAACTTTTTGACATGCAGACACGGTCGAAGTCCAGACTCATTAATGCATCCTAACATCTACTAGTTAGACATACTAATGCAAGACCTGGTTCGCTAAGACCATCACTCTGATACCACCTGTGAAGACCAGTCCTAATCCATCGGGACAAAGTCCATATCGATTACAAACGATTCACAATAGTTGGTTACATCGCGAGGTACTTGACCTCTATATGATACATTTTACAAACATTGCATTCGTTTTTAAAAGACAACTTGCTTTATATATAAAATTGATGACATGCAAATCATTTCATAATATATTCAACTATAATTGACTAAATAATAATCTCGATGAACCCGACGACTCGAATGCAACGTCTTTTGAAATATGTCATGAATGACTCTAAGTAATATCTTTTAAATGAGTAATTGCACAGCGGAAGACTTCTTACATACCTGAGAATAAACATACTTTCAAGTGTCAACCAAAAGGTTGGTGAGTTCATTAGTTTAACATAAATAATCATTTCAAAATTTTAATAGACCACAAGATTTCATATTTCCATTTCTCATAAACATACGTCCCATGCATATAGACAAAAATATCATTCATATGGATTGAACACCTGGTAACCGACATTCACAATATGCATATAAGAATATCCCCATCATTCCGGGATCCTCCTTCGGACATGATATAAATTTCGAAGTACTAAAGCATCCGGTACTTTGGATGGGTCTTGTTGGGCCCGATAGATCTATCTTTAGGATTCGCGTCAATTAGGGTGTCTGTTCCCTAATTCTTAGATTACCAGACTTAATAAAAAGGGGCATATTCGATTTCGATAATTCAACCATAGAATGTAGTTTCACGTACTTGTGTCTATTTTGTAAATCATTTATAAAAATTGCGCATGTATTCTCAGCCCAAAAATATAAAGGGTAAAAAGGCAAATGAAACTCACTATACTGTATTTTGTAGTAAAAATACATATGACGATATTGAACAATGCAGGGTTGGCCTTGGATTCACGAACCTATATCATTCATATATATATTAATACACATAATCTTAATCGAATAATTATATATATATATATATATATATATATATATATATATATATATATATATATATATATATATATATATATATATATATATATATCTTATTAATTATATTATTATTTTTTTATATTAATAATATATTTATATTTCATATATTCATTTTATATAAAAATATTTTGTTAAGTTATATGTGTTAAACATAATAAGTTATATATTTCATTTGTTTATCAAAACAGTAGTTCTAATTATACTAAGTTAATATTAGTAATGATAAATATAATGATAATAACATTAATAATATACTTATGTATAAAATGTTAATAATACTAATATTTATGAAAGTATCAATAATTTGTATCATATTTATAATAATATTAATAATACTAATCATAATCATAATATTGATAAAAGTACTAAAATGGTAAGATTTATAGTATTAGTTTGACTTATATAATAATACTAATGATAATATTAATAATAATATTACTTAATAATAATAATAATAATGATAATAATATTACTAATAATGATAATAATAATAATAATAATAGTAGTCATAATTGTAATTTTTTTTAATTGTTTTAGTAATAATACCAATTTACATCATAACAATAATAATTATTAATAATGATAACATTAATAATAATAATAATAATAATAATAATAATAATAATAATAATAATAATAATAATAATAATAATAATAATAATAATACCTTAAAGCTTTTCCCAAAAACAATGCCTTGGACAAGACTTGATCCTGAGACCTCTCGCTCACACACCCACTAACAACCCGAACCATCCAGGCTAAACAATTTTCGTTATGTCATATACAACTTAAATTTATCTAAACCTAAATTTTGATTCAGTGAGTCTGCCATCGGCCCAACAAAGTTTCGGCCCAACTTCCCAATTCATACTTGGCCCAACTAGCTATTAACTCTCGGCCCAAGTATCAGTAAATCCACAGCCCAATATACAATCCCAAGTAGGTTCTGTTTATTTTTAAAAAAATTTGCCATGGCCAGGTTTCGAACTCACAACCTCTCTATAATCTCTAACACTCCAAACCATCAAACCGATTGTTACATTTGTGATTTGACTTCTTCGTTTAATTATCTATCATGTAAAAATGTTTATCAACTTCATTACATCACCTATCATCATCTTTACACATCATCGTTTATTTTAGAGTAATTAACGAGATTTAAACAGGAACAGCTGCTGCATTCGAAAGGTAATAATAATGATGGTGTGGGTTTGATTTGGAAGAAAACAGAAAATAGCAATAAACCATGGGTTCGATCAGAAAACAAAAAGGTAGAATATCAACAGAAATAATAACCTCACAAGTGGGTGTTCGAGGAAAACAGGATCATAGTTCATTCATCATCATCATCAACGAACATCATAATCATAACATCATCATCTTTATCTTTCTTGCTCATCATCATCATTACAGATTTACAGAAGTAGAAACGGAATAAGATGTAGCAGAAACAATTAGATAGAAGTAGCTGTAGCATACCATCGAATTGAGTTGGCTGTTGTGACAGTTTCATTCGAGTAAGAAGAAGAAATAGAAGCTAGTATAGCAGCAGCTATTTAACGTAAGTAATGTTGATTAAATGGTGGAGATCGATGGTTTTCTTGGTGTTTGGCGTGTTAACCGAAAACAGAAGGATAGTATACAAGTAGGAATAGCACGAAACAACAACCGAGAAGAAGAAGAATAAACGCAGCTGTTTAAGGTGTTTTAAATGGTGATTCGATGATGACAGTTTGGTGGTTCGAATAAACAAAACAACAAAAACTGCAGCATGCTTGATGTGTTTACGTTGTGTTGATAACCGAAAGGAACAAGAACCCAGATAAGTTTGGTGATGGCATTCGTAACAAAAAAATTTAAATAAATAAAATAAAAGATCAAGCATCAAGGGTTTATAGCATCAACGAGAAATAACAGTTTTTGTGGTGTTGGTTTGTGGTTGAACTCGACGTGAAACAGAAACTGCAGCAGTAATGGATGCGTTTTACAAAGTAATCGCTTACAGTGGAGTTTAAATGATGATTAGCGGTGTTGGTGGTGGTTACAAGATTAAAGGTGGTGACCATGTTTTCAAACTATCCATATGTATACACAAGTTAATGGAGTGTAATTAGATAGATAGAAAAAGAAAGAAACAGATAGAGAAAGAGTAGTGGATGGTGGGGTTTTGGGGTTTTGTTTGTGTACGTATGTAATTCTATATATCATATACAAAATATGCATAATATTATTATATATGTCAAAGTGGTGATGATAAGAATCACAACACAGTAATATCTCAATTATTTAGAAATTAGCAGCCTATTATTTGGATGGTTGTACCGACACTTTTCCAGCACAGTGTTATATCGTGGTCCGTTGATAAATCAGTGGCGGATAAAAGTTCTCAGAAAAATTCTAAAATTTTAAATTAAATAACTTTATTTATTTCAGTCCTTTAGGGTGTAAAATTAGTCATTAATTATATACAATTATTTAAATAAAAATTAAATTAATTATGAACTCCCAACCCCAAATAAAAATACTAAATGTTAAAATTAATCAAATAGATTCTAATTATATTTTTAACAAAACTATAAACCGTTTAACTTGTTTTCGGATCACCATTTATTTCTAAATTACAATAGTTTGAATTTAACTTGCTTAATATCAATCGGAACATCAAACGAATATTACAATCATTTAATATTTATTTCTAATATACTTTATTTATATATATAGATATATTTAAATAATAGTTATTATAATATCCTATTTTTATTTTATTAATTTTTAATAACAACATCATATAGTACTTCAAATTATATTTTGAATTATTATTTATATATACATACACATATATCTATTTACAATTAATTGTTCGTGAATCATCGAGAGCAGTCAAAGGTTAATTGAATATATGAACATCGTTTCAAAATTTTCTAGACTCAACAATACATACTTTGCTTATCGTATCGAAATCATATAAAGATTAAGTTTAAATTTAGTCGGAAATTCCCGGGTCGTCACACATATAACATTTATCCCTTAGAATTATGATCTCTCATCCTGAAACTCTGAACAAATTACAAGGACTAAACTTGTACATAAAGAATCCTGATGATTCTGTTTCTGATGAAATCTTTAGCGAATATCTTGCTCCTTAATCGCTCTAAATCATCGTGAATGAATTTCTGCATCACAATTTGATTCAAAAATTCTAAGATATTATCATATCTTTCAATATTAATATCCTCAATATTTCTGAAGATATCTTCATAAATATTCTTATCGATATTAATTACCTCTCCGTGCTATCAGTGTTACATCATATAAGAAACTGTTAGTTTCTATATTCTGTAAACTTTTGAGTTTAAACTATGAATGTTTTTGAAGTAGTGTTGGGAACTGAAGCATGAGTTAGTATAATATAATGACACTTGATCAACGTGATTATATTACAGTAAGTCATGCTGAGTTTCTAATGGAACGTGATGATTCACAGATTTTAACGTCATCATGTACCATGTTACACGACTCTTACATTCTAACTAATCTCCAAACATATCGAGAACACATCTTCCTGATAGTTCTATATTTTCTCTTGAATTCTGATAATTTAACGAATCAAGATCGTGCTATTAAAATATCTCTCCTAGAACATTAGTCATGCTCATTCGAAACTCCATACCTACAAATTCTGAATCATTATTCATTTGATTTAAAAATGGGAAGAGAAAACAAAAGTATTAATTGAGGGAGAACGAATGGAAAGTGTGAGCTGTGGAGATAGGAAAGGAAGGGAGTTAAATTATAGTGAAATATCAGACAGAGCAATCGAAACAGATTCTTTCAATTAACCAAAGAGGATCCTAATTTCCTTAATTACCGAAGAACCAAATCTTATTACGAAGATTTTCCCTAAATGCCTAAATTCCGGAAATCAATCGTGACTACGTCACCGAATAAGACGAACCTGTATTTATTCATTTCACTCTTTTGTGATAACTTCATTAGTATTCTTCAAATAATCGAATTATTTTATACTTATTACTCAATGATGATAAAGCTCTAAATTCCAACTCGTATGAGTCATGAAAACATATCTATTGTTAACAATGACCATCCCAATCAAATTTTGGGACGAAATTTCTTTAACGGGTAGGTACTGTGATGACCCGAAAATTTCTGACCAAATTTAAACTTAACTTTTAATAATTTTGACACGATAAGCAAAGTCTGTAATGGTGAGTCTCAAAACTTGTGAACTATTTTCATGAATTCATTTAACCTCTGACCGAACCCGACGATTCACGAACAAGTGTTTGTAAATATATATATATATATATATATATATATATATATATATATATATATATATATATATATATATATATATATATATATATATAAAAGTATGTATAATAAATTTAAATAATAAAATACAATAGATCAGTAAGATTAATTACGAAAAATAATATACAAAATAATAACTTGGTTATTTAAAATAAAGCTATATAAATATGTATAAATTCTATAAATAACTATTATGATGTATATATTGAATTATATATAAAAGATATAAATATTATATGTTATTATTGATATAGTTATTAAATAATACGTAATTTATAATATGTAATGTTAATATATTAAATTTAGTTACAAAGTTATAATATAAGTTGTTATTATTATTAATATTGTTATTATGATTATTATTATTATTATTATTATTGTCATTACCACTAAGTATCATTATTTTTATCATTATTATTATAAATAATACAATAGATTATTTTTATCATAAATAATATTGTTATTATCATCTTTATTACTATTATTATCAGTATTTTTATTTATTATTATTATTATTAGTATTATTATAATTAATTATAATTATTATTATTAATAATAAATAGAATATAACTGCAAATATAATCTAATCTGTGATCTTATATACTTGACAAAAAAAATCAAATTCACATATACTCCCAAAATCTGTTGCACGTCCTAGTCTCAATCTGCTTTCTATATTTGATTTTTTTTCTTTCTTCTGATTCTGATTATACATGTCGACCTTTATTCGCAGAAACACCCAAGAATCAGTTGAGGGTCGACATCATCTGTTAATATATATTTTTTTATTTTTTTTTCTTTTCTTTTGTCTGATTAAGAAAAATGCTGCCGACTACTTTATTCCATAAATCAAACGAATTGTGTAGTGATATGTATTATGTCATCCAACTTTTTCATTACAATTATCAATTAACACATTACAGTCAATTTTTGATTTAATTTAAACAGAAAGATATGAAGAACATAGGTTTGTACCCTGTTCGCGTCTCAATTTTTAGAAAAGCTCTAATTTGAATTTAACTGCAAAATGTATAAATGTAGAGTTCTTAGGATTGTTTTACTCAAACTAGTTGCAAAATTTCAAGCTCCAATTCTTCAAATTGAATTTGAATTTGCGAGTCAAACTTTAAAATTTAAAAGTCAACGTTTATGTTCTTAGTAAAATTTGAACTGACTGTGAGGTTTTTGAATCAATAGATGATTCCAACAGCTTCAGGGTTTGATTTAAAATCTTTTTCACTTAGAGATCACTACCTAAAATGATCCAAATTTTAAAATTTATATTTGGGTTCATCGTGTTCTTCATAAGTCTGTAAATAATTTTTTTTTTTAAATTCCCTTTCTGACAATCAGAAGCACCACAGCAAGTTTTAAATACATTTCAGACTCCAAATGTTAAAAACATCTGAAATATTTGAGAAATACAAAGGCAGACGAGTAGTCAAGAGTGTTAGCGGGTTTGCGAGTGGTCACGGGTTCGAGCCCTGCGTGGGTCTATTTTTTTAGGATCCGTTTTTCTTAAGAGGTAGTTTCTTTTTAAAATTTTTTTTTATTATTATTATTATTATTATTATGATTGTTTTTGTTATTAATAGTAATAATTAGAATTGTTAAAATTATTATTATTACCAATATTATTATTACTTAGTATTATTATTATTATTATTATTATTACTAATATTACATAGGTATTATTATTTTTATAATTATGATCATTATTATTATTATTATCATTAATATGAACATAATAAAATTTATCATTTTAAATATTATAATTTGTAACAAAATAATGCAACTTATTATTATTTTCGTAAATATTAGTAATTGTACCATTTTTAGTACTATTATTACTATTATTATTAACTCAAGTATTATATTCATTATTAGTATTGTTATTATTAAAACTTATTATCACTTTTACAAAAATTGTTATTTTATTATCATTACAACTATATAATTATTATTATTATTATTATTATTATTATTATTATTATTATTATTATTATTATTATTATTATTATTATTATTATTATTATTATTATTATTATTATCACTTTTACTGCTAATATCATTATTATTATTATTATTATTATTATTATTATTATTACTATGATTCTTATTATAATAATTATATGTAATGTTATTTTTGTTATATTATCATTACTATCAAATACAACTATTATTAATATTATTACATATATAAAAATATACTTATAAGTAATATGACATAAAAGTAAGAAATTATTTATATTAACAATCTTTATCTAAATATTCACACATAACAAATTAAGTACTTTTAGAATAAATAAATATAAATATATATAACTATATAAAAGATAACCATTTTTAAACATATGTACAAATTAAATATATGATATATAAGGTTATAATATATGAAATTGCTCAATTACGAATATATGTATTAATATATATATATGAATAATATAGGTTCGTGAATCCGAGGCCAACCCTACACTTGTTCAATGTCGTCATATGTATTTTTACTACGAAATACAGTATGGTGAGTTTCATTACTCTCCTTTTAAATGCTTTTGCAATATATATTTTTGGGACTGAGAATACATGCGCTGCTTTTATAAATGTTTTACGAAATAGACACAAGTACTCGAAACTACATTCTATGGCTGGATTATTAAACCGAATATGCCCCTTTTAGTCTGGTAATCTAAGAATTAGGGAACAGACACCCTAATTGACGCGAATCCTAAAGATAGATCTATTGGGCCCAACAAGCCCCATCCAAAGTACCGGATGCTTTAGTACTTCGAATTTATCATGTCCGAAGGGAGTCCCGGAATGATGGGGATATTCTATATGCATCTTGTTAAGGTCGGTTACCAGGTGTTCACCATATGAATGGTTTTTATCTCTATGCAGTTTGCGAAATGCCTGATATGAGATGTATATTTATGGAAAAATTGAAATCTTGTGGTCTATTAAAATGATGGAAATGAATGTTTATGATAAACTAATGAACTCACCAACCTTTTTGTTGACACTTGAAAGCATGTTTATTTTCAGGTTTGAAAATCTTTCGCTGTGCATTTGCTCATTTTAGAGATATTACTTGGAGTCATTCATGACATATTTCAAAAGACGTTGCATTCGAGTCGTTGAATTCATCAAGATTATTATTAAGTCAATTATAGTTGGATGTATTATGAAATGGTATGCATACCGTCAACTTTCGATGTGATGAAAGTTTTTCTTTTAAAAATGAATGCAATGTTTATAAAATGTATCATATAGAGGTCAAGTACCTCGCGATGTAACCAAATGTAATGTATTCGTCCTGATGGATTAGGACGGGTCCTTTCAATTTCAACCACGCCCCCGCATCCCCTGTTAACGAATAGAGAAAAAGTCTCAATTTGTACGCATCTGCACTTACATCTTTGTTCTTGTAAAGACCACATAACTCATCAAACTGCTAAATATGCTCAAATGTGTCGCTTGTATTTCCATCAAAAATATTCTCCCGGACCATATGAATAAATTGGGGCTTGACCTCAAACGAATCTGCCGTGATATCAGGTGTACAAATAGGATGCGGTACTGGTGCTGGTGCTGTCTGCCTAGCATTCCACATCGGTTGATCAATAGGATTTGTACCCATGACTGGTTCTGCAATAACCTTCCTTGTTTCAACTCCAGTAACAATCTCAGCTTCTACCTCAGAATCCAGTGATAAGGACTCTAATTTTTCAATAAGAGAAATCTCTTTTCTCAACTTCAAGCATCCGTGGTACTCTCTTTCTGGTTCAGGAAATGGCTCAACTAATTGTGATTTTGCAGAACGTAGTTTCATGCACTTCTTTACCTAGCCTGCAATCACACCACCATAAACAAAAGCGCGTAAAACCAAACAAAAATAACAAAAAAGTAACTTCCGCAGAAACAAGTTTGCACGAAAGGATCGAATAACTAAAAGTAATAAAAATCCCTAAACAAACATCACTCCCCGGCAGTGGCGTCAAAAAGTTGATGTGTGTTTTCTACACCTAAATTTCTTGAACTAAACTAAATTAAATTAACACACAAATCGGGCAGCTATTCCTGATCAATGCAGTAAAGATATAGGAAGCACAAGATTTGTTCCACGGGGAGCAAGTGTGATTAAGAATTTTAGACTAATAATTATCCTAAATAAAATTGAAGGACTTTTGAATTTAAACTAATTAACATGAAATTACAAGAAAAAATCTGATGAGATAAGGGTAATCACTTAGAATCAATTCCTGAGGATCCGGATTGGTTTAATTTAAACTGTTATAATAACTGATATTATGGTGACATTGCAATTATCTGTCGATTATCACTATTTCTTAACTAGATTCCTAAGTATAACTGTCATTATCCGAGTTCACTAATTAATTCACCTATTAATAACCTAGGCTGGTTTCCCGCACCTAAACTAACAATTTTATCATGAAAGTATAATCAACTAATGATAGTTTCCGCACGCAAATCAATAACACAATCAATTAATTATTCAAGATTATGATTCAATTGCAGGTTAATTAAGTGTCCTTCCTTAACCTCACAATTACTTTAGCTAGCTAATCAATTCCATTACCATTGTCTAATTACACTGGTGCCCCACATGCAATATAACAATATCCAGTTTATCAAATCAATAACCTAGATAAGTTCATCAATCTTATTAACTATCGTTAATTCCATCAACAAACTTGTAATTAAAACAATTAATAAGCATAAGTAATTGTGGTTCATAAATCAAACATAATCAAGTACATTTATCAATTATATAAAATCAAAATAAGCAATCCATCACCTAAGTTCAATAATCTAAGTAGATACAAAAGCTTTAGCTACTCATGATAGTAAAAGAAGCAATCAAACAAAGTGAATAACAATAATCAACCATTGTATTAATCAAAATTAAAGAATAGAAGTTACCAATGATTAATCCTCGATCAAAATTGAAAACCCAATGTTAAAAGCTCTAAAATCACCATAAAAAGCTCCAAAATTCGTAACCTTAACTCTAGAATTCGTAAAATAAAATCTGAATATTAATTTGGGGTAAAAAGGCCTATTTATAGAAGAAAAATTGGACTGCAAACCGCCATACACCTCGCAACCGCGACCTGCTACTTTGTGAAAGCGAACTCTGGATTTTTTATTTTTTGTGACCGCGATATTATATTTTAACTATCCTAACTTCTGTTACCATCTCGCGCTCGTAATATGAAAACTCGCTCCCGGGACACAACACCTCGCGACCGTGAAATAAGGCCTCGCGATCACGAAAGTCTTAAAACACAACAGCTCAGGTTTAATCTTCATTTTATTTTGTCTCGAGTCCGTTTAATGCTAAAACTTCGTTGACTTCATCCAAAATATTATCATAAAGGCTTTCAGAGCTGAAACCATTATTTCCTCTATAATCATGAGGCAAAGTCTTCAACCCATCTTCAAATTATAACTTTAAACACCAATATCGCGAGTAAATATATATATATATATATATATATATATATATATATATATATATATATATATATATATATATATATATATATATATATATAAATGGCGCAATATCAGTCATATAAGGCTACAACCTATTAATATAAAATGGGCTAGGCCCAAACAATTTAAAAATGGGCTACTTAATATGCTAACATCCCTCGCAGTTTGAGGGGGAGTATGTCGGACGCTCAAACTGGATCTGAACTTGCCGAAATATTTTAGAACATAAATCAAAAGTTTGATTCATTTTTAAATGATTTCCTGATAACAGGCTACTTTTTATTGATTACCATAGTTCTGTATTTTCCATAATAATTACCGTACATGATATCGGCTAAAAAGTCAAGTTTTTACCCCCGATATTGAGTCCCAAAAGCATAAAATTCAGAGCTTTGTCGGAAAAATAATCGCTTTTTCAGTTAAATTTGTAGGTAAATTAATTACGAAGATGATGCAAAATGAATCAAGAGAAACAGATATAAAACGAAGATTCTAGAGCTAAAACGGTGAAAGACAAGAAATCAAGTTACGATCCAGTGAATCAAGGCTGACCAGCACAAAAAACGGCTTGCCATACGGCCTGCCAGTATGTAAACGGCCTGCCAAATACGGCCCACCAAACGGCCTGCCATACGGCTTGCCATGCAAACGGCCTGCCAAATACGGGCCACCAAACGGGCTGCCATACGGCCTGCCAGCCGTTTTCTGGAAATTTCCTAGTCTATTTAAAGGGGTTTTTGTCATCCATTTTCCACACACCTCTCTTCACTCACTCACTACAATACACTTTCTCCCACTAGAGCTTTCAAGGCCTTCTCACCTCCGAGCGGGAAATTAAGTACCCGGAGGCGAACGCCGAAGATTGTACTAGGAGCGGTCTAGAGGTTTTCAGCACTTGTAATGGTCCAGATCTCGTCTGTAAATGGTGAACGCTTTCCTTAACTTAATAAAGTTATTATCTTGAGTTGCTTTCATCTTGCATGATTATCTATCTGTTACAATTGTTTATTATATGTTGAATATTTTATCTGAGACTTATCATACTGTTATGCTGAAACATTGACGGTCTAGAAGTTTAATTTACGGATCACCCTTTCCGCTTATTCACGTGGCTATAATCTAGTATTAGGACCTGATCAACCATAGGATACAAGTTAAGTAGTTATGTGTGCTTAATATCACAATAGGGATATAGTACCTACGTACGAATAACCATTTATTCGTCATAGAAGAGCTGCCCATTTAGGTTGTGATTAGAGTTAGCAATAGAGAGTTCAGTGAACACTAGCTTACTCAAAAGCATGATTCGCGTCAGAAACAATGTTATTGAGATATTGTAAGATGATCCGGGGTTGAATAAGTGATCGCAAAAGGAGAGACTTCTATCTCAATTAGCAGTACCTTAGAATATCTAAGATTGCACATCTGTTAATGTTAAGGCATAGCATAGTGATTAAGTGGTAGGATATTGCTTTAGTTAGACCAACTAGGATTAAGAAAAGCTGATACTTTCCTTTATTGGGTAAACAACTTTATTCATGTACCTAGGATTCATTCCATAAGGTCATTTAAACCTGGAAAGGTTAACGTTGGGAGTAGGGATATCCGTCTTAGCCAGAATCTTCAAGGCCTAAAATCTTAGTGACAAATCAGTTAGGTTCATAGCCCAGTTGATTAAGGTTTAGTGTTTATCGTAGAAGTTTAACCCTTCAATAATTCCCCTTTCAGAATACTATTCTTCATACCTATCTATCTTTACTTTTATAGTCAAATTACTATTCTACTTAGTTAATCTTAACCTATCACCTCTTGTCATTAGGGTTAACTATATAGGCACTTTGGTCCCACATTACTGAACAAACATACAAAAATACGAACCTGGGTTATATTTACCGCTTACTAGTTAAAAGGAAGACAAGTAGGTGAGTTATAGCTAGGAACCCCAGCTAAATATAAATAATAAAACTCTTAGTCTCTTTTGGTAGCTAAATTCTGACGTGTTGCGACCTAACAACACCGCACAGATAAAACCGTCCGTTTTGGCCATATCATAAGTAGAAGTAAGTTTTTGGCGCCGCTGCCGGGGACCTTATTTTCTAGTTTGCTAAGGTAATCGTTTATTCTATCGAGATATCCGAGATTCTTGAGTGGTGTCTAAGAAAGACAATTATACATGGACTTGGTTGTTGGATTTTCCGAACAGTCTCTAATTATATGGGAACCAAAAGGATCCTGCCTCTCCGTTGTCTGCCTGGCCACTTGTTTCAAAGATAAATTGACAAGAGTCACACATGCTTAACAAGCAGAGAGTTTGTTGGTATAGGATTCAAAGTCGCAATTAAAGTAAACCCTTTTCAAAATTATAAAAAACAAAATATTAATTATGGTTTTAATTTCTGTAGATTCCAGTTCAAACTTAACCGACTACGAGGAAAGTGCGAATGGCAGTTGCTCTCCCACAACTTCGGAAACCGGCGAAGTTTTTCTTTATAAACCTAAAACAAATCTAAACCCTGATGAATCTCATCAAGACTTAGTTCTTGATTCTTGTAGTCCAAGAAGCCGGATAATTTCATCTGACTTAGAGATTTCATTGCTTTTAGATAAGTTTTACTCAAATGAACCAGGATTCGACCCTCTTCATGATCCAAAAGGGAGGCTCAGTCTTAATGAACTACTGATTATGGAAGATGAGATACGGGAAGAATATCCAACTATCTTCAACTATCCGGACTTGTTTGAATTTAATCCCAAAGAGATACGACACCCTGATAAAACAAAAGCTTCGTTTATTGGAAATCTGTTAAATCCTAGCAGACGGTTAGATGTCTATAGAGCATTCATTAGGCACCTCTATTCCTCAAACTTCCCATTTTCAACATTTCAAATCAATCTGTTAAAAGAGCTGCGTTCTCAGACTCGTTCTCTTCACAAACTGTTAAAAGAATGTGGGGATGACCTTTTCGTCAAGTATCGGGATGCAGAAATTGATTTCAAATTCGATTTAGAGTCATTCGTCAGTTTTCTACCTCACTTCACCAATAAGGAAATTTCTCCATTTCATATAAACCGTTATGTCTCGGCAATGATCTCGGAATTAGAATTTTAGAATGAAAGCAAGAAACCTAACACTATTTCAACATATGGAAACCGAGATTTCTTTTACTTTGATCCAGCCTCATTTCTCATCAAAAGATTAATTAAAGTTTTTCCGGATTCTACCGAGGAAAGAATACATCAGAATTTCTTCGCAAAAGGAAAGGAAATATGTTCAGAACTCGTGCAAATCATCACTATGTCAAAATTTCCATTTACAACCCCGCAAAGGAAGATCATTCGAGAAATATCTACAAATTTTAAATTTACTATAGGTGATCCTGACTGCGTGGAAGATCTTTTATTTCAAGACACAGTGTCAAAACTTCTTTTCGAACTTAATTATAGAGATACTGGACCAAGGGATAGAATTTCAAACACTAAAAAAGTAAAAAGGGCTTTGGTTAAACTTATGGACGATATCGGAGATTTACAGAAACGCGAGTGCAAGACGTTAAGTAATTTCGAAATATTTTCAGTACACTCCGCTGATTTACTCTGGATGGTCAAAGAAACTTTAAACTTGTCTTTCTTTCCACGTCATTTCTGGAATTTAGTTTTAGAACCTGTGTAATTTGTGTTTTTAATAAAAATAAAATATTTTAATTTATTTGTCTTTTCTTTTCTTATTTTAGTTAGTTATAAAAAAAATAATAATAACCGGATTAAAATCCGAGGTAAAATTTTATTTATCTTTTCTTAAACCCTTTAAAATTTTAAATACAAAAAAAAAAAAAATTGTGCAAGTCGGATCGGGGAAATATGCCCGCGAGCCACACGGGCTACTTTCTTTTCCTTTTTCTTCCTTTCTTCTTCTCTTTACCTTTTTTTTGTGCTCTCCTCCCTCCTGCTCTCTTTCGACCGACGTCACACCACCACCATCCCACCCTCAAAACTCAACCAAAATTAACGATTCAAAGCTCAAATCTTGTTCTCTCTTGCCTTCTAAACTCGATTCCATCATCAATTTAGCATAAAAGGTACTCTTTTTTGGTTAAAATTCGAATTCTCTCTTAGAGTCAAATTTTTGACTTTTTGAAAAAACTTTGTTTTTGACCCAATTTTGGATTCCTTTATGCTTAGATAGATAATGTGATTGCTCTGTGTTAGTTTTTAGACTTGATTGAGGCATTTTGGATAGTTTTTGGCTCTCAATTAGATAATTGAGGTTTTAGGGTAGAACTTGGTGAAATTCTAGGAAATTTGATGTTTTGCTAGCTTAGTTAGGCCTAGTGATGCATTAGGAGTATTTAGAAACTAATTTTGGAACAAAGTGAGCTTGTTTGCTTAATTTTGATATTTTGGTCAAACTACATGTAATTAGGATTACGGGTTTTCCTAAAGTAAAAACGTTTTTAAAACTTAGGATTGCCATAAAACTAGTTCAAATGATGATATCATTGATTTGCTCGTGAAAATGTAGCTTAATCCTTGATTTTCCTTATTTTGTACGTTTTGAACAAAAAGATTATTTTTCGGATAAACGGCTTTAATCTTTGACTTTAAGATGTTATAGCTCAAGTTTGATGATTAAAAATATTTAAGGTAATCAAAAATGATCATTAGAATCATTGTATGCTTAAAAATCATCACATTTGGTTCAAAATTGCTTATTACGACTAACTTGCTATAATTATTATTTTTTTGCATTATTTATTGTAATCACGGGTACACTTTGAATTTTGCTTAGAAGTAAGTTTATAGTTCATTTAAATGTTGTTTGTGGTAATCTTGGCTATATTTTGACTATAACATGATTTTGGAAAATGCCATTTTTAAAGCCCTCGTTTCGAATTTTTTTTCAAAAATATATGCATTTTTGGATTCTAAAGTCTTAATTTTTGGAACATAACCTATGTTACTTGATTTCTGTAGATGGCTAATCGTTTACAACACGAGTATGAGTTGCCCCATTATCTCCGCGGGCAAGATGACCCGGCTGATAATGAGCCGGTTATGAGAGTTTGGATTAATCGTCCTAAAGCGGGTAACAAATATATCAATTGGACGATCTTGGAACAATGTGGATGGGCCGATGAGCTTAGGAGACTCTTAACCTTTCAAGCTGAGGGTAGAACGCAGGCTCCCGGGCCTGGCAATAGTTGTTTGAGTTAAATGAGACGACATACAATGAGCCGTATGCAGAATTTATGGCTACTTGGAGTTTTGATTCGGATGTTGACCAGGAAGATTATAATGATCAAGATTGTATCCATTTCTGACACCAAAACCACACGTATAACCTAATTCTCGCACGGTTTGCAAGGTACCTGGAGTTGTATAAACCTTCACAGCTCACCCGGTCAATATTCAAGAGGGGATCTACCACCTTCAATAACATAGATCACCAAACTTTTTGGCGCGATTACACCACTGATAATGGGCCATGGAAATCGAGTAAAAAGGCATCTAAATTCACAAATCGTGTACACCGAATCCTCCACCACCTCATCACTAAAACCCTCCACCCTAAAGCCCAACATGGCGGCGCTATTACGATTGGCGATATGCGCCTGATGCACTCCATGATACATAACCAAAATATGCAGGTAACACATCTCCTGGCTCAGGCTTTCACTAATGAGAAGAATTCGGCAAGAACAGTTGTGCCGGTTTTAGGGGGCGTTGTTACTAAACTTCTTCGTAGAATGCGTGTTTTGGGAAGTGTAGAACAGTTTAATTATAGGATCGGGGCTATGTCAGAAGAAATAGGGTATAAGCTACTGAGCAGCTGGGATTATATTCGTGTTGAGGGTGAGAAGTTAATCATTCAGGCGAATCCAGAAATACCTGGTTCTGAAGATCGGACAGTGCCAGGGGTGAGAGTTGATAGTGCTCCAAATGAATATATATTTTGTAGCAATATCCTCCCAATATGTAAATTATTTAGTTGTAATTGTTCTATTTTAAGTTGTAATCATTTATATTAAATAAGTGCGAAGACAAAAGGCGAAAACGAAGATTTGAAGACGCAAACGTCCAAAAAGCTCAAATGTACAAGATACAATTTAAATGGTTCAATTTATTGATAAGAAACGTCTAAAAATTACAAGAGTACAAGTTGCGGAACGCAAAGTACAAGATATTAAATTATACGAAAGGACGTTCGAAAATTCGGAACCGGGACATGAGCCAACTATCAACGCCCGACGCAACGGACTAAAAATTATGAGTCAACTATGCACAAGAATATAATATAATATTTAAATAATTATATAAATTATTTATATATTATATATATTTTAAATAAAACGTCGACAAGTAAAAATCCAAAAGTTGGTGAGCTGGAATCCTGTCCTCCACGATCGCGGAGCTGTGAAGGCTAAAACCTCTACGATCGCGGAGCTGCAAAAATCAGATTTGGCCTATAAAAGGCCGAGCATTCTATCGAGTTACCTACACCATATATATATATATATATATATATATATATATATATATATATATATATATATATATATATATATATATATATATATATATATATATATATATATATTAGTTTAGTTGTATATTAGTTTAGATTAGGTAATATAAAGGTTATTTTACGGGTTTTGAAGTCGAAGTTCTGTCCGTATAACACTACGCGATAAATACTCAATGTAAGTTATGTTCTCCTTTTTAAATTAATGTCTCGTATTTAAGTTATTATTATGCTTATTTGAGCCGAAGTAATCATGATTTTGGACTAAATATTAAAGACGGGGTAATTAGGTTTTGTACCATAATTGGGGTTTGGACAAAAGAACGACACTTGTGGAAATTAGACTATGTGCTATTAATGGGCTTTATATTTGTTTAACTAAATGATAGTTTGTTAATTTTAATATAAAGATTTACAATTGGACGTACCTATAAATAACCACATACACTCGATCGGACACGATGGGCGGTATATTTATATGTACGAATAATCGTTCATTTAACCGGACACGGGAATGGATTAATAGTTAATAGATTTATTAAAACAAGGGTGAAATTATGTACAAGGACACTTGGCATAATTGATAACAAAGTATTAAAACCTTGAGTTACACGAAGTCGATATCCTGGTGTAATTATTAAACAAAGTATTAAGACCTTATTACAGTTTAAGTCCCCAATTAGTTGGAATATTTGACTTCAGATATAATATGATTTGACGAGGACACTCGCACTTTATATTTATGACTGATGGACTGTTAGGGACAAAGAACCAGACGGACATATTGAATAATCCAGGACAAAGGACAATTAACCCATGGAAATAAACTAAAAATCAACACGTCAAACATCATGATTACGGAAGTTTAAATAAGCATAATTCCTTTATTTCATATTTAATTGCACTTTTAATTATCTCATTTTTATTTACTATCATTTTATTTATTGCACTTTTAATTATCGCACTTAAATTATCGTCATTTATATTTTTTATTAGGTTTTAATTGTGACTTAAAATATAAAATCGACAAACCGGTCATTAAACGGTAAACCCCCTTTTATATTATTATTATATATAAAAATATATATTTTGTACAAATATAGTTGTTTAAAATATAGTGTGAAATAAGCCAGCTTCCTGTGGAACGAACCGGACTTACTAAAAACTATACTACTCTACGATTAGGTACACTGCCTATAGTGTTGTAGCAAGGTTTAGGTATATCCCATCTGTAAATAAATAATTAAAACTTGTGTAATTTGTAACGTATTTCGTATTAAAAATATATAGTATTTCACGTACACCTCACACGACATCAAGAGTACAGGGTTTCAGACCTAATACGAGGACATGGGACGGTAGTAGGCAGCGAGGTTCTCAGGAACCAAGGGATGAGGATGATCCCACAGCACATGGACGGCCCACTGACACCCGTCGACACTCATCAATTGGGGAGGGTGATCGGCCACGGTATCCGCCATACCAGTACCACATGGGGGATCTACCAGGGCATGAGAGTTGGTTTGCCCAGCACGCGATTCTTCAAAATTTGGATCATTTTGCACACTACGCAGAAAGACAGCTCCATGTTCCGTCATACCCTCATGAGTACCCGATACTAGAATCCCACCGTGATCCCAGGGGAGCAGGCCCAAGCCACCAGTTTTCAGGGCCTCCACCTCCACCTACACATCACTACACGCAGCGTACAGTTATCACATCTACACCTCCACCGCCACGTCCATAGAACACAGGGACCGAGAATTTTGTCGATGACCTGTTCAACACCGACCATTTAAACATTAACAGAGATACATCTTCCGATGCTCAGGAGTCAGTATGGGATCAGGCGGTGCACCGATGTACGACTGAGGGGATTGCGCAGGGTATTGATGGTATGGATGTTAACCCACAGTGGGGTAGGGGTAGAGATTTGCATGAAGGAATGGGTTGGCAGACATGGCCGATGGTTTATACGAGCACATCATCACTTACTGGGTTAATTGCACGATCGGATGAAATAGAGTTTAGAATATCCTCGGGGGTGAACACAGAGGAGTTGGTAAACCAATTTGCCACGGACGAGGAAATGACCAGCGAGGGTCAGTCCAGATTGAGAAACCCAGCCAGGCCACGCACCAGCGTAATCTATTCTCCTCCATACCCACCACCTCATCCGTGACCATGTTTATTTTGGAACATTCGTATTATCACTTATGCTACACTATCTTATGTTTGTACGCCCGGTTCCGGGCATAACTATCTTTATGTTTTAGTATGTATGGTTTTTAGAATAATAAATTGCATGAATAAAACGTCACAAAACAAATGACGATCAAGACCGTACGAGATGGAAACATAACTTGGAGCAAGGACGCTTTGAACGAGGATGACGTCGGCACCAGAATTGAAGAACCAATAATTAGCGCGCCATCCGACTACACCATAGGGGAGTACTACGTCTTCATCACCTTTTCAATAGAATATACGCAAACTACTATACCACTTTAAAAACTAAGTGTGGGATTGGCAACCCCACCAACATAAACTTTTAATAACAAAACGCCTCTTTTAAAATCTAAAGTGTGGGATACTCCGTATCCTTAACATTGAGGACAATGTTATTTTAAAGTATGGGATAGCAAATGTTGCACATAACGATTCTTGTAAAATCCTCAAGTTTTTCACAAAATTAAAACTTTCTGAATTATAAAACACTAAGGATGATAAAATTCTATAAAAGATCAAAAAGTGTTTGCTACAAAATAGACAAAAAGGGTAAAACAAGGTTGAAAACTTTTTGTGAAAATCAAAATCAATTTTCCAATAGAGCATTGCATAATGAAAGGCGCAATTCGACCTGCTATAATTATTGTGAGGCACCCCCAAATAAGGCTTTATAAGCACTCATTTTTAGTGCTTTACTATATTTCCGTTGAGCGCGCCGATGTTAACATCTCGGAATCAGAACTTGCTCTTGATCTACATTTCGGAATCACATATTTTGACGAGGATGACTAAGTTAAAACCTCGGCTATCCATGAAGACAAAAATAACCCCCGCTACACACATTCGTTTCCATTTTCACTCCACAATTCCATTCACCTTTTCTTATTTACTCTATCCACTCCATTAAAAAAAAATCCCGACAAAAATCACTCTTTTTCGGGAAAACCCTCTACAAAATCGTACGGGAAAAATGCGAGCATCCAAGCCAAGTATCAAAGAAGATCGCCAAAAGGAGACCTCGAAGAGAAAAGTAAAAGTTGCTTTCAAAAAAAAAAAAAAAAAAAAAAAGAGCAAAGTCACTATGAATAAAGGTTCTGAGAAAGGGAGTAGAACCAGGAAAGATTCGAGAAAAGAAACTCCTGGCAGTCAAAAAGAAGGATGTTCACCAAAAAATTCCGGACAAAAAGCTGAAAGGATCATTGAAATCGATCTTTCAAAAAGAAACTCCTATCTATCAAAACCCTTCGCACTCTACAAACTTCCAAAACCCCCATCTCTTCACAATTCGAGCTGAGTCGATAACCGAAAATTTTCGCAAATAAGTGATGGAGATTTGAGTCTTGATCAAGCCTATGACGAAGAATGTAAGCATGACTGGCTAAGAGTGACTTCATTTCTTAGAACTATAGGGCACCCTAAACACTTTAGTGAAATGAGTGACCCGAGTGAGATAGCCTCAGTTATGTAACCTCCTCTCATGCTTGCGAAAAAAGATTCGAGAATAGCAAAAAGAATAAAAACTAAGTTTCCGCTCTTCCGTATTGAGGAACAAAAACAACTTGATCACTATGAATTAAAATCCTCGCCGTTTTAAGTTCAGAAGTTTGCTTGAGGACAAGCAAAGCCTAAGTGTGGGATATTTGATATCGGCTAAAAAGTCACGTTTTTACCCCCGATATTGAGTCCCAAAAGCATAAAGTTCAGAGATTTGTCGGCAAAATAATCACTTTTTTGGTTAAATTTGTAGGTAAAGTAATTACGAAGACGATGCAAAAATAATCAAGAGAAACGGAGCTAAAACGAAGATTCTAGAGCAAAAACGGTGAAAGACAAGAAATCAAGTTACGATCCAGTGAATCAAGGCTGACCAGCACAAAAAACGGCTTGCCATACGGCCTGCCAGTATGTAAATGGCCTGCCAAATACGGCCCACTAAACGGCCTACCATACGGCTTGCCATGCAAACGGCCTGCCAAATACAGGCCACCAAACGGGCTGCCATACGGCCTTCCAGCCGTTTTCTGGCAATTTCCTAGTCTATTTAAAGGGCTTTTTGTCATCCATTTTCCACACACCTCTCTTCACTCTCTCACTACAATACACTTTCTCCCACTAGAGCTTTCAAGGCCTTCTCACCTCCGAGCGGGAAGTTAAGTACCCGGAGGCGAACACCGAAGATTGTACTAAGAGCGGTCTAGAGGTTGTCAGCACTTGTAATGGTCCAGATCTCGTCTGTAAACGGTGAACACTTTCCTTAACTTAATAAAGTTATTATCTTGAGTTGCTTTCATCTTGCATATCTGTTACAATTGTTTATTATATGTTGAATATTTTATATGAGACTTATCATACTGTTATGCTGAAACCTTGACAGTCTAGAAGTTTAATTTACGGATCACCCTTTTCGCTTATTCAGGTGGCTATAACCTAGTATTAGGACCTGATCAACCCTAGGATATAAGGTAAGTAGTTATGTGTGCTTAGCATCACAATAGGGATATAGTACCTACGTACGAATAACCATTTATTCGTTATAGAAGAGCTGCCTATTTAGGTTGTGATTAGAGTTAGCAATAGCGAGTTCAGTGAACACTAGCTTACTCAAAAGCATGATTCACGTCAGAAGCAATGTTCTTGAGATATTGTAAGATGATCCGGGGTTGAATAAGTGATCGCAAAAGGAGAGACTTCTATCCCAATTAGCAGTACCTTAGAATATCTAAGATTGCACATCTGTTAATGTTAAGGCATAGCATAGTGATTAAGTGGTAGGATA
Source organism: Rutidosis leptorrhynchoides (assembly GCF_046630445.1). Classification (NCBI taxonomy): domain Eukaryota; kingdom Viridiplantae; phylum Streptophyta; class Magnoliopsida; order Asterales; family Asteraceae; genus Rutidosis; species Rutidosis leptorrhynchoides. The sequence continues at coordinate 308,196,469 of NC_092339.1, read as the reverse complement.
TTGCTTTAGTCAAACCAACTAGGATTAAGAAAAGCTGAGACTTTCCTTTATTGGGTAAACCACTTTGTTCATGTACCTAGGATTCATTCCATAAGGTCATTTAAACCTTTCAGGTTAACGTTAGGAGTAGGGATATCCGTCTTAGCCAGATTATTCAAGGCCTAAAATCTTAGTGACAAATCAGTTAGGTTCATAGCCCAGTTGATTAAGGTTTAGTGTTTATCCTAGAAGTTTAACCCTTGCAATAATTCCCCTTCAGAATACTATTCTTCATACCTATCTATCTTTACTTTTATAGTCAAATTACTATTCTACTTAGTTAATCTTAACCTATCACCTCTTGTCATTAGGGTTAACTATATAGGCACTTTGGTCCCACATTACTGAACAAACATACAAAAATACGAACCTGAGTTATATTTACCGCTTGCTCGTTAAAAGGATGACAAGTATGTGAGTTATAGCTAGGAACCCCAGCTAAATATAAATAATAAAACCATTACACTCTTTTGGTTGCTAAATTCTGACGTGTTGCGACCTAACGACACCGCACAAATAAAACTGTCCATTTTGGCCATATCAGTACATCATACAAGGCCATATATATGGCTAAGCCCTACTAATCTAAACAATAAACATGGGCTAACTAATACGCTAACATCCCCTCGTAGTTTTAGCAGGAGTACGTCAAACTGGATATGAACTCCTCGAATAAAGCAAACGAGAGCCCTTTGGTGATGATGTCGACACACTGATATCTGGTTGGAACATTTAGCACCCGAACATGTCCTAATCCCGCTCTGATACTGTGATGGCCCGCCAAAATTCCTATTGACGCAGCACATCATTCATCGGTCCCATTGCGAGGTTTGCCCTCTATATAATACGTTTTACAAACATTACATTCATTTCAAAAGACGCGCTTTCTATATAAGAAATTTTTAAAATCTATATACATTTTTAAAACATGTATATAAATGTTTTCGATTTGTGGTGATTTCTACATATAGACAATTTCATAATAATACATCAGTTGACTAAACAGTCAAAACATAATACATATTAATGTTTGAATGCAAAGTTTCCTTGAAAAATATGCCATGTAAGACTCCATGCACATAGTAGTTAAACAGCGGAAGCTTCTTTAATAACTGAGAATAAATATGCTTTAAAGTGTCAACCAAAAAGGTTGGTGAGTTCATAGTTTATCATAATCAATCATTTTTGTAATAGTAATAGACCACAAGATTTCAGTTTCCATAAATATCCGTACACTCGCAAGTGTATAAAAGTATTCTATAAGTTGTTGAGCACTTCGGTAACCATACTTAACAATTAATGTGGCATATTCCCTTTATTATGAAATCTCCCTACACTGTACCAAGTGTAGTAAAAATGAAGTACTATGCAACCGTTTACGATACTAGAGCGACTAGCCCGGTTGGGGTTGTCAAACCCGATAGATCTATCAATAGGATTCGCGCTTACATGTTCTTACAACATGTAAATATTAATTACCAAGCTATTAGGGAAAAATATGCAAAGTGGTACAACTCAACGTAGAATATGTTTTTAGTACTTGTGTCCATTTCGTAAAATAGTTATAAAATACGCATGTATTCTCAGCCCAAATATATATATAAAAAGGGAGCTATGAAAACTCACGTATCAATGTTGTGGTTCAATATTGCAGGAAAAGTATGCAGACGCAACGGAAATGATAAATGCAAGGTTGACCTTTGATTCACGAACAATACCCCCGATCAATACCCATAACCTCTTTATTTAATACCTATGAATTCCTTAGCTTTAAACCATTTGAAAAAAACCATTTTGAAATCACTTGAACATAACCTCGTCGTAGTATTTTATGTATATTTTGTAACCATAATACTAATACTACTAATTAATAATAAGATTAAGAATAATAATATTAAGAATAATAATTATAATAATAATAACAATAATATAGTTAATTACGGAGTAACATATGATCTATATGTGATATGTGTGATTTCAACTAGAACATGAACGTAGTATATATAAGTAAATATAATAATATAATAATATTGAAATAGAATATAATAATATAATATTATAATAAAGTAATAATATAATAATAATATAATAATATGAAAATAAAAACGTGTGAATTAGAATTCAATAATATATGCCGATAGTTTTCAAGGACTGGTATTTCGTACTCTGTTGCTAATAATTGACGGGTAAAAATATGAATAAAATTCCATTTTTTATATTTGAATATATATATATATATATATATATATATATATATATATATATATTATATATATATATATATATATATATATATATATATATATATATATATATATATATATATATATATATATATATCTGTTTTGGTCTTAAGGTTTATAAATTTAGTTGTAAAAAGGTTCGTTTATAAAGTTTATAAGCGTAATATGTGTTTTCCTAGATTTTAACTGGACAAAGATATATAATATAATATAAATTTTAATATAATAATATAATAAATATAATAAATATAATAATATAATAATACTAAAATATAATAATATAATAATAAATTTAGAATCAAATTTATCGTTAATTTTTAAAAAGTCGTATTTATTAAATACTTCAGGGGTATATTATGTAACTTATAATTAATAATTTCTATCATGTCGCTTTCATGTAAATAGTAAATGAATTAATTTCGTTTCATTTACTATTCAATGAATAGTAAATAAATTAATTTAAATTTAACTATTTAAGCTACACGTTGTTGTATGTTGTGCTTTACAAATTGTATATTTTTAATTTAACTTCGTTTCTTAAAAAAAATTACAAAAATTATATCATAAAAATAAAACGACTTAATACGTAAAATTTTTAATTTGAAATAGCATCGTTTAATAGTAAATTTTTTATCATTTCATATATAAATATTATAAAATTTAGTTTTCTAGAACTAATTATATTCAAAATCATTTTATTAAGAGGTTATAATAATAGAAATTATTATATCATAAAATGTTTTCATTTAAGAAAGTAAAATCATATATAAATCATGACGGGTTCGAGTTTTAAATTATAGGTTGTTCGTGAATCGTAGGGTAAAGTCCAATGATTAATTAAATGTATGAAAAAATATTTTAATGCAACACATCAATTTGCTTATCTTGTTGGAGTTATCAAAGTTTAAATTTGACCGAAATTTCTGGGTCATAACAGATACCATGTTGAATATCGATAATTCTCTATTTTGCTAAATAATTATCGAACATCATACAAGGCCATATATAAGGCTAAACCTAGCCATGGCAATGGATCAGATATGGATCAGGTGACGCCATATCCATATCCATATCCATTTAGCTTTTGTTCATCCATATCCATATCCATATCTATATCCATCTAGATTGAGTCCATCCATCCATATCCATATCTAGTGAATTAATCGGGTTAATGGATACTCATTAGATATTTAAGAAATATTATAATATTTTCTAATATGTAATGAAAACAAAAACATAATATAACAAAATTAAATCGAAGCGCTGTAATAGGGCCGAAGCCTTACTAAGAAGGGCTACAATGCTGAGCCAAGGATTCTAATTATCTATAGAAGCAGTCAACTGACTTCTGAACGAATTTGCTACTTGGTTTGGTAATGGCTTAATCTATAGATAGAAAGCCCTATGATGGGAAACTACCACGTTAGGTTTGGAGAGAGATAGGACCGGTTATATAATAGGGGGAGCATATGCAAGCTTTTTCTTTCAATAGCCGGCCAAATGACTACAGGATCATCGGTCTACTCTACCTCAATTCACCATTTCGAACCTTATATAGAAGGTTTTTCCGTACCAGCTCCTTCTACCTATACCGCAGTTGAACGGTAACGAGGGGGGTTCGCGTCTATACGTGTAGTGTGGTGGTTGAGCCTACCCACCCTATTTGTTCCATGATCTATGGGTCTACTGGAGCTACCCACTTTGATCAATTAGCAAAGATTTTGACCGGATACGAAATCACTGGTGCTCGATCTAGTGGTATTTTTATGGGGATTCTATCTATCGTTGTAGGATCCCTATTCAAGATCATTGCAGTTCCTTTTCGGGCGGCTGTAGGATGGACGGCCGCCTATAGGTGGTAGGGTAGGGTGGGTGGTACCGCTAACATAAATTGAAATCATTCCACTAGAATGTGTAATAATTGTCGAAGAATGAAAACAATTGTTAAATTTACCATCAAACATGGATTATGAGAAATTATATGTGTAATATTTATGTTTATTTAAGATAGATTTTGTAGCGACCCGACCAAATCATGTTTGACGGCGCCGACTACTTCGGTCCCGTTGCGTGGTCATAAGTCTTTATTATGACGTTTGACCAAAATATGTCGCATTCATTTCATAAGTAAAAGGATGTTTCAAGTTTACAAATGTAGTTCAAAAGATTAGTTACAATACAAAGTTTAACGTACGAATGAAACCTATGCGACACAATTTAAAGTAGTCAAAAGACGCTCCAACTATGCATGCATACTCGACATCCAAGCAAGTATCAAAAAAGAGTGCGGAAGCATGTATCAAGTAGCTTTCAAGGACCTGAGAAAACATATAGAAAACTGTCAACAAAAACGTTGGTGAAATCATAGGTGTTTTGGTAAACGTTGCATTTGAACCACAAGATTTAATATAGTATGATTATCAAAATCATTTGCATTCCAAAGTTGTTATTTGTTTCGCGGGCACCCAATTATCAAACTTAACTGTTTTGCACCCTTTGCGTAGTGTTAGAACATACACTAGACCCGAAAATATATTTCATCCGCTAACTGTAGCGAACCGTCCGAATGAGGCTCGTCAAGCCCATGTGATCACATAATATAAGTTCACGTTTACACCCTGCAAGTGTAACTAATGATAATTGAATTGAGGATTTTTGTTCAAACCCGTACGTGGAATGTTCGTTTTCGTACTTGTGTTCAAAGTATAAAAGTATGATACGTATATGTTTCTCATCCCATAGTTTAAAGCATAAAAGTTGTTTGAAAGATGGGACTATGATGTCACCTTGAGTGCACGTACGAAAAGTACTTCACAAAATAATGTGTGCGAAGGATAGTGCTAGTCTTGACCTAAACAAATAGGTCGTATCAATAACGGTAAACACGATAGGTCAAAGATGTTCAATTAGTCATATGGCTCGTTACGACTCGATTATGTAGCATGTGAAATCAAATTGTCAAGTTTCATGCAAGATACAAGTATAGAAACAAGTTAGGAAGGTTGCATAATTATTTGGTTAAGTTTGACAAAAAGTCAAACTTTGGTCGGTCAAAGTCAACGAAAAAGTCAACACGTTCGGGTCGGGTCCCGAACTATTTTTCTGAGGTTATTAATCATGTATGAACATGTTAGAACAAGTTACATGTGAATCGGAGGTGCGTAGAATAGCAAACATTATTCAAAAATCAACAAAGTTGGACAGACCAGCGCGCCGCGCCATTACCTGTGCAGAGAATTCTGGCAGTTTTTAAGTTTTATGCACGAACCTAACTTCAACCAATCACCATTTATGACCCGCAAACAACCAAAGCATGTATCTTATATCATCGGAAAGGTATTTTGACAAGGAAAACAACTAAACACATTTCATCCATCACATTTACTTTTACAACAACCAAAATCACATTCAAAATTCCTCATTAAATGCACTCAAGTTCATAAATGAAATTCGATGATTCGGCGACCAATTTATATGAATGATATGCCGTTTCTAAGGTGATCAAGCATACAATACAACCTAACACTTACAAATAACATTTCATGTCATTCAAAGCATCAAAAGTTCATTTCAAGTTCATCAAACCCTAACCCAAATCCACCAAAACCAATAATCAAGTTTATGAAGTTTTCTAAAACAACCTACACATCAAATTGAAGCTACTGCTACTAGTAACACATTTAATACTTGCACTTTACCATAACAACAACATTTAAGCAACCAAATTACCAAATCAAACACACCAAAGTTCATATTTAAGCTAGTTACTTCAAATAACGAAATCGAGCATATAAATCATATAATCATGTTAGACTTGAGCCATAGACACTAATTAACAACTTTATAAGTTAGAAACATCAAGAACACAAAATCTAGTGATTTTAGAAAGTTACCCAAACTTGATGAAATCGGTATGGAATCGAAGAGGAAGATGAGAGGATTCCGAATATGCAATTTGTTTAGATGGATACTTGCTCGATTTGATTTGGATGATGAATCCTTGAAGTGGTGTTTGAGAGATTTGGTGAAAGTATTAGAGAAAATGGAAAAAGAAAAGGGATTAATGAATGGATGAGAGTGAAGGGTTGACTAGTTGACCTAGTCACCTCTTTGCTCTCTTGGCAACAATGGTCCCTCTAGTTCGGTTGCGGGTGCGTGAATTACCTAAACGAGATATTTTAAAACGCGTATTAACGAGGGATGTCATAATCATATAACGGACTTTAAATAGTTAAACGGAAAAGTAAACGGAAAATGGCGGGATGTTACATTACCTACTCCTTAAAAGAAATTTCGTCCCGAAATTTAAGTAGGCGTAGTAGTCGTTGTTTCTTCCTCGGGGTCTTGCGTTTCCGGAGCCGGGAATAAATGAGGGTATTTCTTTTGCATTTGATCTTGCCTTTCCCAAGTAAACTCGGGTCCCCTTTTGGCGTTCCAACGGACTTTAACAATCGGGATTCGGCTTTGTTTCAATGTCTTGACGGAGGTGTCCACAATTTCAACCGGTTTCTCCACAAAATGAAGTTTGTCATCAATAGTAAGTTCCTCTAGAGGGATGACGATATCGGGTTCGGCAAGACACTTTTTCAAGTTAGATACATGGAAGGTAGGATGAACGGAGTTCAATTGAGGCGGAAGATCTAAACGATAAGCAACGGTTCCAATACGCTCCAAGATTTTGAAAGGACCAATATACCGCGGATTTAGCTTCCCGCGTTTCCCAAAACGGATTACACCCTTCCAAGGTGCGACTTTTAACATGACGCGGTCACCGACTTGAAATTCAAGGTCGTTGCGTCTTTTGTCGGTATAGCACTTTTGACGACTCCGGGCCGTCCGAAGCCTATCTCGAATTTGAACGATCTTCTCGGTGGTTTCGTGAATGAGTTCGGGTCCGGTGATTTGTACGTCGCCTACTTCGGCCCAACAAAGAGGAGAACGGCATTTTCGGCCATATAATGCTTCGAATGGGGCGGCTTTTATACTCGCGTGATAACTATTGTTGTAAGAGAACTCGGCGAGAGGTAAGTGCTTGTCCCAAGCTTTTCCAAAATCAACCACGCAAGCTCGTAACATGTCCTCTAAGGTTTGAATTGTACGTTCGCTTTGTCCATCGATTTGAGGATGATATGCGGTACTCATGTCTAAACGCGTTCCTAACGCTTCTTGCAAGGTACGCCAAAATCTAGAAACAAAATGGCCATCTCGATCTGAGATAATCGATAAAGGTACACCGTGTCGGGCTACGATCTCCTTGATATAAAGTCGTGCAAGTTTCTCCATTTTGTCGGTCTCCTTCATGGCGAGAAAGTGTGCGGATTTGGTGAGATGGTCAACAATAACCCAAATAGTATCATAACCGCCCGTCGTTTTTGGTAGTTTGGTGATAAAATCCATTGTTATTCTTTCCCACTTCCATTGCGGGATTTCGGGTTGTTGAAGTAATCCGGACGGTCTTTGGTGTTCGGCTTTGACTTTGGAACATGTCAAACACTTGGAAACATAAGTAGCTACATCCCTTTTGATGTTCGGCCACCAATATAGTTGTTTAAGGTCGTGGTACATCTTATTGGCACCGGGGTGAATCGAGTATCGTGACTTATGGGCTTCATCTAAAATAAGGCTTCGTAGGTCCCCATAACTAGGCACCCAAATCCTTCCGGCGAAATATCGGAGTCCGGTCTCTCTAATTTCGAATCGAGAGATGAGAATGTTCAAGAGCTCGTGTGAAACGTTTTCATCCTTGAGAGCCTCATCTTGGGCTACCCGAATTTGGCTATTAAGGTTGGTGTGAATGGTGATGTTTAAGGCTCGAACACGAAGAGGCACCGCTCTTTCTTTTCGACTTAAGGCATCGGCTACTACATTTGCCTTCCCGGGATGGTAACGAAGCTCGCAATCGTAATCGTTTAAGGTTTCAATCCACCTTCGTTGTCTCATGTTTAGTTGCTTTTGGTCGAAGATGTGTTGGAGACTTTTGTGATCGGTAAAGATAGTACTCTTGGTTCCATAAAGATAGTGTCTCCACATTTTAAGTGCAAAGACAACGGCTCCGAGTTCTAGATCATGTGTTGTGTAGTTTCGTTCATGAATTTTGAGTTATCGAGAAGCATAAGAAATGACTTTCGTTCGTTGCATCAACACACACCCAAAACCATGTTTCGAGGCGTCTCAATACACAACAAAATTGTCATTGCCTTCGGGAAGTGACAAGATAGGAGCGGTGGTTAGCTTTGTTTTCAAGATTTGAAATGCGGATTCTTGTTCGGTCGCCCAATTGAATTTCTTTCCCTTGTGAGTTAAAGCGGTTAGAGGACGAGCAACCAAAGAGAAATCCTTGATGAATCTACGGTAGTATCCGGCAAGACCCAAGAATTGACGAATGTGAGTAGGAGTAGTGGGAGTCTCCCATTTACTAATGGCTTCGATTTTCGTTGGATCGACTTTAATACCTTGGTCACTTACAACATGACCAAGAAATTGAACTTCCTTCAACCAAAATTCACACTTGGAGAATTTAGCATAGAGTCGTTCTTGTCTTAAAAGTTCAAGCACGAGCCGGAGGTGTTCCTCGTGTTCTTCTTCGCTTTTAGAATAAACCAAAATATCATCGATGAATACGATAACGAATTTGTCAAGATACGGTTTGCACACGCGGTTCATAAGATCCATGAACACCGCCGGTGCGTTAGTGAGACCAAATGGCATTACAAGAAATTCATAACTACCATAACGAGTTCGGAAAGCGGTTTTGGAGACATCTTCCCCCTTAACCCTTAATTGATGATAACCCGAGCGGAGATCGATTTTTGAATATACACAAGACCCTTGTAGTTGATCAAAGAGGTCATCGATGCGAGGAAGAGGATATCGGTTTTTAACCGTCAATTTGTTTAGTTCATGATAATCAATGCACATTCGTAGGGATTCGTCTTTCTTTTTAACAAACAAAATCGGAGCGCCCCAAGGTGAATGGCTAGGTTGGATAAAACCACGATCAAGTAGTTCTTGGATTTGACTTTGCAATTCTTGCATTTCGGATGGAGCGAGTCTATATGGTGCACGTTCTACGGGTGTGGCTCCCGGAATAAGATCGATTTGGAATTCAACCGGTCGATGAGGTGGAAGACCCGGCAATTCGTCGGGAAATACATCGGAATAGTCACTAACAATTGGCACATCATCGATGTGCTTCTCATCAGACTCAACTTTCTTAACATGGGCAAGGATCGCAAAACAACCCTTACGGAGTAGTTTTCTAATTTTAATACACGAAACGAGGTTGAGTCCGGTGCAACTCTTATCGCCATAGACGATCAAAGGTTCACCATTCTCGATAGGAATTCGGATTGCGTTAAGATCACAAAGGATGTGAGATTTCATTTTGGCTAGCCAATTCATACCGATTAATACATCGAAGCTTCCTAGTTCCATGGGTATCAAGTCAATTTCAAACTCATTACCCAAAACGTTTAACGTACACCCCCGGTAATATGTGTCGGCACTCAATAGTTTTCCGTTGGCCACTTCAATGATATAAGTGGTATCTAGTGGGAGTGGTGGAGCATTTAAAGAATGAGTCAAAGTCTTGGATACAAAACTCTTATCGGCACCCGAATCGAATAAACAAGTAACATAAGTGTTGTTGAGGAGAAACGTACCCGTGAGTAATTCATTGTCATCTCGGGCTTCCTCGGTGTTGATGTTGAAAGCTCGGCCGCGTGTGTTGGGGTTGGCTTTCTTCTTCGGACATGCATTTCTAAAATGTCCCGTTTGGCCACATTCATATCAAGTACCCGGTTTTGGTGCATTGGGCACCTTTTGAGCGACGGGGGCGGCACTTCTACAATCTTGGCCACATGACCACCCCTTTGGCACCGGTGGCAAAATAGATTGCTACATTCACCATAGTGGTGCTTGTGGCATTTGTTACAAAAGGGTTTATTTCCACCATAACTTTTCTTGGCGTCGGAGGTGTAAGGCTTCTTAGCAAAGTTGTTGTTGCTTGATTGGGAGGGTTCCCACTTTCTTTTGTTGCCGCCCGATTTATCCTCGGCCTTAGGTGCCGGAACTACGATTTCGTCAACCGTTTCGATCAATTGGAGGGCCATGTTCAATGCTTGTTGTAGGTTAGCGGGTTTGGATGACATCACCCCTTATTTGATGCTCTTTGGAAGACCATACATATAAAGTTCGACCCTTTGAGATTCGGGGTTCACGAGGTTTGGACACATCAAGGATAGTTCGGCGAATCGTTGATTATAGGCCTTGAGATCGTTTCCGACAGCCTCTAAGGTTCTTAGCTCTTGTTCGAGCTTTCGGGTATCTTCGCGTGGGAAATATTCGATGACCATCTTTTCCCTTAAATCGGCCCAAGAGAGGGCGTGAGCTTCATCGGTACCCACCGATTGTACACAAGTATTCCACCATGTAAGAGCGACACTGGCGAAGGTGTGAGTGGAGTATTTGACCTTGTCTTAGTCCCGACAACCGCTTATGCTAAAGACGGCCTCCATTTGTTCGAACCATCGAGTAAGAGTAACCGGTCCCCCGGTTCCATCAAAAGTGTGAGGTTTGCACCTCATGAAGGATTTGTAGGAGCACCCTTCGTTTGAGTTGCTGGCTCCATTGTTGTTGTTGTTGTGGTTGTTGTTATTGTTGGAGGAGTGATCGGCCATGGCCGCTTCTACGGCGGTGGCTATCATTCGTTGTAGAGCTTGTTCGGGAGTCTCATGGCGTGGCACACGACGAGGAGGCATTGTTCCTTCAAAACACAAGAATACCGTTGATTAGTATTCTTAATAATACTAACCATGATATGGAATAAGGATAGAGAAAATTTTTTCCTTGACTCGCCTTAAATTCTTTATGTCATAATGTCGGAATGTTCATATGAGTCACCGTAATATAATCCCGGAAATTATATTACCCTAATTCATATGTGCATTCGACACTAATTCATATAGTCAAGGTGGCGCGTCAATTGAATCAAGTAACGTGAGATTAAGATTGAATAAGAATTTGATATGATAGACGAGTTCGAGTATAATGCACAAGTAGTCAAGTAATTCCTACTTCAAGTCTATATGCCGGTTGTAGTCTAGACTCACCAATGTACCCTATGACTCGGGGTTGACACCAATGAACTCTAAATCCCTACAACCAATGCTCTGATACCATCTGTAGCGACCCGACCAAATCATGTTTGACGGCGCCGACTACTTCGGTCCCGTTGCGTGGTCATAAGTCTTTATTATGACGTTTGACCAACATATGTCTCATTCATTTCATAAGTGAAAGGATGTTTCAAGTTTACAAATGTAGTTCAAAAGATTAGTTACAATACAAAGTTTAACGTACGAATGAAACCTATGCGACACAATTTAAAGTAGTCAAAAGACGCTCCAACTATGCATGCATACTCGACATCCAAGCAAGTATCAAAAAAGAGTGCGGAAGCATGTATCAAGTAGCTTTCAAGGACCTGAGAAAACATATAGAAATCTGTCAACGAAAACGTTGGTGAAATCATAGGTGTTTTGGTAAACGTTGCATTTGAACTACAAGATTTAATATAGTATGATTATCAAAATCATTTGCATTCCAAAGTTGTTATTTGTTTCGCGGGCACCCAATTATCAAACTTAACTATTTTGCACCCTTTGCGTAGTGTTAGAACATACACTAGACCCAAAAATATATTTCATCCGCTAACGGTAGCGACCGTCCGAATGAGGCTCGTCAAGCCCATGTGATCACATAATATAAGTTCACGTTTACACCCTGCAAGTGTAACTAATGATAATTGAATTGAGGATTTTCATTCAAACCTGTACGTGGAATGTTCGTTTTCGTACTTGTGTTCAATGTATAAAAGTATGATACGTATATGTTTCTCATCCCATAGTTTAAAGCATAAAAGTTGTTTGAAAGATGGGACTATGATCTCACCTTGAGTGCACGTATGAAAAGTACTTCACAAAATAACGTGTGCGAAGGATAGTGCTAGTCTTGACCTAAACAAATAGGTCGTATCAATAACGGTAAACACGATAGGTCAAAGATGTTCAATTAGTCCTATGGCTCGTTACGACTCGATTATGTAGCATGTGAAATCAAATTGTCAAGTTTCATGCAAGATACAAGTATAGAAACAAGTTAGGAAGGTTGCATAATCATTTGGTTAAGTTTGACAAAAAGTCAAACTTTGGTCAGTCTAAGTCAACGAAAAAGTCAACACATTCGGGTCGGGTCCCGAACTATTTTTCTGAGGTTATTAATCATGTATGAGCATGTTAAAACAAGTTACATGTGAATCGGAGGTGCGTAGCATAGCAAACATTATTCAAAAATCGACAAAGTTGGACAGACCACTTTGGCGCGGCGCGCGGGTATATGGCGCACCGCGCCATTACCTGTGCAGAGAATTCTGGCAGTTTTTAAGTTTTATGCACGAACCTAACTTCAACCAATCACCATTTATGACCCGCAAACAACCAAAGCATGTATCTTATATCATCGGAAAGGTATTTTGACAAGGAAAACAACTAAACACATTTCATCCATCACATTTACTTTTACACCAACCAAAATCACATTCAAAATTCCTCATTAAATGCACTCAAGTTCATAAATGAAATTCGATGATTCGGCAACCAATTTATATGAATGATATGCCGTTTCTAAGGTGATCAAGCATACAATACAACCTAACACTTACAAATAACATTTCATGTCATTCAAAGCATCAAAAGTTCATTTCAAGTTCATCTAACCCTAACCCAAATCCACCAAAACCAATAATCAAGTTTATGAAGTTTTCTAAAACAACCTACACATCAAATTGAAGCTAGTGCTACTAGTAACACATTTAATACTTGCACTTTACCATAACAACAACATTTAAGCAACCAAATTACCAAATCAAACACACCAAAGTTCATATTTAAGCTAGTTACTTCAAATAATGAAATTGAGCATATAAATCATATAATCATGTTAGACTTGAGCCATAGACACTAATTAACAACTTTATAAGTTAGAAACATCAAGAACACAAAATCTAGTGATTTTAGAAAGTTACCCAAACTTGATGAAATCGGTATGGAATCGAAGAGGAAGATGAGAGGATTCCGAATATGCAATTTGTTTAGATGGATGCTTGCTCGATTTGATTTGGATGATGAATCCTTGAAGTGGTGTTTGAGAGATTTGGTGAAAGTATTGGAGAAAACGGAAAAAGAAAAGGGATTAATGAATGGATGAGAGTGAAGGGTTGACTAGTTGACCTAGTCACCTCTTTGCTCTCTTGGCAACAATGGTCCCTCTAGTTCGGTTGCGGGTGCGTGAATTACCTAAACGAGATATTTTAAAACGCGTATTAACGAGGGATGTCATAATCATATAACGGACTTTAAATAGTTAAACGGAAAAGTAAACTGAAAATGGCGGGATGTTACAGATTTCTATGTTTTATTGTGATTAATTATAATAAATTCATTAGATGGTAAGAAACAAAAGGTATTTGTAATGATAAATACATTTGTAATAGTAACTGTATATGCATATATCTATATTTTTGTATTTGTATATGCATTTAGGGTGTAAATGGATATATCCATGGATGATGGTAAATGGATATATCCATGTATTTGTATATGGTGCCATCCATGGGACTCTAAGTTAAAAGGTTTTGTTAAAATCTTTTTTCCTTAAAGTTCTTTACATTCAAACGTTTCTTTTTGTATGTGTCTTTCAGTCCCAGGTAACTTTAAACGTATCGCGAAGAAATGACGAGTCAACCAAAGACTTCAAAGGCAATTATAGAACGTTCGCAGGCACCGCTCATATCCAAACCTGCGGGTAAACAGGCGAGCAGCGGCACAAGTGCATTACCGACAAGAACTAACCTTCCTCCCTCACCAGAGACTCCGACTCAGGGTTTCAAAACACAAAAAACTATGCGACCGATACCATGGGCAGCAAACACCACATACATGGGAACCATTCCCATCTATGTTGGCACGTCAGGGTCCTCTGCGCACGGTACTAATGCTGAGTTCTGAAGTATCGAATCACGCACACCTGCTACGCCCACCAGCGCGATAGAAGCTTTGAAAAAATGGGATTTAACACGAAAGAATTGAACATTCAAAGTACTCAGCTGAACTCAGGGTTGTATCGGACAGCGCCACTAGCAGAACCGCGCTCAACCCCAACAGTCTACGTCTCCCAGCAGACACCTCTCAACGCAGTGTCAAACTCTGCGCCAAGCACTCAAACACTTGAAGAGCGCGCCCAAAACCAAGATAATTTGATCTATTCGCTAATGAAAGATGTACCAGATGATATGGTCGAAGACTTTGAGCAACCCGAAAAGGCAAAGCTCATGATTAGAAACTAGTTCGAGGGCATGTAAAAAGTCAATGTTAAGCCTAACTTTGAGATCGCGCCCACTTCTGAAAAGTTTGCATCTCACATACTTAACTACCTTGCCCAGGATTCCGCTGACATTAGGATACTATGACGGACTTTCAGATCCTGATGATTTCTTACAGAAATATGAGGGTATTGCCCGCAATCAAAGGTGGTCTGATGAAACCAAATGCGCAGAATTTCCTCCCGTTCTCGAAGGAATAGCGCGTCAATGGTTTAACAACTTGCCCGCATCGCTCATCTCTCTTACCGTGAGCTAAGAGAACGCTTCTTGCTCAAGTTTCACAACATGAGAGCATCCAGGAGGACTCATGTCGAATGTCATGATATTAAACAAGGACGTGGAGAATCTATGGGGCAATTCATCGATAGGTACAACCGAGAAGTCACGCGCATTCCCAACTTGGTAGAATCACAGAAAGTTTGCTGATTCATTCATGGAATCTGCAGAGAGCGCCACTTACAATTATGGCAAAAGTTGCGAAAGAGACCACCAGAAACATTAGCCGAGACCATCAGAGAAGCGTACGAGCATTTGCTCGCAGCTGAAGACACCATATGGTATTTAGGGTATGGAAATAGCCATCGCCGTCGTGATGACCATGATTCACCAACAGGAGGGCACAATTCGCATAACTCTCACAGAGGATACCAGGATAATGGTCCATATCATCATGGCAATGATAATAGGCGTGGGCACACTAATGGACGTCACGGCAGCAACAATCATCGGAATAGAGACCGGGAACACAACCAAACGCTCATCAAAAACTTGGCAAAAAGCCTCAAATAAATTCTTGCAACACAACCAATATCACAGACATTCGGCAGGCCTGCACGCATGTCAGAGTATGCGAGACGCGACAAGTCTAAGTTCTGTGACTTTCATGATGATTATGGGCATGGGACTAATAGATGCAAAGCGTTGACGGATAAGGTAGTTGCATGTTTGAAGCGAGGTGAGCTTCAGCACTTAAAGGAGCCAAAAGAACGCTCGCGTAAGGAAGAGTACGATGAAGATAAGGAAAAGGGGCGAGATAAGGTAATTCATGTTGTCACAAAAGAGCGTATCACCATAAAGACAAGACCTGCGCACTCTTGGGAATACATGCAGGTCCCATTTTCAACCAGTAAAGTTCAAGAAACTAAGAGCGACCTCATCATGGTTGGTGGATGTTTTCCGAAGTTAAGACTCAAGATCGGGCGCCTTTGCGTGGACACTGGAAGCAGCGCCGACATCATGTTTGAACGATACTTCCAAAAACTTCCGCGCAAACTCAAGCTTAATTAAAGCCGTTAAAATATAGGTTTCAAGGGCTCTCTGGAGACCCACTGCTGATCCTGGGAACCTTGGAGGTCAAACTACAGCTCGAAGATGATGGCAACTTGGCAAAAAGGCAAATTGAGAAAGTGAAGTTTAGCATCATGCGTACAACATTAGATTATGATGTTATATTGGGGTGCCCATCGTTGCAAAAGTTTGAGGCAGTGCTCTCCATCGTTCATAGATTGTTCAAGTTTCCCACGAAAGCTGGAGTTGCGACGATGATGTCAAAATTGCCAGAAAGCAGCAACGATCGGGTATTTTACTAATTGTTGATTCCGCAATTATAAGATGGTTACTTGATCTGAATAGATGCTTAAACACGCAAACATTTCAGCGCGCTTACCTCATTTAGATGAGCACAATCTTGTACAATCTGAAGCATAAGACGCACGTTTTAGATGCACATTAACGCATATCCACGCGAATTCATTGATTTACAAAAAATATTGACCTGGTCTAAACAGGTCCCAAGGTACAACATGATGGAATTTAGAGAAGGAAATAACCCGACCAAAGGAGCAAAGGGTGATGGGAACTGCGCCGTTTAACCATGAAGTTGCGCACAACTAATGCAAGGAAGCGTTTAGAGTCTTTGTAATTTTAGTCCTGTTTTTCATATGTTGTTCCTGGAAGAAAGCCATCGTACCACTTATGTAACTGCGTTGGCAGGAAAAAACTATCGTAATACATCCTGGCAATGCGTCTATGTTTCTTTTGTTTTCCAAGATATTGTTTGCAAAAATCTTTGTGCCATATATAATAAAAAGTAGCTCTTTAACTTGGATTGGTGCGCACGATCACGAATACCTCACGTACTCCAGCCTTTAAAGGGGTGTTTTCTCCAACTCCCGTACGGAAGAAGCTTGTTTGGTGACAAGCTAGATTTTATCACCGGAAGGTGACGGACATTGGTTTATCCTAGCCACACCCGAGCAGAATACGAGATCTGCAAGTCATGACTATAAGCAATAGGGTTGGTCGCCCTTGAACTCAATTCTAAGTGTTGGCGCACTTAGAAGACTCTCGATGCGCAGCTATTAGGGTGCTTGATTTAAGTCTATGTTGTGTGCACAACAACATATATGATAAATCATGCACTAACATGCCTTGAGTATGATATAACATTATCAAATTTAACTTTTTTAAGCCACTCACATAACGTGCTTGAAACGATTAAGTCAAAATACGCACCATTGGTGTCACTACAATTTACAAATACAAGTCTATACCCGGTATCATGCATGCACAGTATTTGAATACAAGTAATAAAAGTAATAACGCGAACAACAAAAAACATTACTTAAAAGAACAAAATACTTCATTTCATCAAGTGTTCATTGCAAAAAGCGCGATGCACGTACAGTACATAAACGTAAAATTACAAGGTGGTATTCAACAACTACTCAACAATAGCCTCTGCACTAACACGCACGTCCTACATCGCCTCCACCTCATCATAAAGCACAATAAGACGTTCGCACGCCTCCTGCCTCGAGCTGGGCTCCTCCTTCAATGGCACGTACTTGTCTTGGATCTCGGAGGCACCACGAAAAACGTGGTGAGCGTTCTCCGCGCATCCATGTACAGATCTGTCCCTAGGTTCTCCCTTTTGAACAGCTTCAACACACTTCTGGAGTTACAGCGAGTTGCGTTAACTCTGAGCCTTGGCAAGCCTGCTGATATCTATCTGATAGATGAACCAAGTGCATACCTTGATTCTGAGTAGCGTATTGTTGCTTCAAAAGTTATAAAGAGGTTTATACTGCATGTTAAGAAGACTGCTTTTGAAATGTCCCGTTCATATTGATGTTCCATATTAATTGATTTCGTCGCGAGGTTTTGACCTCTATATGAGACGTTTTCCAAAGACTGCATTCATTTTTAAAACAACCATAACCTTTATTTTATCGATAAAGGTTTAAAAAGCATTACATAGATTATCAAATAATGATAATCTAAAATATACAGTTTACACACGACCATTAGATAATAGTTTACAATATAAATATATTACATCAAAAATAAGTTTCTTGAATGCAGTTTTACATAATATCATACAAGCATGGACTCCAAATCTTGTCCTTATTTTAGTATGCAACAGCGGAAGCTTTTAATAATCACTTGAGAATAAACATGCTTAAAACATCAACAAAAATGTTGGTGAGTGTAACATCCCGCATTTTTCCGTTAAATTATTTTAACGCCCGTCTTTTTCTTTTTAAATAATACCCTTCATATCTAGATTCGTATCCTTTGTTAAGTAACATTTTAAATATTCTCGTTATCGGATTTTTAATATCTCCCGTACTTCCGTGTAATTTAAAATAATTCGTTTGGTCAATTCACGCACCCGCAACCGAACGCGAGGGACTAGTTTCGCCATTGGAGCAAAGATGTGACTAGCTTGACTAGTCAACACCCACCTCCCCATTTTCCTTTTCATTTTCATTTCCATTTTCTTTCTATACTTTCCAATTTTCTCTTAAACACCACTACAAAGAATCATCATCTAAATTCGGATTTGGAAGCTTCAACCAAAACAAAATACATATTTGGAATCCTCTCTTCATCCTCTTCAATTTGATACCAACTTCATCTCATTTGGGTAACTTTCTAAAATCACTAATTTTATGTGTTCTTGAGATTTTTGAGTTATAAAGTTGTTAATTAGTGTCTATGGCTCATTGTGATGTCGTGTATGTAATTTGTATGCTCGATTCGTTGTTTTTGGTGTAACTAGTTCAATATGAAAATTACTTGCTAAATCCTTGATTTTGGATGATCAAATGTTGTTAGATTGTTAAAGTGCATGTTTTAAAAAAGTGTTACTAGTATCATTAGCTTCGTTTTGATGTATAGGTTGATTAAGGAAACTCCAAGAACATGATTAATGATTTTGTGAACTTGGATTAGGGTTTGATGAGCTTTACATGAACTTTTGATGCGTCAAATGCTATGAGATATTGTTGTTAAGTGTTTTGTTGCAATGTGTGTTTGATTACCTTCGAAACGGCATAACATACATGTAAATTGGTTGCCCGAATCATAAAATGCGTTTTTGGAACTTGAACTTTGATTATGAATGTTTAATTGTGGTTTTTGGTTGTTATAAGTGGAAGTTTGATTGATGATATGTGTTTAGTTGCATTCCTCGTCAAAATACCTTTCCAACGATGTATGATAGGCGTTATAAGTGTTTGCGGGTCAAGAGTTGTGTTAGAATTGGTTTTGGCTCGTGCATAGTTTGAAAGACAGAAAAATAGCTGAACTACAGGTCGCGCGGCGCGCACCCTACCCCGCGCGGCGCGCCAAATGGCCTGGACAGATTCTGACCTCCATGTCCCTTTTAACGTGAAATGTTTGACTAGCTACCGACCTCCGATTCACATGAAACTTGTTTTAATATACTTGTATATGAATAATTAGCATGGAAAATTTGTCCGGGACCCGACCCGAACATGTTGACTTTTTCGTTGACTTTGACCCGACCAAGTTTGACTTTTTGTCAAACTTAACCAATTAATTATGCAATCTTCCTAACATGCTTTTATACTTGTATCTTGCATGAAACTTGACAATTTGCTTCACATGCTATATTAATCGAGTCGTATTGAGCCATAGGACTAATTGAACATCTTTGACCCTTCGTGACTATCGTTATTGATACAACCTAATTGTTTAGGTCGAGACTAGCATTGTTCTTTGCACGTTTACTTGTTGAAGTACTATTTCACTCTTGCAATCAAAGGTGAGATCATAGTCCCACTTTTTACTCTTTTGAACTTACTTTTGGGATGAGAAAACATAAACGATTCTTTTGAACTAAGTGAACACAAGAACGGGAAAACAAACATTCTACATACGAGTTTAGAACAAAAATCCTCAATCCAATTATCATTAGTTACATCAGATGGTGTAAGCGAGAACTTATGTTATATGGCCATATGGGTTTGACAACCCTCATCTTTGACGGTTCGCTACCGTCTACGGATGAAATATATTTTCGGGAAACAGTGTTGTTCTAGCACTAATTGATGGGGTATTCAACGGACGGAATGTTAAGTTTTGATAATTGGGTGCTCGTGAATATTAACTTTTAGAATGTGTTACTATTATTTCAACTTTGCAAACCTTGTGGTTCGACTTACTTACTTTTACTCACTTACTTACTTAAACCTATGATTTCACCAACGTTTTCGTTGACAGATTTCTATGTTTTTCTCAGGTCTTGCACGATATGTGATACATGCTTCCGCTCACTATTTGATACTTGCATTGGATGTCGAGTATACATGCATTACTTGGAGCATCTTTTGACTTTACTTTAAACCGTGTCGCCTAGATTTCAAATGTACTTATAACCTTGTAACTTAACTTTTGGTTGAACAATTCTTGTAAACTTTGAAAACAATCTTTATTTTGAAATGAGGGTGACATATTTTGGTCAAACATTGTCATAAAGACTTATGACCAGGTAATGGGACCCACGTAGTCGACGCCGTCACTTGACGATTTGTCGGGGTCGCTACAAGTGGTATCAGAGCCTTGGTTGTAGGGATTTAGAGTTCATTTGTGTTCACCCCGAGTCATAGGGTACATAGGTGAATCTAGACTACAACCGGCATATAGACTGAAGTAGGAATTACTTGACTATTTGTGCATTTATACTCGAACTCTTCTATCATATCTAACTCGTATTCGATCTTGATATTACGTTGATAAATTTTGTTGACGCGCCACCTTGACTTTATGAAGTAATGTTAAATGCACATGAGAATCAGGGTAATATAATTTCTGGGATTATATTACGGTGATTCACATGGACGTTCCGACATTATGACATAAAGAATTTAAGGCGAGTCAAGGAAAAATTTTCTCTATATCCTTATTCCATATCACGGTTAGTATTGTTAAGAATACTAATCAACGATATTCTTGTGTCTTGAAGGAACAATGGCTCACCAAGGTCAACACAATACCCCTCTCGAAACTCTAGAACAAGCTCTTCAACGAATGATAACCACCGCCGTGGGTACGGCCGTGGCCGATCACTTTTCCAACAACACCAATCGTGGAGCCGGTAATTCAAGCGAAGGTTGCTCCTACAAGAACTTCATGAAGTACAACCCTCCCACTTTCGATGGAACCGGAGGACCGGTTGTTCTCACCCGATGGTTTGAACAAATGGAGACCGTTTTTAACACAAGCGGTTGTCGAGACCAAGATAAGGTCAAGTTTTCCACCCTCACTTTCACCGGCATTGCTCTTTCGTGGTGGAACAAGTACGTACAATCGGTGGGTATCGATGAAGCCCACACACTCTCATGGACCGAATTAAGAGAAAGAATGATCACCGAATATTTTCTGCGCGACGAGACTCGAAGGCTCGAACAGGGTCTAAGGAATTTAAAAACGGTCGGGAATGACCTCGGAACTTATAATCAACGGTTCACCGAACTAGTCTCAATGTGTCCAAATCTCATGACTCCCGAATCCCTAAGAGTCGAACTTTACATGGATGGCCTCCCTAAGAGCATTCAACACGGGGTAATGGCATCCCAACGCACTAACCTACAAGAGGCTTTAACAAAGGCCCACCAAACTTTAGAAACGGTGAATGAAATGGAAGCACCGGTACGAATGGTCGAGAACCACCCGGGTAACAACAAAAGAAAATGGGAAGCCTCGCAACCAAGCAACCACAACAATAACAACATCTCCAAGAAGCCTTTCACCCCCGGCGGCAAGAAGGGGTATGCCGGAACCCTACCTCACTGTAACAAGTGTCGCAAACATCATTTTGGTGAATGTGGCAAACCATTTTGCGTCAAGTGTCAAAGAAGTGGCCATGTGGCCCATGTCTGTAAGGGTACCGTTACCGTCGCTCGAAGGGTGCCCAACGCACACAGGACTGGTGCATGCTTTGAGTGTGGCCAACTGGGTCATTTTAGGAATGTGTGCCCAAAGAAGAAATCAACCTCAACGCACGCCATTGAACTTTCAACATCGACACCTAGGATGCCCGAGACGACGATGGACTAGTCACGGGTACGTTTCTTCACAACAAACCGTATACTTCATACTTGTTCGATTCGATTACCGCTAGACGTTTTACAACCAAGACTTTGACTTGTACTCATTACCTTCCATCTTTTCCCCTAGATACTATTTAGGCAATTTAAGCGACCAACGGAAAAATATTGTGTGCCTATAAATATTATCGGAGGATATACGTTAAGAAATTGAACTCGACACCAATAGAACTAAGGAACTCAAAACCTATTCATTAAGGAGAAATTGTTGCCCTACATTTATGTATAGATTATTGTGAACTAAGAAATTTTCGGTTGGAAACCGATACCCTCTCCCTCGCATCCATGACCTCATGATTATTTGCACGAATCCCGTATGTTCCAAATCGACCTCCGTTCCGGTTATCATCAATTGGGGGTTAAGTGAGACGATGTCTCCTAAGCCACTTTTCGAACTCGCAACGTTAGTTGTAAATCTCTCTTAGTACCGTTTGATTTATTTAGGGCTCGCCCGTATCCATAAACCTCTTGAACCGCGTATGCAAATTCATATAGACTAATCTGTTATCGTATTTATAGATGACATCTTAACTTATTCAAGTAAAGAAGGAAAACGAACAACATCACCATCTTAAGCTCGAACTTTTGAGAAAAGAGCAACTCTATACCAAATTCTCCGAGTGAGAATTTCTGTTGAACGAAGTCCAATTTTCTAGACCATGATGTTAATGGTCAAGGCATTACAATCAATCTCGAAATCAAGCCACATGCAATCAGGAAACTCTCCCAACTCAGACTTGCATTCGTAAAATCTTAGATCTCATCTGTTTTCACCGAAGATTCATTTCTGACTTTTCTCGTGTTACACGACTTTTAAACTCGTTAACTCACTAAGGAAAACTTTAAACCTCTCCGTGTTCGAACCTTGAGCGTGATTCTTCACACCAACATTTCTAGTTAAAATCGTATAGCAACAGATGGAACTCGAACATGGAAATATTTCTACTTGAACGCCGAAAGGCATACTCTCTCGACTCAAAAATCAACATAACTAAAATTCCTAATTTTACACGAAGAATTCGAATACTAAATTGTGGATCCGATCAATTTTCTCGTCATCACGTACCACACTACATACCTCTGTTATTTCACCGTCACCGTCTGATATTACTGGAATTTAAGATAGCACACAATCCAACGATACTTCACTCTTCTTTGACTTAACGCCCTTGTGTTTCTGATAATCGGTCAACTATTATTCAACCCCGAGCTATACAACTACGTGTACTGCCTCGTTTCACTTTCAGACTTCAACTTTTGACAACTAGAGGCACGTTATGGCAACCTCGAGATGTAAACTCATCCTATTCTAAGTCCTCATTTCACTACTATCTTTACCGTTCGCATTTCCGTTTAAAGAAACTCCTTGTAACATTTCTCCATGGATAGAGAAACTCCTCATATTACATAAGTATTCGCCACGAGGGTGAATAGTCCTAACGAACATTTTTCGAACTCTAACTAACTTGTTCAAACGTATCTTAAGAGATTCTATTCCAACACGGTGTATCTTTGTCAATTATTCTGTATCGAAATACTCGTTTCACTTCTAGTTTTACAAGGAACCTTGGGAACCCGCTTAGACATGAGTACCGCGTACCACCCACAAACTGACGAACCGAGCAAACGAACGATTTACGTCTTGGAAAGACATGTCACAAACTCGTATTGTCACCTTTAGTAGATCACTCTTACAACAGTAGTTACCACTCGTGTGTTCACGCGCACTTTCCGAAACCCTGTATGACCGCTAATGTCATACCCCTGTTCATTTAACCAAAGCATCAACCACCGAAATCTGAACTCCATCAAGAAACAACAATTGAAATCATTCAAATCTGAGGAGGGCTCGAGACGATCCGTAGTCGCCAAAAGAGTTATACCAAACTTAGATGAAAACCTCACAAATCCCAGTGTGTAATCGCGTAATATTGAGAAACCGCACCTTGGAAAGGTGAAATCCATTTTAGGAGATCGAGAAGGGCTATATCTGCAATATTGAACCTTTTGAAACCTTGGGGCGTATAGGAACCGCTTCCTACCGTTTAGAACTTCCGATGCAATTAAGTTTCCGTTTACCCTACTTTTCGTGTAACAAACTTAGAAACGTGTCCTGCGGAACAGGAACGTGCAATCCTGCTAGATACATCAACTATTGATGACAAACTTCTCTTCATAGGGGAAAACCAGTTGAAACTGGGGATCGTAAAACCAAACCTTAATACAACGTAAAACCCTGACTATCCAAATTCATGAGAACACTCAAGGACGTACTTTCACTTATTCATAGCATTGACAACGTAAAGTCTCGAGTAGGAGATATCGACTACTACTTTCAACTAAATTTCGGGACGAAATTTCTTTTGAGGTGTGGATAATGTAACATCCCGCATTTTTCCGTTAAATTATTTTAACGCCCGTCTTTTTCTTTTTAAATAATACCCTTCATATCTAGATTCGTATCCTTTGTTAAGTAACATTTTAAATATTCTCGTTATCGGATTTTTAATATCTCCCGTACTTCCGTGTAATTTAAAATAATTCGTTTGGTCAATTCACGCACCCGCAACCGAACGCGAGGGACTAGTTTCGCCATTGGAGCAAAGATGTGACTAGCTTGACTAGTCAACACCTACCTCCCCATTTTCCTTTTCATTTTCATTTCCATTTTCTTTCTATACTTTCCAATTTTCTCTCAAACACCACTACAAAGAATCATCATCTAAATTCGGATTTGGAAGCTTCAACCAAAACAAAATACATATTTGGAATCCTCTCTTCATCCTCTTCAATTTGATACCAACTTCATCTCATTTGGGTAACTTTCTAAAATCACTAATTTTATGTGTTCTTGAGATTTTTGAGTTATAAAGTTGTTAATTAGTGTCTATGGCTCATTGTGATGTCGTGTATGTAATTTGTATGCTCGATTCGTTGTTTTTGGTGTAACTAGTTCAATATGAAAATTACTTGCTAAATCCTTGATTTTGGATGATCAAATGTTGTTAGATTGTTAAAGTGCATGTTTTAAAAAAGTGTTACTAGTATCATTAGCTTCGTTTTGATGTATAGGTTGATTAAGGAAACTCCAAGAACATGATTAATGATTTTGTGAACTTGGATTAGGGTTTGATGAGCTTTACATGAACTTTTGATGCGTCAAATGCTATGAGATATTGTTGTTAAGTGTTTTGTTGCAATGTGTGTTTGATTACCTTCGAAACGGCATAACATACATGTAAATTGGTTGCCCGAATCATAAAATGCGTTTTTGGAACTTGAACTTTGATTATGAATGTTTAATTGTGGTTTTTGGTTGTTATAAGTGGAAGTTTGATTAATGATATGTGTTTAGTTGCATTCCTCGTCAAAATACCTTTCCAACGATGTATGATAGGCGTTATAAGTGTTTGCGGGTCAAGAGTTGTGTTAGAATTGGTTTTGGCTCGTGCATAGTTTGAAAGACAGAAAAATAGCTGAACTACAGGTCGCGCGGCGCGCACCCTACCCCGCGCGGCGCGCCAAATGGCCTGGACAGATTCTGACCTCCATGTCCCTTTTAATGTGAAATGTTTGACTAGCTACCGACCTCCGATTCACATGAAACTTGTTTTAATATACTTGTATATGAATAATTAGCATGGAAAATTTGTCCGGGACCCGACCCGAACATGTTGACTTTTTCGTTGACTTTGACCCGACCAAGTTTGACTTTTTGTCAAACTTAACCAATTAATTATGCAATCTTCCTAACATGCTTTTATACTTGTATCTTGCATGAAACTTGACAATTTGCTTCACATGCTATATTAATCGAGTCGTATTGAGCCATAGGACTAATTGAACATCTTTGACCCTTCGTGACTATCGTTATTGATACAACCTAATTGTTTAGGTCGAGACTAGCATTGTTCTTTGCACGTTTACTTGTTGAAGTACTATTTCACTCTTGCAATCAAAGGTGAGATCATAGTCCCACTTTTTACTCTTTTGAACTTACTTTTGGGATGAGAAAACATAAACGATTCTTTTGAACTAAGTGAACACAAGAACGGGAAAACAAACATTCTACATACGAGTTTAGAACAAAAATCCTCAATCCGATTATCATTAGTTACATCAGATGGTGTAAGCGAGAACTTATGTTATATGGCCATATGGGTTTGACAACCCTCATCTTTGACGGTTCGCTACCGTCTACGGATGAAATATATTTTCGGGAAACAGTGTTGTTCTAGCACTAATTGATGGGGTATTCAACGGACGGAATGTTAAGTTTTGATAATTGGGTGCTCGTGAATATTAACTTTTAGAATGTGTTACTATTATTTCAACTTTGCAAACCTTGTGGTTCGACTTACTTACTTTTACTCACTTACTTACTTAAACCTATGATTTCACCAACGTTTTCGTTGACAGATTTCTATGTTTTTCTCAGGTCTTGCACGATATGTGATACATGCTTCCGCTCACTATTTGATACTTGCATTGGATGTCGAGTATACATGCATTACTTGGAGCGTCTTTTGACTTTACTTTAAACCGTGTCGCCTAGATTTCAAATGTACTTATAACCTTGTAACTTAACTTTTGGTTGAACAATTCTTGTAAACTTTGAAAACAATCTTTATTTTGAAATGAGGGTGACATATTTTGGTCAAACATTGTCATAAAGACTTATGACCAGGTAATGGGACCCACGTAGTCGACGCCGTCACTTGACGATTTGTCGGGGTCGCTACAGTGAGTTATAGGTTTAACCAATATATTATCAAATCATAATAATAGACCACAAGATTTCATATTTCAATACATCCCATACATAGAGATAAATATCATTCATACGGTGAACACCTGGTAACCGACATTAACAAGATGCATATAAGAATATCCTCATCATTCCGGGACATCCATCGAACATGATATAAAAACTCGAAGTACTAAAGCATCCGCTACAATGGATGGGGTTTGTTGGGCCCAATAGATCTATCTTTAGGATTCGCGTCAATTAGTAGACTGGTTTACTAATTCTTAGGTTACCAAGTAAAAGGGGCATATTCGGCTTCGATCGTTCAACCATAGAAAGTAGTTTCATGTACTTGTGTATATTTTGTAAAACATTTATAAAGTTGCATGTATTCTCATCCCAAAAATATTAGATTTTAAAAGTGGGACTATAACTCGCTTTCACAGATTTTTACTTCGTCGGGAAATAAGACTTGGCCACTGGTCGATTCACGAACCTATAACAAATATGTACATATATATTAAAGTATGTTCAAAATATATTTACAACATTTCTAATACGTTTTAATGTTTTAAGTTTATTAAGTCAGCTGTTCTCGTTAGTAACCTACAACTAGTTGTCCATAGTTAGATGTACAGAAATAAATTGATATATATTATCTTGACCCAATCTACGACCCAATGTATATACGTCTCAGGCTAGATCACAACTCAAAGTATATATATTTTTTGGAATCAACCTCAACCCTGTATAGCTAACTCCAACATTACTGCATATAGAGTGTCTATGGTTGTTCCAAATAATATATATAGATGGGTCGATATGATATGTCAAAACATTTGCATACGTGTCTATGGTATCCCAAGATTACATAATATATTAGAATATATGTATTATACAATATAAATTAGCTAGGATATGATTAATATAGATTTGTTACCAATTTTCACGTAGCTACAACAAGTAAAAATATCCAATCTTGTTTTACCCATAACTTCTTCGTTTTAAATCCATTTTGAGTGAATCCAATTGCTATGGTTTCATATTGAACTTAAGTTTATGAATCTATACAGAAAAAGTATAAGTTTATAGTCAGAAATACAGGTTACAAGTCATTTTTGAAAAGGTGGTCATTTCAGTCCAAAGAACGACGTCTAGATGACCATTTTGGAAAACATACTTCCACTATGATTTTAATCATGATTTTTGGATATAGTTTCATGTTCATAAGAAAAATCATTTTCCCAGAAGAACAACTTTTAAATCAAAGTTTATCATAGTTTTTAATTAACTAACTCAAAACAGCCCGCGGTGTTACTACGACGGCGTATATCCAGTTTTACGGTGTTTTTCGTGTTTTCAGGTTTTAAATTATTAAGTTAGCATATCGTATAGATATAGAACATGTGTCTAGTTGATTTTAAATGTCAAGTTATAAGGATTAACATTTGTTTGCGAACAAGTTTAGAATTAACTAAACTATGTTCTAGTGATTTCAAGTTTAAACCTTCGAATAAGGTAGTTTTATATATATGAATCGAATGATGTTATGAACATCATTACTACCTCAGGTTTTGTGGATAAACCTACTAGAAATGAGAAAAATAGATCTAGCTTCAAAGGATCCTTGGATGGCTTGAAAGTTCTTGAAGCAGAATCATGACACGAAAACAAGTTCAAGTAAGATTTCCATTCGAAATAAGATTGTTATAGTTATAGAAATTGAATCAAAGTTTGAATATGAGTATTACCTTGTATTAGAAAGATATCTTACTATAAATAAGAAAGATTTCTTGAGGTTGGATGATCACTTTACAAGATTGGAAGTAAGCTAGCAAACTTGGAAGTATTCTTGATTTTATGAAAATAGAACTTATAGAATTTATGAAGAACACTTAGAACTTGAATATAGAACTTGAGAGAGATCAATTTGATGAAGAAAATTGAAGAATGAAAGTGTTTGTAGGTGTTTTTGGCCGTTGGTATATGGATTAGATATAAAGGATGTGTAATTTTGTTTACATGTAAATAAGTCATGAATGATTACTAATATTTTTGTAATTTTATGAGATATTTCTTGCTAGTTGCCAAATGATGGTTCCCACATGTGTTAGGTGACTTACATGGGCTGCTAAGAGCTGATAATTGGAGTGTATATACCAATAGTACATACATCTAAAAGCTATGTATTGTACGAGTACGAATACGGGTGCATACGAGTAGAATTGTTGATGAAACTGAACGAGGATGTAATTGTAAGCATTTTTGTTAAGTAGAAGTATTTTGATAAGTGTCTTGAAGTCTTTCAAAAGTGTATGAATATATATTAAAACACTACATGTATATACATTTTAACTGAGTCGTTAAGTCATCGTTAGTCGTTACATGTAAATGTTGTTTTGAAACCTTTAGGTTAACGATCTTGTTAAATGTTGTTAACTCATTATTTATTATATCTAAAGAGATGTTAAATTATTACATTATCATGATATTATGATATATTAATATATCTTAGTATTATATATATACAGTTAAATGTTGTTACAACGATAATCGTTACATATATGTCTCGTTTCGAAATCATTAAGTTAGTAGTCTTGTTTTTACATATGTAGTTCATTGTTAATACACTTAATGACATGTTTACTTATCATTTATCATGATTAAACATAGTGTATCAATATCTTAATATGATTCATATGTATTTAGTAAGACGTTGTTATAACGATAATCGTTATATATCGTTTCGAGTTTCTTAATTCAATAAACTCAATTTTATGTATATAACACATTGTTAAAATACCTAATGAGATACTTACTTATCATAATATCATGTTAACTATATATATAATCATATATATGTCATCATATAGTTTTTACAAGTTTTAACATTCGTGAATCACCGGTCAACTTGGGTGGTCAATTGTCTATATGCAACCTATTTAAATTAATCAAGTCTTAACAAGTTTGATTTCTTAACATGTTGGAAACACTTAATCATGTAAATAACAATTTCATTTAATATATATAAACATGGAAAAGTTCGGGTCACTACAGTACCTACCCGTTAAATAAATTTCGTCCCGAAATTTTAAGCTGTTGGAGGTGTTGACGTATCTTCTGGAAATAAGTGCAGGTATTTCTTCTTTATCTAATCTTCTCATTCCCAGGTGAACTCGGGTCCTCTACGAGCATTCCATCAAACTTTAACAAATGGTATCTTGTTTTGCTTAAGTCTTTTAACCTCACGATCCATTATTTCGACGGGTTCTTCGACGAATTGAAGTTTTTTGTTGATTTGGATTTTGTCTAACGGAATAGTGAGATCTTCTTTAGCAAAACATTTCTTCAAATTTGAGACGTGGAAAGTGTTATGTACAGCCACGAGTTGTTGTGGTAATTCAAGTCGGTAAGCTACTGGTCCGACACGATCAATAATCTTGAATAGTCCTATATACCTTGGATTTAATTTCCCTCGTTTACCAAATCGAACAACGCCTTTCCAAGGTGCAACCTTAAGCATGACCATCTCTCCAATTTCAAATTCTATATCT
The DNA here is from genome assembly GCF_046630445.1 of Rutidosis leptorrhynchoides. NCBI lineage: Eukaryota > Viridiplantae > Streptophyta > Magnoliopsida > Asterales > Asteraceae > Rutidosis > Rutidosis leptorrhynchoides. Next base: position 308,166,032 of record NC_092339.1, on the reverse strand, counting down.
TTTATTTTAATGTCGGCGTAGCTCTTTTGTTGACTTTGGACGGTTTTCAACCGTTGTTGAATTTGGATGATCTTCTCGGTAGTTTCTTGTATTATCTTCGGACCCGTAATCTGTCTATCCCCCACTTCACTCCAACAAATCAGAGACCTGCACTTTCTACCATAAAGTGCTTCAAACGGCGCCATCTCAATGCTTGAATGGTAGCTGTTGTTGTAGGAAAATTCTGCTAACGGTAGATGTTAATCCCAACTGTTTCTGAAATCAATAACACATGCTCGTAGCATGTCTTCAAGCGTTTGTATCGTCCTTTCGCTCTGCCCATCAGTTTGTGGATGATAGGCAGTACTGATAATGCTAAAAACGAACATATATTTCATAGCATTATCCCTCAAGAAAGACAAGCTTTTAGTTGCAATTGTTCTATTTACAAGTGATATTCGTTTAAATAATAAAAGGTGAAGACAAAAGACATATTCGACGAATTGAAGACGCAAACGACCAAAAAGCTCAAAAGTACAAAATACAATCAAAGAGGTTCCAATTATTGATAAGAAATGTCTCAAAATTACAAGAGTACAAGATTCAAAACGCAAAGTACAAGATATTAAATTGTACGCAAGGACATTCGAAAATCCGGAACCGGGACCAGAGTCAACTCTCAACGCTCGACGCAACGGACTAAAAATTACAAGTCAACTATACACATAAATATAATATAATATTTAAATAATTACTAAAATTATTTATATATTATATTTATTTATATAATCCGTTGACAAGCTAGGAGCCAAGGCTTGGTGAGCTGTAAAAACAAACTCCGCGACTCGCGGAGTTTGAAGAGGAAAAGTGACGCGAGTCGCGGAGATTCCCTGGACTCAAATCCCTATAAAAGGCAACACAGTTTGATCATTTTTAATATCAATATATCCATCCTCTCTATATCTATACGTAAATATTTATATTTATATTTATATTTTAATTTTAATTTTAATCCTAATAATAAGGGTATGTTAGCGAATGTTGTAAGGGTTAAGTCGAAATTCTGTCCGTGTAACGCTACGCTATTTTTAATCATTGTAAGTTATGTTCAACCTTTTTAATTTAATGTCTCGTAGGTAAGTTATTATTATGCTTATTTAAAATGAAGTAATCATGATGTTGGGCTAATTACTAAAATTAGGTAATTGGGCTTTGTACCATAATTGGGGTTTGGACAAAAGAACGACACTTGTAAAAATTAGACTATGGGCTATTAATGGGCTTTATATTTGTTTAACTAAATGATAGTTTATTAATTTTAATATAAAGATTTACAATTGGACGTCCCTAAAAATAACCATATACACTCAATCGGACACGATGGGCGGGATATTTATATGTACGAATAATCGTTCATTTAATCGGACACGGGAATGGATTAATAGCCACTAGAATTATTAAAACAGGGGTGAAATTATGTACAAGAACACTTGGCATAATTGTTAACAAAGTATTAAAACCTTGGGTTACACGCAGTCGATAACCTGGTGTAATTATTAAACAAAGTATTAAAATCTTGTTACATTTTAAGTCCCCAATTAGTTGGAATATTTAACTTCGGGTATAAGGATAATTTGACGAGGACACTCGCACTTTATATTTATGACTGATGGACTGTTATGGACAAAAACTAGACGGACATATTAAATAATCCAGGACAAAGGACAATTAACCCATGGGCATAAAACTAAAATCAACACGTCAAACATCATGATTACGGAAGTTTAAATAAGCATAATTCTTTTATTTCATATTTAATTTCCTTTATTTTATATTTAATTGCACTTCTAATTATCGCAATTTTATTTTATCACACTTTTATTTATCGCAATTTCATTATCGTTATTTACTTTACGCTTTAAATTAAGTCTTTTATTTATTTAATATTTTACATTAGGTTTTAACTGCGACTAAAGTTTTAAAAATCGACAAACCGGTCATTAAACGGTAAAAACCCCCCTTTATAATAATAATATTACTTATATATTTTTGTATTTTTATAAATTAAAGCTAATATAGCATTAAGCTTTGATTAAAAGATTCCCTGTGGAACGAACTTGACTTACTAAAAACTACACTATTGTACGATTAGGTACACTGACTATAAGTGTTGTAGCAAGGTTTAAGTATATCCCTTCTATAAATAAATAAATATCTTGTATAAAAATTGTATCATATTTAATAGTATTTCCTTGTAAAAATAAAGTTATTTTATATACACCTCGCAGAACATCAAGTATTTTTGGCGCCGCTGCCGGGGAACCCAATTTCTTGCTTCAAAGCCGGAAGCGCAACGCAAAATAAAAAAAAAATTTATTTTTAGTTTACTTTTATAAAAATACATTTTTGTAAAAATACGTTTTAAATATTCGAAAACATAGAAAAGAAAACAAAAATTTTAATATTTTTAAGAGTTTGTTAAATAATTAAGTTTTATAAAGTTTCTTTATTTTTAAAAAAAAAATATAAGTTTTATTTAAATATTTTGTTTTTATTAAAACATAAAATCAAAAACCGAAAAAAATATATATATATAAATCTATTTTTAAGATTTTTTTATTTATAAAATTATAAAGTATTTCTATTTTTATTTTAGTTTTTTAATATAAGTTTTTATTATATAAATATTTTTATTAAAACATAAAATATATAACAGAAATTAAAAAAAAAGTAAAACGTCGAATTAAATACTGCACCTGATCTGAATTTTCATCCACCGTGACTCGCGGAGATTTTTGCCAGGTGGAACCGCTACTCGCGGAGTTCACTCTGACACGGGTACACAGAAACCCTAACAGCATCATTACGTAATTATTATTATTATTATTATTATTAATTAAAAACCCTAATTAGGTTTTAATTTTTAATTAATTAAGTTTAGTTTATTTATTTAATTTGTATATTTAGTTTAATTAATTTAAATAAATTATAAAATTAACACTTTTATAAAATAAATAATATAAAAATAATATTTTTATAAAAATTGTACTTTTTACAACTTTTAGTATATTTTTATATTTTGTACCTTTTTAATTGTTTTAGCGTAATATTTGTGTTTTTAGCTCGTATTTAGTTTTAAACTTAGTTTTTGCCATAGTTATTTTTATTTTTAGATTTTTAGGCTTTCCCGTAAAATCCCTTAAGTGCTTTTTCTTTGGACTAAGATTTAGGTGCTTTAGAATTTTGCGACGCCTGTTTAAGTTTTAGTTCTTTTTTAAGTTATTGCCATTTGGGATATCGTTTTACTTGTAAGCTTTAATATTTTTAGACGCAACTTTTAATTTTTAGTTTTTAGTTCCTTTTTAAGTTTCAACGCGCTACTTTCTTATTTTTATTTTTCGACGCCTTTTACCTATGTATCAATTATCACTCCAATTAGTAATCTCAATTTGCGATTATAATTTTAAGTTAGTGATAGTAATAAGGTTGGGTTAGTCGAGTGTTTTTAAGTTTTATAAGTTTTTTTTTATTTCTTATTTTTCGACGCCTTTTATTTTTCGATCTTTTCTTTTTCGACCTTTTTCAACGCGCTCTTTTTCTTTCTTATTTCTCGCTATTCTAGTTTTAGGACATAGATTTTTATTCTACTTCTTATCTAAATTTCTTAAAATTACGAAAATTTATTTTAAGTGGTTAAATTGATAGACATCAAAATTTTCTGGTTCGTAGTAATAGTTAGATTTGTACGTGAACCGGGTTATTGGAGCCAAACAGTCCTCAATTATATTGAGACCAAACGAATCCTGCCCCTCTGCTGCATCTTTTGGCTATTCGAAACGTGGGCAAAATCAGAAAAGTCTATTAATTGGATAACTTATATAATTTTTCTTTCCTTTTAAAAACTAATAGGATATTCAGTGAATGCACCGAGCAAGACGTTCACCACCTTTTGTACGTTCACCACCTGTAACTAGATCAAGACATTTAGCAAATATTACCGCCGTTGATTTTTCTTTAGAATCATCATCCAGTCGACCAAGTACTCCAATTCAAATTTCCGATAATCCATTTTTTGAACCCGACCTCACAATTGAGAATCCGGAGAATATTCAGGGACGATTCATAGATCCTGAACCATTAATTTTTCCTCCGGAACCACCAATCATTCAAACAGAGATTGTTGAGGAACGAACCATTAAATCAGAATCCTCTAGTGATTCAGATTCAACAAATTCAATTATGGAGAATCTGGAACCTTTAAGTATGGAAGACCGAATGAGAGCTAAACGCACTGGCCAAGGTCACGCAATTACTCATCCTGACATTAATGTGCCAGATTATGAAATCAAAGGACAAATTCTACACATGGTGACTAATCAATGCCAATTTAGTGGTGCGCCGAAGGAAGATCCAAATGAACATCTTCGTACCTTTAATAGGATCTGCACACTATTTAAAATAAGAGAAATTGAGGATGAACAGATATATCTCATGTTATTTCCCTGGACTTTAAAGGCAGAAGCCAAAGATTGGTTGGAATCGTTACCTGAAGGGGCGATTGATACATGGGATGTTTTAGTTGAAAATTTTCTTAAACAATTCTTTCCGGCATCTAAAGCCGTAAGACTTCAAGGAGAAATTGTTACGTTCACACAGAAACCGAATGAAACTCTATATGAGGCGTGGACTAGATTTGAAAAGTTATTAAGAGGATGTCAGCAACATGGTTTAGACACCTGTCAAATAGTACAAATATTCTACCAAGGATGTGACATCGCTACAAGGAAAGATATAGATATTGCAGCTGGTGGTTCTATTATGAAGAAAACCGAAACTGATGCTTATAAAATTATTGATAACACTGCTTCCCACTCACATGAGTGGCACCAAGAAAAAGATATCGTTAGATCATCTAAAGCAGCTAGAGCCGATTCTAGCCATGACTTAGATTCCATTTCTGCAAAGATAGATGCTGTCGAGAGACGAATGGAAAAAATGACTAAAGATATTCACTCAATACGAATTAGTTGTGAGCTATGTGGAGGACCACATTTGACAAAAGATTGTCTCAGTATTGAACTAACAATGGAACAAAGAGAGAATATTTCATACATAAACCAAAAGCCTGGAAATAATTATCAGAATAATTATCAACCGCCAAGACCAATTTACAATCAAAACCAGAATTATAATCGAAATATTCCATACAACAACCAACAAGGTCCTAGCAATCAACAAGTATCCAACAATACTTACAATCAGCAAAGACCTAATTTTCAAAACAAACTACCACAAACCGATGATAAAAAGCCGAATTTAGAAGATATGATGACGAAGCTAGTTGAAACTCAAAAGCAGTTTTTCACATCTCAGAAACAAACTAATGAACAAAATGCTCAAGCATTTAGAAATCAACAAGATTCTATTCAAAATTTGGAACAAGAAGTAAGTAACCTAGCAAGGTTAATAGGTGAAAGAAAATCGGGAAATTTACCTAGTGATACAAATGCTAACCCCCGGAATGAAACAGCTAAAGCAATTACCACAAGAAGTGGTACAACACTTAAACCACCTGAAATACCTGTAACTTCTGATGAAGCTATTCCTACTCCACAAGAACCACAACCTGAACAAGATAAGGAAAAAGAACCGGTAGTTGAAAAGGTTAATGAAGATAACACAGTTAACGCTAAACATTATGATAAACCATACCAACCACCACTTCCTTACCCGAGTAAATTGAAAAAAAGAGAGACTTGAAGCCGAGCAATCCAAATTCTTGGATATGTTTAAACAGATAAATGTAAATCTTCCTTTCATTGATGTGATTTCAGGAATGCCTAGATATGCTAAATTTCTGAAAGATCTAATATCGAATAGAAAGAAAATGGAAGAACTCTCGGCTGTTACTATGAATGCTAATTGTTCAGCAGTGCTGTTGAATAAGATACCAGAAAAACTATCTGATCCAGGAAGTTTCACAATTCCATGTTTTCTGGGTAGTCTTAGTTCAATAGAAGCATTGGCAGACTTAGGTGCTAGTATAAATTTAATGCCGTATTCATTATACGCTAAACTAGACCTTGGAGAATTGAAACCAACAAGAATAAGCATACAACTAGCCGATAGATCAATATAATATCCTAGAGGGATAATGGAAAACATGCTAGTTAAAGTTGGTACTTTAGTATTTCCAGTAGATTTTGTTGTTCTGGACATGGAAGAAGATTCTCAAGTTCCTCTCATACATTAGGAAGACCATTCTTAAACACGGCTAAAGCAATGATAGACGTTTTCGGGAAGAAACTGACCCTAAGTATAGAGGACGAGAGTGTTACCTTTTCAGTTGATAGAGCAATGCAACAACCGCAATCTGCAGATGAAACATGCTATTATATTCAAACTATAGATTCACATGCAGAATTGTTAGAAGAATTTCCAGAATTACAAGGAACAGGAGAATGTTCTTTAGGAGAAGGAACTGAACCAATTAATGAAGCTGAAATGTTAGCTACACTAATAGCTAATGGATATGAACCAACAACAGAAGAAATTCAAATGCTAAAAGAAGAAGACAGATATCGATATAAATCATCGATAGAAGAACCTCCGACATTAGAGTTAAAGCCACTTCCAAACCATTTAGAATACGCTTATTTACATGGTGAATCTGAATTACCTGTAATAATATCGTCTTCTCTTACTGAAAATGAGAAATCACAACTCATTTCTGTGTTGAAAGCTCATAAACCAGCCATTGCATGGAAGATTCATGATATTAAAGGAATAAGTCCTTCGTATTGCACACATAAAATCCTTATGGAAGAAGGTCATAAAATGTATGTGCAACGCTAACGAAGACTAAATCCTAATATACAAGATGTTGTTAAAAAAGAAATAATTAAACTGCTAGATGCAGGTTTAATTTATCCGATCTCTGATAGTCCATGGGTACGCCCAGTTCAATGCGTGCCTAAGAAGGGTGGCATGACTGTCATCACAAATGAGAAAAATTAGCTTATTCCTACTAGGACTGTAACAGGATGGCGTGTATGTATCGATTATAGAAAATTAAATGACGCCACCAGAAAAGATCACTTTCCCTTACCTTTTATTGATCAAATGTTGGAAAGGTTAGCCGAAAACAGTTACTCTTGTTTTCTAGATGGTTTTTCCGGATATTTTCAAATTCCAATAGCACCCGAAGATCAAGAGAAAACCACATTCACTTGCCCTTATGGTACTTTTGCTTTCAAACGCATGCCATTTGGACTTTGCAACGCCCCTGCAACCTTTCAAAGATGCATGATGGCAATTTTTCACGACATGATAGAAGAATGCATGGAAGTTTTCATGGATGACTTTTCAGTCTTCGGTGATACATTTGAATCATGTCTAGCTAATCTTGAACGAATGCTGATTAGATGCGAACAATCAAATCTAGTTCTTAATTGGGAGAAATGCCATTTCATGGTTAAAGAAGGCATCGTTCTTGGACATAAAATTTCAAAGGAAGGAATTGAAGTGTATAGAGCTAAAGTAGATGTAATTGCTAAACTTCCACATCCCACCAATGTTAGAGGAGTTAGGAGTTTTCTAGGGCATGCCGGTTTTTACCGACGTTTCATTAAAGATTTTTCTAAAATTGCCACTCCTATGAATAAACTCCTAGAAAAGGATGCTCCATTCATCTTTTCAGATGAATGTATCAAATCTTTTAATATTCTTAAAGAGAAACTCACTAATGCGCCGATCATGATAACACCAAATTGGAATCTACCGTTTGAACTAATGTGCGATGCAAGTGATTTTGCAATGGGAGCCGTTTTAGGACAAAGGATTTAAAAAAAGATTTCAACCTATATATTATGCTAGTAAGACGTTACAAGGAGCACAAACAAATTACACAACTACTAAAAAAGAACTCCTTGCTATTGTCTTTACTTTTGACAAATTTCGATCATATCTCGCTCTAGCAAAAACGGGGGTCTATACCGACCATTCTGCTCTTAGATACCTATTTTCGAAACAAGATGCCAAACCAAGATTAATCCGTTAGATCTTACTCTTACAAGAGTTCGATATTGAAATTCGAGATAAAAGAGGAGCAGAAAATCTCGCCGCTGATCATCTTTCTCGTCTTGAAAATCCCGAATTAGAAGTTCTAAATGAATCGGCCATACAAGACAACTTTCCTGATGAATATCTATTGAAGATAGATTATAATGAAATACCATGGTTTGCAGACTATGCAAACTACTTAGTTTGTGGATTCCTTGAAAAAGGATTATCGTACCAAAAACGAAAGAAATTCTTCAGTAATATAAAACATTATTTCTGGGAAGATCCACATCTGTTTAAAAGTTGTCTCGATGGAATAATACGTCGATGTGTATTCGGAGATGAAGCCAATCAAATCTTAAACCATTGTCACATAGGACCAACAGGAGGGCATTATGGGCCTCAACTAACAGCAAGAAAAGTTTATGATGCTGGATTCTATTGGCCTACAATTTACAAAGACGCACACCTTCTTTGCAAATCCCGTGATGCTTGTCAAAGGGCCAAAAAAATAAGTCAACGTGATGAAATGCCACAAAATGTCATTCAAGTATGTGAAGTATTTGACATTTGGGGTATTGACTTTATGGGTCCATTTCCAAAATCTCATAATAATCTATATATTCTCGTAGCCATTGATTATGTATCTAAATGGGCGAAAGCATAAGCTCTAACAACTAACGATGCACGAGTTGTAGTCAACTTTTTAAAACGTCTTTTTGCAAGGTTTGGAACACCGAAAGCTTTAATAAGTGATCGGGGAACTCATTTCTGTAATAATCAACTTGAGAAAGTTCTTAAAAGATATGGAGTAACTCATAAAATCTCCACTGCATATCATCCACAAACAAGTGGACAAGTTGAAAATACCAACCGAGCTTTAAAACGTATTCTAGAGAAAACCGTAGGATCAAATCCGAAGGAATGGTCCATTAAATTGGAGGATGCACTCTGGGCTTTTAGAACAGCCTACAAAACTCCAATTGAAACCACACCTTTTAGACTCGTTTACGGAAAAGCATGTCATCTTCCAGTAGAAAGTGAACACAAAGCATTTTGGGCTTTGAAGACATGTAATCTTGATTTACATGAAGCTGGACGTCTACGGTTAAGTCAACTAAACGAATTAGAAGAATTAAGACATGAAGCATACGAAAATTCATTAATCTATAAAGAAAGAACGAAGAAATGGCATGATAAAAGAATCAGAAGTTCAAAAGAATTTAAAGAAGGAGACAGAGTTCTTCTTTTTAATTCACGATTCAAGCTATTTCCTGGAAAATTGAAATCAAGATGGTCTGGACCATTCATAGTCAAAAGAGTTTTCCCATACGGAACAGTAGAATTAATAAATTCAAATGGGATTGAATTTAAGGTTAATGGTCACAGAGTTAAACACTACATAGATAGTCCAATGGAAGTCGACAACGAAGTTAATCACAATTTCGATACCACAGCTAACTAAGTGTGGGGAGAATCAAGTCTTTTAAGGATTTTATGTATTTTTGTTAGAGTTAGATTGTCTGTTTTCGTGTAGTTCTCGAAAATGGAACCCGAATGGTCTTTCCCTAGCAGACCCTAAAGAACTAGTCTTCTCCCCCCATTCTGAATTTTTATTTTTTTAGGTTTTATGAAATGAAGACTTTCTGCGAACTAAACCATGATCTAATGCTACACGCTTTGATCACTAAACGTAATAATGACACACTTCCGAGTGAAATAGTATCAGTAATCATAAAAAAATTGAACGGAGTAAGAAAAGAATCCAGATGCGAAGATAATAAGTTACAATTTGGTAAAGGAAAATCAAAATCCTCAGCGAAAAGAAGAGCACGACACCTTGAAAAATGTCGCAAATGCGGAAAATGGTCACATGGAGGTAAATGTTCAAATAATCAAACCTATTCAAACACCGAATTTGTTACTTTATGCAGAGATGGACCGTTCATATGTTTAGAAGAAAAAACACTGAATGCTCGAGGTTACGCCTATGTAGCCATGGAAAATCAATTAAACCGACTATCTTATGAATGGGATAGATCATATCACTAAGAATACTATCTCACAGGTAAGTCTGTACAGTTTTTATTTTTATTTTTATTTTTAACCTTTTGATAATAAACTCTAATTTGTTCGCTATAAAGTATTAAATTGGTATTGAATAAAATTAGGTTTGGCGACCGAAATTATTGATATCATACAAAAATTTATTACATCATTGCGAAATTTAACGTTTATTCTTAAGGTATAAATATCTTTAATCAATCAACCCAAAATATTTCAAAAATTCGTCATGAGTTAAATTAAGTCATGGAACCGAAATTACTTTACCGAAAAGAGGGGCGCATATTTTTGATAATATTTGATTGATTAAAGTGGGATAAAAGACCAAAAAAAATTTTAATTTTATTTTTACCATATTTTTAAAATTAATATATAAATCTTAAATTAATATTATAAACTTTTTAAATTAATATATTTAAAATTATAAATATTTGAACAATTGATATTTTTAAGTTTGTATATATAAAAACAAAAAATATAATATAAGTTTGGTGTGAATTTTTAATTTTTAAAAATATGAATTTTTAATTTTATGCATTTTAAAATTAAGTTTGGTGTGAATTTTTAATTTTATGCATTTTAAATTTAAGTTTGGTGTGAATTTAAAAACAAAAATTTACTTTATTTCGTTAAGTTAAAAATATGATTTTTAAAATTCGTCGTGAGTTGAAGACTAGGTCTTTGAACCGAAATTGCTTTACCCGAGGAAGGGACGAGAACTTTTATTATCATTATTTTTAATCGTATTGAATTAAAGTATGCCAAAAACATAAAAAAAAAAACTCAAAAATCTAAGCTTTTAAAACAATCGCTTGAAAAAGACAAATTTTAAAATTTTGTCGAGGGACAGACTAGGACATCGATCCGAAACGACCTCATCCTAAAACAAAGGAAAACAAAATTTTAAATTTATTTTATATTTGTTTTATAAGTTAAGGCTTATTAAATAAAAAATAAAAAAATAAAGAAAAAATAAAAACCAAACGCCGCGACTCGCGGAGTTTGAAGAACAAAAACACCTCAAGTCGCGGAGGACCAAAATTACAGAAAAAAATAAAAGGCCCGAACTGATCAGTCCACACCACCCACACCCACAAACATACTGCGAAAAATAGCGAAAAACACTCCCAAAAATCGAATTTTTTCACCAAAAATCATCACATTTTTTAATAAAATCATGTTGAGAAGAATGCTATCAAGGAATTACTCAAGAAAAATGATAAATTTCTACACCTAAACACCATTTAATCCGAAAATTAGTGTTCTTGACCAATTTTATACCCAATTCGATTTGATGCTTTTTAGTGTAATTATGCTTAAATTGCTTATGTATTATGCTTGTATAACCTAGATTGATGCTATTTAACATGATTAGAAGCCTTAAACTTCAAATTTTGAGTAATCTAGGGTTTGTGTTCTTGAGCAAATTTGGGGCTTTTTGATATAAACAGGTTATGGCCGATTTTTGTCATGAATTATTGCTAAATTAAGTAGTGTAACATGTTTAGGTAGTTAAATGATCCAAACTTTGAGCCTAAACATGATTTTTGAGAATTAAAGTGGACTTTTTCAAGTCTAAAATTCATGAACTTGATTTTTGAGAGATAATGCCATTTGAAACTTGTTTAATTGCTAGTAATGATTATTTTGACATGTTATTTGAGTTGAATGCTTATGAACTTGGCGAACATTTTCGTATATGCTTATTTGAAAAAGTGTAGATTTGATAAAAATATGAAAATGAGCATAAGTTTGATATAAATTGGACATGTCATTGTAATTATTTTGATTGATGATTTTGCTGACACTAATGCATATTTGGATGCACAAAAATTGTGTTTGATGTGTTTTGCAGACTGAAAGGGGTGAATCTTCATCCCAAGCTCGCAATGCTCCTCCTGAGAATGCAGAACAACAGGATGTTGATAGCTATTATAAACAAGATATACCTCACCCAGTTATGACATTTTCAGATATGCACTTGGAAGATTTGCACCCGAACTTGAGATTTAACAGACGTTGGATAGATTATCCAAAATACCAAAGGGGCTTGCATACTCTTCATTCTAAAGCTGTTGAAGTACCTAGGGTAATAGAATGGGCACCGTTAGAAGCTGTAGAATTAGCCGAGCTAATTAGGGAATTACTTGCACAGAGGTATGGTAATTCAACTTTTAACGATTGGGTACATTTATTCAACATGCGTAGACCTGTATATAAAGTATGGTGTGAAGAATTATTGTGTAGTATAGAAATAAATGATCGGGTAGCTAGTTTAACCGATCGATCTTTTATTAGTTTTGTTAGGAGGTTCGATGCGCCACATGTCTTTACTAGACATGGCTCAGGCCTTACGTATATATACGCCTGAGGAGTTAGCATCTGCCGATTGTAGAGGGTTGATATTGAACGGTAGGAAAATTGATGAAAATTTTAATACGCATGGTGTATGGAGTCAAATGACTAGCCATCACCGATTTAAAGGGGGAAATTACTCTTATTTGGATATAGATAGAGCTGAGTTAAGAGTAATTCATAGGTTTTTAGCCAATTCAATTACACAACGAGGTAAGAATAAGGAAAAGGTAAATGAACAGGATTTGTTTTATCACATGTGTATTCGAGACCCACAAAGCGCTGTAAGTATACCTTATTGTGTGGGTTATTATTTATCAGCTATGGTTAGGGGGATGAGACCACATAGCATAATAGGAGGTGGTATATTTATTACATTAATTGCTGAGTATCTCAATGTGGATATAAGTCGGGGGGGATTATTAGTCGAAGAACCAGAACCCCGCGATTAAATGTATACCATGGTGCGAAGGTTTTGAAGAGGCGAAATAATGCCGCAGTACAATACCATGGAAGACATCCACAGGTTGAGAGAAATCAACAGCAAGGTAATGTGGGAGGGGGAAATGAAATGACAGAAATACAAAGGTTTATAGCTTCACAAGAGTACGAAAATGCTAGACATCGAGCATTTGAAGATTGGCAAGTTCATCAAAACCAAATCATAGCTTATTGCCAACATATAGGTAGAAACTATATTCCTACTCCAACACCCATATTTCCTCCCTGGTCTATAGAGATGCAACCACCGTATCCTACGTATAACCCAGCCGAAGCATTCTATAACACATACGGTTATGCACGGAACCCCTACTGGTATCAGTATCATCCCTAGTCTACTTAGTTTTATTTATTTTATTATTTGTAATATTGATACATTTAATACTTATGTTAATATTGTAATAGTTTTTATAATTTTCTAACTTTTATTATTAGATTTTAATAATTTTTGAATGTGGGGTAATATACCAAAACTTCAAAAATATGTATATATGTTTGCAGTTTATCTTACGTACACAACAGGTTAAACAACGCATTTTCAAAGACTGGCATTAAGTTCAGCAAAAACAACTAATTTTGACGACAAGATGCAAAATATATGTGAAATAACAACAAGACGGAATGAACAAATGATGTGCACCATTTATCATTCAGCAAACAAACACAAATATGTTTGGAAACTTTGGTAAAATTTAATCATTTCTACGCTAATCACCCTCAATAATTTAAATTGTTACTGATTTCTTGCAAATGAGGGTATTGTAAGATCTTAAGTGTGGGAAGAGGTTAAATTCTTTCGGAATTTTAAAATTTTTTACTTTATACACTTGGTTACCATTAGAAATACTAGTAAAGCAGTAGTTGTATTAGAATCTAGTGCTCTCTGTTAATAAAGAACAGCCCTAGTCGACTACCCAATTCTAGTAAAAAATTTCAAAATTTTCAATTAAATGAAATCAAAATCATGTTTATACATATTTATGAACGATAAAACTAGGTGTTAACACAGAAATTATTGTTACCTCGTAAAGGACATAAATTGAGAAACAAACCAAAATGTTAGAATTCATTTAAGAATGGAATAGAGGAGAACAAAAAGGCAAATAAAAGAAAATAAAAGCCAAGTGTGAGAAAATTTACCAAGTTATTATAAACATATGTCACATATTTCTGTAACAAATAATTGAAAATACTTTTGTTTTGAACGATAATTAACTGTTTTACCCAATTTACTGTAAGAAAGATGGATCTACACGATGAATCAATTCCATCATTAAAAGGAAGTAAAGTCTTCCGAAAAAGACACGCGTTTCTTGATTTAGGTCATGAAGTTGTCGTCCAGACCAGCTGTAGGTTGACGAAAAACCTAGAAAAGTCATCACTAAAATCAGCAGGAAATCCATGGACCTCAGCATCAAACAGGGTCGCCAAGTGGTCAGACTTATCCTAACCATGAGAGGATCTATCTTGTAAAATGGGGAGGACACCGTGCAAATTAGCTGGATAAGACTAATGAATCAGATCCCCAGAACGGATAATCTCCTTAAAGATCAAAAATCAGCTTTTATGACTGATATTACTCAATCCTTGAGATTGACCTTAAAGATTGAGAATTACAAACTCATGGAATTCAATGATATCTAAACTCGAGCTTGAACGAGAAAATATTTTGATCAAATTACAAACCGATTTGTTTTCTGAAAACCCATTTTCAATGCGTTCATTACCATTGAACGTAAAATCCTAGGAATTCACCTGGAATTCATTAGGTCACCTGAACCAAATCGGGTGTCAACCGTAAGAACGGTGGTTGCATAGCATGGTTGAAGACAGGACCTTGTGCCAGACCGAAAAATTATAAGGGTGAGCTTTACTATTGCTCCCACAAAGGATAGTAATTGCATCCGACACGTTTATAGACCATAATTAAAAGCATGTCAGGGGACATTGCCTTAACAGTTGCTTGTTCAACACTTTTCTTTACAACCGGACGGTAGTTTACCGAAAGGTAATATTCGGAGCAAGTATACTGGACGTGTTGCTTTCCTAATACAAGGTTAGCAAGTGGGTGACACAAAACCACAAGTTTTGATCTAAAGTTTTCAAATCTGAAATCCACCAAACCCACAAAAAGAATTTGCAAACACCGGTGAAGGGTTATTCTGGAAAACTTATCTAGGGTAAAAGCTAGATTGAATTTTCAAAAAGATCAAATGTTTTCATAAAGATTCAATTTCTTAATGGATCTAAAATTTTATAGTCATGTGGGACTGTAAACCATATCGTTACTACCATTGTTTATACCGCCGTAAAGAAATCACTGATGTACAAAGTGTGAAGAATAAAGAAGTGATTCTAGTATTTCAAGACTATATTGCTTGAGGACAAGCAACGCTCAAGTGTGGGAATATTTGATAATGCTAAAAACGAACATATATTTCATAGCATTATCCCTCAAGAAAGACAAGCTTTTAGTTGCAATTGTTCTATTTACAAGTGATATTCGTTTAAATAATAAAAGGTGAAGACAAAAGACAGATTCGACGAATTGAAGACGCAAACGACCAAAAAGCTCAAAAGTACAAAATACAATCATAGATGTTCCAATTATTGATAAGAAACGTCTCAAAATTACAAGAGTACAAGATTCAAAACGCAAAGTACAAGATATTAAATTGTACGCAAGGACGTTCGAAAATCCGGAACCGGGACCAGAGTCAACTCTCAACGCTCGATGCAACGGACTAAAAATTACAAGTCAACTATGCACATAAATATAATATAATATTTAAATAATTACTAAAATTATTTATATATTATATTTATTTATATAATCCGTCGACAAGCTAGGAGCCAAGGCTTGGTGAGCTGTAAAAACAAACTCCGCGACTCGCGGTGTTTGAAGAGGAAAAGTGCCGCGAGTCGCGGAGATTCCCTGGACTCAAATCCCTATAAAAGGCAACGCAGTTTGATCATTTTTAATATTAATATATCCATCCTCTCTATATCTATACGTAAATATTTATATTTATATTTATATTTTAATTTTAATTTTAATTTTAATTCTAATAATAAGGGTATGTTAGCGAATGTTGTAAGGGTGTAAGTCGAAATTCTGTCCGTGTAACGCTACGCTATTTTTAATCACTGTAAGTTATGTTCAACCTTTTTAATTTAATGTCTCGTAGCTAAGTTATTATTATGCTTATTTAAAACGAAGTAATCATGATGTTGGGCTAATTACTAAAATTGGGTAATTGGGCTTTGTACCATAATTGGGGTTTGGACAAAAGAACGACACTTGTGGAAATTAGACTATGGGCTATTAATGGGCTTTATATTTGTTTAACTAAATGATAGTTTGTTAATTTTAATATAAAGATTTACAATTGGACGTCCCTATAAATAACCATATACACTCAATCGGACACGATGGGCGGGATATTTATATGTACGAATAATCGTTCATTTAACCGGACAAGGGAATGGATTAATAGCCACTAGAATTATTAAAACAGGGGTGAAATTATGTACAAGAACACTTGGCATAATTGTTAACAAAGTATTAAAACCTTGGGTTACACGCAGTCGATAACCTGGTGTAATTATTAAACAAAGTATTAAAATCTTTTTACAGTTTAAGTCCCCAATTAGTTGGAATATTTAACTTCGGGTATAAGGATAATTTGACGAGGACACTCGCACTTTATATTTATGACTGATGGACTGTTATGGACAAAAACCAGACGGACATATTAAATAATCCAGGATAAAGGACAATTAACCCATGGGCATAAAACTAAAATCAACACGTCAAACATCATGATTACGGAAGTTTAAATAAGCATAATTCTTTTATTTCATATTTAATTTCCTTTATTTTATATTTAATTGCACTTCTAATTATCGCAATTTTATTTTATCACACTTTTATTTATCGCAATTTCATTATCGTTATTTACTTTACGCTTTAAATTAAGTCTTTTATTTATTTAATATTTTACATTAGGTTTTAACTGCGACTAAAGTTTTAAAAATCGACAAACCGGTCATTAAACGGTAAAAACCCCCCTTTATAATAATAATATTACTTATATATTTTTGTATTGTTATAAATTAAAGCTAATATAGCGTTAAGCTTTGATTAAAAGATTCCCTATGGAACGAACCGGACTTACTAAAAACTACACTACTGTACGATTAGGTACACTACCTATAAGTGTTGTAGCAAGGTGTAAGTATATCCATTCTATAAATAAATAAATATCTTGTGTAAAAATTGTATCATATTTAATAGTATTTCCTTGTAAAAATAAAGCTATTTTATATACACCTCGCAGAACATCAAGTACTCATGTCTAGACAAGTTCCTAATGCTTGCTGTAATGTCTGCCAGAATCTTGAAATAAATCTGCCATCCCTATCAGAGATAATAGAGATTGGTATTCCATTTCTGGAGACGACTTCCTTCAAATACAGTCGTGCTAACTTCTCCATCTTGTCATCTTCTCGTATTGGCAGGAAGTGTGCTGATTTGGTGAGACGATCAACTATTACCCAAATAGTATCAAAACTACTTGCAGTCCTTGGCAATTTAGTGATGAAATCCATGGTAATGTTTTCCCATTTCCATTCTGGGATTTCGGGTTGTTGAAGTAGACCTGATGGTTTCTGATGCTCAGCTTTGACCTTAGAACACGTCAAACATTCCCTACGTAATTAGCAACATTGGCTTTCATACCTGGCCACCAAAAATGTTTCTTGAGATCTTTGTACATCTTCCCTGTTCCAGGATGTATTGAGTATCTGGTTTTATGAGCTTCTCTAAGTACCATTTCTCTCATATCTCCAAATTTTGGTACTCAAATTCTTTCAGCCCTATACCGGGTTCCGTCTTTCTGAATATTAAGATGCCTCTCCGATCCTTTGGGTATTTCATCCTTTAAATTTTCCTCTTTTAAAAATCCTTGTTGCGCCTCCTTTATTTGAGTAGTAAGGTTATTGTGAATCATTATATTCATAGCTTTTACTCGAATGGGTACTCTGTCCATTCTACTCAAAGCGTTGGCTACCACATTCGCCTTTCCCGGGTGGTAACGAATCTCAAAGTGGTAATATATGCTGCCTCATGTTCAGTTGTTTCTGATTAAATATATATTGAAAACTTTTTTGGTCGGTATATATAATACTTTTGACCCCATATAAGTAGTACTTCCAAGTCTTTAATGCAAAAACAACCGCGCCTAATTCCAAATCATGCGTCGTATAATTCTGCTCGTGAATCTTTAATTGTCTAGACACATAAGCAATTACCTTCGTTCGTTGCATTAATACACAACCGAGACCTTGCTTTGAAGCGTCAAAATATATCACAAAATCATCATTCCCTTCAGGTAATGACAATATAGGTGCCGTAGTTAACTTTTTCTTTAACAATTGAAACGCTTTCTCTTGTTCATCCTTCCATTCAAATTTCCTCCCTTTATGCGTTAATGCGGTTAAGGGTTTTGCTATTCTGGAAAAATATTGGATGAACCTTCTGTAGTAACCAGCTAGTCCTAAAAATTGGCGTATATGCTTTGGAGTTTTCGGGGTTTCTCATTTTTCAACGATTTCAATCTTTGCTGGATCCACCTGAATAACTTCTTTGTTCACTATGTGACCAAGGAATTGAACTTCTTCTAACCAAAATGCACACTTTGAAAACTTACCGTACAGTTTTTCTTTTCTCAGCAACTCTAGCACTTTTCTTAAATGTTCTTCATGCTCTTGATCATTCTTCGAGTAAATAAGTATGTCATCGATGAAAACAATGACAAACTTGTCAAGATATGGCCCATACACTCGGTTCATGAGGTCGATGAACATAGCTGGTGTGTTCGTCAATCCAAACGGCATAACCATAAACTCGTAATGACCGTAACGCGTCTTAAAAGCAGTCTTTGGAATATCCTCCTCCTTCACCCGCATTTGATGATACCCAGAATGTAAATCAATCTTCGAATAAACTGACGAGCCTTGTAGTTCATCAAATAAGTCGTCGATTCTCGGTAGTGGGTAGCGATTCTTGATGGTAAGTTTGTTCAACTCTCGGTAGTCGATACACAACCTAAATGTACCATCCTTCTTCTTGACAAGCAAAACAGGAGCTCCCCACGGTGATGTGCTTGGTCGAATGAAACCACGCTCTAATAGTTCTTGTAATTGGCTCTGAAGTTCCTTCATTTCGCTAGGTGCGAGTCCGTATAGAGCACGAGCTATTGGTGCAGCTCCCGGTACAAGGTCTATTTGAAATTCAACGGATCGGTGTGGAGGTAGTCCCGGTAATTCTTTCAGAAATACATCGGGAAATTCTTTTGAGACTGGAACATCATTGATGTTCTTTTCTTTGGAATTGACTTTCTCGACGTGTGCTAGCACAGCATAGCAACCTTTTCTTATTAGTTTTTGTGACTTCAGGTTACTAATAAGATTTAACTTCGCGTTGCTCTTTTCTCCGTACACCATTAAGGGTTTTCTTTTTTCTCGTATAATGCGAATTGCATTTTTGTAACAAATGATCTCTGCTTTTACTTCTTTCAACCAGTCCATACCGATTATCACATCAAAACTCCCTAACTCTACTGGTATCAAGTCAATCTTAAATGTTTCGCTAACCAGTTTAATTTCTCGATTCCGACATATATTATCTGCTGTAATTAATTTACCGTTTGCTAATTTGAGTAAAAATTTATTATCCAAGGGCGTCGGTGAACTACTTAGTTTAGCACAAAAATCTCAACTCATATAGCTTCTATCCGCACCCGAATCAAATAAAACATAAGCAGATTTATTGTTAATGAGAAATGTACCCGTAACAAGCTCCGGGTCTTCCTGCGCTTCTGCTGTATTAATATTAGAAACTCTTCCGCGGCCCTGCCCATTAGTATTCCCCTGATTCGGGCAATTTCTACTAAAGTGGCCCGGTTTTCCACATCCAAAACAAACTATGGCGGTATTATTTGTTTCGACATTATTTGTTCCTTTAGTTCTATTATAGATTGGTCCGTAGATTTTTCACTTCTTCGCGCTATGACCATTTCTTTTACACCTATTGCAAAATGTCGTGCAGAACCCTAGGTGATGCTCTTCACATCTTTGGCATGGCTGTTTTTGGTTTTTGTTGCCATTGTTGTTATTGAGATTGTTGTTGGGATTGTTATTGTTGCTGTTGTTGTTGTTGTTATTGTTGTTGGGCCGGTTATTGTAGTTGTTGTTGGGACGTTTGTTGAAGTTGTTGTTGCGATTAATGTTGCGGTTATTGGGATAGTTGTTGCGATTTTGGTTGTGATTGTTGTTGTTGTTGTATTGGTGACTCTTGTCATTAGTTTCTTCCCACTTTCTCTTGACTTGTTTCATGTTAACCTCTTCGATCGCCTGCTCTTTAATCCTTCCTTTGATCTGGTTCACTAATTTGTGAGCCATTCAACTTGCCTTTTGTATGGAGGCGGGCTCGTGTGAACTCACATCTTCTTGAATTCTTTCCGGTAACCCTTTTACAAATGCGTCGATCTTCTCTTCTTCGTCTTCAAACATTCTGGGACACAATAGGCACAATTCTGTGAATTGTCATTCGTACGTGGTGATATCGAAACCTTGCATTCGTAATCCTCTAAGCTCTACCTTGAGCTTATTGACCTCGTTCCTGGGATGATACTGCTCGTTCATCAATTGCTTGAATGCTGACCATGGTAGTGCGTAAGCAGTATCTTGTCCTACCTGCTCGAGATAGGTATTCCACCACGTTAACGCCGTACCTGTGAAGGTATGCGTAGCGTACTTAACTTTGTCCTCTTCAGTACACTTACTTATGGTAAACACCGATTCGACCTTCTCGGTCCACCGTTTCATTCCAATTGGTCCTTCGGTTCTATCAAATTCCAAAGGTTTGCAGGCAGTGAATTCTTTGTAGGAGCATCCTACACGATTTCTTGCAGAATTAGTTCCACTGCTAGATCCAGAGTTATTGTTATTTTGCATTGCAGCCTGCACTGCGGCTATGTTCACAGTAAGGAAAACACGGAAGTCTTCCTCACTCATGTTCAAGTTCTGACGAGTCGCCGGTGCCATTTCCTTCAAAATAGCCAAAAGAATTGAGTTAATCATATAGAATTTAAGAGTAGTCAATAGTATTTCATAGCATAATATGAACTTATTTATAAAAGCTTTTTCTTCATATTAGCATTTTATAGTTTTAATTCGGGTAGTACCTACCCGTTAAGTTCATACTTAGTAGCTAATATACAATTCAACTACTACAATTCTTTATGAAAAACTTATTACAATAATATTTCGCGTTCAAACTTTATACAATATTTTACAAACTTACAATACCGCTATAATACATATAGGATGAAATATAGCACATAATAACTTTGCTACTCGGCAGCTATGAAGGCAATTCTAGTTAATACGCAAGTTGTTCAGCAAAAGAAATAAAGACACGTAATTCATAAGTCCAGAAACAAGTCATGCATTCAGGTTTTACTAAGACGACTTCCCATCCTTGATCTTGTGGAAAATAACCGTTATGACCCTTAGCTAGGCAGCATGTTGTAATGTCATCAAAAGGACGAGGGTTTCGTAATGTCCAACAGCCCCGTAATAATCTAAAAACCTTGTTTCTCACCCCAACTACTGAATCCGTCACTTGTGGGAAGGTTTTATTTAAAAGCTGCAATCCGATGTTCTTTTTCTCACTTTGGTAAGAAGTGAACATCATTAACCCGTAAGCATAACATGCTTCTTTATGTTGCATGTTAGAAGCTCTTTCTAATTCACGAAATCCTATGTTGGGATATGTTGAGTCAAAATAGGTTCTTAACCCGTAGCGTAAAATTTCATTTGGGTTCCCCGCATTTAACGCTTTAAAGAAAACACGGCGTAACTTACGGTCTCCCCAATGTGATATACCCCACCTATCAAAGGAAAGCCTTTTATAAACTAAGGCATTTCTGGAAAGTCTTTCAAATGTTTGAAAAGTTAATTTTGCCATAACTAAATGTGCTGATGAATTCTGACCGACTCTAGACAAGATTTCCTCAATCATATCCTCTGGTAGGTCTTCTAAAATATTCGCTTGTCTACCCTTAACGTCCATTTTGTTTTTATACTGTAAAATAGACAAGGATTAGATTCGTAAAAGATAATTAACAAACAATACAAGCAATTTTTACATAGAACATAAAAGTACAAGCACACTACAATACATATAATACACAACATGATTACGACCCTCTAATCTGAATCATTGGTTTCTTCTTCTTCGGACTTGGTTTGTTTTCCTAATTTTCTAGGAATATATGGTGTTCCTCTAATACGATCCGTCGTTTTCCACAATGGTTTAGAAAAACCTGGTGGTTTAGAGGTTCCCGGGTCATTGTTACATTTTAGAAAATACGGATGTTGCCGATACATATAAAGTTCATCGGGGTTGGAATCGGGTTTCTCTATTTTTATACATTTTCCCTTATTATTTTCTTTCTCTTTATTAAATTGGGTCGAGGTAATTTCTATAACATCATCGGAATCCTCATCGGGATACGATTCATCAGAAAATTGATAATCTTCCCAATATTTTGCTTCCTCGGCGGAAACACCATTGACCATTATTAACTTTCGTCCGTTGGTTGAGGATTTTCTTTTATTTAATCGATTTACTATAGGTATCAATATTTCTTCCTCCGGAACCTCTTCTTCTTCCGGTTCCTCCTCTTCCGGTTCCTCTTCTTCCGGTTCCTCCTCTTCCGGTTCCTCCTCTTCCGGTTCCTCTTCTTCCGGTTCCTCTTCGGGAATTTGTGAATCTTCCCAAAATATATTCGACTCTTCATTATTATTAGGTGAATCGATGGGATTTGTACTAGTGGTAGACATCTATCACATAATATCAAACACATTAAGAGGTTAATATATCACATAATATTTACATGTTAAAAATATATAGTTTCCAACAAAAGTGTTAAGCAATCGTTTTTAAAGAAAACACGGTCGAAGTCCAGACTCACTAATGTATCCTAACAAACTCGATAAGACACACTAATGCAAATTTCTGGTTCTCTAAGACCAATGCTCGGATACCAACTGAAATGTCCCGTTCATATTGATTATAAACGTTCCATATTAATTGATTTCTTCGCGAGGTTTTGACCTCTATATGAGACGTTTTCCAAAGACTGCATTCATTTTTAAAACAACCATAACATTTATTTTATCGATAAAGGTTTAAAAAGTATTACATAGATTATCAAATAATGATAATCTAAAATATACAGTTTACACACGACCATTACATAATGGTTTACAATATGAATATATTACATCAAAAATAAGTTTCTTGAATGCAGTTTTATATAATATCATACAAGCATGGACTCCAAATCTTGTCCTTATTTTAGTATGCAACAGCTGAAGCTCTTAATAATCACCTGAGAATAAACATGCTTAAAACATCAACAAAAATGTTGGTGAGTTATAGGTTTAACCTATATATTATCAAATCATAATAATAGACCACAAGATTTCATATTTCAATACATCCCATACATAGAGATAAAAATCATTCATACGGTGAACACCTGGTAACCGACATTAACAAGATGCATATAAGAATATCCCCATCATTTCGGGACATCCATCGGACATGATATAAAAACTCAAAGTACTAAAGCATCCGCTACAACGGATGGGGTTTGTTGGGCCCAATAGATCTATCTTTAGGATTCGCGTCAATTAGTAGACTGTTTTACTAATTCTTAGGTTACCAAGTAAAAGGGGCATATTCGGCTTCGATCGTTCAACCATCGAAAGTAGTTTCATGTACTTGTGTCTTTTTTGTAAAACATTTATAAAGCTGCATGTATTCTCATCCCAAAAATATTAGATTTTAAAAGTGGGACTATAACTCACTTTCACAGATTTTTACTTCGTCGGGATGTAAGACTTGGCCACTGGTCGATTCACGAACCTATAAAAAATATGTACATATATATCAAAGTATGTTCAAAATATATTTACAACATTTCTAATATGTTTTAATGTTTTAAGTTTATTAAGTCAGCTGTCCTCGTTAGTAACCTACAACTAGTTGTCCATAGTTAGATGTACAGAAATAAATTGATATATATTATCTTGACCCAATCCACGACCCAGTGTATACACGTCTCAGGCTAGATCACAACTTAAAGTATTTATATTTTTGGAATCAACCTCAACCTTGTATAGCTAACTCCAACATTACTGCATATAGAGTGTCTATGGTTGTTCCAAATAATATATATAGATGGGTCGATATGATATGTCAAAACATTTGCATACGTGTCTATGGTATCCCAAGATTACATAATATATTAGAATATATGTGTTATACAATATAAGTTAGCTAGGATATGATTAATATAGATTTGTTACCAATGTTCACGTAGCTACAACAAGTAAAAATATCCAATCTTATTTTACCCATAACTTCTTCATTTTAAATCCGTTTTGAGTGAATCCAATTGCTATGGTTTCATATTGAACTTAAGTTTATGAATATATACAGAAAAAGTATAAGTTTATAGTCAAAAATACAGGTTACAGGTCATTTTTGTAAATGTGGTCAATTCAGTCGAAAGAACGACGTCTATATGACCATTTTGGAAAACATACTTCCACTTTGAGTTTAATCATGATTTTTGGATATAGTTTCATGTTCATAAGAAAAATCATTTTTCCAGAAGAACAACTTTTAAATCAAATTTTATTATAGTTTTTAATTAACTAACTCAAAACAGCCCGCGGTGTTACTACGACGGCGTATATTCAGTTTTACGGTGTTTTTCGTGTTTTCAGGTTTTAAATCATTAATTTAGCATATCATATAGATATAGAACATGTGTCTAGTTGATTTTAAAAGTCAAGTTAGAAGGATTAACTTTTGTTTGCGAACAAGTTTAGAATTAACTAAACTATGTTCTAGTGATTTCAAGTTTAAACCTTCGAATAAGGTAGTTTTATATATATAAATCGAATGATGTTATGAACATCATTACTACCTCAGGTGTTGTGGATAAACCTACTAGAAATTAAAAAAATATATCTAGCTTCAAAGGATCCTTGGATGGCTTGAAATTCTTGAAGCAGAATCATGACACGAAAACAAGTTCAAGTAAGATTTCCATTCGAAATAAGATTGTTATAGTTATAGAAATTGAATAAAAGTTTGAATATGAGTATTACCTTGTATTAGAAAGATATCTTACTGTAAATAAGAAAGATTTCTTGAGGTTTGATGATCACTTTACAAGATTGGAAGTAAGCTAGCAAACTTAGAAGTATTCTTGATTTT
This sequence comes from Rutidosis leptorrhynchoides, assembly GCF_046630445.1. Classification (NCBI taxonomy): domain Eukaryota; kingdom Viridiplantae; phylum Streptophyta; class Magnoliopsida; order Asterales; family Asteraceae; genus Rutidosis; species Rutidosis leptorrhynchoides. The sequence goes on along the minus strand of NC_092339.1, from coordinate 308,140,708 downwards.
ATGAAATAGAACATATAGAATTTATGAAGAAAACTTAGAACTTGAAGAAAGAACTTGAGAGAGATCAATTTGATGAAGAAAACTTAGAACTTGAGAAAACTTAGAACTTGAAGAAAGAACTTGAGAGAGATCAATTTGATGAATAAAATTAAAGAATGAAAGTGTTTGTAGGTGTTTTTGGTCGTTGGTATATGGATTAGATATAAAGGATGTGTAATTTTGTTTACATGTAAATAAGTCATGAATGATTACTAATATTTTTGTAATTTTATGAGATATTTCATGCTAGTTGCCAAATGATGGTTCCCACATGTGTTAGGTAACTCACATGAGCTGCTAAGAGCTGATCATTGGAGTGTATATACCAATAGTACATACATCTAAAAGCTGTGTATTGTACGAGTACGAATACGGGTGCATACGAGTAGAATTGTTGATGAAACTGAACGAGGATGTAATTGTAAGCTTTTTTGTTAAGTAGAAGTATTTTGATAAGTGTTTTGAAGTCTTTTAAAAGTGTATGAATACATATTAAAACACTACATGTATATACATTTTAACTGAGTCGTTAAGTCATCGTTAGTCGTTACATGTAAATGTTGTTTTGAAACCTTTAGGTTAACGATCTAGTTAAATGTTGTTAACCCATTGTTTATTATATCTAAAGAGATATTAAATTATTACATTATCATGATATTATGATATATTAATATATCTTAGTATGATATATATACAGTTAAATGTTGTTACAACGATAATCGTTGCATATATGTCTCGTTTAGAAATCATTAAGTTAGTAGTCTTGTTTTTACATATGTAGTTCATTGTTAATACACTTAATGACATGTTTACTTATCATTTATCATGATTAAACATAGTGTATCAATATCTTAATATGATTCATATGTATTTAGTAAGACGTTGTTATAACGATAATCGTTATATATATCGTTTCGAGTTTCTTAATTCAATAAATCAATTTTATGTATATAACACATTGTTAAAATACCTAATGAGATACTTACTTATAATAATATCATGTTAACTATATATATAATCATATATATGTCATCATATAGTTTTTACAAGTTTTAACGTTCGTGAATCACCGGTCAACTTGGGTGGTCAATTGTCTATATGAAACCTATTTAAATTAATCAAGTCTTAACAAGTTTGATTGCTTAACATGTTGGAAACACTTAATCATGTAAATAACAATTTCATTTAATATATATAAACATGGAAAAGTTCGGGTCACTACAGCTTTTGTGGTTGAACGTGAGTTTATAATGGCAACTTATTCAGCGAACCGAGTTACCGTTTATGAGGGAACCCCGCCTGGTTGATTATGTTGCAAATGCGCCTCAGTCGTTAATTCATTATGGACTAAAGCAAATCTCTTCTTATCACACCCGACCATCACATTCAGGTGGGACCCAACTAATTTTCGACCAAGAATCAACAAGCTTAATCCAACAAAGGACAGGGAGCAGAAACTTGTTGGATCTTACTATTACTCGGACGACTAACTTAGTTATGTATCGGTTTGAGTTGCCAGTTTGTTAAACTACAAAACACGTTCTAGAGAGGGCTATGTGCGCCCTCACCACCAGCTGCGCAACAAAAGACAAGCGATTACATGTTTGAGCAGGCAATACAGAAAACTAAAAAGATAATGAAAAGGCATGCAAAGAAGTGTGCTTACCAGCCTTCTTCTTCTTCTTGCAGGACTTCTCCCCACTCTTGTCAGCATGCTTGCACTCCTTCTTGTGGGAAGAAGCGCCCTGATCAGCTGAGTCCCCTTGGTTTACAACGGGAGGGGTGGGTGCCTTAGTATCATGATCGCCGAACTCCACACCTGTACACAGAACCCCCTCCTTCTCAGAATGTACGCCACCCTTGAGCGCATGTAACTCGACGCCCATAGGAGGAACATTGCCCCCGTGCCGGTGGTAGGTGGATAGCGAAGGGCACTAGATTGCATGACCCTCAAGTATATAGCTACTTTTTCGGTAGGAGGATCATTAGCATGTTGACTGTTACTAGGGGGAATATGGCTAAAAGAACGAAGAAGAAGATAATCCTCCATAATGTCCTCCAAATCTTGGCAAAAGATCATTGAAGAAGATCTCCCTGACGTTCTTATTTTCGGTAACAGAGGAAGAAGAAGACAGAATTTGTATGAGAAGAAAGGAAAAGAAGCTGGAAAAAGTGTCAGATCAATTTCTCAAAGAAGGAGAAAGTGTGTAGGTGACTATTATACGGATAAATTTGAATGGAAAGCATGAAAAAATGGATGGCGCATCACAGCCGTACACGTGTCGCAAATCTAATAGAAAAAAAACTGACAAGCTACAATGATCGTGTCAGGGTAATGATTAAGTTGACGATTTCTAACTGACCGGCTACAGTGATCGTGTCTGAGTGATGATTGAGTTTACGGCTTCCCACGCTTGATAGACTGACAAGCCGTAAAAGCCCCCTGGCATTAAATGCACTGATCTAGCGCACTGTATTTCATAATTAGAGTTCTGCACCGTGTGCAATACCTAGCATTAAATGCACTGATCTAGCGCACTGTATGTCATAATTAGAGTTCTGCACCGTGCGCAATACCTAGCATTAAATGCACTGATCTAGCGCACTGTATGTCATAATTGAAGTTCTGCATCGCGCACAATGCCTAGCATTAAATACACTTCCTTAAGGGCGCGGTATGTAGTAATTAGAGTTCTACATCACGCGCATTAAATTGCACGCAATATAGAACTAGGGGGACTTAATGATGCGCATAGCTGCACATCTATTTGCGCAATATCAGATCAGCGTGCATCGCCTTATATAATCGCGCAGGATCATATCCATACGCTAGCTAACACTCCATCTAATCACGCTTTGATAATATGCCCACAAACATTGGTCGCACAGTTTAAACATGGCGCCATATTATGGGCACGAATAAGGCTAGAAATGTACTATGGTGACACTAAAGAAGAAAGGACACTTGCGGCAGCACGATACGAACCTGACATCGCAGGACGGCCAGAAAAGGACAGCAGGGTATAAAGGAGACATCACTAAGATAATGGCAGTACTTTTACAGCTTTTTAGAATAAAAGGACAAAGGCAATGTAACGTGGTACCAACATATCTTTTTGTCCCCTTACGTGGCACTAAGGGACAAAAGTTCACGAGTATAAATAGAAGTAACTTGAACAAGGAACAGACAACTCGGGAATTACATTCCATTTCACCTACAAGAATACTCTCAATCATACTCCAGCTAACCTGTGCAACCGGAACGGCTCTCTCAAACACTCAGCTATTTCAGGTAGCGCACACGACGTAAATCCTAACATCGCCCTTGGGCCATCAACTTCGGTTGACCCAAATGATGGTGATTTACGTTTAACCACCCTTTCTGAGATCATCATCTCGTATGAGGGTTATTCACGGTACTCCGGACCGGAGAGTTAAACTCAAAAAAACCCTTAAACCCCCCAAATTTGTTGATCTCGCATGAACCGAACCCCTTGAACCATTTTATGCTTGATCATCAAGCGAAAGAATCCTACCGATTCTAATCAGATTCGCACCTTTATTCACCCATCCAGGGTTCATAACGTTTAAGGTTTTCCTCCCTTACCTACGAAGACATATGTGAAAGGACCCGTTCATATACATTATAAACGATTCACAATAGTTGATTACATCGCGAGGTATTTGACCTCTATATGATACGTTTTACAAACATTGCATTCGTTTTTAAAAGACAAACTTTCTTTACATCTAAAATTGACGGTATGCATACCATTTCATATTACATCCAACTATAATTGACTTAATATTAATCTTGATGAACTCAACTACTCGAATGCAACGTCTTTCAAAGTATGTCATGAATGACCCCAAGTAATATCCTTAAAATGAGCTAATGCACAGCGAAAGATTTCTTTAATACCTGAGAATAAACATGCTTTAAAGTGTCAACCAAAAGGTTGGTGAGTTCATTAGTTTATCATAATCAACCATTTTCGTAATAGTAATAGATCACAAGATTTCATATACATAAACGTTTTAATAAAAATATTCTAAGTGGTTGAGCACTTGGTAACCATACTTAACATTTAATCAACGTCGCATATTCCCTTTATTATGAAATCTCACTACACTGTACCAAGTGTAGTCACTGAAACGAAGTACTGTGCAACCGTTGAATACTGGTCATCCAATCCGGTTGGGGTTGTCAGACCCGATAGATCTATCAACAGGATTCGCGTTTACAATACCGCATGTAAATGGAAGTTACCAAGCTATTAGGGAAAAATATGCAAAGTGGTACAACTCAACGTAGAATATGTTTTTAGTACTTGTGTCCATTTCGTAAAACAGTTATAAAACAGTGCATGTATTCTCAGCCCAAAAATATATATATAAAAAGGGAGTAATGAAACTCACAATACTGTATTTCGTAGCAATTATGTATATGATGGCGCTGAACAAGTGCAGGGTTTGTCTCGAATTCACAACCTATATTAAGTATATATATTTATATGTTGGTCAATATCTGTCTAACAATTTAGGTCAAGTCGTAGTGTATCACAATCCTAATGCTCGAGACCGACATGCAAAAGTCAACAAAAGTCAACTTGACCCAAAATGACTTCCAAAATCTATACATGTTTATTATATAACTTATATATAGTAGTTTTATATATTTAAATATATTTATCAGATCTTATTATACTAAATAATACAAGTCATTTATTAATAAATAAAAATTTATATTTAAATTCGTATATGATAAAAATATACTTTTATATATCTCAAGTAATAAAATTTATAAAATTCACTTAATATCATAAAAATATAGTGGTATGTATTATTAATGTAATTATATTACGTGTGGTAAAAATATCTTTGTACGCATATTTATTTGATAAAATAACATTGATAATAATAATAATGATAAAAATAATAAAATGATAGTTTCAATAAAAATATTAATTTTTAGTAATAAAGATAATTTTAGTAATAACATCAACTGATAACAACTATAATAATCGTTTTAATAATAATATTAAAATTAATAATAATTCAGTTGACCATATCTTTTAATCCGTTCATCGAACCCACACGATTTCTAAATGAAAAGTTATTAATTTTTTTTTAGCTTTTCAACGACATGCATATCATATACCTCATCTCAGTAGCATATGTATCAAATTCGTGATTTATCATAAACTATTTAAAGACGAAACTAAGCATACAAACATGCATAATCATATATACTTGAGCACTAGTCAGGGATACACGATTAATATATAAAAGATAAGATATGAATGCTCACGTATCAATATTGTGATTCAATATTGCAGGAAAGTACGTAGACGCAACGAAAATGATAAACGTTAGGTTGACCTCACGAGCAATACCCTCGAACAATACCCATAACCTCCATAGCTATAACCCATAATTTCCTTAGCTCTATCCCGTTTGAAAACTTATTTTGAAATCGTCTGAATATAACTCCGTCGTAGTATTTTATGTATACTAATAATATCTTGAAATAATACTAAGTAAATATATATATATGTAATTCAATTGAGAGAGTTTAGAGAAATATATTTTCAAGTTTCTATGAAATAATGAAACCTATTGAATTCTATTTATAATAGATTTTTGAATTATTAAAGTGAATTATTAAAGTATGAATTATTAAAGTGAATTATTAAAGTATGAATTATTAAAGTGAATTATTAAAGTATGAATTATTAAAGTGAATTATTAAAGTATGAATTATTAAAGTGAATTATTAAAGTATGAATTATTAAAGTGAATTATTAAAGTTAAAGTAAAGTAAAAAGTAAAGTAAAGGTAAAGTTAAAGTGTAGTAAAAGTATGAAACTATATACGTATAATACGCGTATAAATATATTTAATATTAATTTAAATCATTATATCATAAAATATTTTAGAAAAGTAGAATTATATATATTCATAATAGGTTTCAAGTTTTTAAATTACAGTCTGCTGGTGAAGAATGGAATAAAGTCTAAAGGTTTAATAAACGTATGAAATCATCTTAATGAAAAATGTCGAGTTAGTTAACTTATCGATATCCAACATCTAAGTTATTTACACTCCACGTTCTTACTTATAAATCACTTTACCATTTTTCGAATATTGTCAAAAAGAATGGATTTCTTAAATCACAGTGGACCTCATAACATTGGCTCGTAATCATATCATAATGTATCTGATAATTCAATCATTTGATATTATCTCTTAATTCTGTCGATAAATATATCGAAACAAATACGTTCATGTAAAGTATCATATATCTAATACTTTGTTAATATTTTAAGATAATATTATATATTATATATACATATCTATATACACATAATTGTTCATGAATCGTCGAACACGGTCAAAGGGAATTGATTACATGAATGTAGTTCCAAACTTTTTGAGATTCAACATTACAAATTCTGCTTATCGTGTCGGAAACATATAAAGGTTAGGTTTAAATTTGGTCGGAAATTTCCGGGTAGTCACAGTACCTACCCGTTAAAGAAATTTCGTCCCGAAATTTGATCGAGGTCGTCATGGCTAACCATAAAAATGTTTTCATGACGGATATGTGTTGATAGATAGGATTTAATTACCATAGAGTAATATAGATAAAATGATCCGATTACTCGAAGCGTATGAGTAAAGCTATCACAAAATAGTGGAATGAGAAAAACAAGTTTCGTCATAATTTTTGACGTAGTCATGGTTGAATTCCGGAATTTAAGGGATTCAAAAAAAAAAATCTTGGAAATCTATAAGATCTTTTTCTTCAAGATTTAAGGAAATTAGGATCTCTTTAATTAAATGCGATGATCTGTCCCGATTACTACGTCTGATATTTCCCTTATATATTTACCTTTTCCATTCCATTAGTTTTTACCACTTCTATACTCAATTCCAATTTCAAAAGATTGCGAAAATGCTTAATCCAGTTCTAATCCTTGTCCTTATCCTTACTATCGCAACAATTATTCTCCTTTTTCAACTTCCACAGGAGGAATCTGTTTTCTTCTACTTCGCCGTTGGGGTTATAGTGTTTTTAATTCTCCCGTGTCTTTATATTGCGATAAACATTGATATACACGGTTTGTAATTTATGTGTTGTTATTGGACTTTATATTCTCCCTTATATTTCGGAGTTTCATACTTTTGTTGTCTCTTCCCGGCTTTAAGTCAAGCGAATAATGGTCCATAATTAGTAGGTGTGAAATTTTGGATGAACATAGTTAATGTTCTAAGAAGGAAATCGTAATGGTATGATCTTGATTTGGCAAATTACCAGAATATCCGGAAAGATAGAACTATCAAGAAGATATGTTCTTAATATGTTTGGAGATTTGGTAGAATGTAAGAGTCGTGTAAATAGCACATGATGACGGTATGTTCTGTGAATCATCACGTTCCATTAGAAACTCAGCATGAATTACTGTAATATAATCACGTTGATCAAGTGTCATTATATTATACTAACTCATGCTTCCGTTCCCAACACTACTTCAAAACATTCATATTTGAATTTTTTTCAGAATTTAGAAACCAACACAGTTTCTTTTATGTTGCAGATATTATGGAGAGATAAATGATCTCAGATAAGAATAGTTGTGAAAATATCTCCAGAAATATGGAGAATATGTATAATGAGAGATACGAAGATATCTTATAATATTTAAGATAAGATGATGATGAAGAATAAGGTCTGCAAAGGTTTAGAGTCAGGAGCAAGGTATTCGTTAATGACTTCGTCAGAAATAGAATCATCAAGATTCTTTAAATACAGACTTTGGTCCTTGTATTTGTCCTTGGTCTCCTTCACGGTCTGCTCAATCCATTGTTCAGTACCAACTCTTCTCTTTTTCTGGGCTTTACCAACACATTATTCTTTGTCATCAAACTTTTGACTGTTAAAGTCATTTACAGTTTCTGCTGCTTCATTAGCATTTCGAGAACTAATTCACAGTTTGAGATGTTTTTCAGAAACTTCACATTCGAAGTGTGTAAGTTTAGGAGATAGACGTTATATGTATATATAACTATTGAAGTAGAAACGCTGCGAGATTTCAAAATACTGATTGCTGATTTTCAGTAATTGGTATGGCAATTCTTATTTCAAGATGCGGAAGAGTAAGAGATGGAGTTTCAATGAATAAGTATAGTGATTTTTCGGAGAGGTTTAAGTCGAAGGTTAATGAAGTTGTTGATAAGTTTACTGCTAATGTGGTGAGATATGAAAGGTTCCCCAGTAATTATGGTGAAAGGGCAGCGTATCTATCGAAGTTATAATAAAATTAGTTTTACTGAAAAGTCGAAGTTGACTTGTTGGAGCTGTGACAAAACTGGCTACTTTAAAAAGAATCGTAAGGTTGTTTTTGCTAATAAATGCTAAAGAATTCAACGCGGGTACGTGTTAAACTATGACTTTGGGTTCGAGAGTTTTTCAGGTACAAGACTTCGGGTAATGTGTGATTGGATCATCATCTCGATTGTTCCTTATTTGAACTGTCTTCCGAAATTTCGAAGCGTTTTAAATGCAGCTTGTCATTGTCAATATCCAAAGGATAAATTCGTCATAAATCTAGATTGATTCTCGTATCCTTTTGAGTGTTACAATTAAAAGTGATGTTCTATCACAGTTTTGAAGTCAAAGTATAGCTTTGAAAAAAAGTAAGGATCTAAGAGTGATGGTTTTGCTTATATCTCGAGTTGCATTCTGAGATTTCAAAAATCAGAATAGGTGATTGAATTTGAATGAGTATGGTTGTTTTGATTTCTTATAAAAGAAGGTATACTGTTGTGAAAATAGGGAGTATAGTTGATGATTTAATGAATTAGAATCGAAGAATGTAATATATTAATTGTGCATTTATATATCTCTCGGGTATTACCTACCCGTTAAAAAGAATGTCAAAAATAATATTTTGAACAAGAATTTTTCATTACAGTCTTTATGAAAATATATGTATGTATATTTTCTTCAGATGTAATACAGATTTAATGAGTTAATATCATATTAAGCTCATTTGATTTTCGGCTTGGATTAGTAAAGAATAATCTCTAAAACATTAGAGATTACATAATCTTCGCGGAGTATTTCGCTAATGTAATCAATACTTCAATATTTATTCTTATAGATATTTCCTTAGTGAATTATGTTGATGCACATAGAACTCTTGCTAACTTCACAAGATACGAATGTTGTTTTCCAGTAAGTTTCAAGTACATTGAAGATGAAAGTGTAAAATCAAACATGTTATTGAATGATACACTTGGTTTATTATGAAACCGAATTCATTTAATTGAATCAAAGATTGTAGTTACGATGGTTAGTTTGTTAACGAAGGATGTACATCATAGCATATTAGTAATATGAATTTACCTGAGTTGTATCTACCCTTTTTCAATTCATATTCAATAGCTTAGTACGAAAGATTTTTATAGTTTCAGCATTCATATATATAAAATATATATATATAAGTTCTTCAGAAGAATGAGTTAATTACTTCATAACTCATTGATACAAAATACTCGTTGTTGATCAATGATGACGTCCACGGCGATTCTTGAACTGACGAAACTTGTGATGTTATAGGTGCTGCTAGTGCTGATGATGCTGACAGTACTGACAGTGATGATGGTGCTGACGATATTGTTGATGCTGATGATACTGCAGGTAACTGCTGGTGATGCTGCTGAAGCTTGTGGTATTGAGGCTTGCGATGTAGATGTTACTGGCGGTATTAGTTATGTTGCTGGTGCTGCTGATGGTGTTTGTAATCCTTGCACCATGTGTTCCAAACCACTACTCGGGCGCGAAGTTCGTTAATTTCTGCTAGTACACCGGGATGATTGGCGGTTGGAACAAGCGGATGAATAAGATTCGCAATATGGGATAGTATATAATCATGACGAGATACTCTAGCAATGAGTGAGAAAATGGTGTCTCGAACAGGTTCGCCGATAAGTGCTTCAGGTTCATCGCCAAGAGGGCAATGTGGTGGATGGAAGAGATCACCTTCTTCTTGTCTCCAATGGTTGAGTTGACTACGGACCCATCCCCAATTCATCCAAAATAGATGATGGGAAATTGGTTGATCTATTTCGGTGATGCTACTTTCGGAGCTCGGGTAGATATC